>NW_020799091.1:68850409-68905408 GCF_003259725.1 Athene cunicularia
AAAAAAAAAAAAAAAAAAAAAAAAAAAAAAAAAGGCTGAAATAGCTAAGACTCAGAAAATGAACAGTTTTGTAAAAGCCTGGCAGATTCCCGGTCTGCTGAACCTAATAACAAGCACGCTTGTTTTTCCAGTTTGGAACTCTTTGGTGCAACCCCCCCCCCATGCAAACACCTCCCAGGACTTGTTGAAAGTGATACAGTGTACAGAAGAGTGCTGGGCTTCCAGTATGAAAGCTGTAGCCTATGTTTTTGAAATAGGGATGTTGAAATGTGGGAGCTCTCAGACTAACCTAAATTTGGGGCTCCCTCCAGCTGTCATCTCACCCTCAGCTTTCTTCCTCCTCTTCCTGCTGGAGGGATTCACAGCACAGCACCTCTCTCTGTTAAAGTTGAAGGAGAAAGCAACAACTGTAAAGCCTGTTGTGCAAACCCAGAGAACAGTTTGAGAAGCAAAACCTAAACACTCTGAGATTATCACTGTCTAATTGATACAGAGATGTACTGTGACCTCTGGTTCAACTTCTCTTTTTATAGCGTTTTCTATATTAACATGTTATCTGCTTGTCAGCTGCCACCAAATTTTAACCTCAGACTGCTGATATTTTCTGAGTATTGTGTAAAAATGTATGTGTTTTCCTAAATAATTATAAGGGATTTAATGCTGGTGAAAAGCACCAGGTTGACACCTGATTATCCAGGAATTTCTCCCTTGTGTGGCAAGCATATCTGCACCCCTTCTGAAGCCTGCATTGTCCCCATGCATATTCTTCATGTGTTCAGAAAAAGGGCACGGTTAAAGCTGACAAGTGCCTTAGCATTCAATGCAGTTAGCTAATCTGAGCGAACACCACATTATTTTCTAGGAAATGTCTTTTATTCTTTTCTTACATTTGGTCAAAACGTAGCATTAACCATTTATTAGTATTACAAAAGTCATGACAAATTTCTGTCACTGCACGTTGCTGTCCCCCTCTGCCTGTGTAAGGTCTCCCCGGTTGGTTAGACCAGGCAACTACCACTGAGTTCCCCTACCCAAATTATTAGGGTTGTTTTTATGGCCAAAAGTCTGGTATCACTGCGGAGCAGCAGTAAATTGGGGATCTGGTTTGAATTGTTCATATGTCAGTAATTTACCACATCAGCCTTTTAAATACATTAGAAAAAACTCTATGAATGCCTTCTCTGGTTAAATGAGGGAACGTATGGCAAATTAATTCCCACTGCCCCATGTGGAGAAGACATACTACAGTGTCACAATGCACTCCTTGGCTGCTTTGTAGTTGAGGTCCACAGGGATATCATGCACCAGTGTTCAGCTGTTGAACTGGGAGGTTAGCTTGAAAGGACTGGTAACTGCAAACTCCATAACTGCATGGGCACTGCTCCAGTTAATCCAAGAATGAAGAAGTGGTGAAACACATGGATAGTCTGGCTAGCGTAAAAAGCGAAATCATGGAGGGAAGGTAAAATCTGGAAGGAGAAAAGATAAGCCTCTGTTAAGAAATTCTACATTTCTTTTTATTAAGGCCATACCGTGCCTAAAAGAATAGATTTTATGACACTGTTTTCAGGTTGTGGTAGGCTACAGTTTGATTGAGTCAAAGCTTAGCTTGTGTGAATGTTTAGGGCGTTCAAATGCACTTTCTGCACCTGTGCTGAAAAAATAATTACACCCAAAAGTCACACTTTTCTTCTTTTTTTTTAGAAGTGACACCCAGCTCACATGGCAACTGCAATTCTAAAATTAACAACATATGTTTTCAAAGCTGAGATGTAAACAGGGTTTACTTAGTTAGGAAGCAATTGCCTTAGGTTTGTCTTGCACCTGGTAAAGAGCTTGTTAAAGGTAGTATTGCAACCTTGAAGGGGTTTTTAGTTTAATTGCTAAGACAGCATTTTAATAGTTTTGTTTTAATCTTGATATCATCTGGGGGGAGGAGGGTAGAGTTATTTATTTGGTTGCAGGGCCACGTGTCTGAGACGGATCTTATTTAAGTTACATACATCTTCAGTTGACATGACTCACATTACGATTGGCCTGAATAAACCAGCTCTGTATACTAAAAATAAGCAAACAAATGTCAAACACACCACCACATTAGCAGAACCTCACCAAGCTAATTCATTGCATAGATGGAGCCTGGTTTCCTGAATGTGGTCAATACATCCTGGTATTGGGTTTGTAGATCACTTCTGAATATACCCATGGCCTTGCAGGTGGGAACTACAGGCTGAGGTGTGACACACATGTCTCCTGCAGGGAAATCACTTAAAACCCACACTCAGCAGGAGCCACCTCCTCTGGACTAGCTAATAACCTCATCAGCACATAGTCTCCCCACTCTTTTTCTAATAATAGTCACTTCTTTACCCTAAATTAGGAAGCTGATATGAATCCATTCACAGCTTGCTCTGATGACTTTTAACCTGAGACCACAGCTGGCCTCTGCACTTTTTTATCAGAAAAATTCCAATAATCATTAAACAAAGTTTTCTCAGGTCTCAAACCTGGGCCAATGTATCTCACAGCCCATATTCTTGTGACACACTGGCCATGGTGTTTCATCCTGTAAAATCAGTGATAGCAACATGAATAATTAGATGTTGTATTTGTACAGCATCAGTATTACACTTATTTGTAGTTGGCTATACTGCTTTTCTTTGTAGCTAGACTCGTGCTATCTAACCCTGGAGAGCACAGAGCAAGTCTGCAAAGTTTTAGTCCATGAGATCATCCCAGTAATTTGTTACTGCAGGCACTATCTGTCTAACTTTATTTCCCCATGTTAAATAATTGCGATATTGTTTCTTAAAAACCCTTGACAACAAAAATCAAAACAACCGTAAATAACCCACAGACATATGGAATTGTTTTGAAAAAGAAAGTAAATTGCTGAGACTCCTTAAAAATGGAAATCTACCAAGGAAACCCCAGCAGTCTCTTTGACAGTCTGCTCTAAAACTTTTCACTTGCTTTGATGTTGTTTGTAATTTATGCTCCTCAGAGGCTCTTAGATGAAGGAAATCATCTATTTTAATAATGTGAAACCTTCTTCTGGCCACCCGAGATGGGAATTCCTGCTCTGTTTCCTGTGCCTCTCTGACAGGGCCAAAGGGGGAAGGAGAGCTTAAAAACTGCATGGCTGTTAGTGATCAGAGCTGTGGCATCACCCACCATTCCGAAACATCTGCCCAAACGTTACTTATCTCTCACTGGTGAGGTTACATATTTAGGAAAGCTGTCTTTTTAAGCCCACTCTCCACAGTAGTGTTATTTCACTGTATTAGTAATTCAGAAGGATAGGTTATGATGTGACAATTATAGTACAAAAGCAATTATTGAAATAGTCCCTTTAATTCAAAATTATTTTAATTACTAGTGATACCTGTCCTTCCCCCCCCCATTTCTGTGCTAAGTCTCTTCATGATTCAAAAATTGCCACTAGGCTATCACCTTTGGTAATTGCTGTTCTCTGAGCTGAGTGAACAAAGGAAAAATTAAACTGGAGTGTGTCAGGCAGGCAGAACAGGAAATATATGCTCCTGCAGGAAAGCTACTCTCCTCCTAATTACCCTGCAATTGCCAGGTTCAAAATGTAATTTATGGGCAGCATAGATAGAATGGCCACATTAGTCCATTATTTCATGATGATCTTTTCTACTCTTGATTTCAGAAAGGAAGGATTTTGCAGCTCTCACTGCATTGGCATTGTCAGCTGCTGCTCTGGGCAGTGATGCTAGACAACTGTACTTGGGAGATACTCCCCCAAAACATGTAAAGCAGTCTCCTAACAGCAAGGTTTTACAGAAGGAGGGAGGTGCTGTAAAGTACAGTTAAATAAATAAAGCGTGACCTGGTGGGCTGCCTTAGGCACTGCTGACCACATTTGGAAATAGATGCAGAAATGTTTGAAGGAAAAGGGTTTTCCAGCCTGCAGCTTCTACTGCTGCATCTACCACCTGCTGTAAAATACATCAAATGCAGCAAATGAACCTAATAACACCCCTAGAATCTGTTCTACTCTGACAAGCATGGAGTAGCCTGCAAAAGTATGCAGCAGTGGGCAAAGCCACCAACATGTGATATGCAGCTGGCACATGGTTTCAGCTGTAGTGTTGCTGCCTGAGGCCAAGTTTACTCTTCAGTCAAGTTGGGGTAATGACTTATGTCTGAGTGAGCTTTAACCATACAACAGGACGCTCATGGCCAAATGGAGCTCTGGAACAATTCATTGCCCACGTAGTTATTCAGCTTCCTGAGTGGGCATCATACCCCACTGAGCTTTGTGTTCCCAGAGATCACCATAGTTTGTGGTACCTGAGCTAGTCCCACAGGGTCATGGGATGGCTGAGGCTGGAAGGCATCTCTGGGGATCATCCAGTCCAACCCCTGCTCAGAGCAGGGTCAGCTAAAGACCACAGAAAAACTGGCTCTGCAAGCTTCCTCTCCTTCCCTACAATACACTACTTCCCTACAAAACACCACCTACGCTTCTTCTCCATCCTCTTTTCTACCTGCCTTATGTCCCAGTTCTTCATACACAGGTTTTTTTCACTATTGAAATCTTTCCAGTTAAAATAAGAGAAATTAATGCTTACATTAAAACTAACATTGTGATTTGCAGTCAGCATCCCTTTAAAGCTAATTTTGTTGGGAACGTTTTATAACTTTTATCAATAAACGAAACCAGAATCAATTCCGATTGTCTGCAGACCCAGGAAGACAGCAACGCTTTGTTTCACATTTGGGCTGCTTTGGAAGGATTTCTTCACAACTGGGAGGTGACAAAGTTAAGATGGCATCGAAACTCATTTGAGAAGCCCTAAGATATATAATACATCTTTAGGGGCCTGACAGGTTCATATGACAAAGGCAGCTAAAGACTACTGAGATAGAGCACAGGCACTGAGTGGTGGCATAAAGGCAAATAAATGTTATCTCTATCCAAAAAAAACCCCCCAAACAAGTCAATATAGTGCAAGGGGGAAAAGGAAAAATAAAGAGAAAAGAGAAAAGGGAGAAGCAAAGGAAAAGCAAAAAAGTGAAAGAGGAAAGGCCAAGCGCAAAGGCAAAGGGAAGACTATCTTGCTGATTCTGTACAAGCCTCAGAGTCAACTGTCTGAAAGTTCAGTGTCTCTGAGCTGTACACAAAGCCCATCAATATCTTTCCTTGTTGCAGCTTAAGTCCATAAGAAAGTTCTTGCCCCTTCCCTGAGAAAGCATTTGGTTACACTGTTTGGGAGTTTCACTCCTAAGTATTCCCTTTCAGTTCCTTGCGCAGAATGCAGAGTACTCTTAGGAATGGGAGATGCCCCCCCTGATTCATTCTGCTGAGGTTTTGTTTTTACTTGGCCCTGAAGAATTGACTATTTTTAATGACTTTTATGATTAATAAAGCTGTCGGAAGGCCTGCTGGGGTCTTCAAACTAGTTATCAACAAGTCATCTAGTTCTTTCCCATAGTATCTAAGCTAATGGCAAAGACCCAACACTTGATCTTTCTCCCCAAGCTGAGGCTTGTCTAGTAGGGTTTAGAGTCATGTTGGGGTGATAAAAAAAAAATCCCTAAGAGTTACTTTCTTGCTGCACTGTGAAGAGCCATAGTCTCCTGGAAATCTATCTGTCTGTCTCATCTTCTCTGCAAAGCTCTTGTGCAGAATCTTCCGCTTTCCCCCATCTGTTTCCCAGCTGCAAGCAGGTGACTTGATACATGTTTAAAGAAATCCTGGATGTATATCCTCACAGCTGGGCACTGAACTGCTATCAGCAACACATGTTGACTCCTACACCTTTAACAGTCTCCCTGCTGGATCACACTACTAAACATAAATTCATGCTCTGAAGAGGCACACCACTTAATGCAGCACATCCTAGACCATTCAGGACCTCAGTCGGGCAGATGGGATGCTTGAGATACTACAGTAAGACCAGAGTGCGAGAAAGGGACTGTTAGCCAGGGGTCAGAGAGAGGAAACAGGCAGCAACAGCTTATTCTGGCACTGGGAGGGAGAAGCAGCACTGATGAGCAATATTCCTCCCTGTTCCTACGCCCTCTCCCCACTATTAAGTGTTCATTTCCTTTCTGCCTCCCTGGGAGGGGCAGGAAGACAAAAGATACACTGAAGAATAGGCAAAGGCACCTAGGCATGCCTTAGTGATATTGTAAATTCATAAGAAACCTAAAAAGATGTATGGCAGTTAATGAACAGCAAAACATATGAGATATGGATTGAAAGGTGTATTGAAAGATATAAGTTTAACTACATCAGGACACAGCATGGTGTAAGACCAATTTTTTTTATTCAAATGTCATACAGTTCTAGTGCTTTTCCTTCTAGTTGGTAGCACATTTCACAGAAATAAAGGATTGATAACATCCTGCAGGAGGTTGCAGCTGGGGAGCCACTGAGTCCAGACACATTGGTACCACATTCTAGATTAATAAAGCAAACAAAACTATATTTACTTTGTAATTTATTTCTGCCTCCTCTCATCATCTGTGTGTGCAGGAACAAACCTCAAGTTTGCTTTCCATGGATGACATCTAACAAAAGGATGCAATTCACATTTGATTTGTCCTTTGAGTTGTAAAGGGCAATTTTTCTAACTCTTTCTTAACATAGATTTATATGTTTGTGCTTATACTTATTCATTGTTTTTCACAGGCTACATTATACCCGAGGAAGACACAGCAAAGATTACTAGTAGGGGCTGCTCTCTTTTAAAATCCTTCATCAGGTATCCGAACACTGTGTTGCTGCATTACAGTGGGTCAGATCCTGATACCCTCACTAGAGAGACCGACCGTTCCTGCTTTTCAGGAGTTCTTCCAGTATACATCTGGGTACTCCAATCCAAGCTGTAAAGTGCAATGCTGTTAAGCCAGAATCGGGGATCAAGAATCTGAGCCTGCTCAGAACGGGAGATGTTTTTTCCACAGTGGCTCAGATCCCTGAAAACCTGAGTCTGCACCACAGGCAAATATTCAACAGCTGAAAACTGGTTTTAAACATCCTTTATTTTGAGCTAGTATGTCAATAATAGGTAAAAAGTATATCCCGAGCAACCCTTTCTAAAAACATATTAAAATAGTTTTGCACATTGCTGGAAAACATGCTGTACTTACATCAGAAAGGGAACAGAAGAACCTTTTACAAATCTTCTGATAAGCTCAAACTAACTAGTACTAGTTTTTAACATCCTCTCTGCTAGAATTCTGGGCTTTATTAGTTGTTCTTCTTGCTATTCCTGAGTCTGCCTAATGTCTTCTGTAGAACAACTATACTTTTTTTTCCAGGCATTTATCATTTCTTGAAACATATAAAAGAGAGCACTTGGATTCAACTAACAGACCATCCAAATGCTGCTCTGCATAGGGACTGATATATGCTGACAAGGAGGAGAAGTCAAATTTTCTTTATATGGTTCTTTATGGTGAGCAAACCTACTTAAAACAAGCTCCTTCTCAAGGCAGCATATTGATTAGAGCTGACGGGCCGAAAAGACCTTTGGGAGACAACAGAATATGGCTTGAGTCAAAGAGTAACACTAAAGCTGGCAGCAGCAGCATTAAGAGTCAGTAAAACCTGAGAGAGTTTGTCTCACACTGAAATTTATTGCACCCATTTGGACAGCCATTATAGTAGTTAGTAATTTTATCTGCACAAGTTCATCTGTATTTGGACTCTCAGAGCTTAGTAAGAGGTCTTGCAAGGCAGAACCATACCCAGGGCCCTGCTGACTGAGGCAAAAGACTGCTGTGCTGAAGCAAGGTACAGCTGTGTCTGGAGATTGCAAAAGGATGTCCGTTTAGATGGCCAGCTATGACATAAGTTATGTTAACAGTAACTCTGAAATAAGGTGATGGTAGGCCAGTGTAGACGAGTATTTTTGTAGTCTGCGCTGCAGTCGTTGTCTTCTGTGGCTTGATGAAGCTGTCACAAGCAAAAATTGCTGGTTTATTGAATAGAAGTACATCTATACTTCATGTTTTAGGAAATGAATGAGACAAGAAAAGCTACACCAGGCTAATTTCCAGAGAGATGGTATCAAATTCTCCTGATGAGACATTTTGAATATGGTGGATTAATGCAACTCTGCAGATCATTTTGCATTGTTCCTTTGCTTAACCTGGTTTCTGAAACTACTGTGACTGATGTTCCATATCTTCACTGATGATCTGTTCCAGTGCTTAATTACATTTGTCTTTGCAACATCTCTCCCAACGAGTTGAAGCCTATCCCACCAAAGACCAAGCCACTGGAATCACCTTCAAAATGTTAGTGAAGAATCTATTCCTGAGACAGGTGGAACTGATACCATTGAATCTGACAGGGAATCAGCTGTTAATAGGCTCTAATGAAACAGGGGAGTACTGAGCTGGGAGTGCATATAGGTCTTCATATTGCATAACACCCCCAGTCCTTAGGACAAGTAGAGAGTTGACTGAACCCAGAAAGGGAAATTATGAAAAGGAATCTGAACTAAACCTCCTTTCCATACAGATCACAATGCATATGATGTTGGCATATCAGGCATACTGATTAAGTGATTCTTAGGGTCCTAGATTCCTTCTAGTCCATCAAGAGAGGTAGGAATCTCCAGAGGGCATTTTTGAGTGTTAGGCAGTAGTTAGGTCCCCTTGTAAGTTAAGTGCAGAAAAACTGTATGCCTACACACCCACTATCCTCTACCCCATTGGCCAGCTAAATCAAGATCTGACCAAGAGGGTCCAATTCCCCCTTGATTTAACTCAGCTACATTCCTTTTTAGTCTTTTTAAGCCCTGCACAATAGGTGGAGTCCTGACTATATGAGTCACATGACTTCTCTGTTCATAAAGTGAGAAAATTGGCTTGGCTGAGGTCTTCAAGTGACCACCCAGCTGACCTTCGTCATGGTTTAGACCCAGCCAGCAGCCAAGCACCATGCAGCCACTCACTGACTCTCCCCCACCTTGGGAAATGGGGAGTGAACTGGAGGGGTAAGGATAAGGAGACTCATAGATTGAGAGAAGAAAAAATTAATAATTGAAATAAAATAAAATAAAAATAGTAATAACAGAAAATACAAATAAGTAATGCACAATGTGATTATTCACCACCTGCTGACTGATGCCCAGCCTGTTCCTAGCTCGTGATCCCAGAGAAAAGAAAATCCTGAAACCACAATCCCAGAAGTGAGAGAGAGCTTCCCAGCCAACTCCCATCTATATACTGAGCATGATGTTATATGACATGGAATATTCTATTGGCCAGTTTGGGTTCAGTGCTTTGGCTATGCTCCCTCCCGGCTTCTTGTGTACCTGCAGACTAGCAGGACGTAGGAATTTTAAAAGTCCTTGATTTCTTAGCAACAACTATAACAATCAGTACATTATCAACACTCTTCTCATATTAAATCCCATACTGAATCCAAAACACAGCACTATTCTAGCTACTAAGCAAGGAAAAAAAAAATTAGCTCTATCCCAGATGAAACCAGGACACCTTTAAACAGTCCTTAGTCCTTAGTCCTTGCTACTCTTTGCACTCTGTATTTCCATTCACTCCTCAATAAATTAGAGCCTTTCTTCCTATCCTCACTGATTTCAGGTGTAACTTCCTAATTTTTTATTTTGCTAAAGCACAACGATTTCTTCTCCTACTGTCACGTGTAAAATTAGGTTTTTATGAAAAAGGGACCCCTATGGAGCTCTTCCTCTCTCGAAGGGCCGTTGGTCAAGGAGTTATTCTTCACATAGTAGGATTCAGCATCTTAAGTGCTTCCCTGTGGCCAGACAAACTTGTTTGGAGCCTCATGACATCCTTACTTTCACACTTAGCCCACTCTAATGAGACTTTCTCACAGCTGAGCCTTGAGCTCCTATTCTGTATTTGGCTTACCAGGCAAACCAGTGAAATGCAGGCATGTTTTTAACTCATGTAATGGGAAGTGGAACTGAGCTCATCTCTAGTGAGATTACCTTCTTCATTGAATGTAAGTAATCTGATGTCCCTTGGTCAAATGAGCTCAAGTTCTCTGGAGACCATTGGTGACTGTATGTAGCAACTCCTGATCCTGCCAGGAAAGGAACTTCCTCGAAGTGAGGAGGGGAAGAAAGACAAGAGGAAAGGAAGACAGATTGTGTCCTGAAAAATGCACTTGGTTATTCCAAGGAATCAATGAATACCAGAAAGACATCCAAAGCTTTGATATTACTGGATATGGAAAAACTATGACTGACCGCAGTCTCAGCCACCAGTACCATATATCTACAGGTGCTTGAAGGAGTCCTTTTTCCTTCTTGCAAAGTCTCTCTAGGTTTTTTACCCCCTTCCTTGGGCCTTTTGATCTGGTGTGAGGGCTAGATTCCTAGCAGAGAAGAGGAAAGGGTGTATCTCCCAAGAGAGTCCTCCAAGTAACGCTGCTTCCAGAGTATGGTGTCACTCTTAGCTGCCATGAAGAACCTTCACACATCAAGGGCATTAAAGGTCAAAAAACTGTGTGTTCTACATTGGCTTCCAGATGTGTAATTCAAAGACACTTTGTGTGATTTCCACCCAGCAGCAGAAGCTGGCCTCAACCAGACAACAGAGGGGATGTCAGATAGAAAGTTCCTAACATGACCAAACTGATGAAGAAAAGAGAGAAAAATAGAACTTGTAGGGTACATATGAAAGAAAACACACAAAAGCAGTTGCCCTTGATCTCAGGGGGAAATCAAAAGCAGTGTTGTCCCACTGATCTTCTCAACAACTTCATCTACTTACAATTTATTTCTGCCCTCCCATCCCCCTCTCCCCTAAAAAGTCCCTGTAGAAATGGTTTCCTGATTTCCCACTGGAGGCAGGAGAGTGGCTTTTCGTGGACTATTTTCAATGCTGTTCATCATTCTTCAGACCACTGGTCCAAGGGCATGTTCCAAGAACAATATAGGATGCATAGGCTGTGTCTGTCACTTTTTGTTTTTAAGTCACCACGCTTCGAGCCATTAAGAGACTAATTATACTACCAAGTTAAAAAAGACTCTATCACTCCTCTTCTGCTAAAGAGTTAACTTTTCTGGACCAGGGAATCTCTCTGCTCATATTCAGCTGATGCAAGGTCAACGACAAACACACCGAGGAAGTCAGAGTTGCTTTATTTTTCTTGTGAGCAGGTCAAATAAAACACTGCTGATGCTCCATTTATCTGGAGCGACAAGCAAACACTTGGCAGCGGTGGAAAGCATACACTGGAATCTGGCACCAGGCTCCTAGCACAGCTGTCAGCCTGCTGACTAATCACTTCATCCCCACACTAATGCTGCTCCAGGTCTATTGGACCCTTTCATCTCAGATACCCCGGCACACGCTCCTCCTGATAGAGCTATTTATACAGAGATGTCACTATTAATTGTTATGTAGCATTTTCTTTTAGGAGGGCTTTTTTAGCCAAGGTTTTTTTTCCAGTGGTTTTCTCTTTCCTACCATATTCCTTCAAGGAGGGAGCTGTGATTCTGCTGCTTCCAGTACCAGCCAGGCCTTAAGTAGATAACCCCCTTGCCAGACTGAATTTTCTTGAGGGCTTTTTGCATGTGTGTGTGCATGAGCTTCATAGCTTCTTTTTCTAAACAGCCTTTGCTATCAATTTGTTTTACTTTGGTGTCTATTCTGGCAATTAAGCTGCAATGGCACAGGACACACCTGACTCTGAAGAGACCTGATTTATCTTAGGTTTGCATTATCAGATGATACTTGTAGTCTTGTCAGCACAAACTATTTAAGCAACTCCCAAGGACAGTGTTAAAATATAGGTGGAGTCTACAAACTCTGTTCTTGGCAGCTGTGCTTTATTAGTTGTGCTGTGCAAAGGTGGTGCGGCTAAGGTAATGCAGTGCTTTCACAGAAGCATTATATATTGTGACAAGCTGAACAACCTCCAGGACTCTCACTCATCATGACTCCCATTTCATACCTCATCCATTATAGGAATGAGGTATGAAAACATTTCTCTGTTTCCTAAAGATATTAACAGACTCCTGGGAAATCGTTTACCTGGAGAAAGGGAAGTGCCCAGCTTCATTTTTTTATGTTCAGGCCCGAACAGCTGACCATGGCAGGGCTAGCTGCTCTTTTTATTAGTGAACGATAGGTTTTGACAATCAGTAACTGTAAAGAACTCAGACAGTTAATTGGTTTCATGCTTTCGGTTAGCAAAGGTACAAAAACATAAATTTGTGTCACTTCCGTACTGCGTTCAGAACAAGAATATCCAAGTGCTTTTTAAAGAACAGCAAAGGACGTCTCCTAACACACTGAAGGTAGGCAAGTTCAGTCATCCCCATGTATGATGAGGATGGTGACTGGAACCCTGAAAGGGTTGACTGATTTTGTCATTCAGACTTGACATGGCAGAGCTAGAACTAGAGCAGAGGCTCCTTATACTCACATTTGTATGTTAAATACAGAACCAGCCCTCATATTTTAAGGTATCTGGCTGTCCTCAAACAGTGGATATTCTAGAGTTTATGGTATCATCCCCCATTTCTTGGCATGATTTTGGCCTGAAACAAATGGATAATGTACACATTCATTCTGTAGGTCATCCTTATGGTACTATTTCTTGGCATTCTACAGTTACCTCAGAAAATACCCCCATATGTTCTGTTACAACATTGGGATGGCCTGATCTGCAAGTCCAGATAGACCCCTGTGGTAAGCATGCTTCATATGTCTTCACTGAAACAGAATTTGAAAGATACACAGGGACAGCAGCAAGAAGTGGGCATTTCCATGCCTCTATGATTCATTCACAATTATCAACACAGGAATTCCCTACTGTGTGCATGGGAGATGTGCAATATCTTCAGTGCCAGGCAGTGGAGATAATTATACAGATCTTGGCACAATGTTCTCAGTTTGTGCTTTGAGGAAGCACCATGTGGAATTAGCTTCTCGCAACAAAGGGATAAAGAGTTTTCCATAAAAGACCTTCACTGGGTTTTAGTTTGGCTTTGAGGGAAGAAGGAAGTGTTTCAGATACTTTAATCTGGAATAAAAATAGACACTCAGCCAACAGATCTCCTTTAAACCATGGATTATGTTATCATCACTAAGTTTGATATATCGTTTCAAAGTCTTGGTCAGGTTTACTGTTTGATTTAAATCAGTGTAGCCTAATTCAAGTCAATGGAGCTATGACAGTTTATACCAGCCAAGGGACTGGTGTCTGTTTCAGAGTATTGTTTTCCCACAATTGGCCTTGATCTTCTAGACAGTGATAGATTTTCTGGGTATTTCAAATACTGCAAACATTCATACAGCTTTTCTGAGGAGCCTCTTGAAAACTCTGACATCCACAAACTCAGGTCACCTTCCCCATGTTTACCTCTCAATGTTGACAGTGTCATTTTTTTTTATTCAGATCAGCTCTTCACACTAATTGTTGCATTCCTTTTTCCTATGGGGTGCCGGGGCCACTTGGTAATAGTTGCACAGTGCTTGAAGGATGGTACCATAGAGTGAGATTGAGAAGAAGAATGGATTATATGATCACAGATATATAGATAACACTGGCTAAATATTGTCCCTTCTCCAGACACAAAACAAATATATCAGATAGTGTCTGATAGTGTTACTGAGCTTTTTGATAATAAGGCTCTGGAAACAATTCTTGTGAAGTGAAATTATACAGACCAACTGGACTACAAAATATGAAGCTTGAGCATTTGTGTGGCCTTTGTTATGTCTGGAAAAATATTTCAGAGGCTCAATCTAATATGTTTTCTTGGCAGAGTCTTTTCTTCAAGGCCTAATTCTCCATTGCTTTGCATTCCTGATAATGATTCATACCTACATAAAGTAGGTATAAATTACCTTCGTACTGTAACACAGTGAAGAACTGGGATCACAAATTCCTCATCATAGGAGGGATTTTTCTCTTTTGAATCCATTTAATATTGTTACCAAATACTTGCAGTTTGGTAAAGAACTGCATCTGTTTTACTTGTACCTTGGCCAGGCATCCATGCTGTCTGTCTTTGAAACACTGAGACTGAATTCCTGCAATGCAGCATATATGCTTAGCTGCCCAGGAACTTCTTGTGGCCAGTGCTGAATGCCATGATTTATTATCATGGCAAGTAGTGCAGCTGTAACCAGCAGCTTAATATGAAGCATAGAGTAGGACCCAGATGACCATGATTAACCTCAAGAAGTCTCCCGAGGGCCACTGAGGCAATCTGATTTGGGAATCTCTGTCCACTGACTGAATAGCAAATGCCCACACCTTCCTGCACAAGGGCTTGAACCACCTTGGTGCTCTTTAAAGGCTGGCTGTGGCCATGCAGTCTGATGGAGCTAATAACCGGTCCCACCACAACTAACCTCTCGGGCTTCTCCAGGGATTGAGATGGCTCCACCTCTCAAGTTGGATCACTAATCAGTTTGAGTGAAAAAGTATTAATCTCCCCAAATCACTGTGTTTCTGAACCTGCACATCTGAGAAAAAAATGAGGCCACAAGGTATTCAGCAGTTTCTCAGAGAAGGGTGACTTGTCCACTGGGCAGTGCAGGAAAATAGAGACTTGCATGGTGTTTAGGTGCCCACATCCCATGTAGCCAGGCTGATGGGAGATTCTAATCAGAAACTTCAGGTGGTATGTTGTTTATTAAGTGACCTTATTACTGAACTTTTGGCAACTTTATAAGGTATTTACCCTCTCTATGAAGTCAGAGAGTGCATGTTCTGATCAAGAGCTTTAAAGAAAAGTGGTGCTTACCCAAATTGTTGTTTAATTGCTTAAAATAAAAATATCATTTACTAATGTAGTAATTAATTCCGGGGCATAAGCCAGTAGCAAAATATGCATGAATGTTATGTGCCACAGTCATTAAAATGTAAATAGGTCTTTTACTTTGACTGCATGATCTTGCTTACATACTTTAGAAAGAACAGTCCAAAATGGAAGTCACTGATTTAAAATAACTGTTGTTTTTTAATAAGAATGCATGAAGAAACGCATAACTGTTTTCACCCTGGTCACTATAATATAATGATTATCCTTATAAGAATATGCTACATTTAAAAATGGAAAAGGTAAAAGGGAGACAGGAGACTTCAACAGTATCAGCATAAATGGGAAAATATTGTAATGTTAAATTTTTCTAGTATATTGGCTACCATTAGAGCAGCAAACATAGATTTCCAGATGTTTGTGAAGAGTCCAACAGTTATATTTTATATCTATAGCTGTAGTAACAATTTCTATTCAGCAGCCTAGAAAAACATTTCATGTCACAACAGGAAAGAAATATTACTGTGGGGTTTTTTTCTCCCTCATCCCCTATATAGCAATTCTAAATACTTCAGTCAATGCCAAACAAAAATCATGGTTTAAAAATTAAAACCACAGTCACTAGGGGCAGGACATAAATGTGCAGATGTTTTGTGATGTTGAAGAACTTTTCAGGCAACAGTCACAATGCTGTTGTGGAGAGCACTGGAAATCCATCAGAGTTGGACACTGTCAAAAGCATTCCCTAAGCTACACTGTCAGAAAAGGCAGTTACCTTTTCATATTCCCTTAAGAAAAAAAGTAAGAAAAAAAATCAAAACTAGAAAACCTACTCACAATGGCCTTTATATAGCTCACTATTTTTTTAGCAAGGGATTGACTGTAATCTGTTAAAATAAGTGAACAACTTATATCTAGAGTTTACTGGGCAACCTGTACAGGTGGAAAACTTCATTGTCCCAAAGCAGTGCACAAAACATTAATTTTCCTTCTCCAGGAAGGAAAAATTTTTACAAGCTTATAAGCTGTTTCTGTTTCAGGCACCTCTGTGCCTTAATGCTGTTATACAAATGGCTGCCTGAAAATCTTTATTTACCACATCTACCTGCCTAGACAAAGAGACATCATGAATAACAACAAAAATAGCAGAGGGGAAGTTTTTAAAGGCACTCACTGTAACTGGTACATTTAATGCCTGTGCGTGATGACAGACCTCTTGCCTCCCAAGTGTTGGCAGGCACTTCTGTGAACATGCATGTAGCACCAAGCTGTCCTGCCAGAACATGAACTTCTGCAGTTGCCTCTCTCTAACACCTGATGGTTACAAGGAAGGAAATAAAGGTCAAAAATATAAATGAATGTCAGCTGCTCCCTCTCCTGTTTATTTTACTTGCTTTAATTAGTAAGATGAGATTACAGGTGAGGTTTTCTGCACTGCCTATCCCCACTGTGCCTCAAAGGGTGCCGAAAGCTCTCCAACAGCAGCAAGATTCCATAAGCAACCAGAAACTCTCTGGAGCAAAGCAAGCCATGGGCATCTGTGCAGCTTCCTAGCAAAAGTGAAGGGGGATGCTATAAGTAAAGGCGATGTGGTGGGAATAAAGGCTTGTGCAAGACAGGTGGTCCCATGGGGAAAGATTGTTATATGTTAGGGGAGGCAGGGATAAGGCCGGGAAGTGTGCGGCCATGGGTAATCGCAGAGTTGAAACTGCATCTCTGATGGCCTGGCCTCTTTTCAAAGCTCCAGAAATTGCCTGTCATATGTGGCTCGTGTCAGGTGTCAGGTACTATTTTCCAGAATGAAATGCACCATTAGCAGGTAAAGACAATTCACCAGGTACAACATAGCAGAACTGTAATTATTTATTAGATATTATTTCTCACAAAATGCATCTCCAGGATCACATTGCATTAGCCACAATATTGGACTGATGGAGCATAAACAAGGGTAATGATAAACACTGGTGAATGGAGTTGGGAAGAGATGGTTATTAGGGTACCGGTGTGTTTCATGTGGGGTTTATTTAACAGTCTCATTAATGATCTGGAAAAAGAAGTGAATAACCATTTAATTAACTTTGCATTTGATACTAAATTAGAGGTTGCTGCAGACACCTCCGAGGGCAGGGAAATAAATCAAAAAGAGCTAGAAGCATGTGCAGTAAAGAAGAAAATGAGATCTGGTATGAAGAAAAAGAGCAAGCTAATCTCTCTGGAAGCAAATAATCTAAAATGTAGCTATCTGTGGAGGAATTCTGGAGAAAGCAGTGTTGAAAGAGATGTAGGAGTGTTAATGGACTATATATTCCATCACAGCTCGAGTATATGTTTACAGAAGCAACGCATCAAGAAGCAGGAAGGTAATAGCCCTTCATTGTAGGGCTCTAGTGAGAACCATCTATAATGCTGCACTCTGTTTTGGGCATCCTGTTATCAGAGAGATATAGACAAATTGGAATGAGTTCAGAAAAGAGCCATAAAAATGATCCCATATCCCTGGAGATAATGACTTATGAAGAAAGATCAGAAGAAGTAAATGTGTAAGGCCTTGTCTGAAAGATGACTGAAGTAGGGCAGGAAAACAGTCTGCAAATATGTGAAAGCGAAAAGGGAGGAGGATAATTTATCATAGTAACTATTAGTAATAGGATGAAATAATAAGTAACGGCAATAAATTTAAAAAGGGCAACTTCAGGTTGAATGTAGGGAGAAATTTCTGACAGTGGAATTTGGGTTAGTTTGCAGAGAAGTTTCCCAGGGGTAAAAGTAAAAGCTGCATTCAAGTCATTTAAAATCAAATTGGACAACTCACTAGAAAATGCACCCTGCTATAGGGAACAATCTTCCATTGCCTGGGGAATAAGCTGGATGACTTAATAGGACATTTCACACTCAGATCTTTATGACTGTGATATTTTTAATATGCATGGTCAACTATTTCAGGAAAGTATACATTTCTTTTGCTGTCAGGCCTGATGATACAAACACTTGCATGCAAACATAACTTTTAAGAAGGCAAGTAGCTCTGCTGACAGCACAGCACTGCTGACGTGCACAAACACAAGCCTGAGCTCTTCAAGTTTTTGCAGGATCAGTCTTAGATCTTGCAGTTGTCAATATCAAGATGGTATATACAGGTAACCACATCATTTACGGGTAGGTGAAGAAGTGTGCAGAACAAAAGATGGGGGTTGGAAGCTCCAGTGAGGATGTATTATTATTGTTATTATTATCGTTATTGCTCTTAGTATTTATAAATGACTGGTAGTGTAGAGTTCAACTCCATTTCTTAACTGTTCACCTTTTTCATCCTCTGCTTTCACCTCTGTGCAGTGTGTTCATTAGACAGTGCAAGACTGATTTCTATACTGTTTTTTAACATTTGATATTTTTAATATATCCTAAAATGTCTGTTGAATGAGAAAAGAGACAAGCTGAAGTGAAAACTTGACCATCCCTCAAATGAAGAAGAGATGTCAAAAGGCTACGAATTTAAATGGATATGAGGGTAATCCCATCTTTTCCCCTCAATTGTAATAATGTAGTGTTGGACTCACTTCACCATCCGTTAGCAGCAGACAAGCTCACAGGCATTCAGATAGGTATGCTCCCTAAAACATGGGGTTTATATGTGGATTTTTTATGGTTTTGTTTTCTTCTCTTCCCTCCCTGCTCCCTGATGGGCTCTGTGTGGGGCTTGCAGCCTGGTGGTGCCGCAGTCGAACACCCGAGCCTCAGGAGTCTCCAGCAAAGGGTCGAGCAGCAGCAGTTCCAGTGAATCCGAGACCAGCTCAGAGTCTGACTCAGAGAGTGAAAGCAGCTCCAGCGAGAGTGACGGCAGCAAGCCCTCACATTACTCCAGCCCAGAGGTAAGGGATTCTGCTCTTTGTGATTTAGGGGGGCAATCTGTTATTACACCCACTCAGACCTTTTTCCAGCCAAGCCAACACAAGGAGGCTGTGGGAAAAAAAAAAAAAAAAAAAAAAAAAGGAGGAGAAAGGCCCAGTGATCCTCCTCCTGCCATGCTGTGAAATGCAAGGGGCAGGGGATCCTGGGGCAGATTAAAGAATTTGAAACAAAAATGAAGAAAGAAATAACCCTGTGATATTTTTCTCGAATTGGAGATGAGTGGAGTGCCTTGCAAGGCTCACAGCTTGCTTGAAGTTTTATGCAACTCTGCCTCCATAGCAATGGCTTTCTTAGTGCGTAAGTCCTAATGTGGGCTCCCAGCACTGCAAGGGAACTAAAGGCTTCTCTACACAGGGAAGCTATTACAAAATCAGTTTGAGGGTGGATTTTTAAAGTAAGGCAGTTGTTTTTCACTCATGCACTTCCCTCACCTCACTCTCTAAGTGAATTATTCTCTGCTACTGCTGCCTTTGTGTGATTTATTTTAATCCACCTCCAAAATGGACTCAACTAATTACTCATGGTGCAAAACATTAAGCCCTAGCTTGTCATCTGGATAGCTAGTACTGAAAATTTCCACATGTAGACAAGCCTTAGCCAAATCACAATTAAACTGCCAGTGCTATGCCACCTTCTGTTTTCACCTCTGCAGAGTGCTCAACAGACATGATTTCTCTGCTCTGCTTTTCTACCAGGATTGACATTTTCACATGTTTTGGACAATACACACCTTTAGCACAAAATCATGAACTCCACAGCCACATCACACACATTAATGTATGTTAAAATATTCAAAGATTGTAAATAGATGTTAAATACAGCCAATGTATTTTCTATTCCACATAAAGCATCCAATCACCACACTCCTCTCTCCAAAACTATGCCTCACCTATTCTCCCACCCTGAAAAATTATACTGAATAACCAGCAAGCCTTTCCTCAACTTTTGCTCAGTTATTTGGGGCCATGTTTCCTATCAGGCATAATGCAGGACTCACAGAAACATCCTTAATATATTTTTCTCAGGTTCTGTCACTTTTGTTCCTTATTTAACACTTATTTTCCTTTCTGTCTTTCCTTCGCAGTACTTTCAGATCCATTTCCAATTAATTTTCCTCTCACTTTGTCCCTTTCCTAAATCTCTCTCTATGGCTCTTTCCTTTTGTCTCTATTCACTTGCTATCAGTCTCTCTTCCCTGTTGTCCTCCCTGCGCTACCCCACATCTTGTTTCCCATTCTGAGCATTCTCATCTGACCCATTAAGACCTTGTTCTCTCTCTGCCTAGTTCCCTGCTGGAATTAGTGCAGAGATCTCACGCTTGGTCTCTCCTCTCCCTGAGGGATCTCAGAAGGTGGAAGAAAAGGGATAAAGAGAAGAAAGAGAAGGAACCATTGGAGGGGGAGGAAATATGAGGTGAAAGGAGGAGAAGCATAGTACCAAGGAAGAAAGGAGTGTGTACTATCTAGGCAGATGCCCATAATGCTTGAACTTGAGAGCAGCAATTCCACAGGGAAAAGGGGGAAGTTAATTAATTGAGGCAGGTCATGGATTTCATAAAGTCAATCAGGGGACTGAAAGTCATGGAAATGTGGAGGAAGTGCCTCCTCCTAAGCATTTTATACATATCCTCTCGAGATCTGTGGAACTGCTTCTGTACAGAGCCCAAGTTATCAGTGATTGTTGTCACGAAACAGGTGCACTGCTCCAATGGATTGTCTGTCTTCTTGCATTATATTTATGTGGTTTGCCTTCTAGGACATGCTGTATGAAACATGCTTATATGAAAGTGTAAATGACTCAAAAAATGCAACGGCTGCAGTGGTTTTCATAGGTCGTGCCTTGATGGGATATGGAAGAGGCCATACATGGATAGGGTCAGGATGTCCCAGGGAGGTAGAATACCTGTGCTTTTCTCAAGAGCCAGTGCTTTCCCAGGCACATCGTATGACTGATGGCAGCGGCTCAAAACATGCTTATGTGATGTCTCTGACTGGAAGTCCTGTCTGCTTTGCATTAAATGCTTAAGCTTACACTTATGCACCCCGTGAAGCCATCTTTCTAAAGTATATACCATGTTCTTACCCAGTAAATGAAGAGAGACAGGTTCTTGGAAGTTCTTTAAAGGGAGGCCCTGTCCACCTAAATTTAAGCAGTGGACTCAATTCCAGTCCTAGTCTTAAAATTAATTTCATTTATTGGATAAGACAGAAAAAGCAAATACATCTTTGCTTTTGCTTTAACATTAACTGATAAATTCATGTACAGTGAACTTGAGTGCTCTAGCACATGCTGGGCAGGAAATCCATCTTTCCATGTTGGGACAAACTTAATCTGGAAATCTGCAGACCATTATGAGGCCTTCATTCTGGTTTGGGTTTTTTTTTCCATAATCTGAAATATTATATGCATATACTCAAAAAATTTTATTTTTAGGACAGTGTGTCTTCTGCATTTGAAGTTATATAGAAATTCAATTGCTGTTTTATTTCTTCTGCATTTTTTTCCTCATCTTATTTTGAGATCTTTGAGCTGTTCTCAGGTGTCTAAATGCAGTTGCCTAGAGTGTATAGGCAACTCATTGTAAAGCATACATATAAAATAGATTAGATGAATTGCACCCTAAAAGTGTCTGTTTCTTTCCATTGACTATTTAGAGCTTGTAGTGACTACAGGCTTAGCTGTCTACACTTTATGTCTGCAGTAAACTAAGAATAATGGCTGAGCTAGAACAGGAGACAACATTCAGACTGGTTTCAGTGATGTGGACAAATTAAGGTGCCTCAGACATTAATGTGAGTAGTTACAGTTTTGTAGACTGCCAAACCTGTAATTATGAACAAGGGAATGAGGCTTCTATCTCCTGTTTCTTTGCTGAAGTCATGAATTCTTCGCATGACCTGATTAACGTCATAAATGAGGACTCTGGGAAAACAACGACGTCTTGTCCTTGCAATTATTTCAGATGGTAGAAAAAAACTGGGGGTGTCAAGTCCATAGAAAGAGCTACATTTCAAAAGCTAAGAAATAGGTTTGTTTGTTCTTCATTCCACTGAATTATCCTACAGACTTTTAATAAGACTGAATCTAGTTAGACAACCAGGAATTCCCACTATGCAGGGAGGACAAGAGGGCGGAATGGGCAGAAAGGAAGCAGAGAACCCATTGCATGGGACAAAGCATCAGTGACCAGTCAACAGTAACCAGGCCAGAAGAGTGAGGTGTCCTGTCCTGGGCTCTGCCAGCCCCGCACACCAGATGCAATGTCCTTTATGGGCTCTGCTCTTGTGACTAGTTCACAACCATTAAAGTTGTTTCCCCTTTTTCAAGGATTCACATATACTTTTTGTCCATGCTTATTCCATCATCACAAGTTATACTCTTTAATCTCAAGTCCCCACACTGTGACTGACCAGGTCAGAGCTGAAGTGGTTTGTAGCTCTTCCCCACCCTGCTGTCTCATCAGCAGAGAGCCACCTCCTGACCACTGTGCATCAAGTCCTTCAAGTGCCTGGACACTTGAAGTGGCTGAGGAGCCAATGCCTGTGAATCACTGCTATTCCCTCAGGTACTGTGTGGCACTGACTCTCTTCAGCTCAAAAAATAGGAAAAATGTGTGTGTCTAACAGACTAGCTAACTGGTGAGCATGCTCCTGACACCTCACCAGCCTTTCTTCACTGATAGATTTCATTAGGGAGGCAGGGGCAGAAGAGTTATAGTTTTAGGGTTGCAGCATAGGAGGGGTATGTTTTCTGTATCTGTCTTGTTTGCCAAAAAGTTTTTGCTTCCTGTCTTAAGTATAGCCATGATTCGATTTCCTGACTAGTACACTCAGAAGAAAAGGGGATTTTACCACTCGACCAACTGTAGAAACTATATCTTTGCAAATAGGATTCATGGGCTTTAGCTGTCTTGTGGGCTATTTTTGACAATGACTACAAACTAAACTCTCCTTTCCCTCCAGAAGACTCTTTGTGGCAGGAACTACCTCTTCCAAGGAGTCCTCAGTTCTAATTGGATAAAGCACTAGCAGCAGTGATAATAGTAGCAATAAAGTAGTAGTAGTAATAATCATAATTATCGTCATCATCATCTATGCTTTAAATATAATGACAAGGCGCCACATTTGTATGGGGATTGCCCTGAATAAAATCTTTGATAGCAGGGCAGCACAAGCAGGTTATCACAAGAGTAAATTAGTATGTGGAGTTACAATAGGCAGAGTATTCTGCAGGGATGGCAGATAGTTCAGTCCTACCCCACAGTGGGTTAAGTACATGCCCATATTACAGACTGTCTAATCTCTCAGTGACACTGGTGTCGTGCTTCAAGTTTACCATGGTATTAGCTACACCTTAGGTCCCTCTTTGTAATAACAAGCGTAGAGTGACCCCATTACACTTACGTTGTTTAACAGCCCTTTACCCCAGAAAGTGTTTCTGGGTAATGTTTTGACAAAGGTTTCATTTGGATGCATGCCACTCGTGCCTCTGGTTGCACTTGTTGCCTTGAAGAGATCTAAGATATATAGATGTGCTGTGTGGGAGTCATCCCACCTAAATTTGGATACTTCTACTACAGATACCTACATCTGCTCATCACCTCAGCCTCCCCTTTGCAGTCAGTGGAGAGGAATAGACATTTTTAGGGCCTGGCTCATCTGGTCTATTTAGATGTCTATTTCAAGAGGGAATTTTTCACACCCTAGAAGAGTAGTCCACTGACTGGAGAAGGAACTCCTTGACTAGCTCAGATATAAGTGTCTATGTTGTACAGATGAATCCACCCACAATTTTTAAAGAAGTGTATCACATCCTTCTGTTTCTTGATGAAGCCTGGCACATGTGTATGCCTGTGTTGCATTGGTCCCTGAAACTATCTTTGTCTCGTAAAGTTCCCTGGTTTGGGTTTTCCTGCCAAACCCATATTTCATTGCAAGTCAGCTTTATTACAGACATTCCTATTACTGCTGCCCATCTGGGCACCACCAGCTTTACCCCAGTTAAAAACTGCCTAGTTGTCTACAGAGCCTTGAGGGCAGCATGTTTCCATGACACAAAAAACAAGGGAAAGAGACCATTCCACTATCTAATCACTCTGTATATATATTCATCCCTATTTCCATCCTTATGTGCTGCTGAAAATTTCCCACTTTGAGCAAACTAACTTTTCTTCCATAGAGTGGTATGTGACATGCTCAGGGGGGTGATGTGGACTGGTGAATTAGGGATTTTCTTTTTCTCCCACAAATGCTGTTACACATGTAAAGTGGACTGGCGAAAACCTTCAAATCAATTTTCCCAATCCCTTTTTTCACCAGGCCTGCTCTTCATTCTTGGCTGTCACAATTTTGTTCTCTCGCAAGGTACCTTGGTTTTTAAAGTGATTTCAAAGTACAGTACTTTTCAGTTAGAGCAATCAATTGAATAAATTACTTCCAAAAGGAAATTGGCATCATTCATACACACTGACAATCTCAAGTATTCCAAAACTTTATCTGGGCCCAAAAATAGTGAGAAAGTTTTAAAATTCTGATTTTTAAAAAATTTTGATTCTTTTAATTTACCTGATGGGCTGCAGGCTTTTTACTTGTAGCACATACATCTTAAAGGGTTTTTTTAGCAGACACATCTTAAGGTTTTTTTCAGTAGCCACAAGGATTTGAATTTTTATTTAAATAAACTCCAGAAGTGCATCTAAGCCCATGGTTCTGAGAGTTGAGGCTTTAAGAAAAAATAACAAGTGTCCTGAAACTCTTGACAAAATTAGTAAAGCTGGCAACATTGTTGATCCTTTTTGTTAGACTTCATAGTTGTATTATAGGTTGATGGGACTGTAGTTATTCTGCCTAAGTAGCAGACATATCTCTCTAGGGAAGTAGGATTTTGCCAAGTTATGACACTGTATCAGTTAATCACTGCTTTCTACTTGTTTACTGTGATTCTTTGAAATCCATATTTTGTGAACCACTGTTTTCAAGAATTACAAGGTACATAAAGAGACAGAATGGGATGTAACAGAAAAGCTGGAAGTTTTTTTGAACTTTCAAGCTGCCCTCACTCTGACCTATACTTATGGGCAGAGGTATATTTTCCCCCACGTGCTTCTGATGTATGTCCTTTAAGAAAATAGAACTGAACAGTGGAAAGACTTCCATGTATAGTGAACCTTCTATTATATATCTAGTGAATCCAGTATGTGCACAATGAATGGCACCAAACAAATCTCTCTGTATTTTCAGCAACAATCAAAAAATACTGTTTATTTTAGATAAAGAGTTAAGAGTTGGAAAAATACGTCTTCATCCAAGAGAAATACTGCCCATCCATTTTCAAGATTTACAGCTCAGGAAAGAAATTCCTCATGTAAGATATTAGGGAGTACGCTTAAGAAAAAATAAACTTAAGGCAATCCAGCAAACTTCCCATAGGTATTGGCTGGCTTGATAATGAGTAAATTAGACGGTTTTGCGAGAAGGAATATTTGTATCATATGAATTCTGATGTCTGACTTTTTTGATTATTTTAGGAGCCTTTGCTCTATGTAGAGCGAATACAACCCTCAGTGGGTGATTCTAGAGATGTCTTTGGCTATGCAGGAAACCTGTGTTGGCCTCAGGCACCTACTTTAAATAAGGAGTTAAGTAAGAGACTCTTAAGTTAGACTGTGGATATTCTCTCTCGAGCAAACTTTCTTCCAGAGCATTGGTGGTTTTCATGTTAGACTCATGACACACTTTTTGATTATTCATATGCCTAGTGGATCAAATTTTGGTTCCAGTTACAGAAATCAGGAGATTTTCCACATTGGCTTCTATGGGGTTAGGTTATTGCTGGCCATCTACTCCATCATTTATTTCTTTTGGGGTTCTTTTGCCTTTCCTCTTCATTTTATTACATTCAAATTACTGATTGCAAGAAGCACTAGAAAACACTTGCACATTGTTCTGAAATAATATTGAGCTGTGGTTACATTTGAAATCATGATTATCCCACTTTTCCACTGTCCAAACACCATTATGCTTTAGATGCTCTCTTATAACTTGATCATGTTGTGACAGGAATGAAGAGAAAAACTAACAGCTGCACAATACTCATAAAATGAGCACTTGACAATACCACCACACAACAAATGTTTGTGGGATCTCACAAGATTGTATCGTCAATACCACACAGATTACATGAACTGCCTGGTTAGCCCTCCAACTCCCCACTACATGACTCTATGCTTTTTAATTACTTTTTTGTATTTAATGCACAAAATACATATCCCTAGTTTTCCTACTAGCTATCCTCCCTTAGTCTCAGCCATATCCCTGCCTTGTTTTCCTCCCTTCCTATTGCCATTATATTTTATTCTATTTGGAAACTTGAGAGCGTTTCCCGGTAAAGCTGATTTCAGTGGCACTATGCAAATCATCCTTAGAAATGGTGGATCACAGAAGCCATCCTCCTTCCCAACCTCATTCTGAAACGAAGAATATTCCCACTTGCACGGCATGCCCCACGTCTCCCGTCCCACCACGCAGGGCCAGTGCCAGGGGAGTGCTGCTGCTTGGGGGTAGCTTTTTGACCAGAGGAAAATCTCTGCAGTACCAGGAGGGACCCAGCATTTTGGTGTCCCTGAGGTAGCCCTGGTACAAGGGTAGCAGGGTCTCTGCACTAACCTCATTGCCTTCTGTTTCCCTTTCAGCCTGAGCCACCCTCATCCAACAAGTGGCAGCTGGATAAGTGGCTAAATAAAGTCACCCCGCACAAGGCACCCATCCTGACCCACCATGACGGCCCCGCACTGGAGACCCATCCCTACTATGGTCGTGTGAAGGCAGAGCGACAGGAAAGCGAGAAGACCCCGGCCACTGGCCCGGCTGAGCACCGCAGTGGGGAAGGCCGTGCCACCGCCAGCACCACTGTCGGGGACGGACCACGGCCCAGGACTGCCAACAAAGCTCCAGGCAGCAAGGGCAGCCGCCAAAAGTCACCCCCTGCTGCTGACGGCGGACCCCCAAGGCGGGCAGCAGGGAAGAAGGCACCGCGGCGGACTGAGAGGACCTCTGCCGGGGACGGCCCCCCCTGCCCTGGCACAGAGGAGCCCCCCGGGAGCCACAGTTTTCCAGAAAGCACTGCTGGCGAGGCACCGAGGGCCCGGCCTGGCAGCAGCGGCACCAGCGGTGGCTGCAGAGCGGGTCACCGCCGGGAGCCCCGCTCAACTGCAGCTGGCGAGAAGCGTCGGGCCCGGGGGCCAAGCAAAACGGCGCCCAAATCCAAGGAGTTCATCGAGACTGAGTCTTCATCCTCATCATCCTCCTCTGACTCGGGCTCTGAGTCAGAGCGGGAGGAGCGCCCGCTGCCCAAGGCGCCAGCAGCAGCTGGGGCCGAGCCACGTGCCAAGGACGCAGGGACCGGCGCCGCCAACAAACCCCACGGCGGCTGCAGTGCCTTTGGCTCCATTAATGCCAGGACTAGTAGTGAAATAGCAAAGGAGCTGGAGGAACAGTTTTACACCCTGGTTCCTTTCGGTAGGAATGAGCTCCTGTCTCCTCTGAAAGACAGTGATGAGGTAAAGTCGCTGTGGGTCAACATTGACTTGGCTCTTTTGTCCAGGATTCCAGAGCGTTTGCCTGAAGAGCCGCTGGCCATGAGCGCTGGAGCAAACCAGGTGGCCAGCCTCCCGCAGGGTAGTAGTGCTGACCCCCCCGCAGAGAAGGGTTTACCGAAATCTAGAAGGAAACGCAAGGTGAGCTTCTGGGGAGACTGATCGGGATGGGAAGGGGGGCCTCGGGCAAATGAGAGACAAGCATCTCTTGTGCCCATGTCCAGTGCTCAATGGCAGTGTCTTCTCTGGGATGGCACTTCAGAGCTGGGATCCGTCCCTGCTTGCCATGTAGGAACTGGCCAAGTCCCAGGGGATATGCCATCCCAGGAGGTGATGAAACTCCTGGCTGTGAGGCATCACAGCCCCTTGGAGATGGCATTCACTGTTGGCATGCAGCTTTCCATGTCTTAGCGAAGGCACTGCCTTTTTAGTAGGATAATTTTCTCTCCTGATGCTTCTCTCAAAACCTGAGCATTTGGAGGTGGTGCTTCTGTTGGTAAAGGGACAACCATCGGCCTGTCACAGTCTGCATGGTATCACTGCATGTGTGGAAGAAGAAAAGGCAGTGTCTTTTTTCCCCTCAGACTGTCAACAAGAGGCAAGCCTTTCAGTCCCAGCAGGGAACCCCAGTTTTGTGGGGGATGTGCTTGCAGAGACCTGGGACCTGCCTGGTTCTGCCACCTGCCTCCCTCACAGCCCAGTGGCCCCCTTTTACCTCAGAGCTCTCAGGCAGGTGTAGAAGTGGAAGTGTAGTCCATTAGCTGCCCCCTCCCCAGCAGCACCATCACAGCAACCGGGTGGGCACAGCCCTCTGGCCACATCCACCCTTCCACCCTGCCTCTCCTGCATGCTTTCTGAGCTGCCAGTGGTGCCGAGGAGAAAGCTCCCTCCACCATGAGGCCACAGCTCTCCACCGAGGAGGCCTTCTGGTCCGTTTGTACCAATCTGATCCCAAAAGTCGCTCTGAAATGGAACCATCTTCTGCCAATTTCTGGACAGTTTTACTGTCACCTTCTAAGCTACTGTATGTGTGCAGATATGTATATTTTTGAGGACAGTTTATCTAAATCAGTCTTTCCTTTTTTTATCTTTTTTTCATTTTTTGGTTCTTTTTTTTTTTAGTATCTGAAATGTGGCAACCCTGTTCTGGCTACTGGTAGACCCATAACAAAGAGCCCTGATCAGCTTTGAGATCTGTTTATCTGCATTTTCTTTAGGAAGTAGCATGGAAGTAATTGCACAGTATAAAATGATGGGAAACAGGTCAAGAAAGAGTGGCAGAAGCAAATTTGTGTTTTAAGCCATAGGAGATATCAGTGGGATTATGCCAGGCTGTACACCCGGAAGGAAACAGGAGGACATGATAGAAGAGCAAAATAAATGCAGTCATTCTAGAAATGCTTAATGTAACTTTCTGTTTTAAAGAACTGTTGGTGATTTTAGTGATACAATAAATACAAGGCATTCCTGGAGTACCAAATTGCCCCTCAGCCTGGAATAAGACCGTCAATGGGACAGCTGCTATTCAAGCTCACAATATTCGATCCTCCTTCCCAAAAGACTTTATGAGTAAGACTAATAAGAATGGATTATCAGTCATAAGTGCAAAATTAGAAAGAGGTACTTGTTACTTCCACCTCTGTCATGATCTCAAGAAGATGGGCAAAGTAACAGAGGAGGATGGTTAAGCACTAAGGTGTGAGAAGATCTTCACTACTGTGGAGTGTAAGCCACACTGTTAACCCCCTAGCAGCAGCCACACTGGCAGTGGAGAACACATAAGATGTTGTTGCCATGCAGCAAGGCAATAAATACAGTAAAATCAGTAGATGACAAGTAAAGCAGCCAGCACTGGAAACTGGAGAAGTGTTAGAAGTGGAAAAGGATGTGGACTTTGCAGGAGATTGGAAAAGCAGAGCCTCTAGGAGCTGATGATAGAACCTAAGGAACATAACAAGAAATTCAATAGTGGCAGGAAACATTGGCTGTGTTCATAGTAGTAGGCCAGATATGGTCAGGGTGCAGTCCCAAGTGGTGGCAATATTATTAACAATATTTTTGCTAACATGGTTTTGGCCCGGGTCAGCTTCTGTTCTTCCAGACAGTGTCTGGCCCTCGCTCAGGACCAGACTAAGGTCCCTTCCCAAAAAGCAATCTGAATGTGGCATACCCTGGTTTGAAGGAGGAGTGAGACGAGTGCATGGATGCGAGCTGTGCCATGCTGGCTGGCCTCAGGACCAGTTGCTGATCTGTTCTATTTACTAGTATAGGCATAGTCACTGTTGCCAAGAAAAGAGAGCAAGAGACAAAACAGATATAAGGTTGAGGACTACACAAGAGAAAAGCACACAGGAGATGGGCAAAGAGGGCAATATAAAGAAAAAAAATCCCAAAGTGCAAGTGGGGAAGTGGTGGAAACAAATTAAGTTTTATATTCTACTCCTTTGTCTACATACCGCCTCTTTAGATTTGACTTTTTTAAGACATGGACCAGTTGTCTCTGGTCCATGTTAGGTATGTGCTCAAAGAAAGTGTCATCATTAATACCAAAATACCAGAAAATACTAGCCCCTGACTTGTTGAAATACTTTTGGATTTGTAGTAAATCCAAACCCTACAAGATTATTATCTTTCTCTTCATTCAGTGTGAGAATGAGGAAGAGTGCAGAGACATCAAGAAGACTCACTTAGAACGAGAGAGTTCTTCACGATTAGCTGCCTCTGCTCACAGCATCACAACAGCAAATCACTGCAATATGAATGAAAATAGGTAAGCATTTTCCTTCTTATTTACCACTGAGTCATACAACTAGTTGCAGTTTAATGTGTTATTTTTTTCTTTTAATAGGATTTATTTTTTAATTATCACATTTTATGTTGAAAAATTATGCACTGCATTCTCCTTTCTTCTGGTTTAATGAACAAGTTAGCAGCTCCTGACACATTTATATACTTGCATTTTTGTCCTATTGCACAAAGAAGTTGTGAGTTCAAGTGTGAGGCTCATGGAATGGGTAATTATAGCTAGAGCGGTGCAATGGTCCGAGGCATATTCCCAAACATTGTGTTGTAGGTACCAATTCACATAGGCAATCATGTTATAGCCTTTTCTTTCCTTGGAGTGTTACATTTCAAATTTAAAGTTTGATTGTATAAATACAATTATCTATAAACTCAATGGAAAAGATTGAGAAAAATATTCATAACAATACCTGCAATATTCATTTCCAGAGTATATTTGAGATCCAATATTTTTGAGATTACAGGCAATTCTGTGTAATTAGTAAATATTTTAGGACAAGAAACTCAGACTTTACAATCAAGGAGTTTTTCAAAATATTCAGGGCATGAAACAAATTATTAATATTTAGCATTTGCGGACATGGTTTATGCACACAGAACCTTAGATCAGATCCTCAGAGCAATCATACTGAGTTTCTCTGGAGGCTTTCAACAGTCTGACTTTGGTATGTATCCTTTCAGAGTTCAGATACATGCTGCTTAGTACATGCTGGTCATCATTATTTTTAATAAAATAATTTTTCTGGTAGTATCGGGGTATATCCTGGGATGAAACTGCTAAAATTAGAGAATATTTATACTTACTGTAGTAGGCTTTTCTACTGTACACATCACTGATGAGTTTGAGCAATTCTTGTCATTAATACTAGAAAAAATCATGGAGAAACCTAATATATATAGTGCTTATTCAAAAAATATGCATTCAATTTCTTTGTCCTGACATGTCACATATGTTTCATAAAGTGAAAACAATACACAGGACAGTTTGCTTTATTGTGGGTGATTGCATGCAGACATGCCATTCCTGTTACCACAGTGTCCTATGTTTTACGTCGCATTCATTTTCGCAGAATAGCATGGCTGTCATAGCTTGCTATGTCACAGGGTTTATTCTGTGCTTCCTGGAAGCAGGACAATAATTTGTGTTTTGCTTGACATTATATTCAGTACTCCTGGTAGCAACTGTACATTAAAGAAACAAAGAAGGTCTTAAATATATATTTGCCCCCTAATTCTTCTGTGGTCTGCCCTGCTCCCAAGGTGTTTCTGTGGCTTATGCTGCTGTAGGACATGGTACCAAATGCTAATATTCCCACAGCTGAGGATGGGCTACTGAGGCTGTAGCTAAAGCAGCAATGACGATATGAGGACCTCCTGTCCTTCTTGCAACCAGCAGCTGCTCATGCTGGCACATCCCTCCTCCATTTATGCCACCATAGCTGCCTGTGAAAGCCTCATGTAAATTCACTCAAGAAACTTGTCTGAACCCACAACTCTTTCTTTTTCTTTCGATATTACTATTCAGCTCCCAGCAGAGCCACACAGTTTTATCAGCACAGCTGAGGGCTGGTAGCAAAGAAAGGAGTGTAAAACACCTTTAAACATGAGCATTTTCTACTCTGGAATTACAGTCTGAGGTGCAGACTAAATAAGGCCCTGCTTCATAAGAAAGGCTTCAGGGTCAGGCAGAGATACCCCAAATGTCTTGCACCTGCATCAGACGCCACAATGTGCCCAGTCCCAGCAGATGACAGCTCACTGCAGGCTGTTCCGCATGGCTTCTCAGTTTGACATGCTTGTGCTGCTGCAGTTTGGCTGCTCACAAAACATTTAGGTGGGCCCTACGCAATATGCCGAAGGCCGTGTAGAAGGTTTGCCACACAACTAGAGACTGCAGATACTCCTCACAAGCTCTGGGCTGAGCTTCTGAGGCTTGGGTGCACTTCCAAAGAGCTATGGCTACTCTTGGAGGCTTTAGGGCTGCACTTTGACAGTGGTGTATAAACATGGCTAGCCAAGGCATGGATTTGTGTTTGAAAAGAGGAAAAGAAATGACAGCATCGACCTGCACATTCAAAATAGTCCTAACGATCTTATTTTAATTCAGGGGAGAAGGGCACAATTGTCCACCTTACACACCCTGATTCTTGCTTTCATAAACAGCATTAGTGATTAAAGCAAAACAGTTCACATTGTATTTTAAAGGTACTACATGGTGGGAAACAGGAAAGGTTTTGAATTACAATTCATGGCTTCTTTCACAGCTAGTTTTTAAGGACTTGCCAGATAAATGGACAAATGTATGATAAGAGCATATTTAATTAGCTCTGTTCCCTGAAATTATGTGCAGAAATAAAGTATACTTTGTACCATATTCTTTTTTTGCGATTCCATTAAGTGTATACTGTCTGATACAGTAACTATAAAGAAGTGAGAATTGTCCATAAAAAGTAATAGGCTGAATAAAGGGGAATGTGACAGGGAAAGGTATTGTGTTAAAATAGTCTGTCTGACCTTAATCACAGTTTTAGTCTTAATGCAAACTGTCTCCTTAAAAAAACTTTTACTTTGTGTGTGCTGCTTTAAGATTTTCAGCTAAATATTTTCTTCAAATTAGTGCATCCGAGGTTTATTTATGGGCATATTTTTACAGTCTGTCTGACTTCTCCTCACCCAGAGCTTCTCCCAAATAAATGAAAGCTGAAAATACTGTCTGTGTTATAGCTTCCTTCTTTAGAAGATGGAGCAGCTCACATTTCTCTGCGTCTACTCTTTGCATATGTTTCCTTTTGTCTGCACTACCAGCCGATCTTTCTTTGTCTTCAAAATCTGTATTAGATTAGTATAAACAGTGCTACCAAAGTCTGGGCATTGAACACAAAGACAAGCCAGTCATCTTTAAACACATTTCCTGTTTTAGTTCACATATGGTTTTATTGCCATGGCTTATAAATTGTCACCTGTAATGGTGAAATAGGGCTCCATAACCTGAACTTACACTTCAGAGCCTAATCTTCATCTCCAGCTATCCCTTAAGAAATGGTGTGCAAGTGGCCATTTATCTCTCTATTTTTTTTTTTTCAAGTACTCTGATATAGACTTTATATTAACTCCAGAATTACAATTTGCCTTGAAGGGAAAGAGGAGAAACATGATACAAATTTGTAAATGAACTCTTGGTCCCAATACTGTAAGCTTGTTTCCAGATACCAATAGACTTTATCCTGCCAGCAGATTTTAAATTCAAAGTTTTGGTAATATATAAAACATTTACCTTTCTCAAAGCCAGCTTTGTGACACTCCATTACTGTAATTTCCATTTCCAGCTTGGCAATACCAATAAATAAAAATGAGAAAATGCTTCGGTCACCCGTCTCTCCCCTCTCTGATGCATCAAAACACAAATACTCCAACGATGATTTAACTTCCTCCAGCAGACCTAATGGCAGCAGTCTATTACCTTCCATCTCCTCCAGCAAAAAACATAAGGGAGAAATCCAGTCACAGCCACATCCCGGAGACTTCAATGTAAGTTTATGCTGTTGTTCACAATATAAAGACTAGCTGTATATTTTTCACTTTGTATTGCAGTCTGTGATAGTTTTGCAGATTGTTATGCAAAAAAATTGTAATAATGAATCTTGTATTGTAAGTTCAGTTTTTCTGGTTTGGAGTTAGCAAAGCACAGAAGAAAGGAAAGAGAGAAAGCTGTAAAACAGACAAATAACAAAGGCTACATTACCAAAAGGTAAAAGCTAATGGCCGAAAACGGATTACTTTAGGCCTCAAGATTATTGCTTGGCCATGATGCAAGCCCCCTACATCCAAAAGTGTGGTTCATGAGGCCTCTACTGTATAAGGCCTCTACTCAGCCACTGCCTAGTGATGAGTGTGCCTGTAGACAAGTTCTCCTACATGTCTTACAACCAACTTTCTCAGACACTTCTAATTACTCTTGATACTAGTGAACAGCTCAGCACCAGCCTCACAACTCAGCTCCATCAGATCCCAGGTATTCAGATACTTATCAGAGAGTCTTGCTCACATTAAATATATCCAGACCACTTTTCCAGATAAGGCCATATTACTACAATGTGTGGTAGCACTGCCTCCAGAGCAAGGAATGAGAGTAGATGTTGCCCCTGTTTATGCATGAGTACTGTGACTGGGATGCTGGAGTAAAGAGCCTGTTAGCTCTTCTGACAGAGAATTCACATATCCCTCTCTCTCTCACCTCTCAAAATCATACCCTACCCACCAGCCTACACCACACTGCTGGTAGAAGATCAAGAGCAGAATATTATCATGTCCTTGCCTTGAAGCTGTTCTGCTTTGTGTGAAATACCTAGAAGAAGTAATTTGGGTACCATCATATTGATGTCCACTAGTCAAGCTGTTAGGGCACTCTGCTGCTGCTAGAAAGGCCCATGCTCCTCTCCTTGCGACAAAAGCCGTTTATATATTTTGTCCTGTGTCTATTTGTTGTATTTATTATATGATACATAAGAAGCTTCAAAAGCCTAAGTATTAGTGCTTAAGCAACTTTCAGGAAAAGAAACTACCTGACTCGCAGTGTCTTCCAGACACTATTGCTGTAGGGATAACTGGCCCCACAGTATATGTTAAGTATATATATATATATATATATATATATTTAAATATATTTATTTTTTGAGAGTGGAAGGGGAAGTAGTAACTATAACTTTAATTTTGGACACTTTAAAAAAAACAAGTTATCATAAATTGTGTCTCAAGAATATCTCACAGATGCTTTTAGTAATACAAATAAAATTAATTCAAATAAAAAAGCATTTCAACATATCACAGTCTTTTTTTTTTTCATGGATTAAATGTAAATTTTTAAACATTTTAACTTCTAAAACATAAGTTTAGGGATTTATAAACCATTCAGAATTATAATGATATGATTCTTCACTGGGCATCTTGAAAACAATTTAAATTCTTTCACAGGCAAATGTGCTGGAAATCAAAAGTAAAAGGTGATTGCTTTATGATCCACACCCTTAGCAAATGCGTTTCACTGAGATTTTCTGCATAGCCTAGCAATGCACCATTTGGTCAACATTTTAACAACCTTTGCAATAAAATTCTTATGTATCTGGTTATTCATCTGAAAACTTTAGCCTGCAGAACTGATCTGGATGTGCTATATAGAAGACTCGTGAACTATGAATGTTAAAGTTAGCTTTGTTTTATCCCATCTTCCCATCTGGCACCTAACTGGCATGCCCAAGAGGTCCTTTAAATTTCTGTAATTCCACATGCCAGGGAGTGACTTTCATCCGGTTTAGTTTTTTGTCCATTTCCCTATTGCATTTCTGTCTGTCAGCTGATGAAGAAAGAACCGGCAGTGGTTATCAACAAAAGACAACCTAGGGCCCTCTGCTTTGCACTGTACCACAGTAGCCCACACAGCAGGTCACTTAGTGGGATGAAAAGCTCGTGAGGCCACGTGAAGAACAGGGCTGCAGCTGAGGGAATGCCTGAGACCCTGCCAAAAGACATGTGCTTCTGCTGTGGCACAGAGCAGTGATCTTTCAAGCTGGTCAGGGACCCTGAAAGCAACCTGGACCTTGGGCTACAAATCCATACCCCTCAGGCAGAACAGCAGTGCATCGTGAAACAAGTCAAACAAGTGAGCCTTGCTCTCCCGAGGCAGTTTGGAATGTCAGTTTGGAAGCTGAAGACTAGAGATATAACTTGATCTTCTAAATAACCACAACAGATCTATTAGTTCATAATTTCACTTACTGTGTTTCAGAGTGTTTTGATAGTTACTAATAATTCTGCTCAATTTCTTCTCTATATCACATTGAAACTCAAGCCCTTTACAAAGTGCTCTGAGCAATATCTGTGAATTTGTGGCTATCAGTGACAGGACAGTTGTACATACTCCCTGCTGAAATAGTAGGAAAACTAACTGCCAATTTACAAGACAATGCAAAGACTCTCTGTTGTTTATTAGTTGCTTTTTTGGAGTTAGTAGCCAATTCCTCAATGTCTTTTTTGCTGTTTGTTGTCTAGAAAGCAGTTCACATCAATTCAGAAAATGTTCTTCTCTGCAATAAGCCACAGTCCCAAACAGAGCCTTGGTCACCTCTGTCCAGCACACCCAGGGACTGCAGAAGGACAAAGCTTATCTTTGATGATATGTAAGTACAGATGTCTTTAAAATAAAGAAAACAATGTCATTTCTTGCATTTAAAGAGAGAAAAATACAATTTGTCCAACAGGAACTGGGACATGGCCAGTATTATAGTAATACTCTACAGAGAAATGAATGAGACATACTATATAAACTCTTTAATTTTTCCTCTACTACATCCTTCACACATCCCCTGCTCTCCTCCTCTGAAAATAATTTAAGCTGGTAACTGTCTTTCTCTTCTCTTTGGTAAATTAAAATTGCTGGTTTGTTTCCCAAGGTCATTTAGGATGTGGTATTATTTAGATAAGGTATAAAGGTGAAAGTGAAGGTTGAAATCCTAGTAGGTAGAAAATCCAGATTCTTTTTGTCTGGTAATGTTTTAGCCTGAAAATACGGATTTTTTTTCTAGCTAGTGTAGAACTAGTTCTGTTCAAGCCACGTCTCAGACTGCCTGGAGCTCTATAAGCTATGTGACCTTGGCGCACCTTTCATACTCCCAGACTTTCACCCACAACATCTCTAACTCTTTTATACCAAAGGAAAACCTGGGATAACAGCCTTGTTTTCTCAGGAACTGCTCTCTACCAGAACGGGGATATAATAATAATAATGATAATAATGATAGTAATGATGATGATGATGATGATGATGATAATAATAATAATAATAATAATAATAATAATAATAATAATAATAATAATAATAATAATAATAAATGTTTGTTTACACTACCTGGTCTCAGGGACAACTTGAGGCACAGCAGCTTCTCATAAAGAGAATCCAGGTTTGTTACTATAAGGTATAAATAATTCCCGTAGACTTCAAAAGGATATAACCGTTTCATATGTCAAGAAAAGAAGGCTGGTGAGATTAATTTCTGTGTGCATTCATGGCAGTCATAAGGAGATGTAAACTGAATAAATGTAATCCATTTTTCTGCCCCTTTTGGAGAAAACTCTCCCTTGTGTATATATCCTCATTTTCCCTCCTTCTCCACCTCCCTCCATGTTTTTAACTCTTCCAGTGCTTTTATTCAGCAATCTCCACTGAGGAAATTTGAAACTGTTTAGAAGTACTGCCTAACTCTTCATACCTCTTAAAATACTTGATCATCTATAACTTACTTACAACTGTTCAGTTTTTCTGCAGTTTAAACATGTACATACAAGGCAGAAAGGTATCAGTGTGCCTGATAAAAGTCAAAATTGTAGGTTGTGCTCATCTGTTTGGATTAGAAAAAAACACAAGCTACAACAGAACTATTGTATCTTCATCTGATTTTTTCTCTCAAGATGTTAACACAAACCATGGGGACTGGTTTGTTTCATTTGTTTTTTCCCTTAGAATACTGACATAGGAAAACTGCTTTTTTCACCATCTCTATCATCTGAGAGGCTTTTATCACTTGCTTTCTCCATTAGTGATACACGTGATTTCTCTGCCAGGCATCTTCAATAAAACTGTTTCACCTTTACAGAGAGAGATACAATTAAACTGTTTGTGTATAGTGCCTTCCATGTGGAATGTCCCCAAGCAACTTGTGGCCCATTAAAAAAAAACAATCTAAAAAGATAGATAAGATAAAACACAGAAGAAAATATGTCTTAATTTGCCCTTAAAAAACAAAAATGGTTAAATGCCTTTTGTGCTAACTAGAGGAGGGAGATTTTTATGTACTACAACTGTTATCCACAACCTGTATCTAGGAAACACCACCAGAATACCAGCTATACTAGACCTTGATTCTGAAATGACTGTGCAGAGAAGTCACTGAAATGTAGATTAGACTGGTTGCAAACGTTAAATGTCAACAAATTTGACTCACATGTTAGAAGGATCAAATTAAACATGGCAGCCAGTGTCTTTCAAATTCATATAGTACCACAGCAGAGGATATGAAGAAATGCAATACAGTAGGCCTAAAATTATGTAGTAATCCTAATGGCAGTATTTGTCCAAAATGATGCCTATGAAGTATTTCATCTCATAATCCATGAAGTTCTGAATTACTGTAATCCAGACATGGCTTTAAAGTCTTCATTTTAATCAGACTCTATAGTTTTTAAGAGACTAAATCCCTTATATTTGATTTGAAATGACAACTAATTTTTTTGACCAATCAGTGTCTCTTTGCTTTATTCTCAATTTATTTTCTCCAGATCATTGACAACAGCTGTCACTACCAATAAATTGGAACACAAGTAGGTCAATAAAAAGTATATCTTGCTTGGCAGAGTACTGTATACACATACATCGCAATACAAAAGTAAATATAGCTAACAGTCTTCAAAAGGCAGGCAAAATCCTACTTCCCCTGGTTTGCCATTGTTTACTGCCTGCTCTAAATATGCTTCAAGGTACCCAGCATGCCCCATGTATAAGTGACATCAATGCTGTTTCCAGTATTAATTCTTAACAAGATTTCCTGGATTTTTGGCCATTTCTGACTCTATGAAGAGAACATTTTCAATGCTACATAATAATGCTTCAAGCCAAATTCAGTCCTGCTGTAATTTTACTGAATGATAGAATTCCCAATAACTGCATTTAGGAACAAAGTCTGTTGTCCTTGAAGTGATAAGCACAGACATGCTGTGAGTGCCCAAAGGCACAGTCCCACACCCTCCTCAAAATACTGTGTGTGTGGTATAAAAAAAGAGCAGAGCATACTCAGCTTCTGTTTTCCTTATGGCTAAATCAGAACATGCTCCTCAGGATTATTTTCTCATTTGCATTGTGGGTTACCCTTTCAAACTTGGGGTGTGGTTTTTCTGCACTTACATTTATTTTCCTTTTTTTTTCTGGCCTTATAGGAGCAAGATAATACATCTTCAGCTTTTTCTTTTTTTTTTTTTTTAATTCATATTTTGTTGAATGTTTGTTCCACCTTTCTGGATTTAGCTGCTACATGCACAAACCAACTTTACATTGTCCAAGGGACATATCCTGCTGTGAGATAGCATTCCTGTGTTTGTCAGCCAGTAAAAGATATACCCAGAAAATATTCAGCCTGTAAAGGTGTTATGCATAGAGCTCATAAAGAGCTCAAAATATAACTTTCTGGAGTATCAATTTGCTCTGGCTTGTACCCCAAGTCTCTCATTTTCAGTTTCCTCTTCCTTGTTCTTCTGCCTCAGAGTGGAAAGAAAAAGATGCCCTTGGATTGTGACTCCCATACAACATCTGGAAGCCATCTCACTTTGCATTGCTCAAAATGCCTCAAGGACTCCCAGTCTTCTGAAGTATTTAGAGAGACTTTTGCAGTGCTGAGCACATCCTCAGGAGCACTGTTAAGGAATAGAGCTTGGCTCCTCTTTCTTCTCATCAGCAATCTATAAAACCACTGGTCAGATAGACCAACATCTACTATCATAAGTTCCTCACAAATTCCTGTGCTTACTTTGGACTGCTCTGAGTTTCTTGGCTTTGAGGGATTTCAAGATTTCATCTGACTATCCCATTCTTCCTCTTCTTCCCTCCTTACTTGTGGCACTGAATTTTCTCATGTGTACACTGCCCATGAGAAAATAACATTTAACTACTAGACAGCAGACACTGCCTCCCATGATTAGATAATTAAGCTGCTTGTTCTCTGCAAGACCACCTAGCTCCTTTCGTTTTAGGGATGCTTTGTAAGAGTTTGATCTGATGGGAAATAGATGCTTAATCAGCTCTAGCAGGAGATTGTCACAGGGTAAAGAATTTATAGCCACTATTTCCTGTCATCAAAGAAAACCCAGAGCTGTGGACCTCGTGTGAACTTACAAGCTACACCCATGCCCCCCCTCTGTTCCTATGGCAAGTGGTCCGGCACTGCTTATGTTTATGCGATTAAACTGTCTTCACGCCCCAAAACAAAGAGCACTCACTGCCTCTGAGAACAGTGCCTACCCTCTGCTGTCCCCTAGCTGTGCCTAGGCATTGTCTGGAACCAAGCTCAAAACTATGTCAGGGAGAGTATTAGCTATTAAACAGCACAGATGATCAAATGATAGAGCTGGTTTCCTTGTCCTGCTTATTTCACTTGCACAGACATAGCCAAGGAATGGTTTTGTTGACAGACTCAGATCTGAAATAGCCTCTGATAAGTTTGGAACACAGGCAAAAGGATTTATTTGCGTCAATTGATTTTGATGTGCCTTTTTCTTACTGTACGGATTCACTAGGAAATATCTTTAGTCCACAATGAATCATAATAGTGAGCAGGACAATCTAATCAGGCTCAACAAACCCTCCTCCAGGTCTCAGAAGCAGAGCTGAATCTCTCAGGAGAGGACAGTCTTTCCCACCAGTCTCTCCCAGTCCTTCATCATCTCTGCAACAGATGAGCAATGAGCAGATGCCTATGGCAGGCAACGAGCACCCTCCAAACCCTGCAGCTCTTTGACTAGTCTAGGTCTCGTACTGAATATGAAGAAATCTTGTCTAACCTCCCATGGTGATTACCATTCTGCCACACCTCTGGTTCTTGACATAGCTTGTTTTCCTCAGGTTTGGAGGCAAACATTGGTTTCTCCTTGAAGAGCTAAAAGTCCATCCCAGTGTAACTCAGGGTTTGTCTTCTTGTGATGGATCACAGAGTGATGTGGGTTTTCATCACCCTCAATGCCAGGATTCACAGGTGTGGTGTGTAAGAGATATGCTAATGCCTCTATTTGCAGCTTAATTCCTAAGTCAGCTTTGCTGTCCCTGTGGCAGTGGAAAATGTCTTAACACATGTTAGAAGAATGTGCTTCAAGTCAATTTTCCACAATGTAATTACCCAGCAGTTTCCCTTTGGACTAGAAGTCACACTGTAATGGCCCTAGGGTGCAAAGGCTGTGATCCCCCCAAGGAAACCTGGGAAATTTCCTCATCGTTCCTTCAACATACAAAGGATATTTTCATCTTCCAATGATAACGAATCACACTAGCAAATGATCGTAACCACTTTAGCCTAGAGAATCACAGATACACTGTTCAAACTCATTTTTAGCTTGGGTGTAGCCTGTTCATCTTAAGAACCAACAATGAATCATGGAGCTGGAGAGGGACTGTGATGACTTAATGCACATGAGGAATACCATAGAATCATAGAATGATATGGCTTGGAAGGGAAAAAACACCTAGATCCATGAGCAGGGACACCTTCCACTAGATCCCCAAATCCCTATCAGATATTTTCCTGGTCTTCTAGTCCCTGATTGCTATTTATTTCAAATCCTATGATCACTGAAGTTTTTTAAATAGGCATTGCAGGACAGGAGCCCTGGATAGCATTCTTGTTTCAGGATTGCCTGCTCCTTTCAGTGTAGATACCCCATTCATTGCCTCAGGTTTCACATGTACTCAACAGTTTCACCCACACCTTGTCTTCTCACTCATCAGAGCTGGGAATATCAAAGCTAGCTGTCAGGTAGTCCCTCTCCCAGAAAGATCTTTCTGCCTTAGGTTTTCAGCTGTCTCTTAAAAATTCAAGGTGCGATTCCATGGTATTATACAACAATATAGATTTGGACTGCCCTCTCTCCCTAGGTCTGACTGTAAAGGCTTTTCTCCTCACCTTCGACTGAAATGAGTGATTTCAGAATATCTATTTAACATACATTGAAAGAGACACAATTCTAGTTTATCTGCAAGGATGTAATGTTTTCTCCCTCTGCTTTTAATACAGAAGCTCAAGTCTCTACTGTTAATACTTCTTTCATTCCTCTCTCTTCACTTGTACATTTTGCCATTGCTAGTCTAGATGTTGATTTCACATGGATACCTTCGTCATGAATCTGGATTATGTCCAGGAATTTGTAGTAGTTTTTTACTGTGTCATGATCTCTTGTATTTCACTACATTGACATGGTTAGTTTGGGGGATTTTGCATTTTTGCTAAAATAGGAATCCCCCTTATTTTATCCTTCTACATTTCATTTAAATTAGGTGCCAGGCTTTAATTTCATTTCTTTTTTTTTTTTTTTTCAACACTAACTTCCTCTAGGTATCTGTACTATTCATCTATTCATCTAATCTAAGCTATTGACCTTGTTATACTAATCGCAACAAGATAGTAGTTCTGTTGTAGTAGTGTGACTGAGTAAATTTTTCTTACATTTGGCCCAACTCCAATCAGATCTTTTGTTCCTGTCTTTCTGAAATGCCTATAGCACTGTCATTTAAATGATTCACAAATACTCTCTGCCCTCTCCACTTGTATGCCCCTCTGCTAAACTTCCCAGACCTGCTGGGTCTGCCATAGTAAGCATGAGACTCCCGTAAGTGGGTACCCACCTTGTACAGTGCCACAGGCTCTCCCCCACACTGTGTGCCATGCCCCAGACACAGTGGTGCTATGTTCAACAAAGAGCATTTATTTTCAGTTGTGGAATATGCAGGAGACCATGATACATCAGGGGAGGACACTGTTTTGTATAGTAATGCCAGCTCAGCTCTATCCTTTACCCCCAAGATGAGCACTCTTATCTGTGACCCAAGATGTCAGACATGCTCCTGACACATGTCCCATTATGAAAGAGCAAATAGGCAGGGCTGTTTACACCTACCTTTCACTTTATATGGTTTTCTTCCTCTTACAGGATTTTCTTCTCTTCTTGGACTGAAAGCCTAGGGCCTATTGGCACAGCTTCAGAACTGGACTTGGGCTAACCCTGGCTATGCCAGTTTCTTCTGATTTGCCCCTGGCTCTGATCAGATTTTAGTGTCACTCATTTTGCTGCTCTACTCCTTTGCAGCACACCCACTTCTTTAGGGTCTAGATTACTAAAGTTGTGAAACTGATCCTATATTTAGAATTATGATTTAAGCTGCTTTTATTACATGTAATTGTTGTACACTGAGGAAGCACTAGTTTGGTTTTTTATAACACTTCAGCAACATTACCTCTGAAGGGTATTAAAATATGCACTTGGCTACATTTATGATGTTTAATTGAACTTTTATTAGTTTTTTTTAATGTATCCTCATAAAGCACCATACCAGAGTAAGAAATAATGTACAAGTGGTAGATTATGTAAATGAAGCAGAAAATGCTATACTTTAGTATTTAGTTCATATAAAATGTAAAAATTAGATGAAAAATGTGGTTTTGAATGCAGTTATAATTAAAATTGTATATTGGAGTCTAAGCTACGCCATAGTCTGTAAATACCAGCGGTTGCTCCGAGTTCCAAGGAGATTATGTTGCAGTAGATGCTGATAAATTACTGTACGAAGTAAGGCTTTTATTGATTCACTTTGTTTGATTCTCTTCCCTTTTTTTACTGCACGAGTTTACATTTTTGCAATTATCTGCTAAACTGGAGTAAATTACATTCAGAGAAGGCAGCAAAAGACAAAGGTGGCAGAGATGTGCTGTAATGGCATAGAGCTAAATAGGATGAGAGAAACATATACACACACAAGCATTTCACCTGTGTAATGGTAACACCACTGCTAGGAGCTCAACAGCCCGGAAATTCTGAAAGGCTGCTTCTGGAAGAGGAGTAATTACAATGCCCGCAGCCATCTCACCTCACGCTGGGATCCAGCGCAACATAACAAGCAATGGAAATGCTGCCTTTCCTGCTGGTTTTCGACAAGCTCCCAGAGAAAGTGGTGGCGAGGCGAGTGAGAGAAATTCTGGACAGTAGCAGATTGTTTGATAAATTTCATCCTGGATTCAGCCACAGCCATGCTACTGAGGCTGCCCTTGTCAAAGTCATAAATGGTTTGAATGCAGCTGCTGAAAAGGAAGCCTGGCCTTGTTTGTACTATCAGATCTAGCCATGGGGGGGTTATTCTGTAAAAGGCTGGATTCTGTTGCAGTGCCTAGGTGACTGGCTAGTGTTGACTGAGAATGCGTTGAAATGGTTCCAGCGGTACTTGATTGCTTTCCCCAATCAGCATAGTAGGGTAAATTCTCCTCAAGAGCAGCCAGTTTCACATAATGACACTTGATCCCAGGGAGAATTCACCGGCGGCCTGACTTAGTTGGCACTGATGCTTTACGCTCTTTCTCTTGCCTTTCAGAGAGATATATGAGATGCATTAGAGCAGTGTATTAGAACTCCTTTTTGGCTTTGTTGAAAAAGACTATATTTCTAAAAGTACCAACAATCAGATATTCAGAAACAAAAGACTTTCTTGTGCAGTCAAGATTATTACTAGAGATAAAACACTTGTTTGTACCTGTTAATTTGAAGTCAGACTTCTTAATTTTATTTTTTTTTTAAAGAGGCCTGAATTCTGTTTGTAAGTCTGGAGTGACAGTGCTGCCACCAATAGATACATACAGTTGTAAATAAGAGGGGAATCTGACTCAATTGTCTGAAAACCAGAAGTCACTGAATAACTTTCCATGGGATTTCAGTTTATATTCATGAACAGTAATCCTAACAAAGAGACTCCAGTGCTTCTTCTGCTACTCACATCCACTCCAGTTCAACCAGTAGTCTGGTACCATTTTAATCCTGTAGAAATTTTCTCTATTCTGTGGCTTCTCAGGCTGTAGCAAGGCTGTGATATGTAGAGGGATTGCAAACCTTAGACCAAAGATCTGAAAAGGGGTTTAGTCACAGATCTTTCTGAATCTTTTCAGAAACAGATTTGCTTCTTCTCAAGATGCCTCTCATCAATAACATAGTATGTGAAATTGGCATCCAGTGAGATTACCTGAAAATTCTCCAGTCTGAGATTATTACCAATATAACTAAATAGGCCAAGATGCAGAGGAAATTTGGATGAACCTTGACGTTTGTAACAGATATGGGTTCTCAGTCACTATAACTTAAGGGTCTGTAAAATCAGAATATGATTAACAATCTTTTGTGAACTTCATTGATACGAAATGTGAAGTATGCAAAAGAGCTATCCTGAGTAATTAATTTATGCATCAACTTTCTCATGTGTCTTCATATGTCCATGAGCTGAGGTAACCTGTTAACTTCAAGGAGCCTATAGAAGAGGAATTTTTTTCTGTTTTTCTATTTCATGACATAATAAATTAAACTAGTATTTATGTTCATGTGCAGTGGGAACCTACACAAAACTGAATATGAAACCTTTCTTTCTCATTAAAAAAATCATAAAATAATTAAATCCAGCACATCCTTATTTTGTTACTAAAATTATATAAGAAATGTATGCAATGAACATAAACATACATTAAATCTATAGGACATTTCAGCTTTCCATTTTCACCCAACATGCACATTAGTAATCTGAATAGGAAGTTTATTAACATGTAGTGATAAACTGAAGAATAGTATTTCATCGATGGCATAAAGAGATCAGAATTTGACTTGGCGTGTTTATTAACACTATAGAACAATCTCTTGTTTAAGAAACTGGAAGGAAACATACCCTATCCATTTTTTTCCCAATGAATCTTAACTTCTGTTAGGCATCCTCTGATTTGTAAATCAATCTTCTGTTTTTCCTGTGGAAATACCTAAACATTCATGTTGAAAATATATATGCTTTGCTTTAAAATGGCGTTTTAATAGTTTCTTTTTTATATTAGACTTCCCAAAAAACAATTGGATGTTGTACAAACTGATGACTTGCAGTTTTGCACTTTGCATTATGGTTAACCACCCCATAGCAGGACCCTCAAAGCAGGCTTCTTGGTTCGGTAATGTGCATGCCTCATTGCTAATCATAACTTGGGAGAACAAATCCTGCTACAAGTTGAGAATCATTTTACAATTAATTTATAGTTAAGTAAACCATAATTACATTGTGCTATCTCATATTGTTTTTACAGACTCTTACCATGCTTCAAACAATCAAATTAGACATATAATGCTGGGTGATATATGGGAGGCAGTGTTGCAAAGGACATATTTTAATGACCTGACTTTGAAAGGATCATGTAAAGGTTCATCACTTTGATAATTTCAGAGAGATGAGACCTCTCTTTTGTTGATTTGCCCTGCTTTGCTTTGCTTTTTGGCACTTCATAGCAAACCATCTTACCTCGGTCACTGCACAAGACTAAGAGAGGCGGGACTTTAACGTTTATGTTAAGAATTCTTTCAATAATTCTGAAAACATAGCTCATTTTCTGTATCAAGCTAACACTGTTTCAATATCTAATATTTCATGACTGACCAAGACCAAATCCAGATGGTTCATATTATTAAGATCATGTCAGCATCGTGCTGGGCACAGGAAGTGTTTGCAGCTGCAGTAGCTTATCAGGTACTGGGACACAAACCTGTCTTTAGTCCCCTTTTTGACCTACTGGGTAGAGTAAGCTGGGGAAAAATTCCACTCTGAGGGATAATAGTATTTTAAAGAAAGTTGGAGCAAAGGAACTGTTCTTCTTTCTATCAACAAGATTTTTAGGGCAGAGATCATTCAAAATTAGCCAGACTTTGAATTTTATTTCCATCTAGTGATATTTAGCCTTCATTCTGTTCAAAATAAGGTTGACTAACCTTCTGTGATGCAATTAAATGTCCTTGAAAATGTGTGCACATAAGTAGAAGGAAACAGACTAAATGCACTGCCTTATGGTCTCAAGGAAGTATATATGGTTGTCCTCTTCTGTCACGAGGCTCCCCCTTGCTCCCACTGATCTCAGTTACGGATCGGAGCATGCTCTTACTGCTGTCAGCAAGAATTTTTTACTCATCCACCCCACTGACTTCAGTTTTTAGATCTGTATCTTTTCTGACTGACACAAAACATTTTTTTAAACAAATGTGCTAAGAAATCCCAGTTTCAAAAAACAACTGCTTAGGAATGTGTAATGGTTTGGGCTGGGATAGAGTTAATTTTGTTCATAGTAGCTCTTACAGTGCTGTGTTTTGGATCTGTGACCAAAACAGTGTTGATAACAGAGTTGGGTTTGCTATTGCTGGGCAGTGCTCACACAGCCTTCTTTTCTGTTTCTCACGCTGCTCTGCCAGCGAGGAGGCTGGGGGTGCACATGAAGTTGGGAGGGGAGATAGCTGGGACAGCTGACCCCAACTGACCAAAGGGATATCCGACTCCATATGATGTCATGCTCAGCAATAAAAGCTGAGGGAACAGGGAGAAAGTGGAGACATTCGGAGTGATGGCGTTTGTCTGCCCAAGTCACTGTTAAGCAAGATGAAGCCCTGCTTTCCTGGAGGTGGCTGAACACCCTGCCTGCCAATGGGAAGCAGTGAATGAATTCCTTATCCTGCTTTGCTTTACCTATTAGTCTGTCTTTATCTCAACACGTGAGTCTTCTCACTTTTACTCTCGTGATTCTCTCCTCTATCCCACTGGAGGAAAGTGAGTGAGAAGCTGCGTAGGGCTGAACTGCCTACCAGGGTTAACCTACAACAGATTGCTGAGCGGCAATAGTAATGTATCATTTACAACACCAAACACTTAAAAGCATGAATTGTAAAAACATCAGAATTCATCCTCTGACTACTCAGACACATCTCTTTTTCATTAGATAAGGGCAAAGGAACAACACTTTAACCAATGCTAAGAAAACTATTTTGCAAGGCAAAACTTCCTTCTCTGGGAGAGACAAGTATGCCAGTATGGCAGTAACCACTGTATAACCTGAGAAGAACCAGGACATGTTTTAGCTGACCAGAGAAAGAAGACAGCCATCTCCTCCCTATATGAGATCAGAAGAATATTCAGGGTCAGGAAATGTGCAGATTTTTATGAGAGGCAACAACTGAAGATGCAAAGTTATGGCTGAAATGACATGGCAAATGGCTATTCTCCACAGTAACTGAGAAAAGTGCAGTAGGGAGAGCTTATGGGAAGAGATGAAGAAATTTGCTTCAGCCATGAGGAGCTCACTGACATGGTGACCAGACATTGCCAAGAAGATATCAGTTTGTGATTTTAGTTTGAATGGAAGTGGATGTCTGGATCAGAAACGGACTTGTGAATTTCAGCACAGAGACAACAGTTGAATTTGTGCCCTGCAGCCAGTAGGTCAGGTAGGTGAAGAAAGGGATGGAGTCTCTGCAATCTGTTTGAGGAGAAATCAATGGAAAAATTGGCACAAGCAACACCAGTGGAATTGCAGCGGGCGGCCCAGCACTGAGTCAGAGATGAACTCCAGGCAGCAAAAGTAAACAGCACTCTCAACATGCTTACAGATAAGAGAGAGAAGGGGTGTTCAATGGTAGTTGTGGAGGCAAGCAGGTTCGATGTGTGTTTTCAAAGTGGAGAGATTAAACACACCCTTGTTTTGAGAGGAGGGAGAAGCCAAGGCAAATTACAATGTACAGAGAAGAGTAGAGAAAGAGGTAAGCAAGCACCAGGGAGAGGAGAAGATGGAATAACTTGTTCCGCTTAACGCTTGCATCCGCTTTGCAGTTCAAAACTGCACTAATTTGGGAAGCAGTTTATATAATCCATAAAACCACATTTTATTAGCTTTTTTTTTGCTTTGAATCACTGACTTCTAAAGAATGAGAACAGCCATAAATGCTATTGTCTCCACAGGCAGCAATTTGAAAATAGAAGATGCATGGTTACATGATAAGTGTATTTTCTTTGTAAAAAAATGTTTGCAAATCAGGTTTAAAATAAAGGGAAAAATAACTTGAAAATATTCTGTACTTCAGAAAATAATAAAATGTCTTCTTATTTTCCCCTGGTAGGCCACGCAATGCAGATTACTTTATGCAGGAAGCTAAACGGAAGAAGCATAAAGCAGATGCAATGGTGAGAACATTTTCTTTCCAGTTATGTTGCTCCAAATTATTTTTGTAATGCAGTTTCTTCATCAGTGTAGTATTGCTGGGGTAATTATAAAATCTATTATAAGGATGGCTAGGCTTGTTAAATTAAGAAATGTTTATATAATCAAATGTTCATAGCCCAATAAACTATGACTTAACAAATAATGACTTACTGAGATAAAGGCCTGGATAAATAAAACTTTCCATTTATGCCTTTGCTTTAATTAGTAACTATAGTAATGGAGGTTGTGTAAGGGATCCACATACCTAGCTTCTCAGTTTAACTAGCTGGCTAGGCCCTATAACTATATCCCCAAATTTGGTCTGGTGGCTGATGTATTTGTACATTTTTTAAAGAGCTTTGGCTCTTGGGTGCCAAAAGAATCCTGGTTTCATGGCAGCCATTTCCTAACATAATGAGAAGTACACAAGAATATGTGTCACCCTAGAGAAACACCTTGCACACAAAGAACTGTTGCAACAAACAGATTCTTGGCCCTGGCTTTGACCTGTCTCAAAACGTAGCCAGTAAGAAAAGGGGGAATCTGAGGTTGTATGGAGCGAAGGGGTACTTGTCTTTCCAAACAAATGAGTGCAACCAAGAATCCAGTGCTCCAGGAGAGATCCACTCAGCTGTCTCTCAGTTTTCTCCAGGGCTACAATTGTCCAGCACTATGCATAACCTAGCACAGCCTTAAAAACATTAGGCCTCTGGGATGGCAGATGCAATGTATAGGGTGAGACCCTGCATTCATATGGCTGTCTTGCAGGCAGGAGTAGCTGCAGTCCTGCCTTGCTCTGTCAGATAGACATGGCCAAAGAAGCAGAAGCAGGCCCTTAATTTAAGGCAGTAACACCTAGTTTTACATTCTACCCGAGTTTATTAGCACAAATTTCCATGGTTTATTCAGTTCCATATTACTATAAAGTGAGTCTTAAATCAGGAAATATTGTGGAGAAGTACAAATGGTGCATTTTAGTGTGTTGCTTTAAACAGAATGGAAAAAATTACTTAATATGCAAAGGAAATTCTTAGCCTGAAGAGAAATGTTTTTATGGTAGACTCCCAGAAACAGGAGGTGCAAGCATTATTCTCTGTTCTGCCACAAGTTACCTGCATGAAAAGTCACTTAGGCATGGTTTAAATAGCCTCCCATCAGTATTATGACTGAATTATCCTTCACATTCAGCTTCCCTGCACAGTGGACCAGCACCTTACACCTTCTGAATCACCCTTTGCAGGTACTTCCTCTCACTCCTTGCCTGTGTAGGGATCCCGGAGGAATTGCCATATTGCCAAAGTGCCTTCAGGCACTTTGAATCACCTTGCTGGGCCGGATACCTCCTACTTTGGCACTGCAATACCTAACGGAGGCACTTAGAGTGAGCAGCCTGAAAATTACTCTAAGTCTCTCTGCTCCTTAGTCCCCCATCTGTGAAATTGGGATAATAGCACTTCCACCAGCACAAGAGTTTTGGGGAGAGAAATATAATAGAGTTTGTGAAGTTCTCCGGTATGATCGCAGTGGGAGTCATATAAGAACCTAAAATAGATTGCAACCAGTGTGCCATTCCAAAGTTACTATTTAAAATCTTTATCCCTTGGAAAAGAATAAGGTCCATTAACCTTTCACTGTGTGCATCAGATTTCAGCCAAATGCATCCAGTCCATTAATGGGCTTTATGTACCACAGGAGTTCTGACTGAAGGAAAGATAAGTCAGGACACAAAGGTATTAGTATGATTCATCTCTATCCACATCAAAAATGAGATTCTGAGAGCAAATAAACAGTATGTAAGTGTACACATACGAACATGAAGTGCACATTTGCATATATACCATCATTGAGGACACATATGCATGTATATCTACAAGTACACAAATATATGCACACAGAGTCAAAGAAGTACTGAAAATAGGAGAAGAAATAGGGCAAGGAAGGTGAAGGGCAGAAAAGGCTGAGAGAACACAGCAGTCCCTGAAAGAGGAGGAAGATACAGAAAGTAAATTCCTGACAAGAAGACAATGTGGTCAAGCAGTGCTGGAATAATGGTAGGGATAAAGAAGACATGAGAATAGAGATGAGCTTTTGAGTAAGAGTTAGTAGTCAAAATATTAGTTCAAGATAATCATTCCCTTTCTTTGTTGAGTGATGAAAAACTTTATTTGTAAAGATGTGTGAAACCCTTTTTAATGAAAGTTGGGACAAAAGGCCTAAGGAGTTTGTACAATTTCCAGCAGTGGAAAAGCTTTGACAAACATCTGTCAGGAATGTCCTAGGCAGAGTTGATCCTTCTTTGGACACAAGACTGTGGATCAAATAACATCTCATAGCCTTTTTCAGCTCTACTTTCTGTATCTTACAATTTTCAGGGTTTGATGGGTTTTAGCTTTCTCATAGGAAAAATTGTGAACCTGAAGATATACCAACTTGTGTCAAGTTTACAATTCATGTTGAGAAAACCCCATCAAATGTAACCATATCTTGATGATTACACTATTTCTCTATGTCCTTATTTTTTCCCTCTAGGTGGAAAAGTTTGGAAAGGCACTGAATTATGCAGAAGCAGCACTATCGTTTATTGAGTGTGGAAATGCAATGGAACAAGGCCCAATGGAATCTAAATCCCCTTATACAATGTATTCAGAAACAGTTGAACTCATCAGGTAGGAAGGGAGGAGATGACCTCAGGGGTCTGTTGTGCAAACATGCTCATCTACATTATCACATAATTCCCCAGATACAGTCAAAGGGGAGAAGTGAGGCCCTCCCAAGTGCCTGGTCAGTCCTACGTAATGTGTATGTATTATCTGTGATTTCTATGGAAAGTAAATGAGGAAACTGTGTAGAATGAAAAAAAAAAAACATAAACAAAAAAAAAATCCCAAAGCTTTTCATATCACTTGAGTCGGAAATTACTTAAAGAGTTTCACGATACAATTCCTGTGCTACTCGAAAGAGAAAAATAATGATACATAATACCAAGACATTCTTGTGGAGTGGTAGTTTACAAAATGTCATCATGTGTATAAGATTGCAGTTTAAAGGTTACCTGAAATAAGATGTGAATAGCAATAGAAAAAAATTCAAGGTCCATTTGGTGTGTATGCTCCTACTGTAGCCAGTGGAGTCCCAAAAGCAGTGCAGCTCACACTAAAGCTACCACTACATTCAGTCACCTTCATGGTTCTCCAAACAGGACAGTCAAGAATTCAGTCCCACCCACGGGACTTTCCTCCTATGAAGAAAGTTTGTCTCTTAAGTCATTTTCTCTGTTATAGTTGGTACAAATACTTACCTTTATTGACAGTGTCAGTAGAGAAAACAAAGGTCAAAATCATCCCAGCAGCTGAGTGACTCTCTCCACAAGACAGCAAGCTCAGCCACACTAGCAGAGAAAGCTGCACTGTCAGTGACCATGGCATCATTCCTCAGGACAGTCAAACACACAGCTCTCGTCAGGACTAGGAAGTTCATAGGAAGTAAAACATTTCCATTTTTAATCATATTCCTAATGAAGCAAAGCTTCTAAAACATTCTTGCATTCTTTTGGACTTCGTGTTGATGTGAAGATTTTCTCTCATGTTAACAATTCCATTGGCATTTTATTCCACTTAGGGCTGTCTTCTCATGCATTTCAGTGGATTGAGGCCAGCTTTCTAACTGGAAGCTTATTAAAATCAAGTTGGGTTTTTTTTTCAGTAAGAGAACAGTACATCCCATATGTGCAATTCTTCCTTTTTTTTTTTTTTTTCAAAAGGCAGAAAACTCTTCCTCTTTCTGCCCTGTCTTTTCTCATGATAGTAAATATATGTCCTAACTCTGGAAATTAATTTTGCTTGCAGATCCATAGCTTTCAATGTGTGTAGCTGTGCTTGTGTTGTAGTGTGAATTGATGTTGATCTGAGCTGCAGCTCAGAAAAATAAATGGTTTGCTAGGTATACCTGTTGAAACAAAATGTTCATACTGAATCTTTGCAGGGATATCAGAATTAAAGTTTGGAAGCAAAGATGAGAAAAAAACACAAGCAGCTAATGATAGGGAACAGGTATTTTTCTGGAAGCAAGCCCAGAAGTGATGTGTGTTGTCCTAACCTTGTCCATTGTTCAGGTATTCAGCTGGAAGCTGAGATTTCCAGAAACTAATTTGTGATTGCATAGCACATACACTCTTGAAACAGCAGTGCTACCTCTGTGGATGTTTAATATTTATAGAATTTGAACGTAATGTCATATGAGTAAAAATAGCTCTAAGCCACATGTTCCCCCTCTGCTGTGCTCTGCTTGGGGGAGCGTATCTGGGTAGACACACTCAGAGCTGGCAGGGCGAGGGCAGCACCAGCTTCAAGGCAGGCTGTCTGCCTTCAAACGCTGTGAAAACCATCCTGCCTGAACTCGGTTTAACTGGGTCTCCACAGCAGCGGAGGTTATTGTGGTAGGACAGCATCACCTTGCCAGCTAGGCTCCTCTCTGGACTGATGGATGTTCAGGGAAGTTACTGCTGTTTCAAGAGTGCAGGGAGGCACTGCTAATGGCAAAATAGCTCTGAAACACAACCAGAAGAAGCACATGTACGTCTGGTATCTTGAGCAAAGATGTGTAAGGGGGCAGATCAAATGACATCGGCCAGCTATAAAGCTGTCTCAGTTAACTCACATTGTTTTTTTTCCTTTTCCTTAAGGTATGCAGTGAGACTAAAAACCCACTCAGGCCCCAATGCCACACCAGAAGACAAACAGCTGGCAGCATTATGGTTAGTAGATCAAGATTTCCTCAAAAGGCTTCTTTTCTGCAGTGAGCCAATTACTGAAAATCAGATGCTGGACGTGGCCAGATAGGAGTATGTTGTGTGTTGAAATTAAGAGAATACTTTCTGCTTCTGGAAGGTCCAGCCCTTGTATCACTGTACCAGGTCTGCATTCTGTCTCTGTAAATAAGCAATTCATATTTATTGACTGTGACAGGTCAGCTATGGTACATCAGCGTAATTAGTTTTTAAAGGCCTGACGGTTTGTTGTTTTTATGAGTGATGTACTTTTGTACCAATAGCTCGGTAACTTCTTTTGTGGCCGACATTTCAGGCTCAATAATCATAAATTATATTTACATTATATGAAGGGAGATACAGTGACAGTGATAATTAAGCTTCTTGGATTACCTTCTAAATTGAGATTTCTAGATATACATGTATGCACCTTAGATCCTATAGGATGGTTGCTGATTGCTAGTAAAATACTAAAATGTTATTAAAATCAAATTTTAATTTAATATCTATGTAGTTAATACATAAAATACCTATTACATGGTTACTGATTCTCAGTAAGTGGACATTTACAATCAGCAAGTGTGTTTTAAACATCTATTAACCATCTGTTAAAAATCCAAATTAAATGCCTCTTTAGACTCCATAAATAAGGAGTCCTAATTAATCATTCTTATAAAAAAGAACAAAATATTCAGAGCTGCAGGTTTTGGTTTTATTAAATGCCCTTTCATTGTCACTGGTTAGCAGTGCTATCGGGAGCGGCGCAGAATGCATTCCTGGCAATCGCTTTAAAAACGCTTAGGTGGGAAAACGACTGAGGAACGGGTTAAAAAAAGAAAAAAAAAAAAAAAAAAAAAAAAAAAAAAAAAAAAAAGAAAGAAGAATAAAGCCGTATTGGGAAGGGTTGGTTGCTCAGAACTGCCGGAGCGCTTCGGTGTGTGCGGAACCACATCCCGCTTCACGGAGCCGCTGCATCTGTTTCAGCAGAAAGGTCAGAGCGAGGGAAAGCAGACGGTGCCTTCTCCGGGCGATGAATAGCAATCTTCACTCACCGTCTGCCAGCCAGCAGATGAGCTGACACCATTTGCATATGTGCTGTACCTGTGAAGGTGACAGAGGGAGAGTTATGGTGGCGGCGAGGCCGCCGCCTCCCCGGGCTGCCCCCCGCGCCCGCTGGGCGGGCTGCCAGCCAGCGGCTCACCCGGCTCCGCTTCTCCTAAGGAGAGACTGTCCTCCAGCGGCCGAAGGCAGAAATTCATCTTCTGCTTTCAGGAAAACGGGCCGAGAAACCCTGCCTGGGATTTTTTTTTTTTTTTTTTTTTTTACAGCCCCGTGCTTCCTGCG
>NW_020799091.1:68905458-68938202 GCF_003259725.1 Athene cunicularia
TTTTTTTTTTTTTTTTTTCCAGAGGTTTGGGCAGCTCCTGGGCGCGGGAAAATGGGGGGCGCTCTGCACTTTCCAAATTCAAGCCACCCTCTGGGGCTTCGGCTTGGCTCCGAGACTAAAGACTTTTGAAAAGTAGGGCCTCTGCTACCAAAGGAAGAGCAAAACACACCAGACTTTTCTTGACAGTCGTGTTACCGAGGGGCAATCCCACACTTGCCGATCAAAAAACTTGCTGGGAAAAGGTGGTGATAACTCTTGGTTCAGCAAATAGACCAGTACACATGATACCAGTACACACCAATAGCACAGAAAAGAGTTTGTGCGTCCCAAATGCTGATTATCAGTTACTGTGACAGATATGATTATAGTTAATAGCTATTACTCTTATTTAATTACATAGCATTACAGGTGTGCGGCACTCTGCAGACTCATGAGGAGCATGAGGACAGATAGTTCCAGTACAGCACATTGAGTTTTTCAGCCCACTGCTGGTTTCTTCTGGGGAAAAAATCAGCAGGTGGCCTAGGAATAATCTCCAGGCTCCAAAACAGGCTTCCCACAGAGGAGCTTGGCCACTGAAATCTGGGCAGCTCTGAGATTTCCCTGTTTCCCCAGCTATCTCCAGTTGCTGAAAGAGATTACTGGGTATACACAAAATATACCCATTATAACTCTAGTTCGTTGCACAGGCTCCAGGCTGTTGTAATGAAGGCCCAGGAAAAGATACCCCAAAAGGCTGCCTTTGCATTTTGTGATGGTTCTAAGCCCTGCTGGGACTGGAGACCAACGCTGCTGTTGTCTCTCCCCCACCCTCGGACACAAATAGGGCACAAACCCTGGGTTAAAATAAGAAGAAATCTAATACAACAGTGTAATAAACAATCTGAACAACAACAGTAGCAATGATAACAACAATAAACAACAATAACAGTAAACAAGACAAAAGATATACAGAGAAATACCGCAATGGTTACAGACAGCCCCGTGCTTCCTGCGACCAAAGCCACAAAGGAAAAAGCTTCCCACCTGACATCAGCATGGTAAGAATAACCCAGCTGGAGACCCCTTCCCCCTGCTGGGGAAACTTAACCCTATCCTAGCTGAACCAGGACACATTTACAAAAAAAAACAGAAAACAATGCATATGTTGGGTTCCAGGCCTGTGATGACCGTTTCACAGGAGAGGCCTTTGGTCAAGTGTACAGACTTCAAGTCAGAGTCAAGGCCTGGGAACGCCAACCTGCAAACCCTTCTGACTCTAGTTTGTTTAGTACCTCACTGGTAGCATTTGTCAGCACCTGTCCTGGCTGTAATACCTAGCCTTGCTCCTGAATCCATGGCAAAGTGTGAAGTACTGTAAACAAATGGTGATAAAAACAGTCAGCAAGGTGCTGTCAGCCTTCCACTCTGAGTTAGTTTGAAAAATTAAGATAATTAATTGGGATTTCTGTTCAGGGGGCACGCTTTACCTTCTGCTCTCCCTTTTGTTCTAGTTACCGCTGCCTGGCCCTTCTGTACTGGAGGATGTTCCGACTCAAGAGAGACCATGCAGTCAAGTATTCAAAGGCGCTTATTGAGTATTTCAAGGTGCATTCTTTATGATAAGTTTTTAGATCAGTGTATCATTATAGGAAATTCAGCATCTTAGTAAAACAGAAGCTGTGCTGGGCTTAGTTCTTGCCCTGTGGAGTCAGTGGAGTTTTACCATAGACTCCCATGGCAACACCTGATCTCTAGTCAGTTCTGTTGTCTTCACAAGGGCCCCTCTTTGCAACATACACACGGTGTCCCTTCATGAAGGATGAGAAACTTATAGTACTAACAAAAAGGTATTTTCAGATTATTCTTGGTCAATTGTCTAGTGCTATCCAGCTCTGCTGCCAATTGCTTTTGCAGATCTTGGTCTAAGAATCCCCTCCAGGATTACACTTCCCCCTAGACTACCTGCGAGTCGAATACTTTGATCTAGATCAGTCCTCAGCTGCAGGACTCACACCTAGCAGCACTGATAGGTAGGACAGTGCAGTGGGACATGTTCTCACCCAAGGAACTGGCAAATAGCCACACTGACTTCGGTGGGACCTGTATGAAAGCCCTAGAGGGCAGCCAAACCGCCTGCCATGTACTTGACACAGCACTGCTGGCTTCCCCTTCCTGCTTTGCTTTGCCTGCTACTGCTTCCGTTTTCCACTCTCTGCCAGGTCCAAACCCTGGCTATTTTGACTAACACGGGAAGTCATTCAAAATATTTTAATATACTTTATCTGACACACAAACTTTCTCTGGAAATATCTCAAGAACAAAACCTTTCAGGCAGATCTCACCTAGTAGTCAGTCCATTCAGCATTTGATCTACACACACAAAATTAGCCCTATATTTTTCTAATTAAAAAAAAATAATATGAACACACGAGTGCTTTAAGACAAACTGCTTTGAGGGACCTGAACACAGGGCTCATCTGTTGGGGTTTTTTTGCAGAGGGAGGTACCTTGAAATGAAAAACATCCATCCTTAGACATTTTGTTAATAAAAAAATTCAAATACAAACATGAATGCTCATGACCAGATTCTGAACACATGAAGACAGTGAAGGAAATTGACAAATCCGTTATTGTCAAACTGAAATTGAAGTCACTGTAATTGCTTCTAAAAATTTAGCAATATATAATTCAACATGTTATGTTTCTCTAACAATTACTTGATTCCAGGGGAAAGAAATATGTGCCTATTACAGTACTTTATTTTTCTTTACCAGTTCGTAGAATACCTGCATTAAGAACAGGATGGTCAGGCTCTCAACCATGTAAAACGTCTCCTACTAGCAGACAGAAACTGTTTCACAGCAAACATAAAATGGAGTTATACTCTGCTATAGCCAAGAGGAGCTTGTTTTTTTGCAGAGCTCCTGCTGATATAATGATAGCATAGTTTCAGATTAGAAAGTATTTTCACCTTTGAAAGTAAAAATGGAAAAAAAAAATCCATTTGCTATAATTTTCAGTGGAAAACAAGCCAATTCTCCACTCATTTCATATTTGGTATCTAAAAGCTTTCAAAACCAAGTGACGTGAAATGCTGACTGCATTAAGAATTTCCACATATATTATCAATCAAAGAAAGATGTTAAACTTTGTCACACACATTTGCAGGGAAAATTAGACACACTTTTCTTTTAGAAAAGAAAAAAATATTATTTAAATCTCTTTTTTAAGTATTTTATTTCTATTATTAAAAAAAAAAAGCAACAGAGAATTAAAAAGAAGCCACAGATATTCAAGGGCCGGACACATTTGAGAGCAGAAAGAAATCAGGCGAATGGGTAGCAGTAAGCTAAGTGGATAAGAGATGGTCCCTTACAACATTACACTCATTAGAATCTTTACCCCCACCTTTTTGGTGCAGAACTGAGAGGAAGCTGCAGTAATATACCTAAAGAATGAGAAAAAAGGTGTGGGAAGTCCTACAGTAAAGCAGAGGCTGGTTACATTTACAGTGAAAGTATCCTTGACTCTCCACTTTGATTTTAATATTTTTCTGGCTCCAACTCTGTAATAACATGTACTCAGTTTCCATTACACTAGAAAGATGAAGGCCAGTAGTTCTGACACAAATCAGAAAACAAAAGAAAAAAAAAAAAAAACAAAAAAAAAAACCACACACCACTGTTCTGTAAGAGAAGCAAACGCCAAAGATTCCCAGGTTGGTTCTATTTAGGACAGTAAATGAGAACTTAATTTTTTTCCTTTCACACCTTAGCCCTTCCTGCCAAAAAAGAAAAAGAAAACTCATTGAAGGAAGAACGTCCTGTGGGACACTCCAAGGCTTATTTTCATACCACTTACCTGGGACATAGAAGGCCCAGTGTCAAAATGCAGGAAGAATGCCAGGGCACACACAGCGCTGATGTGATCACTGCTAAAATACAGCCAGTGTTGGTGTGCATGTGAAAGATGTGGGAACACAAGTGACAGTTCAGAGGACACATCAAAACTGAGAAAACCAATTTTTTGAAGAGAAGCTCAGGAGGTGTGTTGAACTTACTGTAGAACAGGTTAAGAGAGGATGTGATCCTCGTGTATATGGAAACAGAGCTGATAATACCAGGCAACATGCATTTTTGCTGGTGTTGGGCCAATAAAATCCAAAAGCCAGCACTGAAGTTAAGGAAATTCAATCTTGAAACCCTGAAACAGAATCTGTTTTTCTAACTGTGAGGCCTCCTAACCATCAGAACAGGACACAAGAGAACAAGGAGAATGAATAGTGTCCTAGCATTTCTATATGACTAGTTATCCTTTTTAAAAATAATAAAATTAATTTTAAAAGCTATTTTGCTTCTGCTGGAAGTTCCATGATTGGTGAAAAAGGGTAATTGCAGACAGAGTGTCCTGGGGGATTACTCCTAGCCTTGAAATCCATGAAGCTCTGAAGCCCCTTGTTTATCATTTTTCCTTCCCAAGCCATGGGAGACCAAGAATTTTTGTACTGCTGTTAATACTTGTAACTCCTGCAGCTTGCAACACCTGCAGCCTTGCGTTTAAACAATATCCATAAACAGATCTTGAGCTGCAGGACTTCACTCGGTCTCCTGTGGCTGTCAGGAAGGGAAGGTTGTTCACCAGCACACAATTATCTGCATGTATGGTTTCAGGGGAGAGTGCAAGGAGGCCACCTTCCTCTGAAGAATCAGAGAGTGGCCATTTCTGAATATGAGGCTATGGCTGGGATGTTTCTTAGACTTCTGTTCTTTACATCCTTCATTCTCACAGGCCCAGGATTAAATCAGTCACTGCATTTAGGAGAGGGAGGGAGTTTTTCCACAGGTCAAATGGGCAGGAACTTGCCAGTAAATTCCCCCCAGCTCTTACAGATTAACTACCAGAATCATTTTAGCTATTCATTTTCCATTATTGCGGACACCCAAATTTCTCCTGCTTGGCAGATGTAGTGTTTGTACAAGGTTGTCTCTCCTCAAGCAATTAACTTCTTTAGCATAAACACAGTATACCAGCGAGAGACTTAATGACTGCAGGTAAACAAGAGATCACACTAAATGATCTAATATGCCCTTTTGGGGAACGCTTCAGCTAGAAAACCACCAGTCTACAAGGGCAGTCTCTCTGGCTCTGTGGATGCTGCCATATTCAGACCAAGGGGAACAGCTCGAAGAGGAGCAAATGTGAGAGAAATTCTTGAGCCTGGTGGTTAAAACATTCACCTGAGCTGAGGGAGCCTCAGACTCACATCCCTGTGGTCCACCAGGCTGAGCAGACTTCATTCTTGCAGGTGCTAGGAGATATTTGTCTTTGGGGGCAGGAGAGTGGGAGGAAATCCTCCTGGTTTTCTCTATCACAAGAAATTCCAGACTAAATTTCACAAAGAGTCCTGGCAGCACTTTCTTTTGAACTCCTAGGATTCCTATGAAAAGTTTCCGTTCCAATTAACATGCTTTTCTAATCAGGCCCCATCCCAGGGTGCTTAATAGTCTGTGATTTGAGTCTGTGCTGCAGTACTGCTTCATCACAACACCAAATCAGGTTGAGTGGGTTTATTGTATCGTGAGATTTGAATACTTCTATTTGCACAATTTTTTCTTTACATTTCTTTCCTTTTATACTGTTTAATGTTCTTCATTTCATAGTCTTATATAAATTATATGTATTGTGAAATATTTTTTCCTTTACAGAATTCATCAAAAGCTGCCCAGAACCCATCTCCTTGGGGTGCCAGTGGAAAGTAAGTCACACAGAAACTTAGATGATCTTGACAGTCAGAAATTATATTTTTTACCTACAATATGTTCTGATGATCCCATGGTTTTAAACCCAGCACCTTTTAAGTAACTGTATTAATACCTGTTTCCAGGAGCACAGGAACTCCATCACCCATGTCTCCTAGCCCTTCTCCAGTCAGCTCTGTAGGATCCCAAGGGAGCACGGGGGCTCCTTCCCCATCTCCTATCATCAGCATCCCGCAGCGCATTCATCAGATGGCTGCCAACCACGTCAGCATCACCAACAGCATCCTACACAGCTATGACTACTGGGAGATGGCTGACAACCTGGCTAAGGAAAACAAAGGTGAGTGAGTCAAGGCACTGGACTATTCTAGAAGACTGACACATGATTTTGGTCAGGAAAATAGCTATTTTGATAGGAATCCTGTCTGCAAAGTAGGGCTGCAGAGGTGATTTTTTCTTCAGTACACTCCTAGTCTGTTCCAAAAAGGCAATTTTGATAGCTGTCTTGCTCAGAAGCATCTAATCTTTGTCTTTATTTGGCTGGTCAGGACTAGTGACAGACAGGTCACAGACAGAGCTGTTAGTAGCATTCTTTGCCATCTATGTCATTCAGGAGAGAAAGGTTTGTGGGGGGCAAGGCAGCTTCCTGCCCCCCAAAGTTGTGGAGCTGGACAGGATGCATTAAAAGTCAGGAGCACACAACTTCCTTTCTGCAGAAGGAATGAACAGCCGATCCAGCCCTTCCCCCATCTGAGCAGACACAGATGGGAATGAGGTGCCTCACTCCCTCTTCACAGCAAACTTCTCTCAGCTGAACCGGTTTCCATGAGCATCTGACTTGATGATAAAGTATTCCTTGGTTTTCAAGCTAATTTATGTATTTAAGGCAGGGACATGGGCAGGATTTAAATCGAGTATAGGTGTGTATAGATGGGGGGCTAATCTCCCATTACAGGAGTTGGATGGAGCTTTGTTCAAAACAAACAGCAGAACTCAGAGAGTTGTTCAGTTCACCCTGAAGGAGACACGGGGATACAATTCAGTTGCCCAGCCACAGTGGCCAAATGCCACTTGAGGTATCCTTACCTAATACTGCCGCTCCAGAAAGTCTCCTGTACATCCTGTGTTAGATCTGCCAGTCCAGGCTGTTATGTATCAACTGCCTGAGGGCATCTCAATTGGGCACTACATGCTTCTAAGTAGGCAACTGAATTCAGTCATTAGTGGCTAGCTAGCTAAATTACTCTTCAGGCTGGGATGACCATGTTGTACAGGCCTCTATTTATCTGTCACGGTAGCTTAGATATCTAGCGTATGTATATAGATACACACTTGTGTGTAGACCTTTTGATTTAGTTGTTCTTAATCTCAAAATAAAACTTGCCCAGCATGTTTGCTTTATCAGGACTCAATGGAAATTAATGAAAGCAAAGCCGAAGAACTCACTGTTTTGTTCTTTAAAAAGAAAATTTGTTGTACGTCAGCCTGTAACATCATGAACCACAGGACTTTACAATTACTCTCACCAGCACTAAACTTTCATTCCCCTGAAATGTTCAGCTTGACTCAATTTGCAAGAGAATAAAATCTATTAAAGTGTGACAAGTAGCAAATACAGCTTCGCTCTTCTGATGCTGATTTTTTTTTTTCCCCTGTAGATTTTTTTAACGACTTGGATGCATTGATGGGACCTATCACCTTGCACAGCAGTATGGAGCATTTAGTTCAGTACACTCAACAAGGACTTCACTGGGTGCGAAATAGCGCTCACTTGTCATAATGACTGTGTGCCATTCACATGGACAGTATACCTTTCATGGATAATTCAGTTATTCTGGACACTGTGCTACAGAAATAGTCAACCACAGCATTGATCCAAACAAAGGTGAATATTTCTTCAATATTGAGCAAAATTTTTCTGAGTGTAGACCTGTATGTGTGCTTATGTACAAGATACAATGATGTCTCTTCAGAATTAATTGTTCTGTACCACTCTCCAAACATTTATATACACTAGAAATACCAGAAAGAACTGATCTTAATGCACAAAACATACCCTTTGTATTCTTGTGCTGAAAAACTCAGAAACCAAAATCTCATGGGTTGATTGCAAGTGCAATAAGCACAGATCCCTATTCAGGAAAGCTCTCAATAGATTCTTAACTTTAAGCCTGTACTGAAATCCTGTTGACTTCAGCAGAGCTTAAGCACATACATGAGGGCTTTCCTGAACTGGAATAAATGAGGGCAAATCATAGACATGGAGAACTTTTACTGTGAGCATGGACACGTCACAGAATTTTCAATTTTAATGTGCCATCTCCCTATTACTTCCCCACTGGGGCACACAGAGGAGTTGTGTAGTCCGCATTAAGTTGGGGAAAGACGGAATTCCTTCATGTGCAATAATTTTCAACAAATTGCATGCATTCCTTTATCTCCTGTCTTTTTAAATAACTTTACCTCTTGTTCAGCTCCTCACCAACGGTATAACCTACAGTATCAAGCAAAAAGCCTGAAAACAGATATGCGGATAGCAAGAACTTAAAAGAGATGGTGGAAAATTGCATTCTGTTACTAACAGTAAATAGATAAATGAAAATATATGGCAAACTGCAGTCCACTTAGTAAAGAAAATGTGTTCATTTCAGCTGCGTAGAGACAGAGACAGAGTGTCTCTGTGTCTGTAACAGTTGTTGGCTTTGCACAGGAAGGCTTCATCCCACAGATTTTGACTTTCATATCTTTTTCATCTAGCAGAAGCTTGCAGCATTTTCTTCTGGGCTGTATGGGAGCATTACATGCAATTTCCTTTCTCTGGGAAGCTGCGTTTGCTGCTCATCAGACTAAGAACTGTTTCCTATCATAATCCTCTCACTCTTCATGCATAATCCTCAATTAGGCTTTAACATTTCTTGATTTATGGGATGCTTTCAGTTCCTGTTGACAGGCTGTGTTTTTCATGCCAGAAGAATTAATCCCACAATAATTGGAGTTTAATTTGGGTCAGCTGGGGTCAAGGCCGGTTCACATCAACTGTGCTTGTTTCAGTTTTTCTGAAATTCAGTTCATTTTTGTTCATTTTCAGTGGTTTTCACACATTTAGTTTTCTTTTTCTGTATTGGAAATATAATTTTTTTACAATCAGATTTGCAACCTTTACTCAAGTCAGCAGTTCTGGTGACTTTCAAAAGGACTGTTCTTGTCCGAGTCACTGGTTAGACCCTTTAGTTGTTGTTTTCTAATCTAATTTACTTATATATTAAAGAAATGTGAGTACAAAAGACTCTTTCAATAGAATATACAAGTAGTCACTGATACTGATGGTTGATTGATTGGTCCTTGCTGTCTTTTATTTCCTCCCCATTTTTGAAGAGCTGCATTTTGAAAAAAAAGATAGCAAACAATATGGCACGTTTTCTCAGTAAAACATCTTCGTTAACACAGGCTGTATGTACCCTGTGGTAAAGAGTGAGCTTGAGAGCACACTGAGCCCCACATACCTTCATTTTTTTGTCAAGGCTGCTTATCATAACTCTAACTGTTGCTCAGACTCAGAGCATTCACCTCGTTCTTCGAAGCAGCTCAGCGGGGTAGCTACCTAGGAACTAACTGCTCAGCCCCAAGCCAATCCTGGGCCAATATTTATGTGCCCATTGGTGCTCAGATACTTCCTCACCAAGAGAAGTCCTGAGCTCAGGCTGTAGTCACCTCTTAGCATGGGTTACAGTGTGGATGGCTTTAAGAGTGAACATGGACCTGCCTTTAAATGGCAAAATATACATTCTCCAAGTCCTCCCATCACTCTTAACTCTGGCTGTTACCTGCTCCAGAAGGAACACAATTTGTTTGTTCAAAAGTATCGTGGAGAACTTGATCGGTGCCTTTCTGTTTAGCACTTGCCTGATCTCTGACTGTAGAAGTCTGTCATGATTTACTAGACTAGTAGCAACAGATTCTGTCAGCTGCTTCAATACCATACAATGTACTGTGGGATTTCTCCTCAGATCAGGAAAGTGAAATTCCAGCTAGATTAGCTTCTGTTTTCTTTGATGGTGCCTATGATGTTTATCTTCAGATAAGTTTGGGGGTTTGGGAGCCCTTACTGCTATTTAAAGTTGAGAAATTTTAGAAGTGACATATATTACTTGCCTTAAATGGAGTTTAGTTTTATTGCACATGTGGCATTTGAGTTTCAAATATGGAACTTTGAAGCATGTTTATTTTACTAAAATCGGGATATTTTTCTTAATCATGATAAACTCTTTGTATGCATGTAATATGTCAAGAAACTTCAAAGAAATGCAAGAATTAATGCTGTCCTGTTGTAACATTTCTAAGTACTAAGGATCTCCTGTAGATGTTTGTCATTTCTTGTACATGGTTCTTATATTGAATTATTCCAGCTAAAATACCCATTGCTTCCATGGAAAAACACACTGGTTTTTAGTTTTTGTGCTGGCATCATCTGTGTTGTCTGATGAGCACACTGAGCCTTAACTTCTGGTGGTGTAACAGGACGAGATAGCAGCCATTTAAACCAACTAGACATATAAATGAATAAGAGGTGTTGGTGTCTCCACAGGGTTTTTTTCAGCTACACTATTTTGTGAGGTTATTTAGAATAGAATACTCTTCTGTGCAGCCTATATGCTGTATATGGTTGCTGCTGTTTAGATGACTGAATGTGGCATGATGACAACAAATACTTCATCTCGTCTTCTTAGGGCCTGGTCTGGAAAAGTGCATGTGGCTTTTAGGTCTGCTCCAATTAAGCGTGTGCTCCATGTTAAGACCCTGCATAGTTTTAGGCACTTCACCATGAGTTGAAGGTGCTCTGTAAATTCAGGATGGGACCAGAGGAGACTATCCTTCTTTAGGGTTCCATGAATGATGCTGGCTTGGTTAATCTGTTGTAAAAGTCCAGGAATGTGCAGGCTTCTTTACACCACAGCAATGTTCGGGTTCATTTTGTGAAAGTACAAAGTTATTCTATACAAATCCAGCAGGATTATGCCTAGAGGGAGAGGTTTGCTTACAAACAGAGGCTTCTGAATCAGTGTTGGTAAAGCAGTGGGAATGGATTCAAAGGAACCATGTATTGCAGGTGCATGCAACAAATGCAGAGCAGCCTATAGAATCCTTAAAGACAGCAAGATTATACAGACCCCTTGGCCTTAATCCTTTATAGTATTCCATGGTGGCATGAATGACAGGTAAGAACAAAGTATATGCAGAGGTTCAAGTGTGGCCAAAAGCCAAGCATAGTAGTCCTCCCTGTCGCATGGCAGGATACCCCAACCCCTTGTTTGTCTGTTTCTTGTATCCAAATATCATCAGGCTCCAAAGGAAGATATTACAGTGAACAGAGGATCTTAGGTAAAGGAGGTTAGAAGATCAAGCCCTAAGTGTAGATACAAACACGTATGTATATACTGTAAATCTAAATAGTAATAAAAGTCACTCAGCATGAAGGATACTACTAGTGCCTACCATTGATCATCAAGTACTCATCATTGAGCAGCCATATCACCTCAGAAGTGCAGTAACTGTTATCAAAATAATTTGTGCAGCTAATTAATTTATAAGAAATGCACCTTTGGGACTGTGCCATAGTATCTCTTTTGTAATACAAATGTTCAACCATTTTTCATGGCTACTGATTCACATCTATATCACTAAAATGTCAGGATATCTTTTTTTCCCTAAATGAGGACATATACTTAGACCTGGCTAATCTGTGCTTAGTTTATCTACCCAAGAGACTTTAGTAGTCACCAGCCTTAACGCATGTACAGTATATATTATTCACTGATTTAGTTGTAGGTTTTAATCCAAATGAAATTGGAATTTGTGAAATGACTTGGATTAATGGCATCTGCATCAGTTATCCTGCAGATGTGACATTAAATGATTCATGATTTTGAGCAGGAAAAGTTGAATTTTATGTAAATAACAGTGGATGAATTCCTTGATCTTTTTACAAGATTTTTTTTTAATGAAAAGATTGTCAAAGCAATAGGTTTTTTAACTCTCCTAAATTTTCTGGAGGGTCATGGGTTCATGGTAAAAGCTATATTAAGAACATCTCCTTCTGCAATATGCCTTGCCTTTATGTAATCCTCTTAATGCTTAATATGTCAGAAAGAAATGTTTCTTTTTCACAGCGATAGCAACATTTCCCTCCCCCATCCAGGGAGAATCCTCAAACTAAAGAATAAAATCTCCTTGTACAATAGAAATACAAACAATGCCTGAAGAATATGGACTTGTTAAGATAACAATAGAAGCTTGGCTGGTGCAGACCTAACATGCTTCTCATTTTGGTTTCTTTTTGTTAGCATTTACATCACATATTTGAACTCATTGTGTTTGAAACTAGAGAATTAGTCTGATTTTTCATCTTAAAAAGGCCTGGTAGGTCTGATCACTATCATAATTATAATTGTTACATTAGCTTATGTGCTATGCACTGAGGGCTGGGAAGGCATGTAACCATAGATAAATTTGTCAGAATGTATTCTGAAAAGCAGTTGGATAATCTTACATCGAGTCTGTTGCAAAAACCGGAGACCAATGTCTCTCACCCAATATTATTAGCATGAAAATTTGGCTACTTTAATGCCTCTCATAAAGCTGCCATTTGCCCTCAATAAGGCCAAGGCTCCATTTCCAGTGTTATTGGTTGCCATACTGTAAATTGTTCTTAAGGTTAATTACCAAACTGAGAAAGTCACTTTAGGCTCTGTGCTTACCTCACAAAAGCTACAGAGAAGAAAAGCACTAAGATCTGGAGCATCCAAGGCTCCATCATTCTTTCAAAAGACTATGCTTTACCTCAGTGAGATGGGCAGGATTCAGCTGGGGCTATTACTTCAAGTAATTCCTCTGCCTACACTTGCTGTCTGGCTCTACTGCTCTTGGTAGTCCACAAGTATGCCCTGCACTTTCAGGGGTGTTATCTACTTTGGCAGCCCAAGCTACCTTTCAAACAGGCTGCTGGAGCACGGAGCAAGTAACCTACGGGATGCATAAAGGGCCTTGCTTTCCCCCACAAAACCAGCAGCAAATACAGCAAGTCTCCCTCTCTTTTCTGATCTGTGTAGCTCACGTGCTGTAGCTTGAATCCCAGCCTCATGCCTGCTGCCCTTGAAGGACTTCAGAGGGTTCAAGGAAAACATCAGAATGACAAAAAGTGGGGATTTCCTCTGTCCCAAGGCACATATTCCTTTTTGGGAGTGAATATAGAGAACAGCATGGATCATAAGGCACTCAAGTCTCATGTTTCTCATATGTACTAACACAGGGATACTTACCACTTATCTGCCTCATAGGGCTTTATGAGAATTAATTAATGTTTGCAAATCACTTTGTATCCTCAGAAGGAAAGTGCTGTAGAAGAGCTATGGAAAAAACTGCTAAGTACACTGGATGAATTTCACCCCTGAGTCCAGAGCTACAAGACCCTCAAAATCCTTAAATACCATGTAAGCTCTCAATGTAAACGCTAGAGTATATAAAACTTGTGCTTAGTGCTGAGGGGAGTCACAGCCTAGGCAAAATTGCCTTTCCCAGAGTATCTATAACTTTGATCCTGGTAGTGAGCAAGAATCCCAACAGTACATAAGGGGACAAACAGCACAGGTTAACTGAGTGCGTGTAGCCATCCTAAGAATTTCAAATCTTTTTATGTCTTTGAGCCACTTTATATTTCTGTGAAAGCAATTTGCCTCCCCAGTTGAGCCAAGTGTGTTTCTCCTAACAGCTTCAGAACTATTCAAATTATTTGTGATTCCAAATCTAGCTTCAAATAACTGCAAATCAATGGAAATTTTCTTTCAGAATGGTGCATTGCAGAGAGGACTAGTTGCTTAATGAAACATAAAAATAATTGTTGCTCTCTTAACTAAGTCTGTGTTGGTTTGTGAAGCATATTACCAGTAACTGAGCTGGGAAGTCAGAGATATGTTGGGAGCACAATGTTCAGGGAGTTACTTCCCCAAATGACACCATTGTTAGCCAGCATCCCCTGGTCAAACTCCCAGCTCTGTTCTGACACATTACTTCTAGAAGTCATCAATAAAGCACTTCGCCAAGGACTGAACACCAGTCAAATCAACAAAATGTTTCTATTGCTGTCGTGTTATTCAGGCAATACTAACAAATCCTTCCTTCCTTAGTGCTAGTTATCCTTTTCCTCCTCCATTTGGCATTCTTAGATAGGGAATTCTCACCCTGTCAACAGACATGAAAGGAAACACTTCCTGCTAGACATGGATAACACTTACCAAAGAACAGGCCCTTCTTAGTCTTTTTCTCACTTTCATTTTGAAAAATATTTGTATTGAAAAAGGGTATTTTCATTTGCAGTTTAGATTTATCATAGAATCACAGAATGGTTAGGACCTTAAAGGGACCTTAAAGATCATCTAGTTCCACCCCCCTGCCATGGGCAGGGACACCTTCCACTAGACCAGGCTGCTTAAAGCCCCGTCCCACCTGGCCTGGAACACTGCCAGGGAGGGGGCAGCCACAGCTGCTCTGGGCAGCCTGTGCCAGTGTCTCACCACCCTCACATTAAAGAATTCCTGCCTTACATGTAATCTAAATCTACCATTACCCCTTGTCCTGTCACTACACTCCCTGAGAAAGAGTCCCTCCCCATCTTTCTTGTAGGTCCCCCTTTTAAGTACTGGAAGGCTGCTATAAGGTCTCCCTGGAGCCTTCTCTCCTCCAGGCTGAACAACCCCAACTCTCTCAGACTTTCTTCATAGGAGAGGTGTTCCAGTCCTTTGACCATTTTCACTGCCCTCCTCTGGACCCACTCAAGCAGGTCCATGTCCTTCTTATGCTGGGAACCCCAGAGCTGGACACAGTACTCCAGGTGGGGTCTCACAAAAGCAGAGTAGAGGGGAAGAATCACCTCCCTTGACCTGCTCACCACACTTCTCTTGATGCAGCCCAGGACATGGTTGGCTTTCTGGGCTGTGAATGCACATTGCTGAGTCATGTCCAGCTTTTCATTCACCTGTACCGCCAAGTGCTTCTCTGCAGAGCTGCCCTCAATCAGTATATCCCCCATCTATATTGATTGCAGGACCTTGAACTTGGCCTTGTTGAAGCTCAGAAGGTTCACACGGATCCTCTCCTCAAGTCTATCAAGGTCCCTCTGGATGTCAAGGTCCCTTTGGGATCTGTCTTCACCTGTGACAAACAAGTCCATCTTCCATTTGCATAAGGTGCTATACGAGAAGATGGCGACTTATGGCTTCCCCCAGCAAATCACGCATAGCTAATTTGTGTCATGATCAATACAGTAATTAATTTTTTACCTCCTCAGCCTTTCATTTTGCTTTCTTGGTCCCACAGTCAGCTCTTCCTGCAGTTCTAGACATTTTCTTCCTTAACTCCACTTCCCAGCCTGGACTTGTGACATACAAGACAAGGTAGAGATTAAATTCTCATAGGAAAAAAGATGGAGGGCAGCGCAGAGCTGCTCCAAGCAGCTCAGGACCTATCTGCTTTCTTCTCATTCCCACCCCACCTGTGAGACTGACACCCACCATCTCCCATTATTCCAAGCAAGAGAGCTCAGTTCCTTCCTGAGGAAGAGACAGGGAGTGCTGATGACTCCATGCACAATTTTTGAGCAGCTCTTCTCTGCATCGGAAGGCGGATGGGAGAGACCAGTAATCTGGGGATCAAAAGCCGTTAGTGCTGGTGCCTCAAATACCCCATGTAAAACAGCAGTGTAGTTGGAGGGGTTACGCAGCATTTCCTGGCCCAGCACCATTGCCTGACATTGTGTTACTGATTTTTCAGAGCCTTTTTCAGGCTCTTGAGGACAATAAACAGCCTTGTAACAATTCACTGGGGTTAAATAGCAAGAGAAGGTGGAATAGAAGAGAAAAAAGGTCCTGATTTAAACACAGAAGTTGGGATTCACTCCATCTTGTACTGAAGGTGTAAAATAAGCACACTAAATCACACCCTAGAAGTGCTTGTTTCTGTCCAGTGGCTACAAAGGGAATTTAGGTGATGAGGTCAGCTACAGAGGTGCTATAAATCCCACCCCAGGTTTACAATCATACCTGTTGCTAACGAGAGTGTCTGCTGAAACTGGTAAATATCTTAGGATGTGCTGATGCGGGATGGGGCTGAGATCACATTGGGAGGGAGCAGATATGCAGGAAAACAGGTATGCACTAAACACATTTATTTCTGAGATATTTAAAGCATAAGTTTTAGACTTGGAGCATCTCTTGCCCACTCTCTAATTCCCCAGGCCCAAATCCAAAGAAGCAAATAGTTCCAAAAGGACTGAATATGCACCTTTCTTCTACTGGGATTACTGAAACATCAAGAAAATATATTTTACAGTTTGCTAAACATTCACAGGCACTTTTTCCATGTGTCGCCTGGAAGTAGAGCTGGCTTCCTTTAAACAGAAGAAACATTTTTTTTCTGTAGATGACGAAAGAGATGAGATTGGCTGTGAGCCCACGAGGCCTATATTATTATTTTTTATGGAATTTCTACAGCATTTTTCAATTCATTATGTAAAAGTGACAGTTTTATCCATGATGAACAGCCTGTAGGCCCCACAGAACCACCTAAATCTCATGGCCTGCCTGCAGACCACCAGTGCATGGCAGTTCCTAGGGCTGGCCAAGGCAGTGTCCCTTGCTGTCAGTGGAGGCAGAAGGAGCGGGGTTGTGTTGAGAGGTTCAGAGCAGCCAGATTAAGGTGTGCTTGCGGTGCCATTGGTAGGCTGTCTCTTTCCACAGACAGCAACAGGAGGGGCAGGACCCGGGGCAGAGGAGCCAGGCAGTGTGAGAGCTGCTCTCCAGGCAGCCTGAGGCTAACCCCTGGTCCTCCTGTGCAGGGACACCGCTCCGTGCTGAGCATGGCAGATGGAGACCATAACTGGTGTGACAAATCATGCCTGCACACACACACACTTACTGCTTACGTCAACTCCCTGTCTTCCTGGGCACGTTATTAATGGAAACCTGGACTGTGGTTGGTGGTGTCTGCTGACCAGGTCCATGTTGTGGTAGACATCCTACATAGACTTTCTTCCATGGATCTGCCACCATGCAGAGGCCAAAACCAAACCACGCTGTGGGTGGGTGAGGGAAACAAATGGGTGGGGAAGACAGTACAAGGCAGTCAAAATAACAGGATGCTAAAATACTTCTCCAGCCATTTGCAATAATCGCTGCAGACCTAATTCCCTCCCCATTTCCCATGCTGCACATAGCACCAGTGGCTGAAAAGGCAATGTGGCGGTCCCAGTTTGGGGTCCAGCCACCAACCATCCTCCTGATGGGCATGCTGGCAGTGCAGACGGCGCACGGTGGGATACTGGCACGTTGCGACTCTTCCCAACCTCCCCTTTTCACACAGCGAACTTCTAAGCAAGGGTCTCTGGCCAGATGAGGTATGCAAAGATCAGCTTATGACAAGAATTATTCTTGTAACAAATTGCAGAGATTCATTTCCATATTTCGTTTATAGCAACAAACGTCAGCAGATTTTTTTTGTGAAATTATTCGAGTCAGGATGGCTTTATTTGCAACTCATAAAATATCACTCATGTTTCTCTCTGAGGGTGTGCTACTCAAGGTCTCCCCCACCTAGCCAAAGCTACAGCAGTTTATCTTTTCACTGACCATAATCCCACAATATGTCCCCATACAGCAGACAATATTGTTTACACAGGTTAATAAACAGAGTATTCTGTACAGTAATTTATGCTGTAAACTATGTACATATATCACTGTAGCAGTCACAGATGCTTTAAACTGCCTTATTTATTAGATCAGTTAGCATTTCCCCCTTGCTCCAGAACACCTTAAATTATTTTTATCTTTTGCATTAGGTATTTTTTTAGTTAATGCATTTGACCCAATTATTGACCAAAAAAAAAAAGTCTTTACAGTAAATAGATATCTAAAATTCAAGTAGAAATAGAAAATTCACTGGCCATCCAACTAATATAGCTCTGATTATGATTAAAAATAAATACGGTATACTCTTATCTGTGTATCATAGTATATGCCAGAAATCATATTCCACTTGTGATCAATACAAACAAGAGCTTTAGCAACTTTCACCTATTTCATTCTTCCATCGTGAGACAAAAAATAATAAACTACTTAATCTAAAATGTTCCCCATGAGAGCCCTGGTCTTATTCCTCCCTCAGGCAAAACTCACATTGGCTTCAGTGGGAGCTTTACCTACATAAAAGTACAACATAGGGACATTATAAAAATAAATATATCACATATGAGCAGTACTTGAGCTTTGTAGTCATTCCTTTTCTCTTTAGTAAGAAACATAGGATAAACACTACATCTGTAATGCTTCTCTGTCTCACTCCTTCCTTTTTGCTGTACAAGTGAAAAATTGAGATTCAAAAACTATTGTATTTGTTCCATTAGCTCAAGCAAAATAGAAATCTCTTGGGGATCAGTTCAAACTAGAAAATATGAGAAAATTTTGCTTTTGTTTGTTTTCAGGTAAAATTATGTTACACAATTAAACAGGTTCATGCGTACAAAGGCAATGAAATTATTGATGACTTGTTTTACTGTTTGGAGATTTTGCTATGTCCACAGTTCATATAAAACTCATGTAGCACAGTTTCTGGGATGGTGAAAAATCCTACTGTAATGTAACAGAATGAGCCTTAAGGATTTGTAAGAATAAGCACTTTTATATTAAAAAGCAAATATTAATTCATCAGTAAGATTACTTTTTTAATGTGACAATAAACCATGAAATCAACATCCTCCTGTCTCAATTACGCCTCATCTGTCTCTTTCTTAAACCTTTTTCTGAGGGAAAAGTTGCCTGGCTTTGTGTTACAGCTTTTGGGTCCCATTGCAGTCGTCTGTGCTCCTGCTTAAGCCACCTACCCTTCTCCACACTTCCTTCACGGGTGAGCTCATTTGAAACCTTCATACAAGGAAGGAGGAAAGGCTCATTCATTAAAGCAGATCTCATTAACAAGGCACTGGATTTAACTGGGGTGTCTGACAGAACCAAAGATGTGAAAAGAGGCAGCTCTCTAGGGAAAGGAGAACAGAGTCACTGCTACTTTTTAGTGAGGCACAGGATGAGCACATAACAAATCCAAACTTTTATTTAGAGGTAGAAGACAAGCCCCTGTACCTCAAGACCTCTAACGTCTGTAAGTAGTGCCAAGAGAGCCATGATCTCTGCAGTTGCAGAGCAGTTCACATTTTATAGGCCAGTATTATGGTAAAACCACAAGAAATACAAGTACCAAGTCACTCCATCCTGCCTTCCCCTGCACACACACACACACACACACACACACACATAATGTTCATCAATTATTTCCCAGTTCCTACAGCTTCTTCCCACATAGGATTGCCATCTCTCAAAAGTACTTATTCCAGAGTGCTTTTTGGGGCCAAAACATAAATGCTGCTGTTTTAACATGACAATTATGCAAGTGGTAGCTTCTGGTGGTTCTTTTCTGCTCAATCGGTAACCTGGGGAGTCAGGGACTGGATTTTTTCCTACTTCTTTACCAGGGAAATCATGTTTTCCCAAACAGTATTTGACAACCAGGGCAGGTACTGGCTGAACATCTCAGGGCCAGGACAGAAGAAATGAGCTTCCCAAAAGATGTTCTGCACTTCAGTGACTCACCACCATACATGAACATGTGCCTTTAATGGACTGTAACCATCACATATTAAAGCACAGAAATGGAGAGCTTTTGCTACTGAGGGCAAGCAATGTACTTCAGGAACAAGCTCTGGCTTATGACGTATCATGATTCATGATCGGCTGACACAAGACATTGCTGTTCCCTATCACTGCCAGGAGTCTCCTGTTGGGGCAGGAGAGCAGGCAGTGAATGGTCTCCCCATCACTAGAAGGATGGAGACAGCTTCCCCAGGCATTGCCTGAAGCATCTGAGGAGCTGACATACCACAAACCAGAGAGACAGTTATATGTGTAGTTGTGTTTCCGAGACCACCAAGGCTCAGAACGAGCCCATTGCTATCTCCCACACTGGTACCAGTTCAGTCCTACCCACCACACACAGCTCCATTAACTTTCTGCTAGGTTGGACCTGCTTGCTTCAGCACTGCCACTCTCCCTGATCACCTCAGCGGTTTGCTGGTAGTCCTGCAAAATATTCATGCAGAATTTTACTTCCTGACTTGTTCCTCGAAAACCTCCTCTTCTCAGCATAATTCAAGGTCAGGAAAGAAATCAAGCACCACCGAGCTGAAGACCTGGAGGGCCCATTACAATGATCTAGTCTTACTTCCCAAGAAAACACAGGCCATAACATTTCATCAAGGGATTCCTTTATGAAAGGCTAATAACTTGATGAAGAGAAGCCTAATCTTTTATTAAGGCACCCAATTTGATTTAAAGACACAGAGCAATGAAGAAATTACCACAACTCTTGGACTGCTATTTGCCAGAAATTCTGACTCAGGGCTTCACTTTGAATGGTATCAAAGCCAACTGCAAAGCTAAACAGAAAAAATTAAAACTCAAAACCTAAAGATGGAATATGTGGAAAGAAAGAAAGAAAGAAAGAAAGAAAGAAAGAAAGAAAGAAAGAAAGAAAGAAAGAAAGAAAGAAAGAAAGAAAGAAAGAAAGAAAGAAAGAAAGAAAGATTGATTATGGGAGTTTCTGCTCTTAATTTGAGGAAAGTATGTATAGACAGTAGTATTTGCTATTCTGAAATAGAACAGGCTGTGATCTTGTTCACTAGACATGCAAACCCACAGACAAAACACAAAAGGAGACATTGCAACAAGTGCTGCTGAAATGCAGACCGTTGTTCTTTTACATTTGCATCAAGCTCACATTCATAATAATGTGACTCTTAAGTTTTCTTTAATAATATGAACCAGCAGCATGTGTGGATGTTTCTTAAAATGAAACCCAGGCTACCCAACTGCCTGATAGGGATTATTACCTTGAAATCTCCTGTACTACAAAGAATTACAAATCAATAGAGATGTACTGTTACAGGGTCTCCTAGGACCATTTATGCAACTCTTGACAGTCTGAGTTCCTACTGATTTGATTTGCTATAATCATTTTTCAAACAAAAGCAGCCCTAAGAAGCTAAGGTTACATATGTCAAGAACCATGACTTGAGAGCACATATGCTTACATATAGTTTAAAATAATGGAAAACCCTGTCCTACAGATACAGATCTTTTTTTTTTTTTTTTCCTCTTCCCCAGAAAAGAATTTCTCAGTGCCACAGTGCTATGGACAGCTTATGATTTACAAATCCCTCCAAGTAAAGCAGAGAGAATGGACTCTGGACTCAAGGAGTATATTCATTTTGAAAAGCAGCTGAGAAGGTACCCACCTTGGAAAGGCTGCCTTGAGAGATATTCCTAGCCCTCTCACTGCTGGTGTGCTTCTCAAAATGTACTAAACGCAAGCTTTTGCAGCTATGGCTAGTTAAGAGTTTAGGCATTATAACAAGACACATCGTTTTAGGTGACTAGCTCTAAAGTACAAAACCCTGTGTCAGGCCCCACCCTATGGACTATGTGGAGGGATCTGGATTACTTGGATGAACCTTCACTTGAGGGAAGAACTCCTGGATCCAGGCAAGTAGCAGTGCAATAAACTCCAGCCCCTTCTAAAGCACCTGATGCAGGGCTCCAGACAAGCCCTTCCACCCAGACAGATTTAAGCAAAGTATGTTCCTACAGGAATTCTTCAGGGTACTGAGCAAACCTTTTAGTAAACGACTGAGCCAAGAGGCAATACTTCCAGTACTTTTTTTTTTTTTTTTGCAGGTCATTATAGCGTGTTATTCACACTATAATAACCTGGAAGCAAGCCCTTCTTAACATAAATAGGCCCTCCCTCAGGAAGAGACCCTACTCCAAGATGCACATTGTGACCAAGTACTTATTTGTAATACTGGTGTTTGAAAAATGACTACAGAAAATCAAGTCAGTAGAAACTCACACACCCAAGACAGGCTTCACGGTCCCAGAACCAGGCACAGTGCACCCTCTGCCAAGGGTGCCTGGGACATACACTACCACAGGATGCGTGCTCCATCCTTACATCTGTTCTTGCACATCTCATACCGGCAGCAGGTCAGAAAAAAATGCATTAAGCTAAATTCTCCTTTGATGTGATCAATAGAGTAGTTCTTACTGGCATCCTAAACTCACTGATAAACTGAAAAGAGAGGAAGTTAAGAGGGATAAAAATTCTTTAAACTTCAAGGATACAAAACTACAGTGTTGTCTGTTTAGGCAAGTGGCTGCAACCTGGACTCAGTGCATTGGTTTTTTAGCTCTCTTTGTGATGCTGCGTGGAGTAAAAGTTTCAAACAGACATAATTTGTTCTTGCTTTGTCAGAATATAAATTTGACTAGGGAGGGATTTAAGGATCTAGTCTTAGGTCTTGTTATCTAGCTTGAGCTAATAGTTTCTCATCAAAACAAGATAAGGTATCCTCTGCTGTGTATTAAGTTGTTTGAGTTAAAACACTGCAAGAGTGGAGGATTTAAGCTTAAACTCTGTGAAGGAGGTGTACACAAAAAATTTTGTCTTGTGTTGCTACTTTATGTTAGTCTCACAAAACTCATCATCATCATCCAGACAAAGCCACAAGAAGAGGATAAAGCTATATTGTCTGTCTCCAAGCATAAGACAGGGGTAAATTGATACCCACTTCACATGCTTTCATAAAGCTCCTGTGAAAGCATGAATAGGTGCTTTGAGAAGATGGAAGGCAGTTGGAACTCTGAAAGCAATCCAAAATTCACTTTTGATTATACTTTTTATTGTGTGTGTGTGTCCTGAAAATTTTACACTAAAGAAACAGAAGTGACCCAACTGGGTTTGCTTCTTCATCTCAGCTATTCTATTCACCTTTCCATTTGCCTTACAAGTGCCAATTTAAAACATGTGGGTCAGGCACAACTGGCTCATAATGAAGAAGAGAGATGACATTCAGATTACATTTCATTTATTAAAGTAATAAAAAGACTTCACTAACCGGTGTCTTCTTAATTTTAAGCAGTGTTGCAAATTGTTCACCATCCTAGTTGCCCTCTCTAAAATTAACTGGACAGATCCTAATACCTCTACTGCTGCTTTTCGAGTAAGACTGCAGAAACAAATGCTTTGTGGATTTCAGCACAATGTATCACAACTTCAACACTAAATCCTCTCAGTGGCAGTTACCCAGGTAATATTCTTCAGATACCTCTTGAACTTCACTCAGTCAACTTCCAATTCACTCCCAACTTCCTACTTTTGTGAAATTATTAATTTCCAATATTACATATTACTATGAAAGACACCTTGGTTTATCTAGCCAACACAGCAAAACAGCACTATAGTGTGAAGTAGGCTCAAAAACCAAGAAACACGTGAAAGTCAATTCCTTTTCCTGCTTCAGGAATGTTCAGGGGGTTAGTTCCAGAAGACGGGACTTTGCAAACAGGGTACCTATACAAAAAAACGCCCACAAGAGCTGCATAGGACAGACACCTTAAGCTCCAAAACTCCAAGAAAGCTGTCTGCACTGAGTCGTAACGGGATGGGGAGTAGGATAACCAACCTATTTAACTGAGATGCATTTAAATGCCTGGCTCCCCTGACAGCCCTGGAGGTCACTGTCTAATCCTACATGAATTATTTTTGACTTTCCAGGTAGCAATCCACATGAGCAAGGAAGCATAGCCAGAAAATGGAGTGCCTCACCATCAGAGCATTTAGTACATACAGGCAAACATATATGGTGAAGTAGTTGTGGCTCTTTTGACACGGAAGGCACAAATTGCCTTTGCTTGTATTACAACTCCATGTATCAACCTGGGCTGAGTGGGTTGGAAGGCATACACCTCTTGCTAAATATCAAGGGGAGCTGTACCTTCATTGTGCTTTCACATCTAGGTACATCTTACAGACATACCGTGGAATTCCACATGACTCTACATTACCAGCCTTCAATGCTTCCTGGAGGTATTAGCAGAAAACTAGACTTTAAGGATGATCTGAAGGACTACAAAGCAGTAATAATAAGAAATCTTGCAGATCGGCACAAAAATGCTCTTACTATGGAGACTGCATGGGCAGTGTGGGCAAAGCATGTCAAAACTACTTACACATGAAAAGGAAGCCACAAATAACTTGAGGATGGGGCATAAAAGCAGACAGATAGCAAAAAGAAGCATTAAAAAGGCGTTTTTAAAATAAGGGTAAGACCTTTCCTCTTGACGTGGTAGAAAAAAAGGATTTAGGAAGGTGAGATAAGGTCAGGTTACTGGATAATGCAGACTTCCTAGGTAGCAAGATATGTGCCAAATGAAGTGAGACAGCATGAATGTTAGAGATTCCAGAGAGGAGCTGTTACAGTAATTAAGGTCTGAGGTGATGAGCTCAGCACCAACCACCTAAAAAACATTACAGACAGCTCAACGAAGACATCTGCTCCAGGGTACAGCTGCAATCCAAACAGCTAACAAGATGTTCAGCTACTCAGTGAATGAGATAGTGAATAATGCAGAAAATATTCTCCCTTTATACCAATCAGTGCTGAATTCTCCTCTGGCATACTGTCCGTGTCCCTCCCCAAGGTCTAAAAGACCATGAAGAAACAAGTGGTGGTCAGAGAGTAAGAATGAGAACAAGCAAGTTGGGGGTGAAGGCAGAAGCAGGGACTATGACAGGAAGAGTCTGAAAGTAATGAGATTTGTTTATCTGAAAAAGGAGACAGATAAGAAGGGATACAGTAAGATAAAACACCAAATACCAAATACAGAAGAACTATCTGACACTTCTCTTTACCTTCTGCATAACACAAGAATAAAGGAACATTCAATGAAATGAAGAGCTCACATATTCAAAGCTGATCAGAAGAAATTCTCTTTCACATACTGTGTAATTGGACAGTGGAAGAAATCACCACAGGAAGCACTGAGGTCAAGAACTGTGCAGGATTCAAAGAAGGATTGGACAGCTATATGGATCACAGGACTATCCAATCAGAACAATTATGCTAAATTTTGGAAGAAGTAAAAAGATAGGCTTTCAGAGTTCAAGCCAGTACCTGACTATGAGAGAATCAAAATTAGGTTTCTCTAGGGGCAGATTATCCTACATCTTCCCCTGCGGTCCTTCTATCTTCTTTGCAAAGCAAGGTCTCTTTGAGGCCAGATCATCAGTCTACATGAACTACACAATTTCTGTTTTCCCACTTCCATATCAGCTTCAGAGGCACTGAAAGGCTTTGTCTAGCTGCAACAATGTCAGCAAATTCAAACCTGCATTTTTCCACCTAGTAATACAGCTACGGCACCACCTGTAGTAAATCAGCACAAGGCATTTTTATCACAACACAATTTCCTTTAACATAGGGTGGCTACAACTGTGGAGCTGCAGCCATGTAGACATGGAGTGACAGAGTTTGCTACCTTCCTCACCTCACCCCAGAGACAAGCTCAGTCTTGCCCGCTCCTTTTCACTGTCTTGCATTCCGTTTTACAGAAAGGGCAAAGTAGCTCTCTGTTAGGAGGCTTGTGCACATGAACCTCCTATTTCCTGATGATACACCCCTAAGAACTAACCTTTTCTAAAAGAAGAGGTATACTGTCTTCTCTGGCCATGGCACTAAATGAAAGGAGCCCAGGCTTCCTGTCAAGGTCCGTATAGTTAACTGTATGCTCTGAACTGTATCTACTAGCTTCAGGATCTCAGGGCTAAGCAGGAGGTACAGGCTTCATCATCCAGCGCTGCCCAGCTGCAGTGGCAGCAGTTCTGCATCTGCACCACAGCGCGTGTCAGTAGATTTATGTCAATTGCCTCTCTGATGCCTACACAACCAAGCACAGATTTTCTATGTAGTTCTGGTAGGCTTAGGTGTCTGAAACCTGTTTAATTGCAGTTTAAATGCTTACCTCCCCTCTTGCAGGTACACGTGCTTCCAGTTTTCCCCTCCTTCCCTAGCCTCGTAAACTACTTGCTGACCTCAAATTCAGCCTGTTGCTGTCCCATAAGCAGCAGCCCAAAAACTTTTCTCTGTCTTAACTAGACCTGAAGCTTATTTTCACATGGCATGATCCTGAGCAGGATCAAGAGGACAGGGCAATATTGTCTTTCCTCCTCCCCTCTTCTCTTTGAATGTGGCTTAGGGGAACCTACATTCATTGTAGCTTGTGTGCAAAGGTCGATCTCTCTATTAGCAGATAGACAGAGTTTAGGAACCTGCACAAACTTAATCCAGATAAAAACAAACCCTGAAATAATGGAGAGGGATTCTTCACCTAAATCATTTTGCTATTTCTATCAGGGCCTTTACTGCCCTCCTGCTTGTTCCACAGACCAGTTCCATGTACTGTAATTGTGCATCACTCACTTGACTGAGTTACGTATTCCTGAAGCTGTATTCACCCTTAGCTATCTCAATGAAGTCAGAAGGTAACCGTCTTTTATTTGTGCAGCAGTTTGTGAAGTTTCTGCTCTTTGCTCAGCACCACTTCCTTAATTTTTATAATCTTGTAGCACTATGAGTATTGTCTGGTAACAGTACTGATCATTACTATAATTTTTAAATCTCTGTAAGGTCTCTTTGACCCCTCAGAATGAGCCTCTTAACTTTGCCTCAGAACTGAAATCATCAAAACCATTAGAGTTTAGTTGCTTTATAATGCACCTTTCTCCAAACATAACCTTCCTGAGACAGTGACCCATGCTCCATGCAGTATTCTGGAGGGGCCTAATAACCATCTTCCAGAGGACTGTATTGCCTCTTTCGCGGTGCATTATAGCTCACTGTTCCATCGGTCTAGTGTCTTGTTTGCCTTTTTTATTGCAGCTGTGCACTGAAGTGACAGTTTCTATGATTTTTTTTTTCCACAGTAACCCCTTTCTCTGTCTGATCAGCGTGCTAGATGAAACACCCATTTCCTACATTTGCTCTTTGTTCCCAGACTAATTACTTTTCATTTTCTATACCAAGCAGCATTTGCCATCTGCTGGCTCATCAACTAAATGATCCAAATCCCTTTTGAATCTGCTCGCATTGTTCCTTATCACTTCTCTGTGCTTCCAGTTTTACCATGCAACCAGTGGAGATATCACACACACAGAGCTCAGCTGAGGCACAGGAGCAGAGACATCGGAATCCACAGGATCTTCCCACACCTTGGGCAGAGCATCCTGCCTGGATTTGCCACTTGCTGCTTCATATAGAAAAGAAAGGTTAGCTTTGGCAAAATTTAGGCTCACATATGCTTCAGGCTGCTTGAGATAAAGGATGGCTTTAAGCCCAGGCCCTGCACTGGAGGACAGCACAAGGCAGTGTCTTACACCAGCGATCCCAAAGATTATGGATGCACTGCTGCAGCTTTCAGAGACCCCACATAGTGTGCCCACACCAAGATACAGCAAGTACTCTGCTCCCCAACTCACAGTCCTCACTACTAGTACCGGAAGGAGAGGCACATACCACACCTCCTCCTCACACCATGTCCTGTTTCTGTGCACATGGGGAAAGGGGACAAGGAAAGAGGAACGTGGAAACAAAATGAGACTTCACCTATATAGAAATCAGCACCACTATAGCTCCATAGGCAAAAATACAAATTTCCTCTCAGCCCAACAGCGCAATTTCTGAAAATCCAGCACAAAGAACTTGTTCTAAATTCCCTCAGGAAATGTCCCATGCATGGAAGGCCAGATGAGTGCAGAAAAGCAGGGGTCATCTGGGGGGACAGACACTTTTCACAGCTCTGAGCACCAGAATAGTGCGGGCTAAGCGGTGATGCTTTTAAATCAGGGTTTATGGGCAAGCCTTATGCTGTGCTGATGCATGTGCCACATGGCATTCTCTTGGAAACTCTTCTCAGTCTTAGGAACAGGAAGCCTGACTTGCTGGTCTATTGCCTTCACCTTATTTTGCTTGTCATTTAAGGAAAAAATTGTCTCAGATTACCCAGAGTGAGCAATCTTTTGGATGATCTTTTCCGGTTTTCCCTTGAAAGCATTGCACACACTTGAGGCATTATCAGTTGCCTATTCAAGGTACATTCATGTAAGAGAAGCAATAGGCAACCTGTGCATTTTCCTGCAAATGTTTTAATAATTTATTTATGTGGAAAATGACCACAGAGTGGTCGGTTCATAAAGTTAAGATTTTGCAGCTGTTTTGTGATCCACACATAAAAAGACCTCTTTTTTCTTTAAAGTGCATTGACTTTTCTGAATGCCAAGTTCGGATAGACTGGGCTTGATTTCAAACATTTGGTGCTCCCATTTACAGTGTTTTTACATGGTGATTTGAGTTAGGAGTGCAAAACATGGATAAATCTTTAGTAGCTACAAACATCAGAAGAAATAACTTGTGCTATGCCTTTCTCAGGCAGAAAACCAGCATACCCAGCCTAACTAACGCTCTTGGCTATAATTGTGATTGGAGATAACTACATTTTATCCCAAACTTTCCACACACCTCAAATCAGCTGGAGTTCTAGGTGCTCAGCATTTCTGGAAAACAATTTTTACCTCTATTCAGGCATGGAAAAATCAGCATTCACTCCATATACTACACTCATATCCTCTGTTCTGCTAGGATGGAGTAGTAGGAAAACAGAGTTTTGCTAATGCATGGCAGCATTCTATTACTCTTTATTAATATGTAAGTCAGAGCAGTTCATCAGAGGCATGAATGGAAGGATTTTTTATAGTCTTCCTCTTAGTCTCAGCTCTCTAAGAAGAGAATGAAGCTCCAAGCCAAATTTCCCTTAGTTTCACATCTGAAGAGTTTGTGTTCTGGGAGAACAGTGACAGCCAATATTCAGCCTTTTTTAACAGTAAAACTCCTGCAATCTGGTTTAGACCTGTTCCTGTACATTGCAGCTGTATGATTTGTGCAGCATGCAGCCTCACAGAACTGCCTGGAATTCAGGAGTGTGATTTGAGCATGCATCTGCGATATTATTTGATTCACTGGAACTTCTGAAAACTTCCTCTACCACATTTATACCCAGCCTGGCACCTCAGTCTTGCCTTCCCTTCTGGCAAATTTGCATTCAGTGAAAGTACAAAAGGAATCTTGCAAAAAGGGAAGGATTCCAGTGTTCCCCCAGTGAAAATATGATTTTCCCTATCTCATCATCTGAATCATCTGAAATTCTCTCCAAGAGCGTTGCAGAGACTTCTGCCTACTTGAAAACAAACAAACAAACAACAACAACAACAAAAAAAACCAAACCAAACCCCAAACCAAAAACCCTGTATTGATCAGTCTCTTCCTCTGGCTCACAAACATCCTTCAGATGTTTTCCTACCTTTAGTCTCAGCGCACGCTTTTTTTCTTTTCTACTACTCTCTACTACTAGCTCAGTTGTAACATTCATGCCATTTTATCCTGCTGATGTGCTGTCCTCTTTTCCCCATGTTACCATCCACATTCTACTCATTTATCCATTCCTTAAGTGTTGTGACAATTCTGTCTCTCTCTGGGACTCCACACTTGGCCACGAGCCAGAGTAGGCCAGGCCAGTTCAAGAGACTGCTTTCTCAGGAGCTATCAGTGGGCTTCCTAGCAGCCCAGAACAGCCAAAGGATAAAGTGGTCCCTATTGCCCTTAATGTGCCTTTGATGTACTGAGACTTGCAGGGTTCACAGGAGTGTCCAGAGTTGAGTTTGAAGATGTTGTCTTACTTACCAAGGCTTTTTTAATTTCAGACTCATTAATTTCTTCCACAGCACATTTCCCAGGTAGCCATTATATGTGATACTTGGATCTGTAGCAAAGACATTTGGTTTGCCTTATTCAATTGTTTCTTTTCTCCCTAACCCTTTCTTTTCCTGTAACTATTGCAAATAAAACAGAGACAGGTTCTGATCCTGTAGCCCATAATCTGATCTCATGTAAGGAGACTGTGATGCATGGCAGAAAAGCGAGAAGAATATAAGAGACTGACTCTTATGAGCAACATTCATCTTAGTTAATATCAAACACTCCAAAGCATAGACCTTTACATAAGAACTAGTCACCCTAGGGTCTCTTTATAGTCAGTGGAGACAGGTACATTCAAGGCTAGCTCAGCTGTAGGTATCTAAATTAGGAGAAACCAATTCAATCCTTCATTTCTGTTTCCAATTGCATCTTCTGTGTCAGCATTCACTCCACTGCATCCACTTCACTGATGTCAATAGCATTTTTCAACACTCACGTTCTTAGAGATACCACAAGACCTCTCATGCAAAAATATGCCAGAGTGCAGCTCTGTCTTCCAAATTACGTCAGGATCCTTCCTGGCTGTTAACTGGAAGTTGCAATAGAATTGCTGTAACTTGTCTTTCTGGATATGGCACTCACCATTATTCAGGTACCTTGAACCCTGAGAGACAGAACAACTGTACTGACTGATTTCCACCACTGCAAAGCTGAGCTCTTTATAAAGAACCCCAATAATAACACTTTGCTGTCTGTGCAGAGAGAAGAGAATATGCAAGCCTGTTTCAATGCTGCCAATGGCATCCATTAAATCCCTGACCACAGTGCAAATAAAAAAACTTTAGCAGCACTGAACAGAAGTAAAATGTATGGATTTCCATACAACATCTCAAATAATTCTGAGGAGAAGGAAGACACCGACTCTAAGGAGAAAAAGGGAAAAATAGAACTGGTGATAACTGACCTTGTAAGAGAAAAATCCTTCCCCTGCCTTAAGACAAATACAGACTACCTGGCGCTTAGAGCAGAAAACTACCGTTTCAGAGAGTAAGAACTCTCCTGCTATGCAACTTGTAAGCAGGCCAACAAGGGCCTGCAGAGTCCTACACTCAGCAGGGAGTCCATCTGCTTGGCCACTCTGAAGAGATATCCACGTTTCCGAATATGGAGAAACTGGGGAGCTAGGTGAGAGACACAGATTTAGGCTTCTTTGTATTATTGTGATCCAATCCGCCTACCTAGGGTTCTGTTGTCAGCTTGGGTTTTTTTCCAGCTGCCTAACAGTGACTTTATTGTTCTGAATAGACCATCCTGTGTTGTAGCAAGCAGCTGCTTTTGGCAAAAGTCCCTAAGAACGTCCGTATCCAACAATGCTCCAAGATCAGTTGGAAATTATGAAGAAACTACAATAAGGAACACAGAAATTGAAATCAAGGACTCCATCTCAACTTCTCTTTGAAGTGGCGATGCTGAACTTATAATCAATAAGTGAATATTAGCCTAGAAAGACTATGGAAAGAAAAGGTCAGTGGCATAAAGGCACACATTATATTGTATCTATATATAGCTAGTGTATTATTACCTAACAATATATCTGAGTACTGAGTCATGGTTTCAGATTCATTGGAAATGGGGCTGCAGGTGGTAATCCACTCATGTATATTTGCTCTTCACAAAACCAATTTTACATTGAGGGAGCTACTGATGGAGATGCCAGAGCACTATCTGGATGATGTAGAAATCTTTGCAGATGTGCAATTTTCATCTAAAATAAGTTCCACTGCAGCGTCCTAGGCTGCTTCAGCACAAAATTATCCAAAATAAAACTTATTTTTATGTAGTCTTCCCAGTTCCAAGGGCAGATGCAGCCCTGACGTATAACTGGGGAGGACTCTTCATCCTTCAGCTGTGACCAGTCTGCACCAGTCAAGAGTGTTGTACCCGTCAATGGTAACGAGCAAGGGGAGGAGAGGACTGAGGGATCTTGAGACTCTTCAGTAAATCCACACTTTGTGCAAAATAGGCCTGATGTATTTGTCCATTCTGGCCACTTTTGCATCACTCCAAAATGAGTACTGGCAAGTAAAGTAGGTTGGTAAAATAAAGCCATCAGAACAGGCTCAAGTGCCAGCATTTTTCTTCTTCTTAGCTGGGCAGGTTGAAGACACAGGAGGAGTATCCATTGGTGACACCTTTCCCTTCAATCACAGGTCTTGTGGACCACAGCAGTAAGGTAACAGCCACATTGCTCCATCATTAGCAAAATGCCTGGAGCTAACGAGTGACTGATTCCTTCCAACAGCCTTTCCAGCTTTGTCTGTTTCTCATAACTGTTTTGCTTCCCACCATTTTTCACCTAGATCTTTGTTCTCGTCTTGAGAATGTCTTCTGTGCAAAGAATGCCACAGCCATTTCCCCTAGTGCCAGGCCCAAATGCAGACTGCTGTTTCTGCAAGTTTTGATCTTATGTTGTTTTATCCTTTCAGAGCTGTTCTCAGTGACATGCTCAGAAAAAGGAAAAGAAAGAAAAAAATAAACGATTGTTTGCAAGTGTAGATTATCCTGCAGAGGTTTCTTTTTTTCCTGTGATGTTTAAAAATCATGCAAGAGAGACAGAGATTTCTATCCCGGGCTAGAAATCTTCCTCAGCTTCCTTCAGTCTTGAAAGAGCAAGAGCCAGCTCTGCTTAGCACAACCAATTAATTATGATTGTAATAAAACATATATTCTGCCTAAAAATATCTGACTGCATTGTGTTTTAGGAGCTAAGGAAAATTGGCGTCATGGTTAAAAAGTACGTGTGCGCAGCGATAGGCCTGCTGTAACATATGAATGGTAGAACCAAACGCTGCAGATGAGGTTTTACAATAGCAGTTTCACTGGTTACCATGAAACAATAGTGCTTGGTCAGGAAACTACTGCAATAATCCTGCAGCTTTTACATGTCAATATTTAGGGCACCACTACAGTCGGCTGTGCTACTACAGCATTGCAGGAGTTGTGAAATGTGTCTCTCGTTCATAATTACCTCCACCCTGCGAGAGACGGGCGAAGCTGCAGATGAGCACGTACCCTCCCCTCCCTCCGGCTGTCTGGCCGATTATTCACCGGCGGGGGGGGACGACGGTGCTTTTCACCCGGGCTCTTTAACCGTAACCCCGTAGCACGGCTAAGGCACGCTAGAGCGACCACACCGCGTTGCCCCCGGGCCGGGGCCGCCTTTCTTCCCGGGCACACCCCGTCCTGCAGCCCGCGGGGGAGGCGGC
>NW_020799091.1:68938252-68941617 GCF_003259725.1 Athene cunicularia
GTGTATAAGAGACAGGTATGGGTGGGTGGGGGTGCGTGTGTGTGTACACGTGTTGGCGCGTGTAACGGCACCAGGGGCTCACGGGTTGTTTGTTGTATGGGGGGGGGGGGTGTGTGGGGATTGTACAAAACAGCATTGTGTGGCTTTTGCCTGCAAAAACATCGGGGGGGTGAGGGTGGGTACACTGTGGAACTGCTGGATTACAAGGCTGAACCTACTGGTATTAAAATGGGTCCAGAGAGCCCAGGCAACGCTTTGAGGTGACTTCAGTGCCCCCTATTCTCATCTCCGTGCTGCCTGAATAAAAAGCAGCTCTGCATTTACTGCTGAAAACTGAACTTGAGCTGGGGAGTTCCTCACCTGGCATGAATTCAACACAGGTGACTTTTCCAAGAGCCCCCTGGCCAGGAGAGCTACAGAGTAAGGACCCACCTACTGTACGACAAGGAAAAAGTCCCATTAGGTCGTTGGCCTGTTGGGGGGCTGCTGCTGCAGAGCAAAAGCTACAGAAGCTGCAGGCTAGTGACCGGTGTGGAAAATCAGCGAGCAGCAACCAGTTGTCAGCTCCACGTTCCTGAGCCTCTCTGGAGACGGGATGAGCGTGGCGAGGTGCCTTTTTATACTATGTGACTAGCTTGGCTCTAGCAGAGTCAGGCAGTTGGCACTGCTTTTTCTCTTACCTACAGACCAGCAAAATAGCAAGCAAAGGAATAACCAATGCCAAGGTTCCTCCTTTCTCTGTGGAATAGCAAGAGATCAGCTCTGTGTTGGCCCTCATGTTCATATGTACTAGGACAGATCACTCTGGGAAACGCGTGAGACCAGAAGGAACACAGAGAAGTATCAGCATGGGGACAGATCTTCCGTCAGTGGCTTTACATGCCTTTTCTGAAAATAAGAGACCCAGAGTTATATGTGACAACAGCCTTCAGAGGCCACAGCAGCCACAATCACTGCTCAGTCACATCTCCCATGTTAGGCTACAAGTAACATGACACTGAGCCTCTCACATTTCACCTGGAAATTCCTTTGTGCTGAAGTTACTGGAATGACATCAGACATGCTTTTTGTACAATTGGAGCAGATTTTGACTCAGAAAGTGGGATTTATAGGTAAAGGTTGCTCAACAATAATTCTTACCTCATTGAGATGCCCCAGCTGAGACCGCAGTCCCACTTAAATGAGGCCTGTACATGCGCTGCCTCTCTCCCTAGCCCCAGATTTGATTCCAAACTTGGCGAAGACAGCAAGAATGCTTTTACTGAACTCCCCATGCTTTGAGCCAGGCTTCACCCTGTAAATATTTACACAATGAATAAGCATATGACCTGGTTCCCAGTCTGGCTACTATGACCTCAGATGTTTCTCTGTCAGCTCAGGAGCCTGCTGGTGCAGATGCAGTGCAACATGAGGGCTTTACAAGACACAGAAGATCATTCAGCCCTGTTAATATTTGGCCTTTTTCATAAACTTTCCTATTTTTATCCTCTTTTTAATTCTTCTCCTTGTTCTATTTCTTCTTAAACGACTAGTGGCCTATTTTAACTAATTGTATGTGATCTTTGCTGATAGTATGGCTACTTCAGTCTTTTTCAGTTAACTCTTACCCCAGCTTTATTTCACAAAACAACACAGTTGTCCCCACATGCTTCTGAATAATTGTTGGTTCCTCTTATAATTTGCTTATGTGTCAGCTTCTATTTAAAAATAAAATATAATCATTGACTAACCATTTTAAAGCTGTTCTTGCTAACCTAAATTAACCCCTGTTCCACTTGTCTTTCTGCCTTTCTGCTCCACAACTGCCCCCTAGAGAAATAGCTCTGTAAGGAAAAAATGCACACATTCAGTCACGTAGTACTTTTAACAGTTAGTTTGCCCCAGAGTGGCAAGGACTAAGATTGGTAGAGGCATTTTCCAGCAAAACCAGGAAATGCTGGCCCAGTGAAATGGATATATTTTAGATAACATAACTTTTCTGAACAAAGTATTTTTCGGAACCTCTTTTTTTTTTTTTTTTTTTTCCCCTTTTTTTCCCCAGGTAAAATTAGAGAGAAAGCAGCCATCCACAATGTCTCTAAAATTTGACACCTTAAGGCTGGTCAAAACTCTAGTTAGTGTTTCCTTCTGGCAGGGAATGCCGACATTTTGAAGAGGAGTTTCATGAAAATACTGAGTGAAAGCCAGATATTTGGGGTTGTCTCATGAAGGTGCTAGGAGGTTTCCTCTATTTTTCTCAGTGAAATGAAGAAACCCATCCTGGCTAAAATAGCTGATGGTCAACTGACCTAAGTAGACCTGAAGTTGACTTTTCCCTTACCCTACCTGCATACTTTGAGCAGTACTTAAGTAACTATGGAGAAAAAGCCTGGGTATTTATAAAGGTCTTGGTTTTATCACATGGTGCACATTTTTCAGAGAACACAACTGTTCCTCTGTTCTGGCAATGCAGGTGGAGAAAACGAGGTTCCACATAAGCATTTTTCTTACAGAGAGAGACATGTATGGCTTCATTTCTGAACTGAGTCCATGTGAGTAGACTGACGTGCTTCTAGCCAAACTGGAGTTTTGCCCAGTATAAACAGGGACTCCTAGCAGATCTACCCCAGTAGATACAGTTGTAGGACTGGGGCCATTTTCTATTTATAAAACAAATTGCACACGACAGAATTAGAACAGGTAACTCAGTAACAAGTTTCTTGAAGTAGCACAATGAATAAGCCCGGTTTCCCATAGATTTGCGTCTTATTTCCCCTATATTCTCAAACCACAATAATGCCCACTTTCCTATGCAAGGATCCCCACATACCCTATGTCTTCCCCCACATCTGATCTTCTTTCCAGCCTCCCCACAAACACACCTCACAGCACCCCCAATGCTCTCCCATGAGCTGTAACTGGGGAAGAACTGGAGAAGGGCCCACACTTGCTGTGACTGGTTTGGCTCAGGAACGTGTTGACTGGTGCTAGAAAGCTCGGGGTGGAAAATTACCTTGGGTGCTCATGCTACCTCACTGCTGCTCTGTCTAAGGAAACTTGTAAAGCTTCATACTGTTGAGGCCGAGATCCCTTTTTCAAACTAGGCTGAAACAGCCACTGGATTTGTAAGTTACTAGGGAAGAGCAGGTAGCACCATCACACTTCTTTCAGAAACCTAGATAATGAAAAAAATGCAGAATCACAGGCAAGGATCCAGTGGGTGCTATTCCTGTATCCAGCGAGTGAGGGGAACAAGCAGGCCCCTTTTCTGTGGGAGAGATCCCTTCTACTGTGAGGCTGGTGAGGCCTGAATCTGGCCAAGTCCCACTTCAGCCACCAGGACCCAGACAGGGCAAGCCCAGATCCGGGCCGTGATTGCCCCCCCC
>NW_020799091.1:68941667-69042099 GCF_003259725.1 Athene cunicularia
CCCGGTGTGTGCCCGCCGCCTCCCCGCCTCCCCTCCCCCGCCGGCTACGGCAACCGGTGCGTGCGTGTGTGTGTCTGTCACATGGGGCCTGCGCTTCAGACACAACACGGTTCCCCGGGCAGAGCCGGCGCGATGCTGCGAGCGTTTCTGCCAGCTAAGGGGTCATTGCAGGGAAATGGGTTGGAGGAGGAGGAGGAGGAGGGAAGCCCCAAGCCCTGGTGCAGCCTTGCCCTCTTGAACACGCCACGCGCGGTGGCGCTCAGCTGTAGCAGCGTGTTATCTGCGGTTTTCCATCGTGTTTGTCACAAGTTGTATTTGCTGAGCAATAGTGCTGGATGGAACCAGTGTGCGGAAAGGAGGAGGACCTGGGCTTGATAAGGAAGCCCGTGCTTACAAGCGCCGAGGGACAGATTGTTCACTGATGCTTCTTCACCCCTTCTCCGTCGAATGTTGATGCATTTTGGTATATTGTTACCATTGACTTGACCTGTGATACTGAGCAAAAAGCCCCTGATGGGAGATGTGCAGTAATGGCAAGAAGGGAGAGAAAGATAATATCACAAGCACGTGATTTTTTTTTTTTTGGTGGAAAATCTGTGTGTTGTATGCTGTGATATTCCTGCATATTTATTGCAGGAATAATAATTCCTGCAAATGTAATTATTTCTAATGCTTTAAGATTAATGTCAAAGTCTTCAAAATGACAGGGCTGCAAATACTCTGCTTGTGCTAGTAAGAGATGAGTTGATGCTTGTTCTGCATCTTGATTTAAAATCCAGGTACAATCTCAAATCTGATACTGAAGTCCAAAGAAGCAAAACCAAGGGATTGTAATTTTATGATCCGAATTCATTATTCATTTAGATGCTATTGTTGCTCAGATAGAACTTTTTTTAAACAGTTGCCTAATTACCATTACTTGCAAGAGGTTATAGTTGAAATTCATTTTTGGAAGAGTTCTGTCTTACTAAGGTTTATGACATTTAACACAGAAATCCAAATCTCTGACAAATTCTTTGCCATCTTGTCTCGAGCATGTAGTTATTACACATTCCTACCATCTTGGTCTTTCATTCAGTCCATTTCTTCCACTGGGCAGTGTACCAAATCCCTGTTAGTAAATAATCCCAAGCTGTCAGACTGGAGGTCATTGGTAGGACAGTATCGGTAGAGGCACAGTGCAGACACCTGCCTCATGACTCACTGATGTTTAACTACTTGAAGAAAGATTGCTTTAAAAGTAAAGCTATAACAGGAAAAATACATTAGCATATTTCAAGCCTCAATAGTAAACTGATTATACGTTTTTCTGCATACAATATATGTGTCTTCAACACATTATTCAATAATTACCCTTTCAAACATAGCACCAGTCCATCTTTCTGGACAGTATGTACGTACTGTTACTTAGTCACAGTCTGTTCTGATGCAGCGATAGTGTGTTGTAACTGAGTGCTGATTTTGATTAGTCTCTTGATTCCTTGAACCAGATGTCTTTTGTAAAGAAGTTTCATGGCAAAATTTCAATCTTTGTGCCATCCCTTTCAGTTACTAGAGAGATTTTAAAAAAAAAAAAAAAAAGTAAGAATGATTTAAACATGAAACCTGGTTTCAAGTAGGTAGGAAAAATGAGTATGATTACACAGACCTTTTTTTTAATAAATCAGTTGTTCAGGACAAGCAGGCAAAGAATAACCTGCCTGACCCTGCCATGTGCTTTTCCCATTTAATTTGTTAGCTATTGTTTATTTAATGATTTTTTTTTTTATTGAATGTTTTTCTGTTTTAATTTAAGGTGTATATTACTGTCACTGAGATCTCTGTCAGCTCTTAGCAGTGTGTTTGCCTGGTATAGAAATAGCAAGGGAGCTAAATAGCCAAATGTTGAAACCCTCCCTCAAGAATACAATGTAGCTTAATTTGGTGCTAGTGCCATGTGTTTACCTAAGAGTAGCAAAATCAGGAAGAACTGGAAGAAAATGTAAGTGGGCGTGTCCATGGAGTTGTAAAGAAAGTTGAAAGTGAGAGAGTAAATCTAAGTGGGTGCAAAAAAATGTAAGTAATTCTAAAACATGTGTAATACAGTATGCTTGTAGAAGTTTCTTCTTTTTTTTTTTTTTAAGAGATACATTTTTGTATCTGCTCTGTTGCAGAAACCAGACAGCATTTAATTGGAGATAGAAACGTTTTTAGGGAGGAGCGCCTCCCATGTCTGTGGTCCCCCCACTTCTGTATTTCATGCAGAGTAACATGCTCGTAAGATAGAAGTCAGAATTAGGAAACCCTTCTTCTCACTTTTCGGTAGAAGAGAGGTGAGTATGTAGAACAGCTTTAAATTCAGGACTGATGATAACTTCCATTCCTGTGGCTTGTATTTTCAAATCTGACTGAAGGACTGCTGCTACTGTAGTTAAAGCATCTGTGGCTGTTCAATTCATGTAAGGGAGACTTTTAGTTTGATATATCCATATAAAGGACTGTTGTATATTTTATTTAAGTAAATATTTAAATAATATTTTATTAATTGGGTGTGAGGAGGGGAACATCAACTCCCTTTCTATCTCAGAGCTTCAGGTCTCCTAGTTGGTATTCTACCTATTTAATCGTGCTGAAGCTGGTGGTTTGAAATTTGGTTGCTTGCATAAATAAAACTTAGCCATATGGTGGTTAACTCTTCTGTGTTGTTTTTATTTTCTCTTCCAAGCTCTCTGTAAATACTTTAACCAAATCCCAACATAAGGGAGTTATTGGTTGTAACCTTCTTATTTGGTTTGCTTCAATTCATGCAGACCTTTTCAGCGTCTTAGTTTTTGAAAGTAAATAATCCTGAAAAAGAGAAAGCTTATTTTGCTTAGGAGATGACACTGCTCAGGTACCTTGCAGAGTCATTCTTGCAAATGCAGGTGGATTGGTTTGAATGCCGAAACATGAAAGCAGTGCTGAAGCTGTGCGGAGTGAGGTTGAGAACTGCTCTAAGGTTTTTCATATTGATTTAAGAGATTGACAGTATTCTGGCTGAGTGAGATACGCAGTGTATTTTGGCAGGATCCTGGGGACTGTTGCTAACATTTTTGGTCAGGTCCCGTTGTCAGTGAATATTCAAAGTAAAACATTTCTGTCTACCATGTTCATGACTTCATCTTTTTGAGGTGATTCAGATCAGCTGTTAGTCCAGGGCATGATGAGTCAGCATCTTGGACAAATGGTTATACTCCACTTGCATCATTTTGGAAATGTACGAGCTGTTGCTGTTTAAAGGAATTGCTGATAATTCTTACAGGTAGGAAAGCCTGTGATCTCATTGCATGTGAGAGCCAACAGTGCAGTTTACCAAGTAGAGTGAATGTATTTTATCATTTTGTGCTTTTGACTGCAACTCCCAGTTGAAATAGAGAGCTATAATAATGGTCTGTATTGAAAGGATACTGTTCTGGTTTCTGAATCTGCCTGTTGTTTTCAGGAAACATTAGAGCATTGGGAAACTGGAAAGACTGGCTTTTCAGTCAGTATTTCCTAGACTTCCATGCTGAAATTGCCTTATTTGGTAAGCAGTTCCAAGAACCCTCTTATAAAACAATACTAGGGGAGAGGTAGGGGTAATGACGTTTCACTCTTAATTTCTGGCTGATCAGGAATTTGAAGTTGTAAGTGTTGACTCTCCATAATGATTCCCAAAACTTCTGTGTCAATTTTTAACCTGAGTTCTGCAAGTATCACATTTGCCTGGGATAGGCAAATGTTCTGTGGCCTTTTGGTATTGATCTGTCTCCACTAAGCAGCAGTGTAACACTGTTGTTTCTATGTCAGAGGTCCTTAAAATACCAACTCCAACTTAAACCCACTTCAGGCTAAGAGTGCAATTCAGATTTTAGTTTTATTTAAGGATCCCAAAGAATTAGAGAATTTTTGTTTTATCCTAAGAACTTAGAACCATATTTTTCCTGGAAAACATAGAAACATTGTGCTCTATCTTTTCACTTTCCTCTGTATCTAGGAGGAAACTAGAGAATATATTGGATCAGATCAGAAGTTCACCTAGGAATAGTAAAGAAACAAACATACTGAGGTACTTTGCCATTATATTCTGAGTTCTTGTAGTTTGTAACCTTTGTTTTTTTAAAAAAACCCTTTTTGTTCCATTCATCTCTTCAACCCATATGGATTTCTAGCATCATTGGTGTCCTGTGTCAGAGAAACCACAAATAAACTAGACAGTAGTTGAAAAAGTATTTCTGTTTGTTTTGATCTCTCCACTTACTAGTTTCATCTTATTCCTCCTAGTCCTGTTGGTCTGAGTTGATGATAAAAGTAAAATCCATAATGAAAGATGTAGAAAACTTGAGTAAAAACTGAAAACTTCAAGGCTAAGCATAGAAACCATATCTTGTGAAGATTTTACTTCAGAAAAGATTTTGCCACTTTGAGAGATTCAAAGGCAAATCCAGAAAAACATTTGGGAACTTGACTACGCAGTGTCAGCTGAAATTAAGTGATGTCATTCAAAAGTTGCTATGAACACAAATCTACCTATTTAAATACTGAATCTGCAGTCATCGATAGTTTTGCTGGTTAAGCTACTCGATGACTTAGAGTTTTGCTGCTGTATGTGTTTACTGCTGCCCATATGTGAGTAGAGAGATGGTTCTCCTTAGTATCTGACATCAGCTAAGACTTGAGATTCACAAAGTGGATGTCTTGTCTTTTTCCCTGAAAAGCCTGGCCTGATCAGCACCTGCTCTGGGTACACTGATAACATTGAGCATAAAGCACAGTTGCCCTGGGCACTTTTAAAAACACCCCCAACCCCCCCCCAAAAAACAACAAAAACCACCCCCAAACAACAAGTAGAGAAGAAGTGGTGCCTTTTCATTACATTACTTAGAGCAGTGGCCCAAAGAGCAGATTTATTTCTGGGCCATTCTCTATTGCCAGAGTGGTTAATCTGGTTTGTGAGCAATCAGATTGGTCAGCAGCAGAGATTAGTTTGTTGTGTGCCTATACATACATGCAGGTGCGCACACAAACACATATTTGTACATACACACATGTATATCCAAACAAATACATAAAAATCAGTCAAAAATATGTAGTCTCTTTTGACAAGATTGCAGCAGTCTGCTGACCTGAAGTCTAGGGAATCTGGGGAAGCTGAAGATAGTATTAAGTCAGAGGTTTTCGCCATCACAGTTCCTCTGAATTTGATACTACCAAATTCAGAGGATTTACAGATTCCTTGCTTTGATCACCTAATGAAAATTATTATATCTCCACTTACCTAGTTTTCCTGCCTTGTTAAGTTTTTCTTTAGCTTTACAAGGATGTGCCCTTCAGTTGTGCCTAGGAAGTCTTAGAAGGTCCTAAATCATTCGACAGCAGCAACTCTTTATTTGGGAGGAGGGATTGTGGTTTACTTATGCTACCTACTGACTGCTTGACCAACGCCTCAGTGTAGGCTTCTTGTGTAAGACACAAGTTGTGGGACTGGGTTGTCATCAGACCGAGGAGTGCACAAACTAAAAACTTCCTGAGCAAGTTCTGTGGATTTATTAGGTAGAAAGATGAACATTCCACTTGTCCTTTTCAAAGAAAACGGTAACACAGTTTTATGTTTTCAAATACTATAGACAGCTAGATGTAAGGGCTTGAAGCAAGACTACCCAACTCATATACTCATCTCATTTATTGTTTCAGATACTCAAGTCCGAGAGCGAAAGATAATTTCCTTTTGGTGATTGACAATCCATTCACTGTGTTGCTATTGAGAGTCTTAATTCCGCAAGCTATGCTTCTTATTCTGATTTTACTTAATGGATTTTATTCTGGAATCTAGGCATTTTGAAACTGACATAAAGATTGTGTGTGCTAAGTCCCTTTGGTGTCAAAGCCCCAAAAGAATATAAGTGCAGAAGAGAAATAACGAAGCCAGTTGCTGAAGTCTGCAGAAACTCGCCAGTGTATTGCGGCAATAAGAACAGTTGTATCAAAGAGTTTATATTTGAACTAAAAAGTGAATTGAGCTACATGATTAAATAGAACAATGAAAATGTATGAAGAAGAGCCACTCATCACTGAGGTACTCTGAAGAAGGGGGGAAGCTTTACAAAAAAATACAGAAATGTTGAAACTGAAGCCAGAGTCTTCTGTGAGCAGAGGAAAATTCAACCAAGTTAAACCACTACTTGCGACAAGCTCTAAATGGACTGTAGCTGCTTCTGAGTGTTATTCCGAGAGGGGAATGAAACACTGACAGTTGGTCTCAAACGGAATCTGGCTTGCCATTTTTCAGAGAACTAACCATCTCAAATGTCATGTATAAAAGCAAAGAAGAGTATCTCCTTGAAAACAGATTGCTCGAAGCTGGTGCAGACTGTGCAGTGATGCTGTTTTCTGTATCTCGTGCTCATGGTTCCCTAAGTTGTGACAATTAAAGCAATCATCTGTCCCAGACTCCAAGTCAGTTGTGAAGAGGTCCAAATACTTTTGTCCTTCACAGCTCTCATATAAATGGTTACATGCTGTGCAACTGCTTTAGGTGATTGTGATGATTTGCCAGCAAAAGAAATGTATATTTCTTAGTTGTTAATTGTATGTAAAGTATTTAGTTCTTGATGTTAAAGTAAACTGATCTGAAATAAAGACCATTTTGAGTTGAAAAAATAGTCCATTTGGAAACTGGATTAGTTTAGCAAAGAGTTTCTGTGTCTCTTTCTGCGGGAGTGATTGAACAGAAGGTCAAGAGTATCATTTCTGTGCTGTCAAACTCAAATGCAAGTATGCATGAAACACAGTTTTAGAATAGTCATCTACACATAAGGAGTTGATTCTGAAGGACTTGGGTTTTTCCATGCTTTATGTGGGTTGTATGGTATTTCACCTTTCTAGCAAATGCCATGGATGTTCATTTTTTAAAAAAATACTATTTCTAAATTTCTTTGTCTAATATTTCTATTTGCCCAAGATTTTAATGATTGTTCTTTCCTAATTTATACTCTTTGGTTTACTCAGAAGAGATAGGGATGGTGTTTGGTGTTTATGGGGACAGATATTTTTCAAGTGGTTTTTCAGTTTATTTAATTTCTGTTGCTTTTAAACATCAAAGATTGAACTGTAAACTAGAGCTTGATATTATAACATCAGGTGCTTGTAGTTAGAAGTATGGGCACAAGTGGCCTAAGATGGGGAGTAGTTCAGTTTTAACTTTCTTTGAAAACTTACTGGGTGGAAAAGGGTAGCCTGCCGCTCTTGTTTATTGGGGAGACAAAAAAACGTAAGCAGGGCTTGTTAGGGGAGAGTAGATAGCTCATTGCAATTCTGTATCGACATTTACACCACAGTTGGTAAGTTATAGCTGTGACCCTAACAGTCAGTTTCTAGAAATGGCTAAGATAAGAACAGTCCCATCCATTCCTCTTTTCTGGCCTGTCTGCTTTGGCTTTGTGTGATGCTCTTGTGAGTCAGCTTGCTGAACTGACGGGAAACTACCCTGTAAAATGATGTCAATTTTCTATTGATCTAGTGAGCTGAATTGCACATAGCACCAGTATGAACGTAGGGGTCATGTGAGTTCAGAGGTAATGTAGAAGTTGGGAAGAGGGGATGAAGCCTTTTAGGCCAGCAGAAGTTGAAGAGCAGAACCATTCCTTTTTGGTGGCAGTCAGCCATCAAGTTGGGTCAACCATCTTTTGAAACTTCACCCCGAGAGTTTATTTCCCACCTAGAAATTCAGTTGCTTTGCAACGTACTAATAAGTTTATTTTAATATGGAAGAGTAGTGTTAACTCCGAAGTGTCTTCAGATCACAGGCATTTAAAAATACAGTATCTTAAAAAAAACTTCTGAACTATCTTTTTTTATTTTTAAATTTTTTTGATGGATTCTGAACTTTCCAATATGTGGTAGAAAACAGTTTTAGACCCTGTAGGCAGCAGCTCTTTTCCAGAAGACTCAGCCAAGAATAGGACTCTGTTGTGCTGAGAAATGTGTAAACACGTAAGACAGTCCTTTCCTCAAAGAGCTTGCAGTCTAGTGCCAAGTAGAGTGGTGAGTTTGATGTGGGAGCTGGAATGCAGATGCATGAAACTCAAACAGGCCACAAAATACCCACTTGGTGGAAACAAATTTTAAGCCTTTCTGGTCTGGGATGGATTCAATCTGCAGTTCAAGCAGAAGATTCTGATGCTCATTAGCAGTGGCCTGAGATATCCATACTTCTGTTAGCAGTAGAATTACACCTTCAAGAGTAATGCTTGTGGTGTTTGAATATGTTAATTAAATCAACTTCTTTTGCATTAGAGGACATTGACAGGATGTTCACTGGGGTCAGAAATGCAAAATAACTGTTACAATATGTTATACTTTCACTCAGCTTTTAGTTATTTGAAATTGGATTATCTGGATTAAAGTTGAGTCACAGTACAGCCTCATTTTGGTTTTGGAAATACTTAATATGCTTTCCTGTAGTGCAGAGCTATAAAGTGTATATTCTGCCAGATTCAAGTTGGCTACTCGAAGAGGCAGCAAAAATGTCACTGCATCATATACCTGGAAAAGGGAATGCTGAAGAGTATGGCAGAGACAGCTCAAGTTTGGGCAGGGCTAGTACTGACCTGGAATTAAAAAGCCCATTGAGGATCTGTGTTCACTTACAGAGTCATCGAGATACGTATTCTGCACTCCCAAGCATTTCTCCCTGTAATGCCTGTGGTTTTGGTCTGGGTCTGTCTGTTATCTGTGTTATCCCAACTGTCTGAGATAATGGAAAGCCACTTGTCTTACAACCACACCATCCTGAATTTAAAGTATTTTAGAGAAATAACTTCCCTGCATCAGGTGTGCTATAGATGAGATTAAAACAAATATTAACATCAACATTCACATCTACATTCCTTGGTTTTGATCTAAAATCTTGTAGTTGCTGTACAACTCTTCTATACACACAGACATGTTTATAGAATTCATAAAATGTAGACTTAACATTTCATTTCATTACCTGATCTGTAGGCTTTGATTAACAATCTTTAGTAATAGGATTAAGTGATTGTGGATTGGGAAGTATAATGCTAGGCCATTATAGCAGTGCACAAAGAGATGTTACATATCTTTTCCTAGTGTTTCTGAGCCACCAGTCATGTACAAAGTATCACAACTCTTAGTTTCTCTTCTAGCTTTAGTTTTGAAAAGGATTGCCCAATAGAAATTTGAATTTTCAGTTAAATAACCCTATTTTCTAGAATAGTAAGATTTTACGATTTGTATGTGATCTACAAAGAGATGCAGGGCCAGTTATGTTAATTTTGATAACACAAGTTCTTGACTTTTTTTTTTTCTTGAAAGGTTGTTTTTCTTGCACTGAAACTTGAATTCTATTCCTAGGATACTATTTCTACCTTCACAGGCTTTTGTGCAGTTTCAGAGTTTGTTGGGATATTTTTTTTCTTAATTGCTGAAGATTTCTTTGTGTTCACAGGTCCAGAATATGAGCATTTCAATTTTATTTAAAAAGCTTTTATCGGGGCAAAGGGTCACTTTAGCTTGTCCTTCAGTCTCTAGAGATACCCTGAAAACTAGTAACTATGGTGGTTCATTTTCACCGAGTCACTGTGCATTTGTGCCCTTGAATTTGTGAAGAGAACACTGTTTTGAAACAAGTTATATACCATAATAACAAGAAAAATTAATTCTTTTCTGAGATTGGCCTGCTTGTGATGGGTGTTTAATTCCCCTGTCTTGATTCCCCTCCTGCCCCCACTTCAGGGGTTCTTTACATAGCATTTCTCTTACTCATCCCTTCATCATGATTCCTATAGAGGGAGAGTCATGTCATCCTTATTATTTCTTATTTCATGAACCGGTGAGCATGTTTCAAATCTTGCTTAAATTTTCCTCTGATTTAATATATCCTGTGCAAGATGGCTCTCATGCTCATTTGTTCCTTAGGTTTCAAAAAGGCAGCTGTAGTTATCTTCATTCTCAAGGAAAAAATCGCACTGTAAGCACAAGTCTTTAGCAGTGGGGATTCTCTTTAGTCCAGAAACCTTGATTCATCATTCAGTTCCTGGAACCACAAAGGGAGAAATTAGCTCCCAGGCTTTCATATCAGCATTAAGAAAATAATCCACAACTCTCAAGACTTGAGCCAAAGGCATCTAGTAATCACTAAAGTACCATGTTCCTAACTTGTGTGTTTAGAATTTAAGTGGACTGGCGGAGTCAAAAATGACATCTGCCAAGGAAACGGTAGATCATTATCAGATGTTGTGAGCAGGTATTACAGACTAGCTTCTCTAGTTTTGCAGGCTCTAGGAAGTCAACTTTTGAGCAGTTGATATGTCATGTTTTTAATACACTAATGTAGTTTTGTTTTTCTGATTTCTAGTTTTAATCAAACTAGGACATACCTATGATTTTGATTGGCTCCGCTGGTTGTGGTGTTCTGATCTAATGGCTTTTAGACTAGAGATCTTTCCTCCTCACCTGTGTACTAAAGAAATATTAAATGTGTTTCAAGGTTTTAGAAAAGCTTACCCTCATGAAGGCAGTACTTTAGTTTATCAGACATTAGATATTTTAGTTTAAGCAAGAGGTCGTTTATATCAGGGTCAGCATAACTACCTATCAAATCCTATCTTCTCAAGAACTTGATGTTTGGAATAAGTCTTTGTTAGACTGATGTGATTACTTATAGTGCACATTTCATACAGTCTTGAAGGTTCTTTGGTTTGGTTTTTTTTTTCAGAGTAAGAGCTTCTTTTCATATGAGATTTTATTTTTGATAGACTTAGAATCATAGAACAGCCCCGATTGGGGGACTTCAAAAGACTATCTAGTTCAGCCTTTCATGGGTGGGGAAGCCTAGAGGAGCTTGCCTAGTACCTTGTCCAGTTTCAGCTCAAAAACCTCCACTGATGAGGACTCTACTGTGTCCCTGGGGAGGTTGTTCTATTGATTGATAGTTCTCACTGTAAAAAATTTCTTTCTTATATCAAGATGAAACCTCTCCTGGTGCAACCTGTATATACTGCCTCTTAACTTCTCTGTGTGGCCTCTTCTGAAGAGAGACCCTCTCCTTTTTGTAGCCACCCTTTAAGTCTTTGTCATCCTTTATTAAGAAGGAGAAAGGGTAATCAATAGTTAAAATTCTGGTGTCTCTTATGAACTCATACACCCATACCTATAGTATCTAAAAACACTAGATGACATTTTAATGTTTTTCTTGAACTTACACTTTTCTCCAAGAACTTCTTAGCCAGAAGTGATAGATTTGAACTACAGTTGACTTCAGCTAATGGAAAAATACAAATTTTCTAAATGAAAGAAACCATCTAGCCATTTCCAGTATGTACTGGCCTTTAAAGGAAAAAAGTCAATTTTGTATTTCATGTGGTCATCTGGCTAATCTCCTCTCATTTTTCTCACTGCTTTGTAAGAGTTCTGTGGTATCTATTAGGTATAATTCAAACCACTGAAAATTGACCTCAGAAAGCACGATGTCTTGGAAATTGGTCTCTGGGTAAGAAACGCAGGTACCTGGAGAGAAAATTGAACATACTGAGGAGGGGTTGCTTTGTTTCAATTATTGGTGTAGAGTTCATCTCCTTGACATGTGATTAATCTTCATAATTATATACATGTGTAGGTTATGTATCAAATTAAAGCAACTATAAGAAGAATAGAACCAGGTGTATCATGATCTTCCTGTGTTTGCAGAAGTCCTGAAACACAAACCTGAAGCTTGTCTTTTCAAGGTGGTTATACCCACTTTGACTATAATTCTGTGGTTGCCTAATTTGTCATATTTGCAGCATTCCATGGAAACGATCATATTTATGAAAACTTTCCTGCAGCTGTGCCTTGTTCTGCAACCAGACTTGCCTGCAGTCCAGGGTGGTTTATCTGGATTTCAGAGTATACCTACTTGGTAGCTGTAGAACAAAAGGGGTTTAAGAGACCAAAAACTAGAATTCAACTTTCAGCCAGGTTCAGAGGAAACAAAATCGTAATGTGACAAACGAAGCAGTCTCCAGAACAGTGCAGCAGAAGGCCTGCATAGGAAAATGGACCAAAATGCATTGTTATCTCAATCCACAGCTGTATGTGCTTTCTGGTAGGCCAGAGAGCTGTGCTCCGTTACTGGACGACACTATGGATAGCCCAGAGAGTAGGTATCTTCTCAAAAGTGGACAAGGATGAAAAAAACCCAGTTGACTTCCTTCTGTGTATTAATGTAAAAATTAAATACTTAATAAAATAAAGGTGACTGGCTTAAATTTTCCTCCTTTTAGTTTCAAAATCCTATCCTCACACTCTTAAGAGCTGATAACACAAAGCTGATAGCCCTAAAAGACTGTCACGGTCCACTTGGTGGACTCATGGTGGACTCATGGTTCATTTACTATGATCTCAAAAGTACAAAACTAAGGTGACCAACAACAAAGGGAATTGTATCAATCAAACAGTGAAACTTTATTGTGTTTCCTTTGAAACGGCACACGATAGAGATGGGTGAAAGAAAGAAGAAAAGTAAAGTTTAGTTTAGAGAGGAGGAAGAGAGGTTATAGCTACCACCACTGATCTCAAGAAGTCCTGGGTCCAGCTGATGCTGTGTTGTCAATCATCGTGATCCTTGTGGGGAAGCTTCAAATTTTCGTGGCCTGGAAGTTGTCTTTTATGCATAGTGACACAACTGGCTCCACCTCTGCCTCAGGGATCTCCACCCTTCTTCAAGCGAGGCTATCATGCATGCGCAGGGGGGAGTGTCTGAGGTGTGGCCAGTCTCGGAAGCAGGTAGCCTTCAACCAGGAGGTGTCTTTTGGTATTATAATGAAACAAAGTTCGTCTAAAGTTCATGATTTCTTCATCTATGTTATGGCAACAGTTGCAATCCATCCTTTTTGACAGTAGCTATGCAGTTATCTCTAAGGACTCTGGCCAGGTCCAGGTCCCAAAGTACATCAGAACACTCTCTGTACCACACAGTTCATATTCCACTCTCAGGATTGGCAGCTGTGTTTCAAACAGGCCATTGTTGGGTACCCTACTGTCCATGTCCCCAATGACAATGTTGAGACAATGCTGATCTTCTGACCGACTCTTACAGTGTTTTTATCAGTGTTTTTATTTAGGTGTTTTCATTTAGGGAACTGGTTAGAGTAGAAAGTGAGAGATGTAATAGCAGGCAGTGACCTCATGATCTTACTACATCATTAATCAATATTTTAAAATCAGCGTTACAACAGCTATAGTTAATGTGAATCACTTGGGTGTAGTGAGCAATTGGCCACAGTCCAAAACACTTATTTTTCTCTCTACCAGTTCTGTTCTAACCAACTAATAGCTCATCTGGGGACACTGCTGTGTACAGCTCATGGTCCGGGGATAAGTGTCTTGCACTTATTGCACAATTTGACTGGTTGGGTCTATTTGTTTATTATTTATTAAGCAGCATGAACAAACAAACAACCCAAAGAAACAAATCACAACCCTAGCTATAGATCATACTAGATCATTTAAACAACTGGCTTTTCATTGACCATGAGATGATGGCCTTTGGGTTTTTTTGCTTTTATGTGATGTATTGTGTTGGAGCTACAAGTGTTTGGATTTTTTATGATTATCTGTAAATCCACTGGTGAGATTAATCTTGTCTCTAGTACCAGGAGGTGTTTGCCTGTATCCCACCATGCAGATAGGATCAAATAGGAAATAAAAGATTGTTCCTGACTTGGGTAATATTTTGCAGGAAAGGTAGCAATTGTATTTAAGAATCTCTTATTGCTCCTTTTTTGTAGGACATGTGTGATGAACAGGAAGAATTTAATAAATTGTAATGGAAACTGAACATTGTAATGAGTTTTTTGTTTTCTGGGTGAATAGAACAAAATGCACACGTGTGGTTTTGATACATAGCAGCAGCTAGAGTATGCATTACTACAAAACTGAGGAACTGGGGATTTATGCAGTTTTTCATTTCTAGGTTAACCATGTAACTCATATACTTTAGTGAAGTTCATTGAAAAACGTAACCTTTGTGATCACCTGTAGATGGCCTGTAATGCATCATTGAAATGCCACTGATGATAGTACTAAACATCTAATTGATCAAGCATTGTTCTTCCCATGCAGAAGCTTCAGTATGAGGCGGGGTGGATGGCGGAAACGGGCTGGCGATGGCGATGGCTGGGGAATATGGGTATGTTCAAAACCAAGTGGTTTGGTTTTATTTTTAAGAGGTAAATGGCACTGTTGGTTAAAAAGGGTTTACAATTTTATTATATATGTTAAAGGTATGGTATACTATAAATTAAACCCTTTCGCTTTGCTTGAAAACACATAATTAAGTTCCAAAGAAATTTTTTTAAATTACCAGGTTCTGAAGTCTTTGTTTACAATAATCCATTAAATTGCATTATTAATAAGTACAGACCCTTGAATAGCTTTAAATCACCATTTTAAAATTAAACTAAAGAATTTTAAAACTGTTTATGGTTGTCTCCAACATATACTGTGTAGCTGGACAAACAATAACTGAGGCACCTAATTTACATAAATATTTTTGATACTGCTGTCTCATGTATATTTAAGAACTGAAAATACATGGAGCTTAATGAATATTTCCTACATTGTTTCTTTAGGCAATGAACCTCCAATTTAGCATCCAAATTTCCATCAGTCCCTTACTTCTTTTTTCTTCTTTTTGTTCTATAAAATATTTTATAAAGATAGAATCTTTTTCTTACAGAATAAGAGAAAAGAAGTATGAAATAAATCCTGCCATGTTGGTAACAAGATGCTCTTATCTTGTAGATAAGAATTTAGGGTGAAGTATTTGCTATTTTTCATTTGGAAAAAGAATATGTCTTTTGTATGTCAACCAAAATAAATTTGAAGGAATGCTGCTTGCCTTTCCAGTCTTGTAATTGATCAGTTCCTGTCTGTAAAGGTTAGAAAATAAGACTAGCATCATGGGGTTTGTTTTGTTTTGTTTTAACTTAAAAACTAGGGCGGATACATGTCGGCAAAGGTTAAGAAATTGGAGGATCAGTTCCGGTCAGATTCAGCCATACAGCACCAGAGGGATGGAAGCTCATCAAGTATCTTTAGTGGAGTTGCCATCTATGTCAATGGCTTTACAGGTGAAGCTTTTATGTTTTTAAGGATCTGTTCTGTTTTGTTCTAGTGTCTGTTTACCATCCTGAGTGGAGTAAAGAACGGTAAAACACATGAGTTTGCAGCTAAGTAAATACATAACAATTACTGTATATCTTTTGTATATTATGTTCCTTTGTGCTTCATGATTAAGGTTTTCAATATAATAATTGAGTTCTGCATATAAATATTACTTTATTAAATCATTTACATGAATAGTCACTGACAGAAATAGGAGTAAATTCTTTTACCTTTCTGCGATCTTATTATTTGAGCTGAAACCTTTTAACTTCCTCCATACTTCTACATATTTAAATTTTTAGTTTTCCAAACTATTGATGGTTGGAGTGTATGCATTAAATTTATGTTTGGGTGGATATGTTGGGTTTTTCTTGCTCAGAGTGGTGTAATGCTTGAGACAGCAAACCCGTTAATAATAGAAGGAAGAACAAGAGGAGAGGTGAGACATATGTATTCATTGTCTGTGATGGACTGATGGTGCATGTTAACCGGAGTAAGATTTTTAATCTACCGTACTTACGTTCATATTTCTCCTGGGTTCTGTAAAGCACCTTAATAACCTTTTTGAAACTTCCCAGAAGTCTTTTTCAGGGACCTATGCCAGGAATGCTGTGCCTGTTACATACCTGATGCATACAGCTTCTATGATACAGAGCAGTGCTGGTTTGAGCACAGGGCTCAAACTGTCTGAAAAAGGTTAAGGTGGACAAGTTAAACTATTAGTACCTCTGAATCAGTTATTTAATACAGGCAGTTCCCTTCGTGAAAATCTAACATTTGCATATTCTTCAAGGTACTGCTTCCTAAATAGAGCTCTGCAAGGTGGTTGTTGAACAGGCTGGAGTAGGAAGTATAACACTTGGAGAAAATGTGTGCTATTTTTAGTTAAAAGTTAGAGGTATAATCAAGTGTTAGAAATCTTCTGAGGGTTGCCAGTAGGCCGCTGGAAGGAACTGTAACTATTCTTTAAAAAATTTTCTTCCTTCCTGTATTGATAAATATGGGGCTTTTAGTATCTTGTGCCAGATTTTTTTATTCAAAACATTCTGCTTGTGCTGACCCAAACCTTTTGGTGCCAGCGTGACACCAGTGCAGAGGTTTTCTAAAAGCTAAAACTTTGTCTTTTTTTTTCCCCACCTTTGCTTGCAAAATAAATAATCTTTTTAGCATGATTGAGGGAAAAAGAAGAGATGTTAGTTTTTAAGGTATTCTCTATTCTCTGTAACAATGCAAGAATAACCTGGTAAGAAAGGAATGAGTTAACTGCTTCAGTAAATCAGAAATTGTATAGAAGGAGTTCTGTGCTGTTGCTTAACCCTTTTGATATTCTTTTCTATTACTTCTGGGTATAAAATACTTTCCCAAACTCTGGTGAAAAGATAAGTGAGTTAATCTAATATTATGTTATATTGATGTAAAGTGTTTTTTAATAGATCTACTTGAATATTTTTACACATCCCCTCCACTATGTAATGGAATGATCCTCTGTAACAAGTAGAATGTTTACATTTTGAATCAATCTCTTCAGAAACACAGTTTTCTACACTTACTAGAAATGCTTTTCTGATTTGTTCTTTGAAGAACTTGTAAGGTTTTTCAGGAGAAAAGCAATGGTTGGCACTCTTTCTGATCATAGCATCATATTTCTCAAAGTTGTTTTTCTTACTCTATTTGCTGACACAAAACAGGAATATTTCTGATTTTAATTTTATAGATCCCTCAGCTGATGAATTAAGACGGCTAATGATGTTGCATGGAGGCCAATACCATGTGTATTACTCCAGATCAAAAACAACTCACATCATTGCCACAAATCTTCCAAATGCCAAAATAAAAGAGTTGAAAGGAGAAAAAGTAGTTCGGCCAGAGTGGATCATGGAAAGGTAAGTGTAGGTCTACTGCTTTTGAAGGTTTCTCCTTTTGGAAAAAAAAAAAAAGACGAAAAACTTCGAAAAACAGCATTATCGAAGATTGCATTTTGAGATTATGGTTTAGTTTGAAATAAATTATCCTTGCAACAGCTGAGTGAAAGTACTACTGTTACATTGGAGATATGCATCTTAGTGATTGTTCCTTAGAAACTTCACTAAGAACTTTCAGAAAGTCTCAGGCATGTCAGGAAACAGAACGTTATCCTGTTAATTCCATTTTATAACCAATGAATTGACCAGCCTTCATCTCAGTATGTTTAAATAAGTACAAGGTCATTGTTTTTTAACCTCTTGCCTTGTGCATTGTGTAAGTTTCATTTCATCTGTAAATAAAGAAGAATGTCAATTGAAAAACATTTTCATAAAATTGAAATGAATTCATCTAAACATTTATTATGTTGCAACTTTACAGCAAAACAAAAACAACATTTAAAAAAAAAAGTTTTACTTACAAAGGATTTATGTTCTTCAGTTCCTCTGTATCCTGGAATGCATAGAAGCAACTAAAGTTGTCCTCAGGTCCTTGAAAAAGATGATAGCATGGCTCAGAGCAGTTAATCTGGCTTGCATCTGTCTTATTCCATCTGAGGAACCCATGGGAAATAGAACAGGCAAAAATACATTCTGGAAATCATTCTATCAGTGTCGTGCTAGTCTTAAGTAGCCTCTTTCCTAGATGACCAGCAGAAACAGGCAGGGAACTGTTCTGCATACATACTTGTAGAAACCTATTTGCAGTTGCTATTTCCAGTTTATTGATTTTCAGTCCTTTGGATTCGGCTGTTTCACATCCTGTATCTTTAAGGTAAAATTTTTAAACTTTAGGCAGAAATTATAGGTTCCTCAGTTTGAAAAATATTTTAGGTACATTTTTTAAACAGTTTTAGGACCTCACCCATAAGTTTAAGGACTTGGAAAACTGGTGATACGTGTGGTTTTATTTGAAAGATGGGGCTGTTTTCACTGATGCCATTAAAGGTGGTTATGATTTTAACCAAGTTGGAAAAATTGATTTGTATACATTCAGTAGAGACTTGCAGGAACCTGACGTATGAAATCTAAAATTTTCCTTATGATGTCTTGTGTCTTCTGCATCTCCTGGTTCTGGAAGGTTGTACTGTAGAAAACGTCAGAAGAACTGAGTATAGACAGATAAATGGGGTTGGGCACAAGGAGACAGGGAATTCACTGTCTCGGTAGAACAGGACTTGTGTCAGAATCTGGAATAAAAGCTAATTTCACAACACTGCATCATTTTTTCCCTTCCTCAACAATATTGAAGAACACTCATTGGTTAAATACTCCATCTCTGTGTATGGAATACCAAATTATGTTCTCCTCAGTAGATCAGGTAGTGAAAATCAGTGCAGTGGATACAGAGATTCCAAATTTGTTCAAAATTCATGTGCACATCATGTTAGTGCAATATGATGGGTTTGGGAGTTTTTTAGTTTGGTTAAGCGTCAGGCCTAAAATGTTACTGTCACAAATTGCTAGTAAAGCAGTGTTTTTAGATCTTCAGTCTTGCCATCCAAGGTTGCAAAATGAAAAGGTCATTTGTCTGTGGAGGTTTGATTTATTTCTTTGTGTGCACACTTTATGATCTAGTCCTTCATTATATGATCACATGCCATCTTTTTTCACTATGGTACCTGCCACATTCTCTTCACAGAAAAGATAGAGTTGAGGTTGTAAATTGTTAATTCAGTGACTTGTTCTTTGCTTCCTGTCTCTGTAACCCTGCATGTGCTGCATGTGTCTAGAATTCTTTGCTGATAATGGAATGAATAATTAATTCCTGTCTTTTATTGGTGCTTATCACTACAGCATCTGTCTGCGTTCCAAAGATTAATGAACTTACCACAACACTTATTACAGTGGCTATTATTTTCATTTTTTGTTTGAGAGCCACCAAAAAGACATTAAGGTAAAACACAAAAAATGACAATAATTTGGAATATGCCATGTGAATGATGTAAGATCAGATTTTTCGTAGTTAGTTATGAAAAGATGGTAAGGTGTATGTTGAAGTTTATTGCTGCATTAAAAGCTTTCTGTATTCTGAACTGTGAGCATTCTGAACTAAGGTCTAAAGGCAGACTCTGTAAATCTGTTGTTAAATGCAAGTAGCTCTAGAATTTTTGTTTAGTTACCATCACATAGAGATCAGGCAGTAACAGTAGTGGCAAAATCCATTATTGCAGTTTAATGTGTGATTGCTTTAGTGACAAAATCCTTCTTTCTGCACTCTCCTTGTTGCATGTTTTAGCTATCTCTCCATTTCTGCAACAAATGGAAAGACTCAAAGGCAGACCTCCTTTCTGAATTTTTCTTCCTTTATTTGAAAAATATCCAACACAGTTATGTAGCTTGGAAAGGTTGTTGTGCATGTCCAGTGAAAGACAAACTAAAGTGATCCGAGAACTTCACTTTCAAATTTGAATATTCTTTTAACAAACATTCTTTGACATTCATAATAAAATCAGTTTTCAGAGACTGAGGATAACTAACCACTAAAATGAGCTACCAATAGAATTTGTGGATTCCTTATTTTGATTTTTAGATTGAGTGAGATCTGTGTTAATCTAACACAAATGCGAAGAAAATAGTTTAAAATCATTTCCTCAGAAAAACAAAAAATTAATCTGGTACATCATACTTAATTTCCTTTTTCTGATGAGGATTCAGAATGCAAAATGCTTGAATAAATAAAAGCTACCGGTCTTAAAATAGTACAGCTTTCAGAAGAGATAACACGTTATTTTAACACAGTACTTTGTTTTGGAAACTAGTAAAGCATTGAAGGGGGAGGAGATGGCTTTTTATAGCTGTACCAGAAGCAAATGGAGCAAGCCTGCTGTTGAATGATGGGGCAACCTCATGACAAAGGATATGGAAAAATTTGAGTACTCAATACTGCCTTTTCTTCAGTGTTTAGTGGCAAGGTCTACTTTAATGCCCTGAAAGCCTAGTGGCAGAGTTTAGAGAAAGAAATGCTACCAGAAGTATAGGAAGCATAAATTACAGTTCACTTAAGGAACTGTGACATCCACAACTCTATAGGACCAGATAGAATGCATCCAAGGGAGCTGAAAACACTGGCTGATACCAGTGCTACGCCACTCTGTCATCTTTGAAAATTCATGGCAATCAGATGAGATTTTCCAGAAGACTAGATAAAAGGCAAATGTCATGCCTGTATTCAGAAAGGGAAAGAAGAAGGATCCAGGGAACTGCACTGTGATCAGCTTCACCACAGTCACTGAAGATTATGGAAGATACCTTCCTGGAAACTATATCTAGGGTGACAAATCATGCCTGACCAGCCTGGTTGTCTTCTGTGGTGAGATGACTGGACAACAGGAGAGCAATAGATGTCATTTGCTTTGACTATAACAGGGCTTTGACACAGTTCCCCATTGCATTTTAGTCAAATTTGGGAGATACAGTTTGGATAGTGGGCTGCTAGCTGGGTGAAGAACTGCCTCAACTGAGTGGCTCAGACAGTAGTGGTCAGTGGTTCAGAACTGAACTAGCAGATGGTTACAACTGTCATTTCTGAAGGGTTGATACTGGGGCAGATGCAGTTTAATGTCATTGTTAACCATGTGGACATTGGTGATGAGGTGGAAAGTACCTGCAGCAAGTTTGTGGATGACAGCAAATAGAAGGGAAGTTGATATACTGGAGAGCAGGACTGCCCTTTGGAGAGTCTCAACAAGCTGGAGAAATGGGATGACAGAAAATTAATGAAATCTGACAAAGTCAAATGCAGAGTCCTAGATATGGGACAGAATTAATTATGTGCAATCAGACAGTCTAGGGACTCACTGGCTAGGACACACCCTTGTAGGGAGCAGCAGTTGTGCCCTTGCGGAGATAAAGGCTAACATCATACTGGGTTGCATTCGCAAGACTGTAGCCAGCAGGTCAAGGGAAGTGATTCTTCCAATCTTTTTGGCACTTCTGAAGGTACATCTGGAGTTGTGTATGATTTTGGGCTTCTCGGTACAAGAAAGATACTGATAAACTGGAGTGAATTCAGAGGAGAGCCACCAGCATGAATAGAACCTGGAACATGTGATCTATGTCAAAGAGACTGAGAAAGCTGGTTTTGTTTTACTTGGACAGAAGACTAGGAGGGGATCTAATTGTTGTCTTTTGTTACCTATATGGAGGTTGCAGAGAGTATGGAGGCAGATTTTCCTTCAAGATACACAGCAAGAGGGTAGGAGGCAGTAGTCACAAGTTGCAACAAAGAAAATTTTGACTGAGTATAAGAAAAAGATTTTTCTCAGTGAAAGAGAGTAAGCAGCAGAAAAGCTGTCTAGAGAGGCTGTAGAATCTCTGCTCTTGGAGATCAGCCCTGGACAACCTGATCTGACTTTAACGATAACCCTACTTTCAGCAGTGTTTGGACTAGAGACCTCAAGGTCCTTTCCAACATAATTTTTTAGTGATTAGGAATTCTGTGATCCAGGGGGTGTAGAATGGGCAAAGATGTTGAATAATGCATCTAAAATAAGATTCCTGTTGTTGCATCTTAATACAGTTTTAAAAAACCCCAACCAAACCAACTGTGCATTGATCTAGTAATGAAACTACTCCAGTAGCTAAAATCTTAGCCTGAACAAGTTCTTAAATAAATGTGGGTTTTTATCATCTTGAAGTTGCAGTGATGATTATGAAATATTACCTGGGTGGTTATGCACCCAGGTTCACATGGTGATATGAGAAAGAGTCTAACCAGTCATTCCAAAATCTAAGTTGCTGCATCACAACTTTCTGTACAAGAAAGCTTTGGAACTTTACCACGTGTGTTTTTAACTCTGTTTGGCAATGTTTAATGCAAATGATGTTGCTTTGTGAATGCTATGTATTCATGTATCAAACAATATTTAATGGATATATTTTTAGGGCTGTTTTTACTATCCTATTCCCATAGAAACTTTACTAGGTCTCTACATATGTGCCTAACTAGTTTTAATTTATCTAATTGGGAAATGTGATCTCCCACCCCATTCTTCTCTAATTGCAGCAAGAAAGCTCCTAAGAGCTTTTGTTCCACTGTCCAGCTCCCTTGACAGTAGCAGAGATTTGAGCTAGTTAAAAACCACATATACAAGAGAAAGCATTCAGGTGTTGGAGAACAGAAAAACAGTACCTGTCACTGAGCTAAATTCTCTTTAAAAATTTGAATCCAATTATATCTTCAAAACTGAACACTGTTACTAAGCTTCTTTGATATGAGAGAGGTTCCTCTGCTGTTAAGAAGTTTCAGCATCTCTGACCCAGTGTCCAGTATGAAGAGTTATATGAAGAAGAGGTGAAGTATAGGCTGGGGAGACTGTTACCTCTACTGCCAGCAACAGGCATTGGGGTGGAGAGGTGAAATCATGCTGTGGTATATTTTTGAGAGGATTCCACTTCAAAGTCCATGACTTCTCTAAGGAATTTAGCAGTTATTGAAGTATAATTGCAGTTTCAGTGGAAGAAGAGGGAGACACAGTGGAACACATAGGACAGAACTAGAATGATTGTAGTAGATATTTATGGAAGGTTTATTTGGAAATTATTCTTCTGTCTAGCTTTCTTCAGTGAATTTTCTTACAAGAAGGGGTATTTATCCTTTTGGAATGGAAAAAGTAGTTCCTCTTTAATACTGAACCACATCCTAGCTGACTGACTTCTTTCAAATTCTGCCCAAATTTGATTGGAACACATGCATTTGCATTGTTCCAAGTTAAAGAGCTCAGTCAGCATTGTTCAGTTAGAATAACCTCGACCACTCACCAGGGTTTTTTGACCGGCATTGTTTATTTTGGTTTTGAAATTAAATATTTGGGGTTTGTGTGTGTCAATTGTAGAATAGAAATGGATGTAGACAACTGACCAACACAACTGTGCAAATATGTTTTGTAGTACCAGTCACTGCATCACAAATTACTTTTCAGTTCAGTCCAGTTAGTAGTGGGAAAGGGGAAGTAATAGTTTATTGCACCTGAGATATTTTTTAGCATAGAAGGTTGTGGGTGTTTTTTTTAAAATGTCTTAAGTAGTAACCTGTTTCTTTTTGTTTGTTTGTTTCAGCATTAAAGCTGGACGTCTCCTCTCGCACATTCCATATCAGCTTTACAGCAAGCAGTCTGGTGTTCAAAAAGGTCTCAACTTCAATAGCATATGCAAACCTGAAGATGCCGTGCCAGGTCCAAGCAATATAGCTAAAGATCTCAACAGGGTGTAAGTGTTTCTGATCTTGTAGTGCAGATGCTAATCATTCACCCATAATGGGTTTGCATTTATAACTATATAGCATTTTTAAAATTCACTTCAGCTTTATAAGAGGGAAGCTCTGAATCACTGAAATTTAAAAACAAGGTATTGCTGTATAGATAGTTAAGGACAGAATTGCAATTACCTTGACTCCAAGCCTTGTCTCTAGTCTTTGGGCCACACTTTGCCTGGTAATGTGACCTGGGAGTCCTAGGATACAGCATATCTATATGGAGGCTACAGGTATACATTAAAGGATTCTGACTAGTGACACTGAAAAGTAGGTCTTTATTTTTAAAAAAAGCTGGTATGATTTGACTACGTTTGTTAAAGGTGCGTAGGAACAAATGTAAATGCATACTAGTTGTTAAGTTCTTTCTTTAGCTTCTTTTTGAAAAACAGTCACAGTGTACCTTATGTATCGTAACACCAAAGTTTAAGTCACACTTCATAGAGAAGAGGGATTAAAAAATCCAATTACAATATAAAAAAATTATCTTCAAACAACTTGAGAAGGTAATAGAACAGAAAATACCAGCAAAACTTTTAAACTGACAGAGAAATTGGAATTTGGAAAGAAACCTTCCACTTGAACAGATTGTTCTGTAGATGTTTTTAAGAAAGTTCCTGCATCTTTTTCAGAAGCACATATTTGTTGTTTAGAGGCAAGAGTCATGAAATTATAGAATGGTGAGGTTGGAAGACACATCTGGAGGTCATCTGGTCCAATGCTACTACTCAAACAGGGCCAAGGATACTGTACAAGATACTGTACTTTCTGATTTGTAATGGTGATCTGTGTTCTTCCACAGTCTAGTGATTTATTTAAAAGCCAGTCCTGTCTAATGCTGAGGAGACTTTACCACATGAGTGGGGTTTGTCTATATTTAGGAAAAATAAAACCAGTACCACAAAATTAATATCCTAAGCAGTATTTCTTACCCATATTTTCAACAATGAGTGATACAATCGCCATCACCTCTTATTATTGCATTGTTAATGTTTTTAAATGGGAAGAATGTTCAGACTTCCCAAAATACCAATTTAGTCTGAAAAGTATGAGTTTACAAGCCTGCCCTACCCACTGATACTAAATATGTACCACTGGATATACCGCATTCAGCTGTGCAGCTCCTCAAACATACTATATTAAATAGAATTTATGATTCTGGTAATCTTAACCAAATTGTTGTCACAGTTAATTGGCTTTCTGGTTTCACTGGTATACAGGATAGCTAATTGTTTCCCACCCTTTTTTTGTGTACTTAAGTTGGAAGTGATGGTTGGGGATTTTTTCAACAGATCAAGAGTATGTACGATTCTTGAAGGCTTTGGTTTTAATTCCACTTAGGATTTGTCACAGATGTAATTTTTTGAATAAAAGCTTTGCCTCTACACTGTCAAGAGTAAATGTAAATTGCCAGTTCACTTACGGCAGAATACATTGTTTTATATGCTTGAAAGATGAAAAGTAGTTTGGTTGGGTTTCTACCACCTGGTAGTGGTGCATTAATAATACACCAAGTGTGTGAAATCTTTTGTACAGCAATAGAATTCTGTGACATTGAGAGGACATGGCTCATAGTTTGAGATAATTGTCTTGAGAATGTGAAAACTACTTTAAATATAAACTGATAACAATTAGGGAGATAAATACTTAGCACTTGAAATGACCTGTTAATGTGCCACTTTGTTTGAAAGATGCGGTATTAAATAATCGTATTTGTTACAGAAATCATATTAAAAAGTGTGAGATGGAAAACGAGATCACACCGAATGGAATAAGTAGCTGGAATGAAGAAGAAGAAGAAGAAGAAGAAGAAAATGACGTTTTTGGATTTACGGAGCTGGAGCAGATCCTTCCTGGACGGAAACAAAATGGGATTCAGTCTCGCAAAGACAGCACTGCCATTTTTAACGGACACACACACACTTCTACCAGTGCCTTAAAGACACAGGATTGCTTGGTGCCCTCTGGCAACGGTGTTGCAAGTAGGTTCTCTCCAGGCCCTTTGCAGGAGGAGGGGAAGGCTGAAAAAGGCATGGTTGACTTTAGAGACTGCACAATGCAGCAGTTGCAGCAAAGCAACAAGAATACAGACTTTTCGTGGAATCCACATAGGACTATGAGAAATTCATCCTCGTCTTCATCTTTGCACAGTAATGCTAAAATAAATGGTGCTCACCACTCCACTGTTCAGGGGCCTTCAAGCACAAAAAGCACTTCTGTACCTACTCTTAGCAAGGCAGCTTCCTTGCCTGTGTCCAAACCTTCAGATTGTAGTTTTATTTCTGACTTTTATTCACGTTCAAGACTGCATCATATATCAACATGGAAGTGTGAATTGACAGAGTTTGTCAACAGCCTTCAGAGAAAAAACAGCGGTGTCTTTCCAGGAAGGGAAAAATTAAAAAAATGGAAAGCAGGCAGGTCTGCACTTAAAACTGACACAGGTAGATACTTGTTTAAGAAGGTTTATGTTGGGAAGGTGCCTTATATCTTTGTACATTAAATGTCTAACTAAGTAGGTTAGCGTTCAATATTCACATTACAGTCAGGCTGTCTGGAAAAGCTTGATGACTTTGATGTGCTGATCCAACTACTTTTGGTTTTGTTTGTTTGGGTTTTCCTAACTTAAAATGTGACTTAATGTGATACTCTGATCTATATTCAATTCCTTCTTGTAGAAATAATATTCCTGATTTTACCAAGATATGTGGATTGATCAAGTGAAAAAAATAGTATATATATCTAAATACACAAGTCTGTACTTGCTGTATGAAAATCTAAAGGGAAAAAACAGAAGAAAAAACCTTTCTGCTTATAGTTCAGTGTGAAAATTTTAAACATAGTAACATGTAGAAGTGAACTAGAATCTACTTTTTTTTTTGTTGTTAATAAGAGTTTTATATACCTCTGGGTCTGTTTAAACGAGTAGAAGTGTCATATGAGACTTTTGAACCTGGCTTGTGACAGAAGAGAAATGTTTTATGTCATTATATCAAGGGCCAAAATAAAAAAATGTGTCATTCATGAGAGGCAAAATGTTACCATTATAGATCAAGTATTTTACATCTTTAGTATCTCTCATTTATAGTCTTATTCAATTAAAAAGCTAGCACTATACTATCAAAGAAATTGTCTCTGTTTTGCTGTAAAAGTACTCACTTGTAATCATATGAAAATATGCTTGACTATAAATTACTACATCCAAAAAAATTTCTGTCAGATAAATAAACTGATTCTATGTTTGTGCTAGGACACCACAGTTATAAAACATGTTAGCTTACAAACTACCTTAATGTGGGGGGGGGGTTTCATCAAAATATGGTCTAAACTAATATATTTTTATTTTCTCTTTGATTGGGCCTAGAGTATTCAAATAGTTAATGGCTGTGTCTCAGGTGATAAGTAGCAGCTTCTTAAGCATTAACTTGATCACTTGCTTTGTAAATATGCCCTTTTTAAGACAGTCCTTTTTTCAAAAAGTTACTTAAATGGTAAATTGTTAACAATAAGGAAACATTTTTTTGATTATTCAGTAATTAACTCAGATGTTAAGCAGAACAATTCACTTGATCTATCAAAGTATTTTTTTCACTGTTACACTTTATGCATTGTTCAAATTAAGATTTTGGGGGAGGGGGGTTTGGTTAGATACAGCCTCCTGGTAGGACAGCAATATGGACATGCACTTGAACTTCTAGAATACTTGACACAGGTATTACTAGTGCTTTAGGCATGTGAGTTTTTCAGTCTGGAGCCATTTTGTTTATCTTTGCTGGATATTTGTGTGAGTGTAGGTACAGCAATGACAAAATCCTATTGCGTGGGAGGTTTAAAACTAATTTTGGTGTGTTTCATGAAGAATTAATGGTAGCTCTTAGTGCAGCTAAACTTTTTTTAATCTTTTGGAACAGTATTCTGATTGGTGAACAAACAGGAGTAAGGTTCTCTGTTCCACATTCAGTGTTAACATAGCAAAATTAAGATCCAGTTCCCACAAAATGCATTAATCTCCTTGGGTTGGGGGAACTTGTTAGGGAGAAGGTGTTAATTATGAGAAAATAAAATAGAAACTTTTAAGCTGATGCACTGTTTAGTCTGTTAGTCTACTATTTATTTTTACATTTCTCTGAGAATTTTGTAAATTTAAATATCTTCTTGGTGAGAAGAAACAAAAATCTTTATAATTTAAGGTGGTAAGAACTTGATAATAGTCCTTGATGACTACTGTGAGTAGTACCAAAATGTATAAATTAGGGTTCAAGTTTTCTGTTGGTGTATCTTCATACTAGGTAATGTGTCTGTTGCGAGCTCAACCAAGCCACAGAGCTGTATAATGCACGTGGATATGGATTGCTTCTTTGTGTCTGTGGCTATCCGAAATAGACCAGATCTCAAAGGTCAGTATTTAATTCTACATGTTACAGTTTACTCAGTTAAGCCTTTAAAAACAAAGCCAAACTTTCACACTTACAAAATGAACTTCACATGTTAATCTTTTTATTCCTGTTTACTTTCTCACAATCCAAAAGGAAGTGGAAGAGAGAACTGGAATTCTCCTTGCTGTCTCCTTTCACTATCTAGAGAAAAGAAAAGTAAAATCTGGAGTAACATTCTCTGTAACATTGCACATATCTTACTGAGACTTAAATCTACCATAATAGAAATCAGAGCTCAAATTCTAGTTGTACCAAAAGTAGATTTTGGTCACTGTGTTTAAAAAAAAAGGGATATCCTAATAATTTTCCTGAAGTGATGGAAGGAGCTTTGTTTTAACTAGAAAAGTGGAATGTTCAAGGTTGAGAATTGTCTCTTTGCCTGATGCATCTTTTTCAAGGGAAATTTGCTTCTCCTGTTTGCTATCTTACACATGAAGTACTACAAGACCTGGAGGCTTAACAATTTAGTTAGCATTTAGAAGTCTGAGTTGTGTGATCATCCTTGGGGCATAGGAAGAGTTAGTGGAGCTCCTTAGCAAGTTTGGTGGGTTCTTTTACAAGTGTACCATTTAGAAGTGGAGATACTAGTTGTTCTGTGCAAACACTGAACTTCGGTGCTGTAGAAAAATTATGGAGGAGTTGATATTACTAAAAAGTCAAAAGTTTACTGAAGATTTGATTTTGTACAGTTAATTAAGTGGAAGCGAGTGTGTTGTTATGCGTATACTCTTCTAGTTTACTTAAGCTAATAAACATGATAAAGTATTTAAAATTAGTACAGTGTTTGCTGTGTCTTAAACTAATGAATCATTAGGCATTGGTGAAGTTTCACAGCTTCCATCTATACTTTTTATTAAAGACAAACTAGTATGGCTGTATTTTTATCTTTTAAAAGCTTTTCTTTACATGTGACTTCAATTAAAACAACAAATTCATAGTCACAATGCAAAGTCACTTTCTTAGCTGTTTCCTTCTTAATGCTGTAAAAGTATATAAGCTTGAAAGAAAATATAAAAAAATAAAGCAGACATGTTTATGATCTCACCTACTGTAGTTGTGCTCTTATTAAAATGTAAGTTATAGATGTTGACTTGTAAGCAGTACATTCATTTCTTCTCCACAGGAAAACCAGTAGCTGTTACTAGTAACAGAGGTGCAGGAAAGGCACCACTGCGCCCTGGTGCAAACCCCCAGCTTGAACAGCAATATTATCAGAATAAGCTATTGAATGGCAAAGCAGGTACAGATAAGTCTGTTTGTTTGTTTGTCAGTATGTTTTTAAATTTTGTTATTGAAGACTTTTTCTTAAAGCTATTAAAAAGTGTGCAGTGGATAAATTTGTTTAATTCATGTGGGGAATTTCAGAGAAGAAATAGCTTTGGACAACATGGTGCTCTGTGGCCTCAGTAATAACATGCCACTGTGACTACAAAGTTAGCTTTGCTCAGTATCGTGAATTATTTTAGAATAATTTTAGGTTTTACTGACTTTCATTGAGGTTGAGTATAAGATACAATGTTAAGTAATTATTTAAAACAGGAAATAAATACAGGTTGTCTGGGATCACTTTGTTATGAATAAGTCTATTATACAGAAGGCTACTAAATTTTTTTTACTATAAAAGTAGAAATGACAATACATGGCCAGTGAGAAGTTCTTTGAAGTTGGGTTCTGAATTGCGTGTGTACATTGTATCTGTGACCGAGAGTTAATTTGTGTGGTCCTTAGAGCATCTTAGGTTTCTGGAAAGTCTGTGCAACTTCCATGAGTTCTGTCTCCCCAGTATTTTGTTTCTTCAAATCCAGGGCATCTGTTGTAGTTTGAGGATTCCTTACTTGCCTGGAGTAATTTAGAAATTTGTTACTTTCTGTGTCCTCAAGTAGTACTATACTAATATAAACAAAGCATACTTTTATTAACATGTTTTATTACTATTCTACTGCCTGAACTGCATTTAGTATGAGAAAGTATATTGCCAAACATTGGCAACTTTGTTCTCTTTTTTTCTCCAACAGTCTGCTTCATCACCTTGAAGCAGTTTACCACAAGGTTTTAAAAGGTGCATATACAAGGGGCAGCTGCTATTTAATTTCAGTTTAGGATTGGAAGTGGAGTTTCTCCTTAGTCCCTTGCATATGCACTTTTTACCAACCTTGTGGTAGCAGGTATGTTGTTACAAAGTTTACACCTCAGTGAGTTATTTTGTTGATACAAGAGGTAGAAAAAGACAGGTTGTTCTTCCATGGTTGTTTCTGAAATATTAGTACTTAAAAAAAAAAAAAATCCCTAATAAATTCTGCCAATTTTCAAAGACATTTGGAAACAAGGTATTACAGGAAGTGATGCAATTTTATTTGTCTTTTTGCTGTAGTTTAAGAACACTTCAAAACTGAGGTAGAATATGTTTGTGGAACCCACTGGCCTTTAACTTTTTCAGGACTTCTCAGGATGCTCCAGGCTTAGCTTCTGCTGTGTTGTTTGCAATGCCATATAAAAGTGCTCTACAAAGATAGCTGTGTTTTTTATGGAGTTGGATTTTCTGTAGTACAGCTTGTATATGAACTATTTATTGGTAGTTCAGTTCTATACAGTGACTTCGTAACTTTTATTAGGACGTTACACTGGATGAGGGGGTGACTTCATACAATCAAGTGACATTTGGAGAGTGGGGCAGTTAAATTACAGAAGTTTAGGTGATATCTAGCAAGTTCTTTGTGATTCATAAATTCAGTGGTATCTCTTCTACTATATTTACTGCTTAAGGGTATAGCAGATTTCAGCCTCATTGTGTAACAACTCAGTTTCTTACTGCAGCAGCTTTTTCTGGATATCTGCACATTCATTTCTTTACTTCAGCATCCAATCTCACTGGCTTGCACACAAGGCAGGCCTCTTTCTTTCTTGATACTTAGACTGATTGTGCAACCTATTGTTTTAGTGAAAGGATTTTTTCCTAACACTCTTTTTATAATCTCTCATTAGCTGCAGTTCATAATATTTTTTAGTCTCTTTATTAATTTTTATCTCCATATACAATAGTTTTATCAACAAAAAATACAACCTGTTGTTTCTGCTTGCATTCTCATAAGTATATGGCTTGTCTTCCTTTTGGGGAAAAGAAGTTACAGTTAGTTGTGGTCTTAGATGAAAAGGTGGAATTGCAGGCGAGGCTTTTCTAACATCATAGTATCTTAGAAAGCGTATATGACACACTTCACGACATGTGTTTAATTGTGCCGTGCCAGAGGTAAATATGGTCCGGTAGGCACATGTATCACATGGAAAAGTACTTTTTTCTAAAATACCAAAATACAGAATGCTAAATTATGCTGTTAAACATACACAATTCTGTTTGGAGACATGTTACATAAAAGAAATGAAAAGGTAGTTGGGACCAACTTTGAACATGAACATATTTTAACATCCATGCTTCAACATGGAACCCACTTCATTTTTTGATGCTTCAAGCTTTCCAGGCTGTTCTCTGATTTTGCCTTCTCCAACTCTTGCTTATTAGAAAAAATGTTTCAAATTAAAAACCAACCAAACAAAAACCAAACCAAGCAAAAAATAAACAAAACAAAATCTTTATTAATTACTTTTGAACAAATACTTGAATTCTGCTACTTTTATCTTTTTTTTTTTTTTTAAATTACTTCTTTAGTGATACTGGTTCCTGCCTTTGATCTGCATTGCTAGACAAATATCTAGTGTCAATAGAGTCTTGAGCCTTTTATGAAATACTTTCTTTTTCTTGTTTGAATTCATCCAAAAATGTATAACTTTTAAATTTAAAAACTTGCTATCACTCTCACCCAAAATCTCCCAAATTGGAGATAGCCTTTCTGGCTAGTAGAAATTACTTCTCTACATACATGCCATCTTTAACATTCATGTTCTAAAGACAGAAGATTAACATATGTTAATCAGGATTCATAGTTTGGGGTCTCTTTTTCTATGGCCAGGATGCCCAAGATGTGAATGTTTTCTAGGCTTCCTTTCCCTCAACCCTAGTATCTCCCTTTTTTCATTCTAAAGAGCAGCAGATTTTAACCATCATATTAGTCACAGATTTATTCTCAGCGATTTCTTTTTCACAGACTTGGGTCCTGGCCTCTGATTTCTCCATCCGTTGCTCCACATTCACCATGTGCCTGTCTAGTTTCCCAGCTTTTGATGAGAGGTTCTCTACCTTGCCTTCCATTGAGGACAATGTGTTCTGCATTGCCCTGAATTTCACATGAAGTGACTCCATCAGCTCATGGGGGGATCTGCTCTGCTGCGATGTGGAAAAAGTCAACGAGTCCAATGAAGATAGACAAGATGACAGCATCATCTCAGGCCAGGGCACAGGAAGGCATGGACTAAAGAAATTGTTCTTGTCATTCTTATCTTTATTTGGGGCATAATTTTGCTCTAATTTTCAGTTGTAGACATCTTAGGTAACTTACTGAGCTCATCATACATTAAAATATATAAGACATAAAAAGGTGCACAAATTTAGCAGAAATTCTGAATAAAAGCAGGTTTTCACATGAGTCAGGTTCTACCCCTGCTGTCTCCACTCACTCATTACAACGCTTTCTCTGGTCTGATAACTGGTCATTTGTGCAGATAGCACCATGTTGCCTTTCAGTCAGATTGTCAGTGTGTAAGTTGTTAGTAGCCTGAAATATAATTAGGCATTGTGGCACTCTGAAGAATACTCCTTTTTATTATATTACAAAGGTATATGGTATTGAATAGACTACAGTAATGAAAAAGAACTATAGCATACATATTGGATTTAATTTTAAGTTAATAGAAGCTTTTTGTCTGCATGATACCTTGTTGGTTTGATTCGCATGGGAAGTTTGGGAAGGCATGGTAGTTTTTGCACCTAGCCATTTTTTCAGGCTGATGTTTATTTAGAGTATAGGCCTGTGTCTTTGAAGGTTTACGTACTGTGAAAACTCAAATAGAAAGGAATAGAAAAGGGTTTACTTGATTCCAGTATTCAGAGTCATGGATTTCTGTTCTAGTACCTAGTATGCAGTGGGCCTGGAGGACTCTAAAATTTAGTTAAGAGCTTGCAGTAGAGTTTTATAGAATTAGGGAAGGTCTGTCTCATTTTACATCTGGGGTTGCAGTATTTGTAATTGTATCATTTTTATCCAAGATAAAATTATGGCGATGTTTGAAAGAAGTTGACATATCCTAATAAGAGAATTATTAGAAAGTAACAGCAAAAGTTTTGTCAATTAATATCTCCAAAGAGTATTAAAGGAAATAAAAGTTTCTAGCTAATGCTTTTTAATTTGAGCTAATCAGCATTCTGGTTATTTTACTTCTTTAAAATCACTCTGTGTTATCTAGATTATTAGAAAAACAGTTTTAAGTAAGAGGTTGTAAGTATGATAAAAAGTGGGTTTGTATTCTGAATTTAATTTCTGTGTTATGCTGGTGGTTGTGCTTTTTGTAAAAAGGAATATAGCTAAGTGTTGTCTTGTTCAGACAAGCAGTTAGTAAATTTTTGTCTTGTGTTTGCTTACAGGATATAGTTCTAGTAGTTAGCCTCAAGTGTTTGATCGTTTTTATTGTAATTAAAGGTAACTGAGATCAGTCTTACTTTACAGTCTGCAGTGTGGTGTATGCAGTCACCAACAAGCTGCTGTCTAGTAACTGTGGGGAAAACAGACACAGAATTTTTCAGTAGCTTAATATTCTTTTCAGTAATATGTACAGACGGGGGGGGGGGGGCTGTCTGTCTTTTTTTCTGGGCCATGATATAAATCAATACAGTATTACGAACCTCTTCATCAACAGGTAGCAGTATAGAAATTGTGTAAAATAAACCCCATAATTTTTATTTTATTCACATTCATTCTGTTGAACTCTTAAGAAAAATGACATGAACCCAAATATAAATATTATTTTCCAAGCAGAAATTAGAGTAGCTGATAAGCTGGACTCACCAGTCTGGGAGCATCTGGATTCCACACACGTGAATGGAGCTGACTTCGATCTCACTGTTCTGTCCATGGCTGAAATAGCTTCTTGTAGTTATGAAGCCAGGTAGGTAAAAGTTACCTATCAGGTTGCTTGAAAATCTTAGTTCTTAGATCAGTTGCTTGAAATTTATCTAGAGAGTTATTTTTTATATTTTCAAAAGTTGTAGTTAAATAGTTGTTGGAATTTAACACAAGGTTTTCCCTATGGATGCTGCTGCTTTTTAAACACTGCTTAATAGCTCTCAGCCTAACCTACATGTAACTTGAAACAAAGCATATTAAGGAAAACCTTATGCCATTTGCTGTGATATTGTTGATTGCATAATTATCTTCACTTCTCTGTGTCAAAGTTGCATTCTTTTATGGAGTTAAGAACACTTTGTTATTGAAGGTTTTAGTTAAAATGAGACAGTAAGTGTGATACATAAAACCATTTCTTGCACTGATTATGTTGAGCATTCCCAATAACATAGCTTATAAATGTTCAGAGTATGAAACAACTTGTTATAAATATAAGCACAGTTTTGGAAATAGGATTTTGTTCCCTGATGATAACAATACTCCAGAAATTATCCCTTCATTGGAACATTTCTCAAGCATTCTGGGATAGGTAGGATTATATTTGTGTCTCAAAAACTTAGAGTTTGTTTATTACAGGAGCATAATTTTGTAAGCTTGCACAGTGGATTGTAAGATCCAGTTACCTTAGTCACTGTAGTGTATATGTGTGGTTTTAATTTGAAACTGAAGGTAGCAAGTAGTGCTTTCTGGAGACTTCTTTCTCTTTAAGAATGTTCCCATTCAGGCTGTCCATACTGCATGCCTGAGTATTATACAGCTAATTTAAATACTCTATTTGCAGGGGTTTTTTTTTTACCTATTAAGTTTCTAGCAGTTGGACTAAATTCCTTCTTATTGATAATTCATTCTTGTGGGAAAATATAAATACTTCATTTGGAAATACTCCATATTAATTTGTAGAAAAGTTGGTACTGTGTTTATTTGGGGTTTTTTTATTATTTAATTTTAGACAAGTTGGCATAAAGAATGGAATGTTTTTTGGCCAAGCAAAAAAGTTGTGTCCAAATCTACAAGCGGTTTCATACGATTTTGATGCATACAAAGAAGTTGCACGGACAATATATGAAATACTAGCAAGGTAACATGTGCTGTTTGTTTACATGATCTTTCATGGTAAGGTTATCTAGCATATTTTATTTGCCGCTGCTGAATGCCATTATTCGATTTAGTATTTGCATCCCTGTGTTACTCTTCAGCTTCAATAAAGTCATTCCTATTTGACAACTTCCTTTTGTAGTATTTTTGTCATTTTGAGCACTGTGCTTCTTTTGATCTTGAAGCCAAATCCTGTAAACAGTCAACATCTGATTTCTAAAGGAGTCATTGTTAATTTTTTTACTGATTACACTATGAGAAGCAGATCCCTGCTTAGTAGTGAGATTCTTCCAGGAGGTTTTTTTGAGTGACTTAAGAATGGATTATTGGAGTAACTTCTATTAGAAACTACTTTCTGGTTTTAAATGCACTTTGAACAAAACCGGAAATTTGTATTCAGCTCCTCCTCCAGCTGTTCCTTTAAAATCATGATGCATGTTGAAAATAGTCCTACATTAGTCATGTTACTGTAATTTGCTGGTTTAGCATTTTTAATATGTAAGTGATGTGTGATACAAAATAAGCAGGGAAATGCCACCACAAAAGGAAGACTTTATTTGCTACATATTTGTTTTAACAGATGGTGAGCTGTTGCTGGTGTTTCACCTCCTTTACTTTGTGTTGATAGCTATACTCATAACATCGAAGCAGTCAGTTGTGATGAAGCACTAGTAGATATCACTGAAATCCTTACAGAGACCAGACTGACTCCTGATGAACTTGCAAATGCTATCCGCACCGAAATCAAAGCTCAAACTAAATGCACTGCTTCTGTTGGGATGGGTGAGTACCTTATTTCATTTCTATTTACAAGAAGTGCCTACTATTGTAAGGTGTGTCAAAGCTGTCTAAGATTGCTAAAACTCTTAAGTGTTTGTGTGATATGGAATATATTGCCATTTAAATTAGTGTAAATAACAATGCAAGACAATCTTCATAAGGGGAAAATTTTAAGCAAAAATTTGTAAAATTGCTATAATGTCTCCTTTGTTATCTGAACAGTATGCTAAAATCCCATCTGTATGATATTCTTACATTCATTTTTATAAAATGCTGCTGTATTTTTCCAGTAAACAGAAAAATGAGCATGGATTCTGTTCCTTATCAGAGATAGCAGTAAGAGTTTATGGGGCGTCATGATTTAGCATAATTATTAGAAGGTATTGAAAGCAAAGATTTGTGTGATTTGTACTAGGTATTGTATATGAAATCACACATCTGAAAATAGTTCCTTGATTTCTTTTCACTTGTCCTCTTCCTTTCTCCTTTGTTTTTGTCTCTAATCCTAGGGTTGAGTAAATATACTGAGTGTATATAAGTATATGAAATCCACTTGTGAGACAAGCTGAAGTTCATTAGTCTAAACAGAATTCTTTATTTCTTCTGATATCATAGCACAGAGACTGTAATTCCCTGGATTCCTGTTTGTGTCTTGTTTTGACTTGAAACACATTTGTAATCTCTTATATGCTTATTTAATGTGTTTGTTTTTTCCATAGAAAGAGCGGAATTAGTTTTGAAAGCATTATTTCTTAGATACAGTTCTTAGACCGAATGAAAGAGACAAATACCTATGAGCATTTCTTTTTTTCTAATAATCAATTTGTGTGAGATATTGGAAAATAATTTTGGTATCCTTTCTAGAAATTCATATGGTAGGTACACAGCAATGACTTTGTCTCTTCACTTATAATTCATCATTAACCAAAAATATCAGAGGAAACAATTGTATTATTACATGAATATAGAGATCTTACTTCAAAAACATGATCTGCCAGAAACATACATCTTGTGTAAGTGATTTATATGTTGCCCAATGGGAAAGTTGTACCAATATAACAAAATGTAAATTTTAGTAAATACTGTTATACTATTGAGATCTCCTCGCAACACCGTTTTCTGATTAGAGATAAATTAAAGAAGGACATGCTTATGCCAGTTGAATAAATTTAATTTTTACCCTAGAGATTTTAGTGGCTAAACTAAACTGATTTAAGCAATGCTAGTGAAAGATTAAACACTTATCTGTAAACATCCTGTATCTTGGTTTCTTGTTTGTTAAGTGAGGTATTAGTTTTTTTCCTGCTTTACTTCAGTGTTGAGGGAATAATACATTGCAGGAGGTAAATCACAGATTTGTGGTATTAGAGGCTATGTTGGTATGTTTGATAGGTAAGAGGATCAGAAATCTTCAGTACACTATAGACAAAACGTGGACCCCCAAAGTTAAATAGGAGATTGAATGATGAATCTGTCATTGTTTCATCAATTGAACCTCTCAGGAGAAACAGTGCACATAAAATTCTGTTACTGTTCTTATTAACTAAAATTTTAGAATAGACAAAAAGAATGTGAACGTAGGTGGGAGGAGAAGAGCAATAGTAACACATAGTGCTGTGAGTTGTAAATTCTCTTGACCTTTTATTAGTTTGTTTTAGCTTACAACAGGGTGTTTGAGTGGTAGTAATTTATGTGTTTGAGTATCATTTCAGAGATATTACTGGCTGGGCATGAATAAGCCAATAAACAGGGAAGAAAAAATACTGAAATAGGTCTTGTTCCCACCGCACTTTATGAGTGCACATAATAATTTAATAGATCATTGGATTTTTTTAGTGAATACTGAGGTCCAAATATTAGCTTAATTCCAGTGTTTCGCATATGTTTAATAGAATTGTCCCTAAGTAGTATTTACGTTGACCACAGCAGATTTTTTTAAGTTCTGAAGTATTAAAATATTACACTTCTAAATTTTTTAGCCATTTGCACTTGTTTATCTGTACCTCTATATGTGTAGAACACAGCCAAGAGAAATAAATTCAGTGTTCTTAGTGAAGTGTCCTGCACTTACTTGTTGGTTGGTTTGGTTTTTTTGGTGGTTTTTTGTTTTGATTGGTTTTAACTTTGCAATTGCAGTTACCAGTAGTTACACTGCTGTAATCACAAGAACTGCTAGCTGGTATTTTGGAAGTATATACTGCAAATGTATATGAATATATTTAATTAAATTAATTGTAAAAGATAAATAATTTGAGAGTACTTTCTGCAATTTTTCCTTGGCTGTTGAACTGCGGTATTCTACTTGAAAAGACAGAATTTGCCACAGACATACTTTAAATTGTTGTTTTTACAGGTTCCAATATTCTGCTGGCCAGAATGGCAACTCGTAAAGCAAAACCAGATGGACACTATCACTTAAAACCTGAAGAAGTGGATGATTTTATCAGAGGGCAACTTGTTACCAGTCTTCCAGGTACTCCTTTCATTTAGAGGACATTTTGCCTCCTGATATTAAAACAGTTACAGCTAAAAATCTGTGGTCTGGATCAAACAAGATCAGATGCTATTCCATGGTTATGATCCAAAAAAAGATCTACTGATCTCTGAAATTTCTGAAGAGAATCTCTGTGACCTTTTTGTGTCTTTGAGAAACATCTTTTTTAGAAGGAATTTTACAGATTCACACTGCATGATCTAAAGAAGTTGTTCAGCATTTAGTATGTTATACAACCTTACATTCTTTAATAAAATTATTTAGATGAGTCATTTCAAGTGAGTGCTAGTTTGCTGTATCATGATGAATGTAATAAAATTAGTAATATCAGGTACTTATCACTGAGAGAGGCAGGGTTTGCTCAGAACTGAGAACAAGTCCAAGAGAGTATTCTTTCTAAAAAGGAGTGTATGAAGTCAGGATTTGCAAAAAACAGCACAGATGCCATAATAGAGAGTATATGAAAGGAAAAAAGGAGAGAGGAATTTATTTAATATCTGCTGCATCTAAGAAACGGAGAGATTTCCAAAAGAATAAGGACAGGAGGAAAATTAAGAAAAAAAATTTGGCAGAGAAGTATGTTACTGAACTATAGTTTCTGCTTTTAACATGAGCCATATTAGAATGGCTGATAAATAGAGAGGAAGGTGGAAAGTAAGGCTACTGTGGGAGTATTACCACTGTTGTGCTCTGCATCCAGCTATAGACAGCTTTTGGTTCTGGTAGACTTAGAATATACTTTAGGCATTTATTACATAGGTAATTTTTTTTGTGTGTGTAAGGAACTTTAGTTAATGGTATGCTGCAAACTGTGACAAAATATGTTGATTCTTTTAAAGAACAACAGGTTTGTCAAATTCCAACTCTTGGCTAGTTGTCTGAAGAAATTATTGTGACAATTATGATATAATTTGCAAGCATGAACTGTTTGGCAGTTTCAGCCAAATCTTACTGAGAGATATAAGTTCGAGTGACATAATGTTTGCACAAGTTTTGTGAAAAATTACAGCTTGACAGAGGAGAGTGATCCAAATTGGTACATCCTTTGAGGGACAGGCAAGCAAAATTCAACTGTTGTACATTTTTGGCAGTAGTTCTCAGTCATCATCTGTATAGCCAGAGTATATGTTTTCTGTCATGTGGACATAAGAGAATCAAAATCATAGAGTCACAGAATGGTTTGGGGTGGAAGGGACCTTAAAGATCATCTAGTTCCACCCCCCCTGCCCTGGGCAGGGACACCTTCCACTAGACCAGGCTGCTCAAAGCCCCGTCCAACCTGGCCTGGAACACTGCCAGGGAGGGGGCAGCCACAGCTGCTCTGGGCAACCTGTGCCAGTGTCTCACCACCCTCACAGTAAAGAATTTCTGCCTTATATACAACCTAAATCTACCCTCTTTCAGTTGAAAACTGTTTCCTCCTGTCCTGTCACTGCAGGCTCTGGTAAAAATTCCTCTCCACATTTTTTATAAGCCCCCTTTATATATTGAAAGGGTGCAGTAAGGTCTCCTTAGAGCCTTCTCTTCTCTAGGCTGAACAACCCCAACTCTCTCAGCCTGTCCTCACAGGGGAGGTGCTTCACCCTCTGATCATCTTCGTGACCCTCCTCTGCACCTGCTCGACCCCCTCTTTATGTTGGGGTCCCCAGAGCTGGACATAGCCCTCCAGGTGGGGTCTCATGAGAGCAGAGTAGAGGGGGAGAATCACCTCCATTGACCTGATGGCCACACTTCCCTTGATACAGCCCAGGATACAGTTGGCTTTCTGGGTTTTGAGAGCACATTACTGGGGCCTACCCAGTTTTCCATCCACCAGCACTTCCAAGTCCTTCTCAGGGCTGCTCTCAATCCACTCATTGCCCAGCCTGTTTTTGTGCTTGGGATTGCGCTGGCCCACGTGCAGGACCTTGCACTTGGCCCTGGGTGAACTTCATGAGGTTTGCACAGGCCCGTATCTCAAGTCTGTCAGGGTTCCTGTGGATGGCATCTCTTCACTCCAGGAAGGAGAAAGCTGGAGGGGAGGAAAGAAGCATTTTTGGCCTACAGGTTTTAGGGAGGTTCTCCAAGGCATAGCAGGATTCACAGAATGATGGCAGAGAACTAGAGTTACTGTGCTGGGAGAGTGATAGATGGTAAGGACATATGGAATAGACCTGTATGAAAACAGGCTTTATTACATTTTTTTACTGTTACAGGAAAATACTTAAAAGAGATATAAGCTAAAGTGTTTCCTGGCATGTAACTGTATTGTATTGTTATTCAGTACTTTAGTAGTATAATGTGACACAGTGCAAAAAGTGCTAAGTGCTCATTTTTGCTTTGTATGTTAGTGATAAGCTGAGCTCAGCCTGCATGTGTACACATATATTTAGTGTTAAATGTTCAAAATAGCATTTTTCTCTAAGAGAAAAAAAAGAGAAGGAAAGCAAAAAATAGATAGCAATAGACACCAAAATGGAAAAGAAAATAGCTTACATAGACAGATTCAAGTTTACTCAAAATCATCTTTTATGTATCCCCTACCATGGCCAAACATAATTTACAGCACAGCACCATTTCTCTTTGGCATAACTTGTAGGAGATATTTTTCCTCCAGAAAATTATATAGTACTGTGCTTTGACTTGAGTATTTTAAAGTTCTTGGAATTCACTTGCATGTTTATCATAAAAACTTTTTACTGTTTGTGTCAATAATGCCACCTAGACAAAGAAACAGATTATAAAAGATAGAAGCTGATTACCTGAGATTGACTTTGGTAGTGTAAACTCTTAGGACTAATATTTTTTGGAAGTAACAGACCACCTCTCGAAAACCCAGAAATATATTTAAGTTTATCACACTTACATATGTGCCGTTGCCATGGATACCTACAATTTCTAGTGCTTGGCAATTCAAAGCACAAGTGATACAGGTATGCTATCACTTCTACTTGAAATATTATTTTTCTACCTAGGAAGCAGTGGAACAGTAGTCAAAATATTTGTTGGTGTTCTTTTAGATTAAATCACTTGTATACAATGGAAAAGCATATTACATGTTGGACACTTTTTAGACTGAGTGTTGTGGTGTTCAGAGCTATATACACTGTAACAGGCAGTACCTTGTCAAGAAGATTTGCAAGCAGGAGTCATTCACATTTTACCAAGAAATAAAGAAACATGCTGCAGTATGACTTCTTAAACTAAATATATGAAACAAATTAAAGAAATACAGGTGAAGACAGCAAAACTTTCCATCTGAACCATGTTCTGTTGAGTGGAATTTTTTTTAATGGTGTATATTTATTTATTAATTTGATAGGACCTAGTGTAGGTTTAAAAAGACAAATTTTATTTGTTCAAAACCTGACTGGCTCTGAATTGTGTAGCATTAACAGAACTAATTGCTTATGTTGTTAGGAGTTGGCAGGACGATGGAATCTAAGCTGGCTTCTTTGGGAATTAAAACCTGTGGAGATCTGCAGTGTGCTTCAATGTCAAAACTGCAAAAAGAATTTGGTCCAAAAACAGGACAAATGCTCTACAGATTTTGTCGAGGTTTAGATGATCGACCTGTTCGTACAGAAAAAGAAAGAAAATCTGTTTCAGCAGAAATCAACTACGGAATAAGGTTTACACAGGTAAATTCAAACTTACTTTCTTTTCTGCAATGACTTCTTTCAGCTGTAGAAGAATCTTCTCATATTCTGATTATTTTCACTTACACTTTGATCTGTTAGAGCACCATCTTAGCCACCAAATAAAAATGAGGAAAATGAAGAAGTAGGAGACCAAACGATAAAATGGGAGGAGAGACTGCAAAAGTATTGGACTGAAAAGAAGCTTGCACAAAATTAGCTGGCTATTCTGCATTCGGTATACAAGTCTCATACAGAAAAAGAGAACTGCAGTAGGTTTGTCAGCACCTAGCATTCTCTTTCATTTAAATGCTGATTATTCAAAGATGCCAGTGCCCGAAACCATCACCAGCTGCTCCAGTGAAACATTTTTATTAGTCTTTTTCCAAATATTGTATGGGGGGAGTGTTGTTGGCAAAATTGTGTTAAAAAATAATTCAGCTTTCTGTTGAGAACTTAAGCATTTATAGAAATTGTAGAAAAATCAGTTTGGGAGAGAATTCATTATGTTGTGTAGTCCAGCCTTTTGCTCAAAGCAGAGGAAGCTTTGATCAGACCAGTTGCTCAGGACTTTATCCAGTCTGGTGTTGAAAATCTCCAAGAAGAAAGACTGCACAGCTTCTCTGAGCAACATATTCCCCTGCTTGACTTTCCTCATAGTGAAAAAGATTTTCCTTATAAGCCTGTCTTCTAGGTGTGTGCTTAAAGTTAGACTTGTAATTCTGTGTTGGTGTTTCTAAATACATTTTTTTAAAAACATTTCCAAAAGGACTTAGTATTTCCTCCTTCAGCATTAGAATAGGAATCTACCATCTCACCTGACTTCAGGGACCTACAATGTAAAACAAACCACTTGAAATTAAGTAAGACCATCACCTGTGAGTCAGCTTGCTCTTTGCAGTTTACACAGTCTGGATTGCATTCACTCTTAATGATTTATCTTCAATATTTGAAAACTAGTAATTATCTAAACATGTTGTTTTTCTCTTTCAGCCTAAGGAAGCAGAAGCTTTCCTTCTGAGCCTCTCAGAAGAAATCCAACGCAGACTTGAAGCTGCTGGTATGAAGGGTAAACGATTGACCCTTAAAATTATGGTCAGAAAGGCTGGGGCGCCAGTGGAGCCTGCGAAATACGGAGGTCATGGAATCTGTGATAATATCGCCAGGTAACTATGCATGGAAAAAAGAATGGTCAGTAGTAAGTGTGAGCACACTTCTGCAGGACGACAAGCACCACAACAGACAGGAAGACATAAATTTTAAAGGGCTTGATACCTCTTTGTCTATTTTTCAAACCTGCACTGAAATCAGAAGTAGAATATTATTATCAAAATTAATCTGTGTTTAGGATGTACATATATGGTCTTTTGGTCATCGACATGGAGTGTAAATCCCCCAATGACAAAAAAAAGGCACATTGGAAAGATAGAATAGGAAGAGACTAAGGTGTCTGAATCAGAGAGAGAACAGTTTTAACAGTCATCTTTTGCCTTTTTGTTTCTTCAAAGAGAAAAATGGGGGAAATTGAAAAGTGTTGGAGCATAGAAGAAATAATTTGTGGTTTTCAGAGGAAGCAAGAATGGAAAAGAAGAATCTGACTCCACAAGTGCATTCTTTTTGGTTTGAAATTGCTGTCTTAAGAGAATGTACTCTTGCCTCTCTCTGGATGCTACTTAAAGTCTTTTAGTGAAATATTTTCAATGAATTATTGTGACTATCATTTCTCTTGGTAGGGAGGTACATTTTTTTCTCTTCTTCCTTTTTGACTAATAATCTGTAGTTTAAGGTTGCTCTTATTTTGGTAATAGTCTCATGAAATACTAGCTAATATAGGCATTTGATATTTTAAAGGTTTTGTCTTCAAACAGTATACATATGCACATGTATATTGTTGGTATACATTTTTTCCAGCTTGCTCAATATTGAAGATTTTTCCTTTTGCAGTACTTGTAGAAGACATTTACATCCTGCACTGTGACACACATGCAGCAGCATTTTTATTTCTTTCAGTGACCAGATGAGCTGAAATGTTCTTCTGCTGCAAACTGTTCCCTTTCCCTAAGCTGTGTAGTGTTGAGTACTTCGCTTTTTCTTGAAGGGGCTTTCTGCTGTTCTTTGATAGGTTGTTGGTCATATGCTGATTGTGACAGTTGGAGTCAGTTCTCTAAAGAAAATTGCCTTTGTACTTGACAAGGATGTCTGATCAGTACCATTCTCCTTCAAGTCTCGAGTGCATGGGGACTAGGCCAGTATTGACAGAATTACAGAAGACTGAGAGGCCATTTTGGATTCTGAAGATTGGAGCTGGCAAATCAGACACCTTGGACTGTAGTTGTCCATCTTAGTACAGACAAGTTTCTTTGCGTCAAATCTGTCTTTCCTGTTGTTTCACCAGTAAGTGTGCAAATAATATTTTTGGTCCTAGGCAAGAATAGACAATGAAGATCTGAAGTGGAGCTAAGACAGTTGAATCTCAAAATCTCAAGGTCAGAGACTGTGTCCCATGTTTCAGCTGTTCAAGAAGGCAACTTGTACATGTCTCTTGCCCCTTCGCAGTTACATTTTTTCATATAGTCATAAGTTCTTCATCAGAAGTGCCTTTGTTTTCTTGTGGATCATTATCAGCATAATAAAATCTCTTTCTACTTGATCTTAATGCAGCGCTGTTGATCTCACTGAGATGCTACCTGTGGTGGTTGCCCACCCCTGGAGAAATAGGATAACCCAGTTGCTCTGCCTGGGTAGTCAGTTGATAGGTGACTGTCAAAGGAGTAGGACCTTCAGCTTCCACAAGCTGTGCTGTTACTTACTCATTATTTATTTCTGATTCTTCTTTGTTTCTTATTGTTCAGCTGAATGATCTTGACTAAAGAGTTTTTTAATATCATATTTATTTATATGCTTGCATATTGAAAGTGCAAGAATGAAATCTAGGCATAGAGCATCATGTAGTTATGTGCTGTTTCATATAAGATTGTCTCAGAACCTTCTAAATACATGCTTATTCTTCAGCCAGACACTTCTGTATCAAAGTAGTTAGTCCTTAGGTAAAGGGATGATCTTGGCTTTTATGTGAAGGTGTGTTTGGCATCTTCAAAAACAGGTCTTTTCTACTTTTCCCTCCATCTCAGGTTGTTGTAACAGATGAATCCCTCCTGAACTGAAGGGTCATTTGCTCAGGGTTGCTGATAATGGAAAAGGTGGCACTGTTCTTTTCAGTGTGTTAGAGCTCAGCAGTAGGGTTTGCATGCATAGCATCTGTCTCATATTTGTGAGCTTGTGACATACAGTTCAGCTATATTAAAAAACAAAAATTCACCTTTCACTAACAGAAGCTTGTCACCTTTTGGGACTGGTAAATCAAGAAGAAAATCCATCAGTTTATACTTTTGTCTTCTGGCTGCCCTGAGTTCTTTAAGGTGAAGATTTAAGGTGAGGATTAAGGATGTGTTGAGATAGAGCTTTATTCCTTCTTTATTGGAACTAGTGCCAGACTGCTTTCTCATGAATGGGTCATTGCTTTGGACCTCATGTCTGTGGTCAGGTGTGCTAATGTACATGTGCCCTGAAATTTCCCTAATTCATAAAGTCCTCATTAAGGTAAGATCAGGGGGCATGCAGGGATGCTAAATTGTTCACACATAGCTGAAGCAGTTTGGATGCATGGATCTCGTTGGCAGTGTCTCTGTTTCTGCTTCTGGCTTTACTAATGAACTTGGCAACTTCAGTCAATCCAAATTATGCTATTTGGTGATATAGGTGCTGTATTTCTGTCTTTGTTAGAGCATTTCTGTTCAGTCCAATGTAAGGCTTTTTAGCAGCAGCAGGGTAAACTGGAAGCTGCATCCAGGCATATGGATTAGAATCTCAGGGTGGTGTTCCCTCAAGTGTGCTTTCCTTACAGACAGCCAGGTTCCAACAGTTTGGGATTATTTACTGCACCAGTGACCAGTTTCTCTCTTCAATTTAAGATTTATAGCTCATGACCCATTTCTTGCCCCTTTACCTCACAGGTGAATGAGTTGCTATGCTTTCTCATCCTACAGATCAAGATTCCCTAGAATGATATTCGTAGTCTTGCAAAGGATTCAGACTCACAGACACTCTTAAAATCAAATTCAACTTCTGAGATGTTAATGGTATTTTTACTGTGTTTACAATACCATGTCCTGGTAGTACAGGATAGACTTTTGTAAAATACTCTTCTGAAATGGTGTGTACCTTTAGATCCATCTTGCATTTCTCCCTAATATTTTGAATAGTTGCATCTTAATGGGGATATTGATCTCATTTTTCTTAAAAATGTTAACGTGTAAGGCTGAAAGAGGTGTTCTTATCATTCACAGCAGGAAGGTTTTTCTTTTTCATATTGGCAGAACAAGACCTTTCTGGAGATCACTTGGTTGTTCCTGGTGGTTTCTGACAGATTCAAAAATAGAGTAAAATTTAAGGAGACACTGTCAAAGTGTTTAGTAAGTTGTCAGGATTGCACCCTGTGAAAACACCAATATAAAACTTCCTTTTGTCCATAGAGCCCACTCCATCAGAGTTAAAACTGTATCGGTTACCTCAGTGAGAAGCCTTTACATCGTTAACGTACATTTCATTAGCCACCTGAAATTCTGTCCTTACCTGTCTCAAATGTTAGGCCATTAGAGAATCCAGAAGTGCCAAGCACTGCTACTGCCTTACTAAGCTCTTAGGTGGCAATTTCTGTAACTCATAACCAGGTAATTTTGTTAAAAGCTGTTACAGAAAATTGCCCACAGTGCAAGAAGTGTATTTGGAATGTTGTTTAAAGTTGCTTACCATTAATCTGAGTTCTTTGTTACTTTTAATCCACATGCCTATATCTGCTTCTCCCTCAGAGTTCACTCTGAAACTCTTGCTTTAAACGTTTGACAATTTACAACTGAAATAATACTGAGGAAACTGTTTGTGAACCAAACTTGAGTGCAGAATAGTGCATCAGTGTGTTTCTATGAGTACTGTAAAGTGAACCATTTTTGTCTGGCTTCAATATATGATAGATCATGTATATAAATACATACTGTATTTGACAAGTTAATGTGTGGACCACACACTGAGAATGTTCAATTAGCAAGTAGTCTGTTTTTTTTCTGTAGAACATGCTTAGTTCTAAATACCTTCAAAATAAAACCACAGAACAAAAAAACAGTGTTCAGTTTCTGTATGCCAAGAAATTATGATCTGTCTTTCTTTGAGGTCCTCTCTGGAATAAATACAGAATTGTTGTCTTTAGGATTTGTGAAAGTTTCCTTTTTAACCATACTTCTTTTATTCTTTGTAGAACTGTGACTCTAGACCATGCAACAGACAGTGCAAAAGTAATTGGGAAAGAAACTCTAAACATGTTTCACACAATGAAACTGAACATATCAGATATGCGAGGGGTGAGTTAATGGGAAAACTGAAATTTATTCTCTTTATCAACCTTCTTTGTTGTCTTTCATAAATTTTCAGTTCTCCAGGGTAGACGATAACCAAACTTAAGCAAAAGTGTAGATAATACAAAGCTTATGTAAATTAGGCTATGCAATCACACTATGTTTTGTATATTTACCTTTGTAAAACATAGTTACAAAGCCATAAAAAAAAAAAAAAAAAAAAGAAAATTTTATTGTGGTATGGATTAATCCATAAACTTAGCCTGAGGTAGCAAAGTTAGACTGTATCTTCTACAGTTCTATTAGCATGTGTAAATTTTACTTTGTCTTAGAATTTTCTGTCAACTTTTGCATAGTTATTAGTTAAGTAACTAATATAAATACTGCTAGTAATGCCAATCAGAGATACAGATTAGAGGAGTTTTTGCTCCAGACTACAAGCCTTGGAGCCAGAAAAGTTACCATGGTTTGCCCTTTGTTTGAAGATGAATTGCTGGATCTTTTGAATCAAGGTTTATTTTAGAACACACTTGCTCATCTCACTGGTTTTGTTATAGCAATGTGAACCCATGATAAGACTGTTTTGGCATCAGCCATTTGTTACAATGGAGCACAGAGGCTTTCTAAAACAAACCTGCATTTATTGGTCATCTAGATGTACAAGTAAGGGGTTGATTCACATTGTGGCCTTGCAGTCAGCTCCATGACCTGGGTTTCTTCTTAGAATTGAGGAAGCATTTGTCATTCTCTCCCTGTCTTTTTCTAGTTTCTTGTGTGTCTTTGGTGTCTTTCCCGACTTCTTACATTAATCTATTTCACTTGATTTCTTCAGCCCTTGTTTTAGAGGATTATTTTTTAAAGTTGGTATCCCATGAGTGTTGCACATGTTATTTTGCAAAACAGTGTACTACTTCCAACCAGGTGGCTCTGTTCAGTTCTGGCAGGGCCTTTCAGTTCTAGATTATATATTAAAGTGCAGATACATCCAGGTTCCCTCGGTGGTATTCCTTTCAGCTGACTTCAGACACCTCCAATGTCAATGGCTTTACTGGAGCTAGTCCCTTTAAGCTTCATGAGCTGAGTCATGCTCTATGATGATGTTTTAATATCCCATTAATTACAACTAAGAAACTGTTAAACAAAATCCTTGCTATGTAATTATAGAAGAAGACCTGGTGGAAATACATACACTAGTTTCTTCATGCTTTCTGAGTCCTAAATACAAAATTTTAAGTGGGTTTTTTCCTAATAATTATGAGTAATTAGCAGTAAACTTGGATAATGTACCAGTGCATTCTTAGTTGGACACAGTTTTCTGAACCCCTGTTGATTTGGTATTTAAAAGTTAATGAAAAGTGAGGGTGTCTTTCAAAATGAGGAACACCTTATCTGAGAAAGACTACTTTCACCAAAGTAGTTTCGTCCATTGAGACTTTGCAAGAACTATGTCTAGAAGTGAAACAACATTATTTTTCTCATTTGTAGACTGAAGTGATGGATTTACTATAAATTGTCCTCAGCCTCAGAAAAAACGTACCTTTCTTGTATGGGTAGCCAGATTTAATACTAATCACTTCCTGGTCAGTACTTCTATATTTGTTAGTGTCTAAAGAAATTTCATAATGAATGCATTGTTTCATGATCCTTTTGACAGCACTTTTCTATATCAGAGAAGATGGTGTTATCTCTGTAATTTCTTAGTTGTTGGAATGTGGTGGATAATCCTGGGATTTGTTTGGAATGGTTTTAATAGCTATTTGTGTGTATTTCAACATACTTTTCTTCGTTCTCTCCCTCACCCACAACAGGTAGCCAATTTCAGAGAAGGCAATGCCATTATGAACAAATTACAGATTAAATTTTTTTTCATTTTTTTTTTAAACTTCATAAAATGAATGTATAAATGTTTTGGATTTAGGTTGGAATTCAGGTACAGCAGTTAGTTCCCATCAGTAAAACCACTTCGACTCACTCAACAGTACAATCTGGACACTTACCTGGCGGATCACATTCAGTTATTGACCTTTTTCATGTTCAGAAAGCAAAAAAGTGCTCAGAAGAGGAACATAAGGAAGGTCAGTAAGCTTTGTACTTTGCATGTGTGATAATGATCAGTTCTGAAGGACTCCAACATAGATTACCTTTTGGAATACTTACTCAATATTATACCAGTAGAAATTATTTAACATAAACTTGTAGAGAGCAGGTTTTGCGGCTGCAAATGAAAATGCTACGAATGAAACTCTGTATAAGGTTATTTCAATCTTTCTTAAAAGTTAACAAAGGATACTTTGAAATAGAAAGTGTTATAATTATGCTTTATAGAGTCTAAACGGTTTAGCAAAGAAAAGTGGAAATTAGCTTCACTATCTTGACTCTTCAGAGTATTTTTAACTATTAGATGATCATTCTGTCTTTTTATTTCATGTCTAGTGTTTGTGGCTGCTATGGACCTTGAAATATCTTCTGATTCAAGAACTTGCACTTTTCTTCCATCTCGCGGTACCCATGTCACATCTGGTCTCAATTCTAATGTTAACAACACTGAGTCTGCTGTCAAATGGAATGGCGTGCATTCTCCTATCAGCGTAAAATCCAGGCTTAATTTGAGTATTGAGGTTCCATCTGCTTCCCAGGTAAAACTTCAGAATGTAAAACATCTGCAATATATTGTAATAACTTGGGATTGTTTGTCTTATTTGGATAGCGCAAAAAAAGTTACATTACACTTTTTTAAAATAAAAAGAGCTCTAGTGGAGTACAGTGCGCAGTAAGAAACTTACTGATGCAAAACTATTTTGCCTTAATAAAAGGATTTTTTAAAAGCAGTTATTTTTAGGCTAACTCAAAAAAGATTATATTTATTCAAAGGAAAGAAATTTAATTTTCCAGTATCTTTTTCCCTTCCCATCACTTGCCAAAGGATTACAATAGAATAGGAATGGAAAAGATGCCGAGGTTGAAATATTAAAAAACATTACCTTCCACAATCAAAGCCCAGCGCCTAATTGAAAAAACATGCAATAAACTTTAGTAAAGCTTCCATAAGAGAAATCAGACACACTCTATAGTTAATGCTCAGTGTTTACATGATTATGATATGATGCAGATTTGTAAATTCCCTTTTCTTATGTTATCTCTTCAAAATTATTTCTGATTAGCTTAATCACTGACGAGTGGCTCAAGAAGAATTTTGACAAGTACTTTGTGTCATTTTCATGAAGACAGAACTTTTAAATGTTTTCTATCCCTCTTTATGGAAGCGGTATTCTTTGCCACAGATGCCAGTAAATGATAATCAGGTAGTCTTGTCCACATAATTTCTTAAAGTCATGTATTCTATACCAGTCTTCAGATTACACTATAAATCTGTCTTCAAGCTGTAGAAGGAACCGATCAGCAACTAGTCTTAGATGACCTTGTACGCTTTTACAATGGCTGTGCTCTTAAGTTTCTGATTAAAAGAATGTCAGAATTGTATTTGGATTTAATTATTTATCTTCTCGTGTTTTTTCAAATTTTCTTCAATTAATATTGAAGCTAAGATGCACATAGCATTTGTAGAGTATATCACCTTTTAGATGAGAGAAGAAAAATGTTTATTTAAGTAAAATCTTTCTATGGGGCTTGGGGTTTCTTTTGTGTGTTTTAAGAAAGAGCCTCCTTATTTCTACCCCACATGTTATTCAAGCAGACATCTGTTAGAAGGGTCTGCTGTGAGGGAGCTGCACTGAATTCTGTAGGTATTTTAGGTATAAGCAAATTTACATGCTTTTCTATAAAAATCCATATTTTTAATTGCTGTAATTTAAATCTGTAAAAGCATTTGTTGGTGTTCTGTTAACAGATTTCCCAAATACTTAATACATTTTTAGAAACGAGTTATGCTTTTGGCAGAAAATATTTTCTACCAATACCCAAGCTAGCTCAGGATCTAAAAGCAACCTGACTGAACAATGTGAAGCTCCACACACTCAGTTTCTGCTATAGTAGGAGTACGTATGAACAAGCAAAAAATGCACTAGCTGTGCAGTAGAGTTCTTAAAGATTTGGTGACCTTATGGCATATTTTTCTTTCTGCTTTACAACCATATCATAACATGGATACAATACAGAATTTGGTCCAGGAGAGGAGTGCTGCTGAGAATTAGTCCCATACTGCTGTTTGTGTACTGTGTGCTAGGAAAGCAACAGCAAGATATTTTGCATCTGGGATTTCCAGAAAATGTTTATTGGAGTGTATATGTAGCAAATATGAAATGAAGGAACACAAACAGAATGTAGAATAATAACTGAAGAGATTAATAATACAGATAGCTTTCATCAAAACCTCTCAGTTACCATAAGGCGAGTAGCTTTTCACAGATACTTGTAGTTCTTCTCTGTAAATCCAGAATCTGGTCATAAACTCCAAATTTTCTTCTTAAAGGTAAAAGATAAAGTTTTCTAACACTGCTATGGAGTGTCATTTAGCAGAATTTACAGGCAAGCATTGGCATTTATCTACATTGTTTTACTCAAATTTGTGAGAAAAAAGATGCTGTACATCTGCTTGTCAGTTATATTCATTCTGTCACTTGTGCAGCCATCATTGTATACAGCAACTTCTAGGCACTGAGGGGTCATTTCAGTTTCAAGTTGATAATTGATGGTAAGTAGCAATTATGGGAAGCAAAAATTTGAATCTAAAGCTTATTTCATTATCAAAATCTATCAGGAGTCTGACAGTGTGCAAACATACATAATACCATTAAAGTAAATCAGTAACATATCCTAGAGCTATATAAAGAAAGAAATTGATTGCTTACTGCTTTCTAACCAGACACCAATTTAGTATTCATATCAACATGTTACCTGTATAGTTTGAACTCAGAATTTGAGTTTCCTTATCTCTAGGTAGTTGTAGAGGAAACCTTATATGTGATTTGTGATGAGAACACTGAACATTGCGAAAAGATAAAACTGAGCATTCATATTTACTGAACTACTTAGTCTTAAATGATATTTTTACATTTTGCTACTTCAGAGTATAACTGTCAGGTTCGTAAGTATGTTTGCTTACACATATGAAAATTATTTTTTTTCTAAATGTCAAGAACTGTAGAACTATTTTGACTAAAATCAACTCTGTTTTTTATTCCTTAGAAAAAATCTAAAAGCTTTCATATATTTGCAGCTAGATAAGTCTGTGCTAGAAGCTCTGCCGCCTGATCTCCGAGAACAAGTAGAGCAAATATACACCATTCAGCAAGGAGAGAGTTACGGTGATAGCAAAAAAGAGCCAATAAATGGATGTAACACTGCACTTCTGTCACAGCCAGTTGGAACAGTGCTTTTACAAATACCAGAGCTCCAAGAACCAAATACCAATATGGGAATTAATGTAATAGCTTTGCCAGCTTTTTCACAGGTAAGGTATTTGCAGTGTAACAATAAACATCAACTTTCCACCAATGGGAAGAGTTAACAGCTTTTTCTTGAGACGGCATTAACTAGAATCTCTGGCTTCCTGAAATTATTTATGGTCCTTTAATATCTGTTATAGAATGTGGTCCTTTTAATATCTTTTAAAAGTCTACTTTCAAATGTTACTTGATCTATCACATAGTATGATAGTATTTATTAAAGATCTGTAGTCACCGGTATGCCTATGTTGTTTAATGTGAAATCTCCTCATTTACACTTTGCTTTGCAATCCAGTGTGTAAATAGCCTTTTTTTCTGCATTGCAGCTGAGTTGCACTGCACCATAAGTCTGAAGCAGTCCTAAAATCTGCTTAGCTGGTCACAGGAGACCCACTCTGTTTAAGTGGATGTTTTGATGGTGTAAAGCCAACCTCTGCTAGCTTCTGTAGATGTGATTGCTCATATCATATTCCTGAGAGAAAGGCAGGGATGGATAAAAATCATGCCTATCTCCATAATTTTTAAATGAGCTCATATACAGCATGTCCAGGATGAGGAAAGTGCAAAGTAATTTCTCAAAATAGGGGCCTGAAGGGGAAGCAGGCAGCAGTAATGATGCTTCTAATGATATTCCACCCTTCAAGCCAAGATGGTGTTGAACAAATGTAGGGTAAAAGAAAATAAAAGAATAGAAGATCGGGTTACCCAGAGATAGAATATCTTGCATATGTATCATTTAAAATAGAGCAGTATTTTTATTTTTCTATTTGCTGTGCCATTGCTCCATTGCTGTTCTCAAATGAAGTGATATCACCTAATCAGATTCATGGATATTTGTGGCTGTTTCTAAGGCACAGTGCTGCCTAGCTGACAAAGTATCTAGAGAAAATTAGATAGAAATTCCTGACTTGTTTACAGTAAATAGTAGATAATGAATAATTGTTACTTAGAAGATGTGTGATCTATTCTACTACAAAAATTTCTTCACCTTGATTCAAGTTCAGTGATTCAAAAATGGTTGTGTCAGTTTTTATTCCTGAACTGCAAATTTGCGTTTCCCCTACGGAGGTGCTCTGTGATTAGTGTGTGAACTCTCCATACCCCAGCTGTTTCAAATTATGTAGTTCCCTTCATTCACAGGCAAGAGTTTATCTTGGACTTGCGTGTTAAATTACGCTTTCCTTTAAAGTCCACCCCTCCACTCCTGTTTTACCACTCAGTACTCTTTTCCAGGGTAAATTTTAACCGCATATGGCTTTCTATAAAAATTACATTTAGTTTGTGTTTTATGCTTTATCTATCTATTAGGTAGTAGATAACTGATTGGTTTTTTTATAACAGCATTACTTCTTAAAATTGTCATACAAATACGTAATTTACACAATCAAATGCACTGGTTTTCCTCTCTCTATTTCCTAATGCATTTCTTGACTCTGTTACTTGATGCAAAAGTGTCAGCTTAGCCAGGCAGCCTTTTTGTTCAAAGGTGTAGTTTAAGAAGAATTGGCTACTTCCTATTTATTTGTCAGGGATATCCATATGATCTATTTTAGAATGCCTTATGTTTGTACTACATGTTTTCTCCTGAAAACCGTTCAGTTTGCTTTATTGGCAAAAGAGGACTAAGATACACAGTTTTCATTTTCTGAGTTAGGTCCAAGTTTAATATATAGAATAATACAGTTGAACAGCTTCCTTAGGCTTGGCGAAAGAAAAAGCTAAAACCAGCTCATTAATACAGGAGGATTTTTTCCTGTGTTAAAATCAAGCATGAACTTAATTCAAAAATATCATCTTTGTCTAAATGTAGTTTAACACAAGGGTTTTTTTATTGTTAAAGTCTTTGTGGGAGTGCATATTGTATGAGCGCACACAGACATTTAAGATCACTTTCTTTCAAATGATGCCATGAATAAGTACTAATAGGTTTCAGGTATAGAAATATCGTGAGCCAATCCAAATTGAGTACTTTAGCTACATCAACTCAGCAAATGTAAATGATACCCTGCCATCTTTTTACAGCTTCATTAGGTTTGTTTTTCAACCCTTCATTCCTTTTGTCTGAACTGTTTTTATGACCAGGTGTCAAGTTAATTGGCTGATAGTGATTTATTCATTAGAAAACCTAGAAAATGTCCTTTGTTTGGGTAAGGTTCTCCCATAAAAAAGAATTCAGATAGGTTGCATTCCTTTTCATCAGCTGCTGAAGTAATCTTAAAATTTAAAAGAGCTGTATATCTCTAGCAGCTGAATCCTGCAAAAGCGTAGGATGCAAGAAGTAAAGGTTCCAGATGCTTAGAAATGAATGACATTTGTAGTAGCAGAGTAAATTACTGGTGACAGATTTGCACCTCATCCTTGCATTGTCTTAACATGGTATAGATTCCTTCTAAGGAAATTTATACAGCACATCAAAAGTACTGATAGCTGTATGCTTAAGTATACATGAATTTATAAAATTAAGAGTCTTCATAATGTGAACGTGATACAGCTATGTGAAAGCTATGTATGTTAGGATACTCTGGCTGTGCACTAGATTATCTGAAACTCCCAATTAATAAGTGTAGAATTCATATGAACTCGACTGGTGGCTCTTCTAACCGAATCTTTACATGTTATACTTTCAGAGGGCAATGATAGGGAGAATAACAAAAACATGTCCAGTTCCCTGTACTATATTATTTTTGCATGAATTATTAAGTGGTGTACACAAAACCCGGTGTTAATTCAGGGCCTCCCAGTTTCCTGACTCAAATGCTTGACCAGACAACACTAACCTTTTTAAAATAGTTTTATTAAATAAAATTTATGTTTTAAAAAAACCCTCTGGACTTAATTGGCTACATTCCACTACAAAGCTTTGTTCTGCACAATGTATGCAGTATTGAGGTTAGAGTGTTGCCATTTCCTCCTTTGATTAGTGCATATTTTGTGTGGTGAAAAATTTGTGTTGGCACATGGAGTTCTAAAAATGGAAAAAATGTGCTAGATTGATGAGTTTTTACGTGTGGGAGCATGTTCATGTTTATTATCTATAGAACTTAGACATCATACGTGTGAATAGCACAGCCTACCTTCCTTATACAGCATACATATTTTGGTTTAAAAAAAAGATCAAATCTCCATTGAAAATAGGAGGTAACTTTTCATATATATGCATATTGACATATAATAAATACTGTATCTCAGATAACGGTAGAAACTGTATCATGCCAACTGTATTTTAATAATTTTTGTTTGATTGTGCACATCTCCAGATTTTACCACTGAAATAAGGGACATTGTCCCACTGGGCAGATTTAATCCTCTAAATGATAGGTTGGCTTTTTTGAATTAGAATTTGCAGATTATGAGCTGAAAACACTGTCCAATAATACTGGGAAACTCAGAATACCAGAGTAGTCTGTCACTAATTTGCTACTTCACACACACAGTGGGGGAAGATAACTGATAATGCACGAAATTTTATTTTGTCTGTATGTGTATGGCAATTGACAACACAATTCCTGTCTAGAATTCAAGTCCCTAGGACAGTTGGAAGGGACTGTGTTTTTCTCAGTCGAACCAAGGGGTGGACAACTGTGGGAGAAAGAAGCGAAACCCTTTTGCACTAGTTCAAAATATGCGGTAGCTGGACTTGTGTGTCCTGTCCTTAAAGAATACGCCACACATATTTTGTTTGAGGAGCATAACAGCTTCCAGGAAATAGAAGTATCAAAAGAAAAGGAGGAACAAAAGTCTGATTGTCACAGTGTTTGAGTTTGGAAATTTGAAGAGAGTGTTCTCCGAGTTAGGCTTAATTGTGCTGTTAATGTGGCTGTACTGTATATCAGTATGTGAATAAAGTAGGTGGAATAAAGATGGTTAGTGTATTATAGCCCATAAATAGTAATTTTATAAAACGGTAAATGTAGAGTAATATTAAATGGAAAATTTTATGGTCTTTACAAGCTAAAGTACATGAAGAAAATATACAACATATTTTACAGTGTTTCAGTTATATCATGTATTTTTGCTTGGCATAAAATGTAAATACTTTTCTCATGTGAGTGATCAGGAGGAAAGCAAGCAGTGTTTCTCACTGGTAAAATAATGAAATGAATCTTTTGTTACTGTTCAGGTGGACCCTGAGGTTTTTGCTGCAGGGGGGGGGGGGGAGGGGGCTTTTTGCTGCTGGTTTTGTTGATAACCACTGGTGGGAAGTCTTGGCGGGTATCTAGGTGGGACAGTGTGCTGACTGAGGCAAAGCAATTTGTCCAGTAGGCTTCAGATTTCACCAGCCGTTCATATTCAAGTACTGAAATGCTTGATATTAAAAGGCTTATGAATAGTTGAGTATCCTCTGAGTACACTCATGTCTAGCAGTGCTTTTCAAATACTTAAAACATTGCCCATATCTAGAATGGCATGTGAATGTTAAAGCTGCTTTATCTAGGTTATGTTCTCCCAATTGATCCATAGATTTTTATGGAAGATACAGAGTCCCCCTTTCAGCAGAAGATTATTAAATTTTAAATGTATCAACCAGTGTCTATTCTTGTGCTTTTCAGTGTCAAAAAATCCCTTCCTACACCTGAAGCATGCAACAATGAAAAATAAGAAAAAAATAAGGAAAAAAAATCCAGTCAGTCCTGTAAAAAAGATTCAGAGTCCTTTGAAAAACAAACTCATTGGTAGCCCTGCAAAAAACATGCCATCTACATCTGGAAGCCCACAGAAGTTAATAGATGGTTTCTTGAAACAAGAAGGAACAGCTGCTCAGGTAACTTTTAACGGCTTTCAGTAAAGCTATGTCTGTTTTTTTAGACATAGTCTATGTTCACAAATGCAGCTTGGATTCTTTGCTCGATTCTTTACTAGACGCTTATTTATGTATATGTATGGTGTTACCATATTTGTCAGACTGAGTATTATCAACTTTTATGTTTGGAACAGACGGAGGCAGTTCCATCAACTTCGGATTCTTCAGGCCCACCAGCTCTGCAGCCCGAACAACAACCTGGTTCTTTCAGGCCACAAGCACCCAACCTAGCTGGAGCTGTTGAATTCAATGATGTAAAGACATTGTTGAAAGAATGGATTACAACTATTTCAGGTACGGGATGTCATGCTTGCGGTGATCCTGCATGCATCACAAGGAGAACTATTTTTTTCAGTAGGCTTTTTGTATTTTCACTCTTCCTTTCACTGGTTATTTTTCACAGTGATCTTGAAGTCTTACAGCCTTGCAATCTTGGACTAACTTGATTCTTCCTACTCCATTGTTTCTCTGTGGTTTTGCTAGCTCCTGTTTCTTGCTTAACATCAGGAACATTTGCCTGCTCTCCCTTCAGCCCTTTTGTCAGGCCCTTGTCTTGTGCCATGATGTTACTTATGTGGGAGAATCTCCTTATTTTGTCCAACATTTTACAACCACTAGGATGAAGGCTATTGAAAGGGAATTCCTCTTTTATGAAGATGTCATTTTAGAGGATTTAAAAATAACTGCTGGAAAGGATTCTAGAATAAAGTGCAACACCATTGCTAAATTGTGATTTGAATTTTTAACATTATGTGAAACAATTAGCAATACCTTAATATCTTGGGAAATCTGACCTGCGAGATCCTTTGTACCCTGGTCATTACTATTCTCCTAAGGGTTTCAAAACAGCCGTTCCATTCTAAATCACTATTTCTTTTCCCTTTGGTTAATATTAGCTTGGCTGAAGTTCTTACTGAAGAAGAGGTCTATGAGATATATTTCAAGACCTTGCAGTCCTTTTATGTACACAACTTCTGATGCTGGGGGAAGGTGTGGGGATACAGCAGTTGTCAGACTGGCCACGATGTGCTAACACTGCAGAATTTCTTTCTGCTATATTACAATTATTCTGTGCTTATAGTCTAACTATAGTTAAAGTTCTCTTTTTTTTTTTCATTACAGATCCTATGGAAGAAGACATTCTACAGGTTGTGAAGTATTGTACTGATCTAATAGAAGAAAAAGATTTGGAAAAGCTGGATCTGGTTGTTAAGTACATGAAAAGGTAGCTTAATTGCTTAATTTGTAACATTTAAACTATTTTTGTTAGAATTTCTGCACTAGATGCTTCAGTGTGAGGCCATAAGCCCATTAGACATTCCATTGATGAGTATAAATGTTTTAAACTCAAATGTTATTCAAAAACTGGGGGGAGGTGACACAAGTTGGGCTGTTAAAAGAGGTAACTTGTGAAAAATTATAGTAGCACTTCTAGACAAAGGATAGAGCTTTTGTCAGCATTGTCCATCCTAATTTCATTCATTTTTCGTGTCACCTAGATCTTTCGATTCATCTGATTTCATTCTCCTGCTGTTTCTAGATCCTGTCTCACCCCCACCCCCAATCTATTAAATCCTTCTTTATTATGTGGCTATTGTGCTCCTATTACTCTTTCCATGAGTCAGGACACCCAAGTTCTGTTGATGACTTGCTTACTAACTAATACTTAACTATGGAGCTCTGCTTTCTGTGTCTTAGTTCTAGAAAATATCTATTTCACAGAATTAATGAACACCCAAAAGACTACAGCAATGTAAAAACATCACTATGCCTTTGTGTAATGGGATGTCTTTAGGCCTCAGAAAATGCAAAATCCACAGTGCAGCTTACTTTTCTGTTGCATGCTGTGTAGTAAATTCTGTAGAAAACTCTTCAGAAAGCATCATGTCCCGTCCTGGTCCCTGTGTGTGAGATTTGCACCGATGGCAGCGTGTCTCTCCAAAGCCTGGTATCAAGCGTAGGACAAGGAATCAGGAGTTGGATGACACACAGTTGTCCATATGATATTGATGTTGGGTCTTCCAAAGCTGTAGGTGTAGGAACCCTCTGCTCTCCTGTAATAGTGATCTAGAAGGGGATTTTGAGAGTACAGAGCTGCTTTGTTTTTCTTGGGCATTTCTTTAATTTGTTTCTCATAGCAGCAGAACACTAGCGGTAGCTCGTAGCTCTCTGTGGGCCTCCATGATTTGGTTCCATTTTTAGCAATAAACACAGTATAGTGCCCCCAAAACCAATTATTTTAATGTCTTTATTACCTCCGGCATTCTTTGGAAGAAAAAAGTAGCCTGTGTGTTTTGGGGTGAGGAAGGAAAGATCAGGATCCAGAAGCTTGCCAGTTCTGCTTCTTCAGTATGAAGGTGGTAGGAGGTCACCACTTTAATCACAGGCTTACAACCCCTGCAATCTGCCAACATTTCCAAGCTGGTGTGACACCGTCCACCATCAGAAATTTCACCACTGAATGGCAGAGGCATCTGAGGCATTAGGTGAGACTTAGTATATTTGAAGAGAGAGCGCTTTACCAAGATCAACTCAAAATACCAGTCCTAGTGAACTGTTGTGATCTTGTTTTCCAGTATGAGACCAAAACTTACTGTAAAAAGGACCAGTTCTGTAATGGTAATTTTGTCCCTCTTCTTCGTTTTCCCCTTCAGGTTAATGCAGTCATCTGTGGAATCAGTTTGGAATATGGCATTTGACTTCATTCTTGACAATGTTCAGGTAGTTTTACAACAAACTTACGGAAGCACATTAAAAGTTATCTGAACGTGTAGTAAAGAGCTTGATGAGAGCCTGGAGCTCTCTGCTAGCTGTGCCATAAGTGCTTGTGAGGTATTTGCAAAGTGCATGATAGTAATGCCCTGAGTTTTTATAATTTCAAATTTCTTTTTAAACAACAAAGTGTTTTGTACATTTCTTTTCAGAAAGTGCCAAATTTGTCAGTATTGCATGTAAATAATTGTGTTAAAATTCTTTTATTGTAGTATAGAATCTATTTACAAAATGTTTGTTTATAAAGTTTTATGGATTTTTACAGTGAAGTGTTTACAGTTGTTTAATAAAGAACTGTATGTATATTTTTGTACTGATTCTATTTTGTGATGCTTCAGTTTGAATATTATAGCTAACCCCTTTTATTAAAGCTGCACCTTTGATTCATTTCACAAAGTTTTAGCCAGTGATCCAGCCTTAACACACACAGGAGAGGGCTGTACATCCACCTGGCTGCTTCTTGTTCCTTTCCACTGACTTGATTACAGATTTTAGGCTGAGGAAGGAACATTAGCTCATTTTCAGTTTCATTCTTCAAAGACAGAAGCCAGCGTGGCCCAGCCCCTCCCAAAGTAGGCACAGCGTTAGCTGAAGCCTAAGTTTGCCCTGAGCTGTGTTTAGTCAGGGGTACTGTCGCCTCTGGAGAGGGAGGAAAACAAAGGGATATCTTGAAACAGTTACCCCAAAGCAGAGCTGTAAAGGAGCGAGGGAGGAGCTAACGTAGAGCACTGTTTAAGCCTGTGTCAGGCCTCTGCATTTCTCCTACTCAGGATAGAGCTACATTCCACTCTTAAAAATACTGTGGTTCTCCTCAGCTAGGACATGTATTTCTGTTACGCAACATAAGAGAGTAGGTTGTAGGGAGTAAGTGAAATAAATAGCTCTGTCTCTTTGTGCCCGTGGTAGGGAGGGGCATACTTACATCTCCAAGGTTTGTGCTTTGAGCAAGTCTGCTTTTTCCAGCTGTACACCAGCCCCCTACAGTCATATTTGGCCCGAGGCATTGAAGCAAGGCTGTTCAGGTGTCTGGAAAGAATGAAGACCAGTTGGAAGAAAACCCAGGTGGTAAATTTTCTGAAGGAAATCAGAAGTACCCCACATCACCCTGGGTAGGCGTGGGCCCACCTACGGAAGTGAAATGTGGAACACAAACTGGAGCTAGGCCCAAAGCAGGATTTGCACCACCAGTTTAACCGGAAGTATCTCCACTGTCACAGGGAGGAGCAGCTGCACTCAAGATTAACAATGCAGCTGGAGCACTCTGCGCTCATGCCCCAGCCAGTGCAGGTTAGAGCCGTGACAGCACTTTGTAGCTTCAGGCTGTGCCCTGGCTTCCCTGGTACCGCCCACAGCAAGAGGTACCAACCTGGCAGCCTCCTGCTGTCTCCTAAAGGAGGGAAGGGCAGTAGGTGTTGCTTCCTTTGACTTTAGTAGAGCTTTTCAGATTATCCCCTCTAACATCCTCATAAACAAGCTGATGAAGTAGAGGCTAGAGAGGGACATGAGTTGAGAACTACTTGGGCAGGCAGTCCCAAGCAGTACCCACAGAGTCAGCACCAGTTCCAGTCCCCTTCAACACCCTCACTAAGAGCTAGAGGACAGGGCAGAGCGCTCCTTCGGCAGGCTCTGCTGCTGACGCCAGTGGCCAATAGGGGCAGAGGGCTGGAGCCCTCTGGAGGCCAAGGGCAGCCAGCAGCCTCCAGGGCTGTGTGAGGGAGGAGCTGGCTTGTTCCCCTCTGCTCAGCACTGGCGAGACACACCTGGAGGGCTGGCTCCCGTGCTGGGCTCCCCCGAACAGGGACATGCAGAGCAAGACAACAGGGCCCCAGAGTTGCTTGAGGGAGTGGAGCTTCTCTCATAATACAAGGAGAAGCCAAGAGAGCTGGGACTGCTCAGCCTGGAGAAGAGGGGCTGGGGGAGCTCACCCATGTGTGGAAACACCCCATGGGGAAATTAAGGAATACAGAGGAGTGTCTGTTGCTGTGGTAGCAAGGAAAAAGGGCACAAAACAATCAGCACTGATTGGTACAAAATGTTCCTTTTCCAACCCCCTGGAACAGGTTGTCCACAGGAGTTGTGGAGATGCTCCAAACCCAACCAGACACAGCCCTGGGGAACCTGCTCTGCCCACACCCACCCCAAGCACAGGGCAGGGCTTGGACTTGGGGGCTGCAGGGGTCCCTTCTGACCTCACCCAGCCTGGGGTAGTGATTTCTCCAGCTCAGGTTAGCCTGTATCTCTAACTGCATCCAGCTGTCTACATAGTGTCTACAGAGAGAGGGAGCTTACTTGAATTGATTAGGGTTTACTAGGTTCTAGCTGGGGGACTTCAGAGCTCCTTTAATTGCTGCCTTTCCTTTTTTTTCCCCCATTTAAGAAAACAGGCATGATAACTCCCCATGCAGAGAAGTGTATTTGCTGAAATTCAGGCAAGAATTTTACCAATTATGTCTCATGGACACAGCTCTGGTTTTGGGAGTGCTATTCAAGATGTACTTGAAACTAGCATCTTCTTAAAGAAAAAGGACTCAAAGTACTACTTAATTGAGTAAGGTTATTGGTAACTATTTTCACTATCCCTTAGTGATCCCCACTTCAAGCCCTTAAATATTATATTCAACAGTTACCTGCTTCCTCAAAGCCTTTTAGTGAAAGTATTTCCCAAGTTCCTCAACCTGCAGTTTTTACCTGTGGGAAGAACACCCTTCCTCAGACGAGGAAACAAATCAAGAATACATCAAGACCACAATGTTTGATATCTGAGTTCTTAAGAACTTCTTTTATTAGTGTAGTTTTCACGATTGCATAGTTTGCAAAAGAAAATGATAACAATTGAATGCAGTCTCCTCACTGTGATCACCCCAGTGATGTGAATTTGCACCACGCCAACCATACTGAAAAGATCTTTTTCAATGGCAAGTTTAACAGACCCAAGAAATTCCATTAAGTTAAATTCCATTGCCAAAGGAGGCAAGTTATTAAACGTTCCTTTGTAATGGAGTCCACACAATCCCAATTATAAAATTCAGATTTTTTCCAACAAAAAGTAATCTGACAGAAGAAATCTGATCAAACTGCTTATTGCAAATTAAGTTCTTGTAAATATTTTAAACACTAAAAATTTCAGCTACATGAAAGACCATTAGCGACTGTGTTTCAGCTTGTGCTTTTGAAAAGCATTTAGCTCCTCTCGACATGAGCTGTGGGTTACCAGGAGACTACCTGATTAGGGATGCAGCAAGCTGTTGTCCTAAGGAGGGAACCACAGGGGAAGGCAGGTAGGAACAGGCCGGGATTACAGACTGACTCCTGCTCATCACAGCCATCGTCAGCCCAATGCCTCTTGAGCTGGTTCAGTCCCACGGTGTCAGAGGGCACAACAGCTTTGATGGAGGATCGAAAGTCACAGCTCGCCTGCGGACAACTGTTTGGAAGGTGCTTACCCCAACTCCGAGCAGCAGCTGGACAAGAGATGCCACCTCTCAGGTCCTCCCAGCAGAGCCTTTCGGGGGACCGTGGCTTGCTAACTGCCCCGCCTGCAACTCCGGTGCTTCGGGAACGTGGTGAGAGACACAAGCCACCGAGACCAGCACCGTGCACTCCGCAAGGGGACATTAAGCCAGAGGCAGAAAGGCCTTTACTGGAACGCGCCTCCGTTCCTTTGCCAAGCAAAGAGCGGCCAGCCTCCTCCTGACATTTCCACCTCTGTCACAGCCCATGAAGTGAAGCTGGGCATTGAAGCAAACTGTAAAACAAATGGGCTACTATGTCCATCTCCTTTATTTGTGGCTCTGCGTTATAATGATTACAGGTCAACTTTCATGAACTGTACAAGCAGTAAAAGGCAGCCAACTATGCTTTACATCATTGTTTCACACAAAGCAAATACAGAAATACCCAACTGCCTAACTGTCTATTTAAAAAAATGTCTATAGGCACAAAGCAGAAGAATGTTGGAAAAGAGAGCCAAGGGAAGAGGTATGCATAAATAAAGAAGTACTTCTTACATCAAAAATGTCCCAAGAATCACAAAGTCTGCAGAAGCTTGGTTAATCAAATACTGCAGTACTGATCTCATCAGTATAAAAGTGAAAGAGCTTTAGTTCTGTAATAAAAATTCAATTTCTTTTATTTTGTTTTGGAGAGGGACAGGAAACAGGGTGGAAGGAAGGTGTAAGAGAAGGGAGGGCAAACTTTAAAACAGCAGCCAGTATTAGGAAGGGCAGTAGGAGAGGTGAACAGGCACATTGGAACCATGGGAACATGTAAATTGACCACTGTCAAACCAGTGTAAATTTCTTGGTTTCTCATGGAAAACATTTTACCCACATATTTTCCTCCCAAACATATATCCAACACTGTCTTCAATATATGACTTTGTTGGTAACTTCTAGGACAGGAATAGCGCATTTATTCCTGCCTTCTCGGTGCTGTAAAAATGTTATCTAGATGATTTCAAACACTTTCTTCAGCTCTACTATAAGCTGCCAGTCAGACTTCTGCATTTCATCCCTGAACCAGTCCTTCAGAGCGTCGATGGACTGACGGCTGATCTGCAACGCACAAGACAAACCCATCAGAAACACACACCTGCATATTAACAAAGGCAGCTTTTGGTGCATCAAAAGCAATTAATCTGAGGAAAGGGCATCAGTCTGCACAGCAGGAAACATTGTCCTCCGCCCAGTTTTGCTGCTGATCTGCTGTATGAGCCCTCCCATCCGTTCCCTTCTCTCATCATGCCTCATGCGTGGTCTCCAGAGACGGCAGAAGCACTGACCATCTCCCATCTGTGCACAAGCAGGAACCTGTGAGCAGCGCGCCTGCCACACTCCCCCCAGGCCCACGCACCAGGGTGGAAAAGTCCCTGTGAGTACACACCCCCTGTTTGTGGGTATGTGCCCCAGCATGTGTGGGGCAGAGGGTGTCTTACAGTAACTAAAGCAGTTCGGAGCCTGCAGAACTGTGGCTTTGCTTTGACAGCAGAAATCTGAGCATGGGATCATCTCGTCTAAGCCCAGTGTTCCAGAATCAGAGCGACTAAAGTATTGCTATTTGTCACACGATTTCAGAACCAGGCAAACACAATCATGCCGTAATGCCACGGGGGCCTGCTAAGCCACTTGGAGCACTAGCTACGTACAACAGCATGTGAAGAGCTAATTTAGTGTTTTACCCCCTCAGGTGCAGTTAAGCTGCAAGGTATTTTTAGCTGCAGTACATCATCGCCTCAGTCCTCTTGAGGGGCAGCACTACTGTGAACCTCAACACAAGGCTCCAGAGAAACTTGGCTGCATGATGCCACACACAAACTGTTTTGAGTGTCTGTTAGTCTGCTGGAAGGTTCCTCGTGTATGTTTTTCAGGCTTCATGCAACATTTCCACTTCAAGCAAGCTACTGCTACGTCATAAGCCCTCTCCAAAAATGCATGTTGCTTTTACCTTGCTGACGAGGATATCTGTTGCTTCAAAGTGTCGTCCATACATTTTAGGCGATTCACCAGGAATGGGTTCTATTTTAACACATACTTCTTGGCCTTTTTTTGCAACCTCCACTGGTTTATGGTTTATTTCAATACTTGTAACTATTCCAATTTCAACAAACTGTAACACAAAGAAGCAGCTGTAATACAGAACATCTCTGTCCACACACACTTCTCTAAATTCCTGTTTAGGGATTCCAACTGGCTCGTGTGAAGTACTGTGCTAAGCGGAGCAGCCACCTCAGAACTGGCACAGCAAAACACACAGCACTAAGCACATTGTATGGCAAAGGGCGGCGACATTGATTCATCCACAGTTCACCTGGGATATCAATTCATTATCCCTTAACATGCCAGGAGTTGGCTTCCCCGCCTTGCTCATTACTTTGTATGTCAGCAGAGGAGTTGCTTCGGGGGAAGGAGGGTGGTTGGCAGGCAGACAGCCCCCAGCCATGCTTGCTGGCGGGGCCCTGCGGCAGCCAGGAACCACACCTGCTACAGGCCTCAGCTCTGTTCCAGCATCACCAGAGAAAGACTTGATCTAGAAGTCTGAACCTCATCTCCTACCAAAACTCTGTGCGCTGGGAAACGGCATGGAAGCCTTTCCTGGTGCATCGTCCCAGCAACTACCAGGTGGGTCAAATGTCCCCTGGGAGGAGGCGCTTACTTACGTTTTTGCTAGGTACGCACATGGGAGTCCCCTGCTTCACCTGGCCAGCCTCCACCACCACACCCATCACTATTGGGTCACGAGAGTTGAAAATGAACTGAGGAAGTATTTTCATCTTGCAAGGAAATACTGCTATACGCCTGGAAGATGACAAAGAAAAGGCATTTTAAAAATAAATACTGAACGGCATGCACAACATTAACAGTTCTGCCTTCTCCCACACTTATTGGGCATTTATTCTAGGAGCGTGACTTGGGGATAAATCAAGCAGGAAAACACTTTTCCAATCTTGCTAATTCTAGTCAACACTTGATCTTCAAGAACTATAGGGAACAATAATCAAGTATGGCTGGCATGGATTTTATTCTGACTGGCTTGGGCAGTCAACTAAGACCAATACCAAAGGAATAGAGATTTTGTAGTATAATTAGAATCTCAGAAAAGCACAGGAATAGAAATATTGCCTCAACCCATCACAGGGACTCCAAAACTTCAAGATTCTTGTTTGCTGAGTGAATAAAATGCATTTAAATGCTGAGGTATACAAACACAAATTAGGATCAGTATGAAATTAAAATACACTCATTTATTTCATCTGTCCTTACTTTACTGAGGACCAGCCAGTGACATAGCTTCCAAAAATTAATTTTTGGTCCCTATAAATTTTTAAATGATTGCATATTCATGTTATTGCAGTCAGAATTAAGCCCTGTACAGTGGAATTGCATAAATATGAAACAGAAGCCAAATCCCTTCAGTTTTGTTTTAATTCTGCAAGTCTAACCCATCTGTCACAAACTAGGAGCAGAAGCCAAGTATACAAAGCAAGTGTTAATAAGAAGACTCCATATTACATGACAGTTTTAACTAAATCTTATAACTGCTTCACAGCTCTCACCCTACTAAGCCTAATCCCAGATGTAAACAATTAGACTGAAGTTATTGTCCTGTCCTCTTCCTCTTTTCCTTCCTTCCCATTAGAACTACATGCTAAATAATATGGAAACAAGAAGTTAATTTCGATTTCATTTATAATAAAACAATCAAGAGACACTTGGGAAGCAGCCAGAATAGGACTGCTCTTACTTACTTGAATTCCTCTTGTTTCTGTTTTTTGTAGTCTTGTCTATATTTTGTGAAGGCATCAAATAAATGATAAATTATTTCAGCACTAAAAATTCGAACTCCTAAACTATCAGCCATTTCTTGTGCATCACGTTCAATCCTCACATCAAATGCTAGAATGACTGCGTATCTGTAAGTAAAAACAAGTCAAACGCTTTACTAGACAGACCACAGAACTAAGGAGGGGGCCCTCCTGAAACACCGCCGTGCATTAAGCGACACAGTAAAGCAAAGAAGTTACTTACTGCGGGTCATGCTCCAGCATCACTGATGCCTTCATAACATCTTTTTTATGGACCGGACCTATATTAATTCCTGAATACTGTTGAAAGGGAAAGCCACATCAGTCAGTCACTAATCTTTCAGAGTTGGAACAGTTACCAACTAAAATGCAGTAACAGCATCAGATACAGCACAGAAGTACTTACTGGCACTTCTGATGTTTTAAGAAATTCAAGTAATGCTTCTAAAGAGCCTAAAGTAGAAGCCTGGACATAAACACCTTTCTCTTCTAATTTGATTGCATTCAGTGTTTGCTTCAATTCATGTATTAGTTCATCCTTTAGGAGAAAAATAAAAAAAAAAAAGAGAAAGAGGCAAGTGTTAGTTTTATTGCTATTTATGCCTCAGGGTACAAAGTCTTCTTATTCATGAGCTGCTGAAAGTATGGGAGAGCCATACAGCTAGGCACCAACTTACAGACTTGCAGTATAGGCTATATACAGCCCCGTGATACACTGCTGCTTGCTTCTGGCATTAAAAGAGTCCAAACTGAACCAGACTTGAGGCTTTTGCAAGAAGATGATCATATAAACACAAAGCAGATGCCCATCCTGGGAGTTTGTAACATTTCTCTGCGGACTACACATCACTCTGCCCAGCACTAAGTCTCTACTGGCAAGACTGAGCGCACACACGCCCCGCAGTGTGTGGCAATACCTTTGGTTGCCTAACTGAAGACCAACAATAAAAGCACACTCCTAAATCCACAAGCTGGAAAAGGATTCTGAATGCTCTTTAGTTCTAGGTACAGAGGATGCAAGAGCACAAGGCCATTTTCCTGCTTTCAGAAGTTAAAAACCACATTTAAGAGCCTGTGCTTTTAAATGCAAACACTTCATCTTTTCCTCTGACAGACAACTGGGTGTTGCCATTTACTTTAAGCCCTCACATATCTACTACTAGTACACTTCACATACGTGCCCATATATGTACCCAGCAACAAGGTCTCAATTTGGAGAACCTGAAAGATCAACCTTCCTTTAGAAGCAAAGATAAGCAGACAGCAGGCTAAAGTAAAACCATGGTTAAAAGTAAACTATTAACACATGAGTTTCCTATTTAAACTAACTTCCCAACTTCGGGCAACAGGAACATCTCATCTGCATTTTCGTTTTAGGATAGCTGTGGTTTTTTCCCCTGCCATTTTTAAAACGCAAGTTACAAAATAGATCTATTACAAAAGTCTTAAATCAGTTTTGTAATTCTGATAGTTTGAAGAACTCCACTAGCAGATATCTGCCTAATGTAATTGAAATATATGCATATATTTCACAAACACCGAATTAGTAATTAATGTATAGTCATACTACAGTATGATACTTGTTTTCAAACCTTACTCTACCAGCAGAGACACCCCAGCAAAATATCGGGGAAAAACTAAGGGTCAAAATATTAAAATCATCACCACACTAATGCTGCACATGGGCACAAAGCTACAGCATGTTACTGTAACAATTTTAAAACACAACCAGTTACTCACATACTGAGCTCTCAACATTTAAATGAGTTTCAACACCAGAGAACTCAGTTATCCTCAGCTTAAGTGTCTTACTTCAACATTAGTCATCTCACCTTGAGGACTGGGACTTCATCCTCTTTGTGAGCTACAAGCAATGGTAAACCAGCCAGTGTTTTTTCCAAATCTTTCCCAAGAATCTTCACACCTTGAGCAGCAACAACTTCTTTGTGCTTTTCATACTGGTTCTGAAAAGGATAAGACACACTATCAAAGAGTTCACATGGATGCTACACAGCAACACAAGGTAGTGCTGAGCAACTAAAGAACTTGCCAGCAGAGAGCACAGCAGTGAAGTCCAGCAGCTCCTATCTTTCATCAGTGATTTTTCTCCACTTTGCATGTTTCAGTCTGCATGCTCCTCTCCCTTCAGATACCCCCATCCTCCCCTATTGAGAGGAGCAGGGCAGGAGAATCAGCTGAAAACAAAGGAGGCAGCCAAAAGCAAATATATATATACTAGAAAGACCAAGCAGTGATAGGCAGCTGCTCACTAAAAAAAGAAAACCTCACAAATTCAGCCCCATGGGGGGGGTTATGTGGAAGATGCCGACAGCTCAGCAGATGCAGCCCAAGGCTCTGGGCAGGAAGAGCTGTTAAGGTCTCCCACTGGAGGCCTCCCCCATCCAGCCTTCCCACCTAGTTCCATGCCGGATTACTCAGATGCTCCTCCCCACCCAGGGGAACCTCCGAGATCTCTCCCCACTCAGAGTATGGCTTCAAGGCATCACAGAAGAGGTTATTTCCTGAAGACCTTTAAATCAACATTTGAAGGATTTTCTGGTTTATTTCTTTTGTTTAGGAGCTTCCCCATCCTTTTCTTGACACCACAAGGCAGCTTCCTTCCTCAATTTTGTTCCTGCAAGCCTCTATTCTTTAGTCCTCCACCCCCAAATTTGGGTCTTATTTCAAGGATGACAATTCCCCATGAATGGGCTGAATTGAAACCTATCCTCATTTCCTGGCCAAAACCCCAGCTCCCCTAGATCCACTTCCCCAGCTGAAGGCTCCCAAATCCATTGTTCTTCATCATGGTGCTGGTACCCTGTGGTACTCCATCTCCCACCAAAGTGTGGAAACTCATCTGAAGACCTTGTTGATGGCAATGTGGGATCTGTTACGTTGCTATGCAGTCCCACAAAAAAACTTCCATCTCAGTTTTCACACACCAGTTTATCTTTGGTTTTAAATAAAGGGAAGCAGACAGAAGTGCTCTCAATTCATTCCTCACACTACCAGCATACATTCAACAGCTTCCAACAAAGCAGAGAACATAACCCAAGGAACATCTATTTTCCTTTTGCCACTTTCTAGACATCAGCAAGTTATTACAGTAAAGTTGTGCTCCAGAGCAGGAAGCCTGACTTAAGATTCTCCAAGGCAACTGTCCTACCCCACAGCTAAGAGTGCCGCACACACAAGTGGAAAGAGGGACTCTTTTCTTCCTCTTCAGAGCAGGTCAAGCAGCTCCTGCTCAGATTCCACCTCAACACCAATACTGCATCCTTCAGTGCCTCTGAGGCCACAACAGTCTCACAACTTGATCACCATGGCAGAGAGAACACCAACATCAAGCCCAGTCCCAGCAGTCATCAGTATGACTTTACAAGAGTATCTAAGTTTGCAGGAACTAGATTAAACACAAAGGACTGCAGTGGCCCACAGGGACACAGTTCTCCAATGAAATGAAGCACCCCACAGTTGTCTCTCAAACTCAATACTAGTTTTCCACCTCTAAACCAAACCTTTGAGGCCTGTCCTATTACAGTCACTGAGGTTATCTGTATGGTTTTCTTTGCCTTAAGCAAAATCTGTGCAGACCATTATTCCTTCCCTTTCAAAAAGGAAAAAATCAAAGCAGCTCTTCTCACCATCTTTGAATTGTATTGTATGGATATTAGCGTATTAATGGATTTATTAGCCTTTCATTTCTCTGGCTCTCCTCCTCCTTCCATGGAAAGCAATACAGACAGGTTCTCAAATTCATTGTCTCTTCCCAGTCTATTTAAGTCTGAGGCAGAAAAACCTCCAAGAATCTTAAAAATGGCAAAAGGCTGCAGATTCTGCAGAGGTCCTGGTCATCGCCACTCACCAACTACTTCTACAGACTCGTTTGTTTCACTTTTCTCAAGTATAAGTGTATGGGGGTTTTGTTATTAAAAACACACTTTTACTAATATATACTTCAACTCAGAAGTCACTGTACCAGTACACTCCAATTTTTATTTAAGATGGGCATCTCCCTCTCACACGTAGCCCCGTGCCTGAATCCCGAATTAAAGCACACATCTTAATCCTTGCTGTAAGGAAACTCCTTGATCCTCCTCTTTGCCACAGCTGTAACAGACACACCAACAGGTATATACAAGCACATTCACAAGAGTACCAGATGTGCACTGTCTTCCCTTCCAAGTCATCCTTAGATACTGCTAGTATAACTGCACTGTACTACATTCTTGGTTTTTATAAAATACAATTTCTTTTCTTTCCTGATGCTAAATCTACTCTCAATGTCAATATGCTGACCAGTTTCCATACCTTAACTCGTAGCTCCTTCATCGGAGGCGGCAGCAGCAGCCCTCTAATCTGAGTTACTATAGGACCTTCTACACCAGGAACAATAATGGTGTCTCCTTCTTTCAGGCGTCCATTTATCAAAATAACATCTATGGTCGTGCCCATGCCTGGCAGTGCTTTAACCTGAACGAAAGGGGAAAAAGTTACTCCCTATTTAAGCACTTCAAACATCTTTTTTTTTAACCAGGAAGAAGGGAGTAAGGAAGGGAGAATTTTCTAGATGAATTCCATGAATTACCTCCATGACTTGAGCTCTCAGTTCCTGACACTCAGCTAGTCTCTTGGTCAGCATAGTTTGTGTTAGCTCAACGAGAAGAGCTATCAGACTTCCCATGCCATCCCCTGTGTGAGCAGAGGTAGGTACAAGAGAAACAAAAGTGCGGGGGTCCTTATTTTCATAAAACAAGGCAGCATTCAAGCCCTGGAATCAGGATTAATAGTTATATAGGGAAAAACATATATACACATCAGTATTAACAGTAATATTCAACCCCAGGCAATTACTATTGCATTTTTTAAATACAAATTTTAAGAAACATTGCTACTGACAGTACGTTACAGAAGACGAAGCTTCAACCCACACTTGGGAGCAGTACGGAATAACTCTACAAAGCTAATTACCACATCTAGCTTCTAAACAGTACTGTATGTTGCCAACAGAAGTTCCCAGAACTGATGTGATTCATGCCCTGCCAGCATCCAAGAGAACAAGAGACAGATGGGATTCTCCCAGGCAATTCCCAAAGAGAGAAAGAATAAGAACAGAAAACTTAATCTACTATTCATGACTCCATTGACCACCCACAGCAAGTAGCTGCTACTTTTCTCCAAACTAGCACCCTAAGGATAGAGCAGGGAAGAGAAATTAATTTAGTAACAACAAACTTTGGCTTATCAGAGGTAAACACCAAAGTGTTCGGAAGAGATGTGACAGTTTTCTTGATATTCCAAGTTCTTTTGTGAAAATAAAAAGAAAAAAACAACACCCCAAAACAAAAATCCATACACAAACCACACCATACCCTATTAGCATTTTTGTTAGAAGAATCTTGAATATTACAGCCTACCTGTTTTGCAAATTCCACTATGATGGCTTTTGCACGTTCTTCAAATTCATCTTTTGTATTCTTTTTCTGCTTCTTTAAGGTGACAGCTACATCTGTATCTGGACTTTTTTTCCAGTCATATAACCTATCAATCTTGAAAATAGAGTAATATGTCAACTTATGCAGCTTACTAAAGGTCATCTTTATGCTTATGCCACATCACCTGTGAGATACTTTACCAGACATAGCTATAGCTGTTATAGTTATCACTGTTTATGTATTTACACAATGTCAGACAGTACCTCCTGACAGCAATATTATTTCAGGTTTTAAAGATTTAAAATACAGTAATCTAGGTTCACATAAGGAAAGTTTATATACATTAATTACATCAAGTTAAAGTTAAAACATTTAGAAGAAAGAGACCCACGTATAGCTTCACATACACAAAACCCCCAAACATGAAGGGAATTTTTTTTTTTTCCTGAAAAGAGACTGTACTAGTTTTACAAAGAATTTTTTAAAACTTAGTGATGAATTTGGACTCTTTCTCATGTTGCTAGAGAAGGGATCACGGGGGAGGTGTTCAAAAGACACAGCTGCATACTTCAGAAATACTTCCCTAAGTAAGTTTTCAAAGCAGGACAGACTTAGGCCAAGAAACTATTACATTTGCTGTACAAATCAAAACTACCATCTTTAGAAAATTTATTATAGCCTTGTCAAATAATAGAACTATGAACTGAAATGCAAGAACTTTCAGCTAGTTAATCTCATGTTCACTGTAGGCCTTAACACCTCTCTATCCAATAGCTTTTTTTAAAAAGCAGATGCTGTCAACAATGAGATAATGGCCTCCCCAGTTCCAACCATCTTCAATCTTAATGCTCGTTTCATTTTTTTAAAGTATACTGCAGTTTTTAGACTGCACATGAATACCCTTCTGTAAATTCCCTGTCAGCATGTCAAATAGCATCCAGTCATTGGACACAAATAATTTCCTTATAACAATTCATATAAGTCATCACAAACAGCCAGCATAATTTCTCATGTAGAGGATTTCTAAAAGCAAGGCTGAAAATAACTGGCTTTACCATCTAATGTTGTAGAGCCTAAAATACTTCCCACCAGCAGTCAACTTGACTATTCCATGCGCTTAAAAGCCAGCTTATCTTCAAGTCAAACTAACACTTATCAGTAGCTAAAATAAGCTCATCTTTCAGTTTTATCAGAAAATGCATACAAATCCATTTAAGTAGGTGCAAGAAAAAGAAGCACAATGGAAGTACAAATTCCAGAAGTGTGAACCATACCTAGAAGTTATATAAGATAAAGAAACTTAATCAGTAAGGACTCAGAAGAACAGAGATAATGTTCTGCAAAGCTCCTGTAAAGCCATGAGGGCATCAAGGACATGAAAAATGCAGAGAGGATCTAAGAACCACTGCTTCAGACTTTACACAAACAATTCAAGTTCATGGAAGAAACCAAAAAATTGTCAGATGCCAAATACACCATTAGATTAGAGAAACACAGTATTGGAGTAAAAAGCTATCTTACCTTGTTGAGAGCTACTATAAAGGGGCATTTCTTTGATTTCAACAGATTTATTGATTCAATTGTCTGTGGCTCCAAACCATGCATAATGTCAACTACAAGTATAGCAATATCACAAAGTGAACTTCCTCTATTTCTTAGATTGCTGTGGCATTAAGAAAAAATAAAAATAAAAAAGTCAGTCATGTAGCAAAACAGAAATTTAATTAAAACAATTACAATATCAAACTTACACTGACCAACAAAAAGCTAAAGCTGATCAGGTAGTTCTTTCCTCAAAAATGTAAACTGTATCAAAAAAATAATTCAAATCACACTGTAAATTCCATTTAACAGAATATATTAGAGTATGTGTAAGCAAAAATAAGAAACTATTATTCTCCTAAGAGTTTCTATTACTGTATTTTTTACAAGTTGAGACATGTTTTGATTTTTTTTCTGAATGAGACTTCAGACAGTTACAGTGAAATACAGGAATGGAAAATCTGAACAAGACAGTTTATTATACAATACTACATAAACAATAAGATTATCAGACACCTTTGGTGCCAAACAAAACCTGGCTAGAAGATGAAGCCCTGTAAGTGATATGATGCCAAGAAACTGATCAGAACATTACCAAGTACCCTAAGACATGACATTTCAATGCTTGCAAGAGGTTTACATTTAAGAATGTCACATCAAATCTTAATCTTTCTGTTTGGAGATTTCACCCAAGCACTACCTCAGTAAGTAGTTATATGTATCATGTTTTAAACTTAAAAGTCGATTTTGTGGCTTGCCTGCATGCACTGGTGTTCCTAGACAGCATGCGATCTCTGCTAAGACTCAGCTGATTTCCAGTCTTACAAACTCAGTTACCTTCACTGGGACAATGTGAACTGGAGGTTAGGACAAAAGTTTTAATTTTTCAGAGCAGAGTACTTAAGCCACCTGAAATTCTCACCTTTTCTCCTCCAGCTAACTCTCTGCTTTCATCTTTCCTCTTACACTAACTGTTAAGAAAAAAGTTATTTACATGCTTTTTCAGATATTCATGGCTCAATTGTCATGAAGACAGAAAACTGATCAGATATAAAAGGCCAGCGATTAACCAGATATAGAAAGCACCTGCAAACTAAGCAAATCCATTTATTCCTCTACTTTAGGTTGTTGGGGTTCTTTTAAGTGAGAAGAAACACAACGGATTATGCAAAGATGTAGCACTTTGTTAAAAATATATGCGGATGCTTTAGCCATCACTTCTGGGAAGTACTATATTGTGAGAAACATTACCTGAAAGACTCATGTCCTGGAGTGTCGATTATCAGCATGCCTGGAATTTTTATGTTCTCTCTGTCAAACTAATATTTCAAAATATTAGCCATCTTGTAAAGATTACACAAGAAGGAAAAAACCCCCAAAACCTAAGAGGTGGCAGCGTTACTGACAGCCTTTTCTTCAAAAATCAGATACATATTTTAAGAAAGGGCAGCATCCTCCATAAACCAAATCAGACAAAGCTCATTTCAGTATAAAATAAATTATGCAGCACATTCCCCTAGATATCAAGTGGCCATAAGCTCAGCTAAAATTGGTAAGACAAGACAAGCCTACATAGGAAAAAATAGTTCAGACTAGTGAGATTTATCATCCTGGTTTTGAAGATTTCCTTCTCTCCACTGACTTTACATTTATAATAAATTAAGTGAAATCTTAGAAAAAGCCATCAAAGTTTTTCAGTCAGCTGCTGCTGCAAGAAAAATAAGATGCAGTATCCAAACCAAGCAATACAGAACAGTTACTACTTCTGTAACACAATAAAATTCATCACTCGAATTGGCCCAATTTCAGCACACGTAATAAAAAGGTAAGGTTTTAACAGAAAATATACTCAGTAAATTTTAAAAAAACCCTCAATTTACAGACAAAATATTGACAAATAAGCAGTCTATGTACATAAGCGTACTGTCCAGAACAGAGTAAGCAGTATTTATGTATTTTTTCTGAAGAAGTGGCAATACATTAACCAAAACCAAATATATCAATTGAAATGAAAAATGAGACAGTCTCCCCTTTTGGGGGGTGGGGAGGAAAATAGGAATTAAAAACCAATCAACCTCAATATTAGAGATGGGGGGAAAAGTACAGCTGTCCATGTCAGGAAATCTCAGAGGCCTTAACTAGTTTACATTTCATATTTTTTAAAAAACAGTCTTTGAAGTGCTATAACACTTACATTTTTCACCATCTTAGTTTGCTCGTTAATAGCTTCAAGGGGAACATTAGTCGCACCAATCTGCTGAGTAATACCACCAGCTTCACTGTCCTGTACATGAGTATGGCGGAGCTAAAGACAAAGAAATCCGAAATACTTACATGTAAAAGACTGAATTAATCTCCGAGTACACTTTAATTTTTCTTTTTTCAACCCAAACCACACATGTATAAACAAGATGCACAGGCAGTGCTTTCACAATCCACATCTTACCTTATCTAAAATTTTGGTCTTGCCTGTGTCTACATGCCCTAGGACACAGATAACTGGTGCTCTGAGCTTTTCAGTGTTCATATTTTTGCTGTTTTCAGCTCGTCGCTTCTACGTAAAAGACAAAAAAACCTGGTAAGTATAAACCAAAAAACACAGCTCACCTCTTGACTTGATACATATATAAAACAGAGTTAACTCTGGGGCTTGAATTTTCAAGGTAGTTTGACATCTGTCATTCTTCTTTTGGCAAATCAAAAACTGACAACCAACAGTTAAGTTTGGGTGGTTGGTTTTGGTTACAGCCTAGCAGGTTAAGTTATTATATCCACTAACATGTAGCTTTGTTGAAGGTGTATCCTGAAGCAGCATCTTGGGTAAGAAAACCAAGGATATTAGCAGCCACAAAAACATTGAACAGTTTAGAAATACACCTTTTAAAACTCTGAAATATTTATCTGTAAAGGATAAAAGCCTCTTTCTCCAAGAGGGAGAGAGGTGAAAGGAAGCGACTGGAGTGAACATTCTTTGTGATCAAGCTTTCTAAAACCAAATACTTCGTCTTCAGGCAAGAAGAGGTATTTTTTCTTAACCCAGTCTCTGGACCTGGCTAAGTATTAGCCATGACACAGCCATCATTTCAACAAATACGGTTAAAAGGCTTTTCAATTAACTGAAGATTAAGGTGTTGCTTATACAACACAAGAGTCCGGTTGTTCAAATAAAGCTTTATCTTAATACCTCAATTCTCCGTTTAGCTTTGTCATAAGCTCGCTCTTCCTTAGTGCGGTCATCATCAGAGTCGTACTCAGAATCAGAGCTAATTTCCTTGCTGGGCTTTTTTTCCATAGATTGTTTTCCAATAGCTTGGGAATCTGCCTCTCTCTCATCTGAAGTCTTTTCATCCTCATCATCACTCCCCTCACTATCTTCAGAATCTTCACTCTCTTCTTCCTCCTCCTCCTCATCTTCTTCCTCCTCCTCTTCCTCATCCACTTCATTTTGTTCTTTGACTTCAATGTGGACAGGTTTGCTCTCTATCAAAAAAAAAAAAATCTGAAGTAAAAATTCTCTATTAAATTCACACTTATGGGGGAGAGGGCAACAAAAAAGCCCCAGAGACTACTATATAAGAGTGAGGATTCAGAGTAGGTTCCAGTCAAATGCTAGTCAAGATCATTTTTCAACTTTCAATATAAAAAAAGTGGTTTATGTTCAAAGCTGATGACTTGTGTTTAGCGTTTGTACAAGCAGCGTGAGTTTGGGGTGGGTGGAGGAATTATATTAACAGGACACTTACACTTGACACCATTCACAAACATTCAGATGAAGTGGCATTCTTTAAAGCTGTGTGCACTTCATAATGGAATGAACACACTACACTTTTAAACAAAAAGCAAAAATACTGCAAATTCAAGTATGGATTCTGATCAGGAATGCACATTTAAGAAGTAACAATCAAAACAAACTGTCTCTTCTGTTTTTAAAAAAACCCTAAAATCTCATCTTAAGGTTTTCCTAGACTGTTCAGGGAAGATTAATATTTTTCAGAGGAGTTCTTCAGTAAACACATTTCCTATTTAACATACTTGCAAAATCATAAGAGACAAGCTAATGAACACTTTAAAGCCATGCATTCTCTTTCTGACAGAGCTGCTAGGAGACCCACTGCTCTTCAAGATTAGTTGTCTCCTTGCTATGCTGAAAGTCCATCAGCTTAGTAATACACTAAATCTAATTCCCAGGGAGGCTCTTTTTCTGGATCACATCCAAGCAGCAAGAAGTGGGATGTGACATTCTCCCCAGGACAGTGGCAACAGACTAAAACAGTCTTCAAAAAGATGAGCAGCCCTTAGTCCTCAGAGTAAAGGCAGTCCAGCACCATAGGAACACACAGTTGTGCTGAAATAAATTCCATACTGATGTACAAATATGTATATAAAGTGCTGGGAGTATAGGGCTGAGCAAGTCAAAAATTACTTGATGACTACTCTTTGATCTTAAACAATGCAGACACATCAAGGAAGCACTCAAAACAGTCATCAACTCCTGTTCAGGAAGACTCACAGCAATATGGCTTTCTCCAGCGCTGGAAGAAAACATCCAAGAGGCTATCCCTGCATTCCTGTGCAGCTCTAACTTCCCTATAAACACTGCTCTTGGCCACAGACAGAACATGGGCTTTGGCATACACGTGTAGGAATATGAATGTTCTGGCAATTCTTTCCTTGCTTCTCTGAGAGGCAGGTGCAGAAGAGGAGAGAAGGTAGCTAAATCTTAGTAAAACACATGCACACGCTAACCTTCACACTGTCTTAGTCTTACACTTCTTTGAGAACTTGTCTCAAGGGCACCCTCCTAGACGTTGCCAGATTTGTGTAGCCACGTTGTTATGGCTTTGGAATGGTTACTAAAGAAATACAGTACCAGGTAAAGGGTTTCCTTAAACTCCCAGATGTGGCTTAAGCACATATTAAAAGAGTAGAGGATTTTTACACCTATAATAATGAAGAAAAAATTCAAGCTGATTTATTTTAGGTGGTAAGTGCACGTATGAGTATTTCCAAAGGGTCTTCTTGAGCAGTATTTGTGCAGACTCTGAAAGCTCTGCCTTTGAGAAGAGGACCTTCCATTTATCTATCTATCTATCTATCTATCTATCTATCTATCTATCTATCTATCTATCTATCTATCATCACACTTGCCTCACAATTTTATCTAACGGGGCAGTGAGAGACTCTAAATACAATATCATTTTCTACAGAATCAAACTCAGTCCAAAGAAACCTCTTATTCAGAAAAAGCATCCATTTGGTATTTATATGCCCACCTTTCTCTCCATCTTCATCACTAACCATAGCTTCCCAGTCATCCAAACCTGCATCTTCCGTTTCTTCTTCTTCCTCCTTTTCTTCTGAAACTAAGAAATCCAACATTAAAGGAGAAGAAACAGACCAGCAGCATACATTTTTAAGTTCCCCCTCCTTTGACATATTGACAACTGCAACTTACAAGTTCGCTGCTACCATAATTCTACCAAATTATCTTCACATTCCCTGAACAGAAAATGCTGCATACTTAATCTTCAGTTCTCTCCACAAAATCTTACAGTGTTAGCATCTCTGCCCAGCAAAACATATTTTTGGAAGACATAGCTGAACTACTCAGCTAGTTCCTGTCTGCATAGCATGCAAGTGCCTGTATAACGCATGCCACACAAACCTCCACCACAACCACATTCCTTGAAAGGAGCTGCCCAATTAACAGTTAGCCATGTGTAGAAAAGTGACAGAGAAACAAGAAAACAAGCTGGGTTACAGTATTAATTTTAATTAGTGGGAAAATAAATTGTCTATGAAAAGTGCTATTTTAGGACTCCAGATGCTTTAACATAATTATACCATGAATTCCAGAAGCATTCAATATATTAATTCCAGCAGGAATTCAGTCAGACACGTGAAGAGACTGCAGCTCTTAACAGACAAATGGCAAAATGTAAATTTTTAGCCCTCTCCAAAAGAGGCATTAACCAATATATATGTTGCAGCACACCGAGTGTCATGAGATTTCAGCTATTTGAAATGAAGCTTAAGTCCCAGACTGATACAATATTAACTGGGAACTAACATCCTGCCCATGAGCTCTTCTCTTTTATGGAAAAGGAACTGCTCCTTCAAGAGATAAGTCGAGTACACTTTCAGCTTCGTTTTCAAAAAGCTGGAAATTTGTCAGTATTTGTCTGACTTCAGACTAAGGGTAAAAACTGAAGCAGTCTCCTTGCTGAGGAAGTTGTCCAGTACAATGTGATTTTGCCAAAAGTGCAGGCAAAATCAAGGGCAACAAGCACTTACTAGGCTGATACTCTGTTTCACAAGCTAACCCATATCCACTCCATTCGGCACTTGTAAACGCAAAACATTTGGAATCAAGGATACAATCACTGTGAATATCACAGTATCGGTACTAGAAGCAGTGTATTTCCTCCCTACCCTCACCTAATCGCTGACAAAACAGCCTTTTAGAAAGCAAATGAAAAGTCAAGGGAGCAATCATAAGGCACTGAATGTGCTTATTTGAGATAGTTGCCTAAGCCAAACAAACACTGGAAATCATTCTGAATAAGGGACCTTTACACTAATTTTGCAGCTTCATGCCTTTTTATTCCATAGAATTCCATCAGTTCCTCCCTTGGGGAAAAGAGAAAAAAAAAAAAAACAAAACAGCAACTACTTGAAAAGAATGGCCACTCAGCCCCTATCCAGTAAGGTATGATACCCACCATGCAGTAGTGCCACACAGTCTTACGTGTTTTAAGTTTATTAGCTTTACTACTAACCTGGCTCTACTGGAAGAGGAATCTCTTCTTTTACTGGTGTTTCCAGTTCTACAGCATCTTCAGCTGGGGAAGTTACCTCCACACTTTCTGAAATTGCAAGCAAGCAAACTGGTTGCTACATTCTTTGAAAGTGCAAACAAACTTAGACATACAGCTTCACATTTAAATTATATTTTTAAGTTGTGTTATAAGCAAACAAAATATGAATGTATGTAATACAAAACCAAACTCAACTCCCACTTATTGAGCTGAAACAAAGTTAGAGCATGTGGCTTATCTGAAAAACATCTGGCTCAGCAGTTAGATTTATGTGATAGGTCAGTTAGTGGCTAAAAGGATTACCATTGCTTTTGAACATTAAAAAATCCTCAGTTTAAGAGGCAAGAGAAAATGAAGTAATACTAATGAACTACCCATTCTTGCTCTACTGTTCCATATTAGGAAAAAAAAAAATTCACTGATACAATTCAGATAAGCACCATTTTCATTCTCTAAGTGGTAAACAGGCACATAACTCATGTCAAATGTTAAAAAAACCCCAGCTAAATAACAAAAATCACTGATGCAAGGAGGTTTGGGGTTTTTTTAAACTAAGAATAGTCTTGAGAAGAGCCACAGTAATACCCCCCACCCCCAGAAAACTACAAAGCACAAAAGTAAAAAATTCTGACACATTCAATTTATGCCTAAGTAGTTCTAAGTTTTCAAAAATACAAGTTCTCTGAACTACTCACACCCTAGGAACTGCAAACTGGTTTTATATGCAAGAAAACAAATAAACAAACAAATTGTCTCCAATTTAAAAGAAAAGTACTAAAACTAGGATCAATCCCCTTTTATCCTGGGACATCAACTCAGACTTAATTACAAGTTGTTATTACTACACTATATTGTGTTTAACCTACATATGCATACAAAGGATTCAACCTCACATTCATAAAAGGCCTTTACATTCTGTACATCTCCAACATTTAGAAATTCTAAAGAAAATGCCCAGGTTAGGAAATAACAGTTTAGTAGGTTGCAAAACAAAGGATTAAGTGCACAGCCTTCAAAACAACTTTAGAATCCTAATGCATCAGCAGTTGCACGTGACAGCAGGGGTGTCAGAAGAACCTTAGAGCCACCAGGAAGCATAATTAGGTTAGTCACATTTCCAGCAGTGTTTATAGAATAAATCAGCTGATCTTAAACTATTAAGTATCCCTATACGCAAACCACACCTTCTTTATTTTCTGGCTGCTGCTGCTTCTTTTTCTTTTTGTCTTCATATATTGGCCTCTTTTTTGGCACAGAGTCTTTGGATGGCACTTCAACACCTGTGGAAAAAAAAGTGTTAGAAAGAAAACCCAGATGATTAATTACTAACATAAGCTTCAGTTTAAATGAGAACACATTTTTCCAGGATTGCAGTGTGGAGAGAGGAAGTGAAAATTAGATTCAATGCATATTTTCTTTTTAAAAAGAATTCTGGTTTTCAAAAGCTGCAAGACTTGAATATAGTTTTTCAGATACTCTGAATGCTCTCAAGAAGTTAGATTACTGGCGTGCAGGAGAGTGGAACGACACCCAAACAAACTGATCCTAAGACTCCAGGTTTGAAGTTGTCACATACTTACACATAGTATTTCATGAACACACAAACCTCAAGTTTAACAAGCATATGTCAATTTAAAGTCTGCAATGCTAAAAAACTCACTTAAAATCAGTCTGCCAGTCATGCTAGTTTCAGACCATCTGGATTAATTAAGATGCACAGCTCTTAAAAGTTTGAGGATATTCAGTAGATAGTATTTTCCCTTTTGCTCAGTGTTGGGGTTTTTTTTTGTTTGAGGTTTTCTTCATTTTAGTTTTTTTTTCAACCACATAGACATTTTCAAGTATTAAAATAAATGACCAGGTTTAATTTGTCAGTTTCATCTTCACCTCACCAGAAAGACAGCACTGTAATGTTGGAAGGGATTCTATTAAAAACATAAGTTTTGTGAAAAGACAGATTAATGGTTTAACTACTGCTGCACCTTCTGAAACACTCAAAATTCCTTCTGGTACTATGTGACTTACAGTATAGATTTGACAGAAAAACAGTTGTGGCAGCACACAAATAGAAGAATTTTAATAACTACAACAATGACTGAGTGGCCTTTGTGTATGCTTACGATACACAAACATTTTACTAGCTACAGAGATTCCTACCATTACACATCCATCTACCAGGAAAAAGTCAGATAGTGTTCTCTACAAATACAAAAAGTATACACAGCCCTCAGGAATTCATTTGTTTCCTTAGCCACAAACAAGTTACCAGGAACAAATTAGGACATGGGCTTACAACAGATTTGATACATTTACTTCATTGCAATGGAAACAGACTATACTTGATGGAAAACCAGGAAAAGCTCCTATATACCCTCTCCTGAAGCAAATGCACAAGGATATACTGCTCCTGTGGGCTGGCTAATTTGAGACAAACAATGCACTTGCTTAAGTGAGCACATGAATTAATCCAAGGGGATCCAGATCGCTGGTCTTACAAGACCTGCAGCACAGCCCATCTGCTTTTCCTGGTCTTTGGACTAAGAAATGGAAAAAAAGTGATTTTTCCTAAGTTTCATAACTAACATCTTTAAACCGCAAGTGGAATGTATTAAAAAGCTAGATATTTAAAGTGTAACAAGAAAATATATAGATATTTAAACATACTTTAAAAAATGGGGGGAGTGGTGGTGGTAGTGGTGTCCCACACACACTGCCTTCCTTGACAACAGAGTAACTTTACATGGAGTTAACCTAGCATTTGCCCTTCTAGCTCCAGATAAAAAGAATTTATATCCTTCACTGCTCTGTGTTTATTTGGGGGGGGGGGGTTGTGTGGTTTTTTTTTTTGTTGTTGTTGGGGGTTTTTTATATTTTAAACTTTACTACTTACCCTGAGCTTGGAGTAGTTTAAGAGTAGCCTCTGCTCTGGCTCTGGCTTCTCGTTGAGTTTTTGTTAAAAGTTTTCCCTCCTTCTTCAAACGCTCCTTCCTCTCTTTTTCTTTCTGTTTCTTTCTTTCTTTCCTCTCCTGCTCTAATCGTTCCTAGAAAAAGGTTAAAAAACATGCAGAAATTTTAAAGCCTGCTTTACACAAAAGCTGGCCAAGCGTATATTCTATTCCTGAGAAACATATTAAGAAGTAATCCACCAACTGCACTAGCAAGTGTACAGGTTAAGATTACCCCTTCCCTTTTTCTATCCTCAGAGTAAGATATACAGTACCTCCTCTTTGCGCTTCGCTTCTAGTTCCTCCAGTCGTCTTATACGTTCCTCCTCCTCTCTTTTTGCCCTTTCCTCCTCCTCTTTCATTTTAGCCAAGGCTTCTTGCATAGCTTTAACTGTGGCTTTACTGGGACCCTTCTTCTTCTCTTTCTCTTTTTCTTCTTTCTCACCTTTCTTTTTTTTTTTGTCTTTTTTCTTTTTGTCTCCCTCATTGTCATCAGCTACAGAAAGAAAAGGCATATATTCAAAGATCCCGGGAATTTTAAAGAAACTCTAAATACAGTTAATGTTTCAAATGCGATAGGTAATGCCAAATGAGGAACACTTTGACTACCTACTACATAAGCATTTTATAATGAAAAAATAAAATTGACTTATAAAGTCAGAGCAACTGTGAAGTGACAAAGTATCTTTGGAATACAGAACTGTAAGCATATATTGTAATGAGAATCCACCACCTGTCTTCTGTTTTCCCATGTACCTGAACAAACTACAGGCCAGAAAGTCACATGTGAGCCAACACAAAGAGGCAGACAAGGCTACCAAACGTCCAGTATTCCCAATTTATAATAAAGCAACAAGATCTTATAAAGGCTACACTGTTTGAAATAGATTTAGAAACCACGTTACAAACCATCTAATCCTGCAGGGGTGTCTCCTTTTTCCCCAGTGCCAGGGATTGCCATGACTTCAGGAGAAGCCTTCTCTTCAGCTTTTTTTGCAGATTCCTTAGGCTTTGCTGGTTCTTTACCACCTTCTAATTCTTCCTTCTCTTTCTGCTTCCTCAGTTTGGCTTTTTCTTCCTCACGTTTTTTCCTTTCACGTTCTTTTTTTTCTGCCTTCTTCTGAGCCACTGTTTTTACTTTGAATGAAGGTTCTTCATCATCATCCCCACTTTCAGCAGCAGGAGCAGACTTTGGTTTTTGGTTTTTCTTTTGTCCTTTCCTAGACTGGGAGACCTCATCTGATTCATCGCCGCTCTCACCTGTAGACGCTGCCCCCACACGCTCTTTGCTTTTCTTAATGTTACCTTCATCTTCTTCTGACAGATCGTGCTTTTTATTTGATTTCTGAGTTTTCCCTTTGCTTTTCTTAAGCTGTGTCTCATGATCATCATCATCGCTGCCAGAAAGCATGTCTTGTTTTGCTTTCTGAGGTTTTTTAGGTTTTTTATCTTTATCTTCCACTTCCTCACTGTCATAGTCATTTTCCAGATTGGGTTTTTTACTCTTTCCTTTCCTTTTTTTATCCTGTTTTGATAAGCTTTCTTCGTTGTCATTTTCAACCTGGTAATTAAACAATTCGATAATCAGCCATGAAAAATTACTTGCTATAGTAAGCAAAGAAATAGCACTGAGAGATATCAAGAAAAACTTCTCTTACTGAAGACAAAGTTTGAAAGCAATAACTACTCCTGCTGAGTATACTACACCTCAGCACACATTTAAAATTTTTTCTGATTGGTTTTGAATAATTATCAGCATGAATATATGGCTTCTGGTAAAATCCTTCACAAGTCACTTGACTATGAAAATATGATCAAGTATAATTAAAAATACATGCTAGCTGTATGTTTCACATAGGATCTCGTTAACTACACTGGAACACTAGAACTTTTCTGGGACAAAGGTGTCTCATATTTCAACTATTTCCTATTAAATAGCCCATCGATCTCTTCGTGTTCACCTTTCCCGCAGAAGGTTCCCTGTCAACTTTCCCTCCTTGCGCCTCTATTGACAGTTCTTCCAGCTCCTTCAGGATATCATCTTCACTAAAATAAGAAAGAAGTTATGGTACTTAAGTAACAGAGTTTTTGTATAATGAAATAAAATAAGACAGATAGAAAAAAACTGAACTTACTCAAAATCCTGTTTCTTCTTCTCTTTTTTCTTTTTGCCTTTGGATTTCTGAGGCTCTTGCTCCTTTGCAGCTCCTGCACCTTCTATCTCAGCAGCAAGGGCATCAATATCAATATCATCTTTTGCACTAAAATGCAAAAGGAAAGCAGGGTCATCAAGAGTTCAAGTGTTAAGCTTACATAAGTAAAATCCATTTGCATAAAATTAATAAAAGCTTTGAAACATAAAATCAATCACAAAACAAGCAATGCAGGGGCAAAAACCACATTTAACAAACAATTAGGTACTATTACCTTATCCTACCCAGTAGGATGAAAAGGAAAAACCTTTACACATCATCTGCTTGAAATGAGGTGGAACAGTAAAACATGTTCAGGTTTTGCAACACTGTCTTTAAAAGTTTAGATGTGAGATTGGATAAAACTTGTTGGAAGAATATAACTAGACTGTTTTACTTTAGCCCTGCAAATCAGTGTCACTTCACTGAAAGATTAGTAGTCCCCACAATGCAAACATTAAAAACAAGTACTAATACAAGTCTTGCAATGTAGTGACCAGGAAATTCTAAAGTTCTGTGAAGAAGCACTTACCTGCTCTTTTAAACCCCCTTTAGCAAACAAACAAAAAAGCTACTGTATTTTTATTTAGTAAGTAAGCTGGAAGTTGTGATGAACTTACACTTATGGTAGCTGTTGCCTATGCTTTGCTATCAGACTGAATAGTTTATTCTTATCTTTCAAGAAAAGAAGTCACATGGAAGAACATAGCTCAGCCCTGAGCCAGACTCTAAAGCAGATAATAAAAAATACCAACACAGTTGGGAAGCAATTATTTCTACCACTCGCCTTACTATTACCTCTCCCAGGCCTAAAGAAAGCCAAAAGAAGTTTCACTAGGCATCTGAAATATGCATCCTTCCTCCTTGCATCTCATTATAGGAAGTTTCTCTTTCAAAAGTATTTTCTTTTCTTGCTATAAATAACCTCTCATCTGCAACTAAGTAGAAGTGGTTTGTTTCCTGTTCACCAATACTTGTAATTCAGATGTACTTTTTTCATTACTTGTACCATGACAATTGAGCAAAGACTATGTCTAGTGTCCAGAGGTTTTTCTACCTCATCACACTCTATGCACCTGTAAGAAAGATTTACCTACTTCACACTTAGGACTTCAGTACTCACACCAGAGCAGGTCTATTAAAGTCGCAAATATTAGGATGCTAGTTTCATCAGCTTGCAGTTTGAAAAAAACATTTAATCAATCTATATCTCACCTAACTCCCTCTCAGATATGTGGGCAGAAAACTGTTCTTTGTTTTACAATTTCACTCTCAATTATTACAACTCCCTTAGGACAAATCAGTCAAAGGCTGACCTACCAAACACCTGAATCTATATCCAGAAAACAAGGGAAATAAATTTCTTCCAGATTCAGGACCTCCAAGGTATCAGCAAATTCTGAACTACCAGAGCTTCAGCCTTGCCAATTTACAAACCCAGAAGTTGAATACTACTTAAAAAAAAAAATAAAAAAAAATCAAGTACTTCATTATTCCTTTAAAGCTTCTGAAATTCAGTAAGTCTAAGTTGTATCCCCCTTTGCAAAAGGAGAGGGATGAGAGAATCATTTTACAGGTTTAAGTGAATGCTGATATCCACAAAGCCATTTTATCCCAAATATTGGGCATAAGCAACACTGTCTGTATGTGACAACAGCAGGAGGAAGCAACAATGCACTTTTTTTAAGTTCAAGACTGATTAGCTGTATTTTTAAAGATCTTAAATTTTCTTCTATATAGGGCTGAACAAGCCAAATAAAAAGCAGCACAATGAAGTACCTCCCTATACAGCACCTTTATTACCAGAGATACTTCTAGTTACAACAAGAGAACATACACCTTGAAAACACCTAGTAGTACTACTTAAGTGCTGACATGGTAAGTAATAAATTTCTCAAAGAAAAGTAACTCTCAAACAGTTAATGCTAGATTTCTAAACCAATCCTACCTCCCTCAAGAGGAAAGAATAAACTTTTTGGCCACTTCCACCTTAAGAACAGCTGACTTGATGTTTCAGCAGTTTAAGAGCTGCTTTTATAAGCAGTTTAACTGGCTGTGCACCAGGGGTAGCACAGACAGCTGAAATAAAAATGTCAACAATCATCTCTACACTTAAGAGTTAAAGCCCTAATATCAGACTAACTATATGGCATCTAAGCCTACACATAGGCCCTCGTGTTTCTTTTTGCATTAAGTGCAGCGTATCTGTTTATTAAGCACACTTGCTTACTTCCTCCTACTCTAGGAGTTAATGGAGGAGATTGAGTCAAATAAAAGCTTGAAATAGCTTGAAGAGACCAAAACACAGCTCCACTACTACTACTTCCATGGCTGTACTGCTCCCACTACCACAGGATGTTAACCATATGGTTGTACAGATATTAAACATCCAAGCCTTTAAACAGCTTATATTTTACATGGATATCCCCCAGGCTGACTCTTCACATTGCAACTTTGCAGAAAGTTATGTCTAAACATAAGACTTTTATGCTATTAGCAAAGAGGATGCTTATGGCACCTTATGGCTTCCAGGATACAGACTTTAAGGGGGTGTGGGTTTATCTGTTTTCAAATCAACTCACTTCCAATTGAACCTTGAAAAATTCTTTGGGTAAAAAAAAAAAAATCTCAAATCAAACACTAAAAAACCTAATTCATTCACAGATATTAAGCTTTAATATCCACCAGGAAGAACAGTTTAGCAATAATAATGAAGAGTGTTCAGCTATCACAATAGTGGCATAAATACAGTACAAGAGCCTTTCCAACCTTGGCTTCCACCGCTTAACAGTCAATGGTTTCCAAGAAATGTATACTTTCCACTATATTTCCATTTACTAAGTGACACAGCAAGCTTCAAACATTTGAGCTTCAATGAAGTAAAACCTAAAATTAAGGCTACATGCACTTACATATACAGCAATATATATAGTTATAATTCTTCTTAAGAACTGTAAAGCAAGAATATCATTGGAAAGCCATGGAATTAAAATATTGCCTTCCATTACTAAGAGTTTATTCCCATACTGACCTTAAATTTCCTCAGCTTTGAAAAGTATAATAATATTCCACAAAGATTCCATAATAAAAGAAAGTTGAAAAGAAGATTGAGAAGGTGTCCTCTCTCTCTTCCTGGGAAATTCTTATGTCGTAAGGAACCCACTGCACTTAGATACGTAACAGGAAAGCTTCTTTCCTACTGGCATCGGAAGATACACCTAGGAACTTTTTCCTGTGAACTTTTTAAAGCAGTCCCCAAACACACATTTCAGAAACCCAACCACTCTTACAGGAACCTCCTCCAAGTCCCCCAAAAGGTTTCCACACAGCCTCCCTTGTCCTTCCACTCGGGCTTTACAGGGGTCCTAACCCCAACCCTAAGTCCGACACAGGAATCAGAAAGCACCAATATGCTCGGTTTTGAATTCTGACCTTGAATTGATTTGGCATGAAGACTTCATACACAGACTTCACAGCCTCACTGCCTTAGGCGATTCAACCTCATAGTGCTTTGGACTCAAAGGAGGCTTGCTGTTGATCAGGTTCACACACCAAGACAACTCCATGCTTCCCCAACACAAGAGGCTCAAGGAGGTCTGGAAAGCACGAAACCAAAGAAAGTCCTACTGCACCACTGAGAAAGGGTTATTTCCCTGATTTTCTTTTGCCTCTGTTTCAGAAGCAAAGCCTGAGCCACCTTTCTTATATTCACATACCTTTGATTCCAGCCTCTATTTTTGCTGCCAGATATGAAGAGTTCTGACACTGCTAAAACAGCATTTCAGTGCAGTAAAGTTAAAGCAACAGTTGTGAATGTACTTCAGTCATAAACGTAAACAAGCAATTTTCAAAATATTAAATGGCTGCAGACATTCCTCCATGGAGGTCTGTGCCTAATACAGGGCAAAACTATGCAGCAGGAGAAGCCACAACTGTCAGGCTAATTAAAGAAGATGGCAGTAATCAATAATAAGTATGCAAAAATCACCACATTTCAGATACCAAGCAAAACTATTTTTCTTTAGAGTTACATCACTGATTTTAGAAAGTGCCCTACATTTCACCTACACTATTTCACTGCCTTCTGTCATTTAAGCAGGATTACAGCAATATAAGACTCAAAAATATCCCAAAGGATTTTAAGTAGCATATAGAAACACTCACATACTTTATACTGAAGAATATTGACCTTACTGCCCTAGAAATGACATTAAGAAATCACCTGTTGACCAAAAGGGTTCCAGTACAAGTCATCCACATAGACTACTGAAAACCTGCATTACATAGGGAAAGATGCTTATGAAGAGATTCCTGAATAATCACTGGGTCACTGGTTAAATGCCGTGCTAGCACACCATTCTGAACCAAACCACGATCAAATATACCCAGATCACCCCATATAAGTGTTTGGAGATTTTTTAAGACAGGCATGGGCAACAAAGGTGACTCATCAACATCTCTCACATAATCAAATCATCAAATCAGCCCAGTAACAGAAAGTGACACTCTAAAAAGACAAGCTAAGTTACTTGCGTTACACATTAAGCAAAACCAGTGACAAATAAAGCTACAATCCCAAATCCTGCCTATAAGAGAAAGTATGAAACTTTTTCAGTGTGAAGATTAAAGCAGAGTTAGAAAATAAACAAAGTGTTGTCACCTACCACTGCTCAGTCAGATGTAAAAAGACGACCAGTAGCTCTCCTACTTATAAGATCCCACACAGTTGCAAGCTATTGAGTCAGAAAAGTGTAAAAACCTCGTGACTGATAGATGCACAGTATGTAGGAAAAAAAACCACTACAGTGTTTCCCTTGCTAGTACAGAAAGGAAACAATACTTAATAGAAGCCCAGTTGAAAAACTCCTCAGCTATTACATAGCATCTGCTAATAAAATACTAAAATAATATATACCTTAAAGCAGTGGGCTTGTTGCAGGGGGGTGGGGCATGGGGGGGGAACAGTTGAAAGCATGAGAAACAAGCACAGTTTTGGAGCAAGTTCTTTTTCTGATGCAACAGCCTGCAACAGCCAGAACCTAGAAACTCCCTGTGGAAGCCATCCTGAGGCCAAAGTTAACCCTAACACAAGCTTTGATTTACCGACGTTCAAGCTTATGTTAATCCTAGTTTCTACATACTAGGGTTTGCTTTAGTCTTTTATGGGTATGCATTGCCATTTTGCTCACAAACACTTAAATTTTAAAGTTCCATAGTTTCTAATAGTTGCACACAATTAGCAAGATGTATTTTTGAAGTTTGAAGTTTCACCTTTTCTTTGCAGTCTAGAATATTACAGGTGTTAATTAGTGCACATCTCACCAGAACAGAAGTTGTCATGCTCCAAATCAAGATTTAAGCTTACAATTCTGAAATACGATAAAAACCATAAGAGCTTCCTACCAAAGTATTTCAGAACAGTTACAAGTACATTATTATCTATTGCCTCACTCTTACACAGAAGGTTAAAAAAATGACTCCAAGTACTGGCATATTTCATATATTCATCACTAGGGATTTTCACAGTGTGAAACTTCCATACTACGGACAGATACCGCAGGCAATATATTCTCTGTAACAGACAAATCTAGGCACAGAAACTCAAAAGACTTCCCGGCATTGCCCTGGAAAACTAGGCCAAATGCGGAGAAGACAGGACTATTGAACTAAGAGTCAACAGACTTTAGCTTTTTTTTTCTCACTGAACTTCTGCAGCTGAAATGCTTAATTGCCCTTCCTTGCCAAACAAGATCCTCCACCTTTCTGTGAAGGTTCTAGTGAAGGACAGACTTGCAAGCCAACTGACACTAACAGCATTTCACAGATAATCTGATAACAGAAAAGCATATTTTATTAGCAGACCACCAGCAAACATGCCTGTTTTCTTCATAATCTTTCTTAAGACCACACACAATGACGACTGAAGTACACTTATTATAGTACCTACAATACACATCCCCAAACACAGGGCAAAACTTCATTATAAATAGGCACCATGCATCTATGCGTAACAGAGATGGCATCCTGGCTAGGCAGCAGTAAAACAAAGAGCAAAGGAAACTATTAATCCATACATGAACTGAAAGAGTGGAGCAACGGGATTAATTAGCAGTATACAAAGGAGCTGAGCTGCCCTCATTTATATCACTTTGACTCTATTGAAATTAACTAAATGAAACCACACAAATTAAATGGAAGAATTCAGCTTAAAATGAGAACAAGCCCTTAACCACTGGAAATCCAGCATCCAACTTTGCAACCAAAGTCAACAGGGTAACACTCTCCTGCTGAAACTAAAACTAAAGGTCACATGCAGACTAAAGATTACCAGCACTTTTTGATCCACTCCACTGAGCGACACAAATATGATTACTAAAGCTTGCCTTCATCTTAGAGTTAACAGAGATTAACAAACTAAGTCAAGTCACACTAAAAATATTTTAGGACTGCTATTTTAGTTAGGACTAGTTTTAAGCTGTCTCTGTAAAGCTGAAGTTCAAATGTCAGAAAACACTATACAATTAAAACCAGACAAAAAACCATTCATGTGCATGGGGCAGAAGAGTCAGTAAATCAACACAGCAAGAAAGTTGCATCACTGCTGTGTGAACTCACTGCCCACATTCCTGCATAATCAGAAGACTCATTTTTGCTGAGGCAACTTTGGAAATATTTCATCATTTACATGACACCAGCACTTCTAACCGCCTTCAAAGGAACATCACTGTCATTAAATCATTTTCTTTTGCTAAAAAAAAGGTCCTTGAACTTCAAAAACACTGGAAAGAAGCTGAACCATCTGTTTCCATGTGTTTGTTTTTGCAATAGTTTGAGACCAAATAAAACTAATTCTTTTAGACAGGTCTTTACCATTACCCCCCTAGAGCACCTTATCCATCCTCTGTATATGTGGGTTATAAGCCCAGTAATAAGGGTGCATTTCTAAATACAACTTATCCAAAATTAGCAAGTTACCAACACTGAACAGCATATTTGTAGTTGGTTTTACTTGTAACTATTAAGATAAATTGGCATTCTCTCTTCCAAATAAGTTTTTAGAGCAACTGGTTTAAAATTCTACAGAACACAAACCACTTCGAAAGTAATTATTTAATTGCTCAAAACCATGCACCACCAACCTGTTCTTTAAGCGGGTTATAAAACTGAAAATGCAAGCATTTGCTGGCTCAGCAAGGCTATTCAAAACAAAAAAAAACAAAGCCATGGCCTTTTTCTCATTCTTACCTATCAAAGAACATGAACGCCACAAACTTCTCTTTTAAGAGTAGAAGCAGCCACCTTGTTTTTCCTGCTGAAAACATTTGGATGCCTCAAACAGTCTGAAATTCAGGAAAGAATGAACTGCACTTCTTCCCCAGCCCAAGCAGTGAAGGACTGTCAACGTGAGCACCAACTATGCAACCACTGTAGCTGACAGTGCTTAAAAAAAAAACCCAAAACCAAAAAACACCACAGCCCCAGAAAAAGGCCACCCTACTGTTGCCTTTTCCTCAAACTATGGGACAGGAGGAGTGACTTCCTTCCCCATTCGCAGCCACACTTTCCCCTGTGATCTGCTCAGGTAATCCTGGAGCCACAAATCCTTGCAAAAAATACTTTTTTGGCAGCAGTTCAAATCACACACCCGAGTTGTACTGTGGGTGCATAAGCATTGAATCCAATGCAATAGAAGCAGTTACTGCACACAGCTGGGGACAGCACAAGACCACAAGGTTTGAAACGTCTGACAGCTCAAGCAAATTAAGCGTGATGTTCAACTACACCTTCGCTATTTTTCCCTAGTAAGATGAAGGAAGCTGGAGAAGCTACCTAATTACATGAGACAGCAAGGAAGTAAAGTTTGACTAAAAGGGTAATTGCTTTTTACTCAGGCTCCCAAGACAACGATTACATTTTTTAAATATTAAAGAGTCGTGCCTTCTCTTTCAAGTTTGGCTGGGGGAAGAGTAACTATCAGCTAAGCAAAACCTTCTGAAAAAAGACATAGAAAACACAACTTTTAACCTCAACAAATTCTAGAAAAACAGAAAGTCTCCTTTATACAACTGAGATTTTAAAAAAGAAGAAAAAAAGGAAAAAGTTCACCATAAACTAGAATTCCCATTTAAACAAGATATAACAAAATTTTGATATAAAAAAGCTTCTGTTGTGGCTAGTACCTGACAACACAGAGCTCTGGAAGAAAGCAGTTCAAGGTTCTGTTTAAGTGTTCACATCACAAGAGAACAAGATGACTAAAAGCATGGAATATGAAGCACCAAGTAAAAAACTAGCATTCAGTCTTCCCTGAACTGGTTCTTTTGGGTTTTGTTTGTTTAGAAAAAACAGAAAGATGAGAGAAACTACCTCTGACTCCAGTGTTTTACAACTTCCATATGCTGTGTATCTCACATCATAAAAAAATCAAAATACATCACAAAAATACCATTTAGAACACTTCATGAAATACACTTTAGATTGTCTACAATCCTGAAGAGCAAAGCATGCCCACCTACATTAACTATAATTAAAACCAATACTTCCTTCTTACAGCATGTATCTAAAACATATTTCAATATTAAGATAGCAGATTCATGTTTAAAATCTCCACTAGACTACTGTAAAAGAAAAAAATAAGTTTACATACAGAAAAAGTTAGCAGTGCTTCAAACACCAGGATCATCAAAACACACATCTTCTGTAAGACAGCAACTGCTTTCAGACCAGAACACCCACCAGATTACACTGTACTACTTTAGCAAGTCAAGCTTAATGACCAAAGTAATTATGTGTGCACATAATTTGTGTGCAGAAAAATTATTTCCTCTACCAGTCTAGGGGACTATTTTTGCAGAGGGAGGAAGAAAATTAGTATTAATGCAAGCAATAAAAGTTACTAAACTGGAGATTTTGTCCAGAACTGTAACTTTCACTCCTAGGCAGCTTTTAAGTGATAAACAGCACAGGACAAATGTACAGCAATGCACATGAGCCCAGGCTCAGAGAAACATGACAGTACTAATGCAAATAAAACCAGCAAAGGTATGCAGAGTTGTCGGCTTGTCTGGCTTGCTGTTATGAACATCAACAACAGCAAAATTTAACTTAATGTAAACCTCTGACCAAGGCTTTCTAGAGATCTTCAGAGAACTGAAAGAACAATTTCTGCAATTCCTGCTGGCTTACAACATACTATTTTCATACTTTTCATAAACAGTAGTTATACGTAAAGCTTAGATTCATAAAGGTAACCAATGAAGAGAATCGAGATTTTGACAGGAAAAACTGCTCCTAACAATCCACTTTATGTACTGCAGTGTTTTTTTGTTTATGTTGCCATTATCGCAAATATTTGAAGATCCTTAGTCTTTTTACAAAATGATGCTTTGCTTTAAAAAAAAAAAATCCAACAAATGTATAAAAATAGTTTTCTTGTAAATACAAAATGCCTGTGTTAAAAGCTATAGGTTGGGGGGGAACAGAACTATACTTTTGCGTAGAACAGGATAATAAATTTCTGTAATGGAGAAATAATTTTGCATTGGTTTACTCCATCTCAGTACAAGATCCTGGCATCTTCCAGATGAGATTTGCAAAACAGGAATTTCAAGGGTTTATCAGCTGTTCTCCTTGACAGAGCTGCAGAAAGCTTTGTTTGTGGAAATATTTTTGAGAAGCAGAGAGAGATAGCTATTGTACATTTTCTGGCATACAGAATGTTTCTGAACTACAGGTGTTCGGAGGCTTTCTAGCCTTCACAGAACTTTCCCACAGACCATTAAGATTTTACTTAACACACTAACAAAAAGAGTCAAATAGAACAACCGGTAGACAATGCCAGCAATTTAATTTGCAGAAGACAAAGCAATATAAAGCATCAGCAACAGCACTGTAAGTCTTATTTTAGCAGCAGTGTTCACTCTTGGCTACAGAATCACAGCTGGCACCTGTAAGTTCTAAAGCAATATGCATGAATGATCAGAATGGTATGCCTAGGCAACAGTTCACAATATTAAAGGGCACAAGAATAAACATACCTCAAGACTATTTACTGCAAGCTAAGGAAATCTAAGACAAGAGGAAGATGGCTTAAAGCTGGGAGAAGACAAAAAACATGAAAAGCTAATACCAAAGGGAAAGATACATATTCCAGTCAGGAAATAATTTGTAGCATATAGCACACTTACTTGGAAATCTACAGCAGCAGTTTGAGCTTGAACTCAAAGCACAGTTCTGTAGTTTACAACAGCCTTTCTTCCCACTCATTTAAAAAAAAATTTCCTATACTAAATTCACAAAGACAGCAGGGTAGAACCTTGACATACCTTCTGCCATTACAGCTCTATCCAAGAACCAAAGCATAACACATCACTCCCAGGAGGAGCTAGACTACACATCAGAACATGTACTCTTCCATTAGGAAAGCCTGAAAAGTCAGAAACCTCATCTTTTTATTGAAGTATTTGCTATGAAGTCTCATTTGAAAATGAGTGATCAATGTAACCACAAAAATTCCAGAGAGGAAACAATTAAAGCAACTTCCATATGGCTTAGGAGCTATTTATGACCCAAGACACTCTCCACCTTTACAAAGCACCTCTCTAATGTACCACACTGAGTTTTTCCTAGACACCACATATCTGATCGTTCTAGATAAATATGTTCTTCATCAGATGCACAGCAATCAAGCAGCAGGAGTCAGTAAGAGTTCCAGAGGAGCATAACAGAGCTGCTGGTATAGTAGAAGCTGATTTGTAGGTATAGCTGTTGAGGTAGCAATCTCTGTTCATAACAGGTGACAGTCCTGCATTCCCATTCTTTCCCTGCTCACCATAGCCATCATCTCACTCAGGGTCTTGTCCATATGTTCTTGTTCCCATGGCAAAATTCATCCTCCCCTTCCAGCACACTTCCCGGACATAGACCAATACTCATCAGTATGACCTCTAATGTACTCAGCGGAAACAAGGGAGGAGGAAACTACACGACAGAAGTCAAAGCTGTGGGGATAAAAGTAGAGTAAAGATGACTTGTACCTTCTGTAACTTGTCTCAGTATGTCAGAAGACAAGCAGAAAAATCTTCTTGTCACATCAATTCTCAAACCAATGTTAACAACACAGACATACCAACTGCATCTTCCCACGTGCTTCCTCTGCACTGCAAGTTATGCCCCTGAGCTGCCACATGCCTTGGGAGCTGCAGCCAAGTGTGATGTAAGGGACTGTATCTATAACGTAATTGTTGGGGAAGGAGAGAGGAAAAGGAAGGGGAAACAAGTAACACTGCATAGCACAGAACTGAAGATGCAGGAGGAAAAACCAACTGGAAGCCTTTGATTACACAGCGCCATTCCTCTCTTGCTCTACTGGGAATGGAAGGGAGACTGAGATGTTAAAGTCTAACTTCAAGATAAAGAAGCAAACACATGATGCGGCCTCTCCCTGGAAGGAACTTGACATTCACAAGGGTGTCAGCTAGAACCGACACCACAGGATGATGAAGGTACTTCTGCAGACAGAGCCTGTTCCAAAGTATCACTGGACTTCCAGGTCCATCCTCACTCCCATCCCCTCAAACTCCCTGCTATAAAATAAGTCCAGTCTAACCACCCTGTTCTTCTCAAACACATCTGTTTGAATAATTCTTCCACATCACCCCTCCCATTGCCATACAACTGCGTAGCCCTCTAACACAGTATTGCTACCACTAGTATGTCTATAAGCTCTGTACTGCATTTGCAAGGCCTTAGGACTAAAGCCTGTCAGGCTTAGTTTGGCTGAACTTTTCTTGACCTGCCTGCAACTGTTACTTGATTTAGCTATGACAGCAATTTCTCTAACTGACCAGGTGCCTATGCCTAATTGGTTCTACTTTTGTTTACCAAGGCATTCTGCAATCATAGTTTCATATAGATAGCAGTAACGAGCAGTTACTCTGTATGGAATGAGATATTCACAACTCTACAACAATGATGTAGTGTAGAGAAACACATGCCTGGTATGATAGCAGAGGCTTTGAGAAGTGGAGACACAGGATGCAGCAGAGAGGAGCGCAGGTGTTGGATAAACAGAGATGGCTTGTACAGGCCTCGGCACTGGACACCCCATAACTAACCAGTAGTCAGCTAAGAGAAATGCAGGCCTGGACAAAACCAGTTTTAGGGGCAGCAAACAATAAAAAAATAGTATCTAATATATAGTGCCTTTTACATATTTGGATGTAGCATGCAGCTGCAAAGCAATGAAGAGCAAAGGCACAGAAGCATGTTAGCAAGCATATAAAAATGACTGATCTCAAGTGGATCCTAGAGCGAGGAAGATGAAACCATCAATACGAATGACCATATTGCTCCTTGCGAAGGACACCTGATGCTGACAACTTGGCATAACAGCTCAGAATGAAACCACCGACCTTAGGACTCAGAGCAGCAGTGGGCCAGTAAGCGTAACTACTGTAACTGCATTATTGCTCTTTCTTTTTTGGTAACAATTAGATCTGAATTAATAATCATTAGGCTCTCAGGATTTCAATTAGTCTAACAGTAAATTCTTGGTCTCTCTTTTAAGGTATGTTAAAATGAAATTTTGCGCATAGCGCCCAAGAGATGCCCATGCTCACTCATTTGCAGATGCACAGAAATACATGTGGAGATACACAAAGAGAACAAGGTATCCAGAAGGCACTAAGACTCTCAAAGCATCCCCTGCCCACCAGCCGCCGTCACTGGAAGGGCCCCGAGCAGCACAACTTCGGCACCTGAAGGCTTCTGCATGATCCTAGCATCTACCACACCAGGTAAAAAGCCAAGTATTAGGCCTTCTTTCCTTCATAGGCACAAAGATCCAATCCTTCCCTCTTCTTTCTCAACTCACACTTGACCCATCTCTTCACGACAGCTACTCCCAAGATACACCTGTGAAATACAGCCCATGAAACAAGCTGGTAACAACACTACAAACCAGCACACATGGTACAGCAAAAGGTGTGAGGAAAAACACTCAATGAGCAAAATACTTCACTGGCAAAATACTTGTTGCCCAGAAAGGACCAGAGAAATTAAAACAGGCTACACCTTAACCTGATAAAAGGTAACAACCTTAAGTCAGTAGCATCAACATCTCAATGCAATAAACAGCTAGGCAGCAAGAAACACTCAGGAAATAATGTTTTATGAAACAGCCATTGTAAGGAGTATTTTCATAAGATAAACACTTAATGACTCAACAAGGATGTACAAAATGAACAGTCTAGGTAAGCAAAAAAAGCTGTAGTTTCTAGCCCATATGCATTTTAAGATGTTACTTTTCGCTTAACTCCTTGTCAGTATTAACAACTAAAAACACTCTCCAAATTGACTGTATCTTCGTATTTATTATTTCACAGTGACAAGTAACAATATGTTCTCTCCTGCTAGCATATATATACACAACGTTATTCAGTCAGTGTTCCATATGGTTAACATAGCTGCCATTCTAAGAATCTCTTACACACAAAAAAAGTTCACAGATGGGGCAGTATCCAAGATGATATGCACATAACCATAGAAGTGATCCTTTTATCCTCCAATCACTAAAGTGCTTAACGTGTGACTTTATTAAACATGCACAAATCGCTTAAGTTATATCACGATCTATAGAGCTGTCTCCAAATAAATAATTATACGAAAAAAAAAACCACAAACAAAACTTCAGGCACTGCAATTAAACCAAGCAGCTATTTTTAGCTGACAACCGCGACCTGCGCTCACAACCAGCGGCTGCCTGACACTGCCCGCTCCGGGCCAGGCTCCCCGAGAACGCGGGCCAGGCTCAGGGAAGCGCCTTTAAGAGGGAGCGAGCGCAAAGACGGCGGCAGCAACGCAGGCGCTCCGGCGCTAACAGCCGAGTTTCTCCGGCCGATGTCAGCCTCCCCTCGCTCCACGACATCCAGCCGCCTCC
>NW_020799091.1:69042149-69097227 GCF_003259725.1 Athene cunicularia
GGCACGGCACGGCACGGCACGGCACGGCGCGGCGAGAAGGGGTGAGTGGCGGTTGGCTGTTAGGGGCCTGGCTCCTTGCCGTGGGTGGCGGGCCTGGGGAGGGTGAGGCTTTCCGTGGGGAGCTTGTCAGGAGCTGGGTGGGCGGGCGGCCGTTGTTTGTAACAGCCCCGCGGGAGCGCGCCGCGCCTGCGCGATGTCCCACCGTGTGCTGCCCGACTTGGCCCCGCCGGTGGTCGGTGGCGGCCGAGCTCTCAGCGCCCTTCTCTGGCGGAGAGGGCAGGGCCGCGGCCCGACCGGTGGTGCCAAGTCCCCAGGGAGCGGGCCGTGGGCGCAGACCCCCAGGTGCGTGGGGAACGGAGCGCCTGTTGGCACCCAGGCTTCCGCGGCCTGGGGAGCCGGGAGCTTTCTGAGGACCTCCGCCTGTAGTGGAGATTGGCTGGGGTTGGTTTTCCGTTTTTCTTGCTGTTTGCTTGGAGGACAAGCCTCCCTTTGCCCCAGCTCAGCAGGGTTCCCTCTCTCTCCTGAAGACCTAGTGGTCTCTGACCTGCGCTAGCAAAGTTCTTATTTCCTCTGAAAGTAGAAGGGGTTAGAAAGCACTAACGGAGAGATTTTGTAGTTGGCTGCTTCGAGGAGAAGGACTCAAGCGAAGGTGTTGCCGGTCAGAGCAAGCGTGGCAGTTACACGCGTGGAGCGTGGCAGCAGGGTTGGCACTGCTGATGTTGCATTACACTTGGAGTGCTGCCGTGATGCTGGTACTTTGCCCATCACTGCTTAATGCTTTCTTGCCTCAAGGTGTTTGCAAAGCCAATGGCACTTGTAGTTTGGCTATTCTGAAACACAGCCAGGAGTACTCTGGAACCCAAATTCAGCACATCAAATCCCTGGCCTGTAGGTTGAGAATCTGATTAGAGTGACTGTGCACTGTTCCTGTTTCAAAACTGTTACGTACTACAGTGATAGTTTTTGGTAGTATAAGTTTACTGAATAGAACAATCAGTTATGTTGCTCCAGTTCTTCATGCACTCAAGGCTTGGTATTTTGTGCCTTTTGAAGTGTTTGGTCAGGGAGAACTTTACAGAAAATTATTTTAGCTGTGGTTCTTCACACAATAAGGTAGTGGTGAATTGCTGGCTGCTATAGGGTTGTGTTTGCAGTAGCAGTTTTCTTGTACCAGTTGAAGAAGTGTTTTGGCCTAAAGCATTTGCTGTTGAGCACCTTGTCTTTCTTTTGGCTGAGGAGAGGGGTGTTAATTCAGATTTAAACATGTTAATAATCAGGTTCTTAAAGTAACAGCAATTAAACTACTGGTGGAAGCTTATATACTGAGCATTGCTTAGACTTGTTCTGAGACATTTTACATGTCCTCACAGCACCTTGGAACTTTCTGATTTCTGGAATTAGAAAATACATATTTATTAAAGGTATATGGATCTGGCTCAGGGTGAGCCTTCCTTTGGAACTGGTGAATTTTGCTTCTTTATGTTAACAAGTAATTTCAGGTTCCTGAGCACTTTCAATAGCTGCCTTTGGGATCGAGAGAATGAGACTTGACTGGTGTCTTTGTTGCCATCTGTGTTCATTGTGAAACTATTCTCCAGAGGGGGTTGCAATATAGAGAAGAACTATCTACTGTTGTCTTCAGATAGTATAGCATTTTGTTTCTCTACAGCGTGAACTACAAGTAGGAGAGGTCAGGCTTTTAATTAAGTGTTTGTATAAATGTTAATTCCACTATCACTGTTTCCACAGCTCTGAAGAGATCACTTTCTAGTTAAAGATGGCTGCTGATACCTCTGTTGAAATACTTCAAAAAGTTCTGGAGAATGAAATACTCCAGACTACTAAGGTTGTGGAAGAACATCTGGATGCTGAACTGCAGAAGCTGGATCAGATGGATGAAGATGAATTGGAATGCCTTAAACAAAGGAGGCTTGAGGCACTAAAAAAGGCCCAACAGCAGAAACAAGTAATTTCTGTAGTAATATTGACTCTCGATGTGTACAGTATAACAACCTTTTTGGAAATCCTAGGAAAACTGTAAATGTGAACTAAGTTTTTTGGGGGTTTGTGGGGTGTTTTTCCTTCTTCCTCACCTTTCTGTACTTACTAATTTTAAATTACTGAGGAAATTGAGCGTCTGTTCATGTGAGCATGCTTTGTATTTTTCAACAATTGTTTACAATAAGTGTAGGATAAAGAGTCTCATACAAAGATTTGAGTGCGTCCATATTCACTGAACGTTGCTGTCTGGAAGCATAACCCTTGTAGGCAACCTAATCATAAGCCTTTAGGCTCCTTAAGCTTCTGAATTCTGGAGGTTGTTACTTACAGCACGTAAGTGATGCGTGCTCTTAAGCTATTTTGTAGAAAAATGATAGAGGGTATTTCCTTGTTCCTAGGGTGGAATCATTTATCTCACTCGTTCTAACTCAATGAAATGTTGTCTTGGTATGACTGCACGTTTCTTCTTGCAGGAAAGAAACTCTGCTTTTATCCCCAGTACTTCATACTAAATTGTGGTCTTTATGCTCCCCAGAAAGTCTCTTTGAACATAGTTATCACCAAAATATTGGTGTGAGGCCTGAATTGTAAGTAGGGAAGTCACTGGTCTATTAGCTTACTCCATGTAAACAAACCTATACAAAGAAATAGACTGGGTTGGGGGGAAGGTGACTGTATTGAAAGGAGATTCTCTTGCTGTGGTTTGAAGGTAATGCTGTGCTTTGAAATGGGAACGCAGTAAAATGTCATGGCATGGTTGAGATGCTGGAGATCAGGCAGTGTTAGCGGCTTTGTTTTTCTAACCACAGAAGGAGAAAAAGTGGCATGCTATTTGCTTGTCTTCAAAAGTTCAGTTTATATTTGATTCTAGTGTTTTCCTTTTTTTCAGACATCATAACACTTGGGTGTTCTTGGATGTGAACAGGTGGTGGTTCTCATGCAAAAAAATGTTCATGTCAGTTGATCTTAAGTCACCATTTATTTGCATTTTCAAATGCAAATTTGAAATAGTACTCAGTAAAAGGAGTATGCTGCCACACTAATCTGGAATAGGATTGTGCAGAGGGGCATTAAAGCATACCCACTGTTGGAGGATAAGTCATCATGGATGGATTTGCATCATGATGACTTCTTCATGTGCTCATACTTTTATGCATTTTTAATATGCATAATGTTCAGGAAATTTTTTGTTCTGTCCTAATCTAGATTACAGCATTTTTTGTTTGCTTGGAAACTTCATCTTTTTTTCACTCTGCTAAAACAAAACTGCAAGATCAAGAACAGTGATTTATCTAACTTTTTTCCCCCACTGGAAACTAAAGTTTTTTGACAACTTCTGTCACACTGCAGTACTTCAAATCATTTAGCTTAGTCTGTACTTGGTTTCATACACAATTAACTTTCAGTATTGTAGAAGCTGGGTTTTTTTTCCGAAGTACATTTGTTGAAAATCTAGATTAGTTTTTTCTAAACTGTATATGCACATAATCAAGAGTTTTTGAAGTTGTCTGTAAATTTTAGCTTGTGAAGCTGTGTTTCTCCATACATTTTATGACTAATATACATGTGTTTTCTGAATGTTTTTCTGGAAGCCTAGCTCATATTAAGATACCTTCAGTGTATATTTTATAGATAAACATCATCTGTTGCCAGTGAGTTGTTAGGCTTTTTTCTCCCTGTAATTTTCACAGAGGGGTAAAATGAGAAGAAATCTATTTTAACACTTGTAATGACTTGAATCAGTTTTAGACAAGTTCTTTGAGCGTAAAAAAACATTTTAGAGTGAGTGGTCCAAGCTGTTGATTAGCAGTTTTCAAATGCTGAGAATTTTCTGATGTTGGTGTTCTCTTTGAACTAGTCTAGCCTTACTGAGATGCTGCACTGCAGACATTGATGCAGCTCTGTATGAGATTTGTATTTCCAAATAAGCAGAGTAGCCTTACTGCTCAACCATCTATCTGTTGTTGAGAAAGAAGCAACCCTAAGGTATTGTTTATTGTAGTGGCATTTGTGTATTTTTCAAACAGAACTAAATGGGGGGAAGTAATTTGTTTATCCTCCTATTACTGTATGAAATGGGTTTCCCACTGCAGGCCCCCTCTTTTAATTTTTCTTAGTAAAAGCTGTAGAGCTTGCATGACAGGTGTAGGACTAACAAACTCCATGCTAATTATTTCCTTTTATGTTTTCCAAAAGGAGTGGCTTTCAAAAGGACATGGAGAATACAGAGAAATCCCAAGTGAGAGAGACTTTTTCCAAGAAGTCAAAGAAAGTAAAAACGTCGTTTGCCATTTCTATAGAGATACAACTTTCAGGTATAGTAAATAAGCTATGCTCAAGAACCTTTTGCTTACAGATGTCTACAAAAACTGATGTGTTCCTTTGTTCTTTCAAATCCCACAAAAAAAGTAGGCATTTTTAGAAGTATCCAAATTCCTTCATTTTCCAAATCTCAGTCCCTTCTCAAGGTATTTGATTTTTTTCATTCCAGTTAATCAGAACCTGATTTGACAACAATTAATACTCTGTTACACAGATGATTAGAATATAAATGTATAACTTTGACGAAATTTGAGTACTGTTTCATTATTGATTTTGTTTGAGGGAGCCAGGTCTGTAAACATAGTGACCATACAAGAACAGCATTTCAGAAGCATCGCTTTAGTTATTCCAGACAGAGATATTCTGGATAGTTCTGGCAAATGAAAATATAACACAAAACTTGTCTAGGCATCTTCAGAATTTAACCTTTAACTTTGAAAGGATCTGTGGATACCAATTGCAGCTGCTTTCCCTTTGTGCCTGTGCCTTTGTGATTATGTCACTCTTTTAGGGTGTGAGAGACCTAGATCTGAGAGTATGTCCTGACTCAGAATAGGAACCTAAATTAAGATCTCCCACTTGGAAGAAGTTCTGAAGTCCTGGGTTGGTTGTAGGCTGTTCCTCAGTGGGTCTGTCTCAATGTCTTCTGTTAAAACGCAGTTGCAAAGTAGAGTAGTTTGTTGGAGGAGGAGCCAGTTATCCTGTTGTTGGCAGGTTGGTTGTTTTTTTGCCCCCCAAGGCATTATGTTCTCTCTACCTTATAGAATATAAACTGAAACAGCCTTAATGTGAGAAATTGGAAGAGTTGGATTCTGCAGAGGTATCTGCGTCCTACGTTTTCAAAGTTAAATGTTTAAGTTGCAGAAAGATCTGAAACGGTTGTATTTGGCTAGCTTTTATTCAAAGAAGTTGAAAAACTGTCTCTGCAAATAAAGTAGCTTAGGACAGGTTTGAGTCGTTTAATTCTTGTTTCTTGAACCAACAAAGTCTGTAGACTCAGGACAAAGAACTTTAGAGGGAGTTCTTTGTAAAATGTGTTGTGCTGACAACCGGCTTGAAAATGTGTCAGGTTTACCAGCCAATTATCAAGTTGCTTTCAACCTTGCCCACTCGATCTTTTTGATCTGCTTGGCTCTCCTCTTGAATTAAAGGACAGTCACATCACAGAGTTCATGCAGCAAAGCCAAACCACTTAAAGAAGACAGTGCAGAAAGTTGAGATTGCAGATGACAAGTCCACATATGTCTGCCATCTGACGAGTATTTTGAGCAGTTCACGTTACCTTAGCTGAGAAACAACATTTGTGTGCTCACTCCTGTTCCATTGCAAGAGAAAAGTGAAATATTTTTGCCCAGAGTGTTACTGAAGCTGTGCAAATCACTTTTTTTTAACTGTACAATGAGTTTTACTGCATCTCAGTTGTTGAGGTAGTGACTGAAAAAAACCCAAAACACTAACATGTAGAGAGTACTTTTCTGAAGATGTGAAGTTCATTATAAAGAAATTATCTGACAGGCAGTGAAGCAAGAGCAGGAATATTAGAAGTCAGAGGGAAACTTCATCAATAAATGCAGGTCTTAAGAAAGGAGAGAGGCTTTCAGGTGTGTAAGGGAGTAATTAGGAAGAAATTAGAGAAATGGATGGTGTAATTGTGCAATAAAGGTGCTCCAGGGTGTTATTCTATTAGCCATTAAATTCAGCTACCTTTGAAACACAGTTTCTCTTGAAACTAAATTCCTAATTTATGAAGGTCATATCTGAGGAATTAACATGATAGAACTAGCTCTTTACTGTTCCTTTTAAACTTTCTGTAAAGTACAAATTCTTCAGCATATTGATTCTAACACTATATATTTCGCTTTGGTTTTGTTTTAACAGGTGTCAAATAATGGACAGACATTTGACTGTATTGGCAAAAAAGCATGTTGAGACAAAATTCTTGAAATTAAATGCTGAAAAATCTCCTTTCTTGTGTGAGAGACTGCGCATCAAAGTAATTCCCACTCTAGCACTAGTAAAAGATGGAAAAACACAAGACTATGTTGTGGGCTTTACTGATCTCGGTAACACTGATGACTTCACTACAGAGACCTTAGAATGGAGATTAGGCTGTGCAGACGTAATTAATTACAGGTAATTAATTGATTTGTGATTGTTTTGTTTTCAGATACAGTGCAAGGAGAACATACAGACAGGAGAATCTGAAAAGTTTGTATCTTTGATACATTGTATGCTTAAAACATGAGAGTTTAGGCCAAGTTACTTAATCTATGTACTTTGGGAAGGGAAAGAAGAGAGTATCTCTTTAGCAAAGCCTTGAGACATTACAATGAGTGTTGTCCTTTTTGTACAGTAATAAACAGAGGTCTTGCCATGAGGTATAGAGTAGCTACACTGCTTTTTTTTTATGGCCTCTGTGTCACACATCTAAATGCTTAGATGTCACAGACGCAATTGTCATGACACAGATTGGAAGAAGCCCAGAGAGTTGCAATGGTTCTGTGATCCCCTTGTGTTAAATTAAGGTCCAACACCATAATACAACTGGTTAGTGATAGAAAACAATTTAAACATGGAAAAGGATAATAGGCAATGTGTTCCCATTTAAATCTATAAGAAAGAAAAGGAAGGAAAGAAAAAGAGAGCCAAAAGAAATCTGGTTCACCACCCCTGGATCCAGTGTTGTCTCAGGTCCTGGGTCTTGGGTGGTGGGTGCACACACAGCAAAGTTTCTGTCGCCCTTTAAGTTTATTTTATCAGCTAATTAACATACTAGGTGTGGAGGGGCAGATACTCCACAAACTTATTTCCATGAGAGACGAGGAAAAAGGTGGAGTGTGTGTTCTGCATGTACATTGAGGGGGAATGGGGTGCACCACCCCTTGTCCAATTGAGTCAGTGGTCATGCTCCTCATGCCCACCTTTGGTTTTTCCTCTGTTCCCACAGACTTCTGCAGACTTCATGCTTCTTGAGCAATCATCCAGCTTCTGGGTGGAAATGCTCACCTCTTATTAGGCCTTGTTGCCTCTTACACAATGCAGCCAATGATTAGCAGTCCTTGTTCTTGTTTGCAAGTTTAGCAGTCCTTGAAACCTTGTTTGGTTTCACTCGGTCCATGTTTCCCCTCTCTGGGGTTTATCTAAGGAGTTTGTCAATGCAACTGCAAGGGAGTGGGGATTGGCATTTCCTTGGCACTTCCTTGACATTCCTTAAAATAATCACAAAGACCATGGCTTGTCCTTGAGGTTATCTGTGTTGATAAATGTTTGAGGTGTTCTTTTCTTCAGTTCCTTGCAGCAATGCAGTAAAGTTTGGGCATTTTTAATCCACTTCAGAGAAAATTCAGAAAGTTGTCCTTAAAGTGCATCTTAGTCCATATTACACAGATGAGTATTTGGGGTTTTTTTGCAATCAGCAGTACAGAAAGTGAAAATAAGTTGCAGAAGTGCAAATTAATTATTGTGTAGAAGTAAATATTATCATCATAAATCCCACAGTTAAGACTACTGGATAGAAGACAGTAGAAGATAATTGTCACCAGAATAGCCTAACTTTACAGGAGAATCATTTACCAGAACTTTCTGCTTTGCTTTCCAGTGTGTCTAAAAGATAAAGATATCTTTTTAGGTTAATTTTGCCCTTTGGCTTTTTTTTTTTAATTTTAAACTTCATTATCTGAATTCATTTCAATGTTTAATGTCCATGTTTTGGCAAGAAGTACTGTTGTATCTTAAAGGCAAAGAAACTGCTGTTCATTTAGCTTAGTAGCTGTTGAACTTCAGAGGAAATTATTGAAATGAAAACTTGTAATTCAAAACCAGTGGTAAAATGCATTTCCCAGTTCAGTAACAAGCAGATATGCAGAGGAGTGAAGGACAGCTTGGATATATATTCTAGATGGCAACAGCATTTTATGGGAGAAATCTTTCTAGTGGGGTTGTACCAGGCTGCATTGAATTTGCTAAATGTTCGTACATTGGCTTTTGGCATAATTTTACTTCCTACTTGACTCTACAAAGTACTGTGTATTTCATTCAGCAAATTGTGGAGTGGGGGAGTTGTTGTAATGTCCCACTCTAGAGTTCCTGAAAAGGAGATATGGTCCTTCTCGGAGCCTAGAAACAGTTCTTTGCTTCAGTGTGTGGGATAGGAGATGGTGAAAGGATATACTGTATTTAGGGGAGAAACTGTTCAGGTCCCATTGTTTGACCAAAATCAGGATTCAAGTGGTGTCTTGACTTATTACTGACATGTAATTAACTAGCAATTAGTGGACTGTACATTTAGGATCAATATCAGCAAAATGTCATTTATGAAATGTTAATACCTGTGAATTTCTGAACACCCTTCTACAGCTATTTCCAGAAAATTCTACTAGCTTACTCACTGACCCTTAGATGCAAACACCTCACAGGTCATGTGAGTGACAGCACTTTTTTGCAAAGCACCCTTTTCTGAGCAAGGGGAGGGTGTTCCCCTCCTTGCACACTCCCACTCTAGGAGAGGTGTGTGCTCCAGCTTTATGTGAACGCCTGCTGAGCCCAACAACACATGGACCCACACACTGCTGGGAACGCCCCTACAAGGTCATACATGCACACTGAGGCGTGAGTCCCTCCATAATCCACTAGCTGGAGTGCAGCGTCCGATGGGGAAACTGCTCTGTCTGGCCTAAGCATAGATAGTACCAGGTGACTTCTGGCAGTACAAACCCCAGGTTTGACTCATCTGTTTCTACTCCAAAGTTCATGTTAAAAAATTTTAGCTTCTTTTATACTTCTGGCTCCTCATTTATTTTGAAAACTCTCTGTAATTCACTGGTTACTGTTTAATCTGACAGATGGCTTCTTTAGCATGATCAGTTTGCAGCAAAAGCCATTTCAGACAGTCTTTCTTTAGAGCTCTACTCACAGGTGCTGTTTGCACTCCTGTCTTAACTACAGTTATCTAGGCCATTTTGTCCAGGATGTGCTATGCTAGCACCACAATGCTACATAGGGTGCCCTTAGGGAGTAGGAGTTGTGTTCTCTTACAGTTTTTCTGAAGAAACAGGGAATTAGAGATGCTACTTACTGTCTGCATGAATACAGTGTTAAACAACATGTCTTACTCTTTTCTTCTAGTGGAAATTTGATGGACCCACCTTTTCAAAGTCAAAAGAAATTTGGAACAAGCTTTACAAAGTTGGATAAGAAGACCATCAGAGGAAAGAAATATGATTCAGATTCTGATGATGACTAGAAAAGCAGCTAAATGTATTTGTAAATCATCTTTTGTTTATGCTTGGTACATTTCTACGAATGTTTTTTATAAAGCTTACTGCTTTTCATTACATCTGCACATAACGCTCATTTTTCTATACAGTTTTATACAGCTGAGTCATAGCAGAAAAAAGCTTAAATATTTTCTTTTTCCTCTTTTGGAAGTCATTTGTAATTCAAAAATCTGAGTCCTTCTAACTAAATAACATGGTAAATGATGAACTTTGTCTTAAGTATAAGTTTATGAAGTGTTTTGAAGTAACTGTTGCAAACAACTGTACCAAGTCGGACCAAAGGTCCCTCTGGCCCAGTGTCCAGTCTCAGTGGCCAAAAGCAGATGCACAAGGAAGAGTGAAAACAGGGTGAGCAGGTAACAATACTTCCCCAGAATGTACTTTAAGCAGTCTGTGGCTTGGGGAACTCTGAGAGCATTTGCTGGTTAAAGTCGTGGAAGAAAAATCTCTTTAAGTCCTCGTAATATTCTAGCATCCACATCGTATGGCAAGGAGTCCACAGTTTAACTGTGTTGTGTGAAGAACTACTTCCTCTTGTTTTCCTTGAATCTGAGTTCCAGAGTTTTTTCCAATTTTCTTTATTGAAGCAGATGATAGACACTTTTAAAAATTATTTTCCCCTATCAATTCCTCTTCTAGTTGTCTTTTTAAATTTACTATTACTTAAATTATCAGTAAAGCATCACAGATTTATTAGTAAGGGAATTGTGCATTTTAAAAAATGATTGCTTATCTTATGGTGCCATATCATGACATTGAAGAACTTAACTAAGTTGCACTATAAGTTGTAAAAACAGTTGTAACTTCGGTGAATTCTGAAATAGATGGTCAAGAGAAATGCCCCTTTACCATCTGTGTATGCTGCATGTTAAAGCTGATAGAGCGGGTGATAGCACATAGCAACAAGCCTATTGAAAACAGCCTTGTTCATGGATTTGTATAATTCTGTGGGTTTGAATGTGTGAATTTTATAGCAGATGCTTTGTACAAGAGAGTAGAGTAGAGAAAAGTATTTGGGAGAAACCTTGATCCGTTAAGTTTAGATATAGCACCGCATACTATGTACTATTCTTCAATAATGGACAGAATTTTCATGGGAGATCTTTGGAACACAACGTAAAATTTCTGGCTAGGTGAAGAGTTGATGACTTTTCCTTTTGTTTAAAAAAAAAAAATAGTTTGCTGTGTGCTGAAGGACCCTTTTGAGGTGGTACTTTAAATCCAGTTGGTCCCAAAAGCAGTGAAGTGGGTCTAGTCAGTCTTGCTGCCTTGTAGTGGAGCACATGTGTGACTGGGCCAGCCCAGCAATATATCTCTGTAAGTAAGTTTAAAAAAATTATATTTTATTTCTGTTCATGTACATTGAAATAAAATTATTTTAATTCTAATGTTGACTTTTGTATCCTTTCAGATAAGGTGGTCTAGGTGCTGTGGGTTGTTTTTTTTTTCTTTTGATAAGGTCCGTGAGAAAGTTGCATGTGCTCTTTCTAGATCTCTAGCAAACTACATACAGTTCTATCTAGCATTACAACATCCCTTTGAGAAGGCAATCATCTTAAGATGTACACAGTTGCCTGTTAATCTACTAGAAGCATAAAGTAGACTGGCTTCAAGTTGATCTCCTTTTTAATCAACAAACTCTCTAAATGCATCAGAAAATGCTCTTTCTGTTTGTTTTTTTTTTTTAATCCAGTTGGGTGAAATTTAATTTAGGAAACCAATGTTCCAACAATATTTTTTTTAAGAGTGCCTTGGCAGGATTCATCTCTGAGTCCTAATTATGTTGAATAGGCTGCGGAAGTATAAAATCATGTCTAATGTAATTGCGTGCTGTGTGGAAACATACGGGCTTGTCAGGATTCCAGCACGGTGCGTTGTTAGAGGTTATTCGGTTCCACATGTGAACAGCCTCATTACAAATTCAATGCAAGTATTAGTCAGAGTCTGTGGTTTAACGTCACTTCAAGCTGCTGATTTTTTTTTTTTCTAGGTTAATCTTCAGTTGGATCTCTTCCTTCATCTGGCTTGTAATATGGCCACATGCACTCCAGTGCTTATCCAAGGAGTTTGCAGGAATGCGTAGTTTGGGTAAAAGGGGGAGTTGAGACTGTACTAAGTTTCAATTTATTTTGAACTAGCAGCCTTTTAGATCTGTCTGCTTCAAGTCTTTACTTTCATGTCTGCTTTCTGCGTTTTTCTGTCTTGAATGAAGATTAAAACTATCATTGAACAGTCCTCTTGGTAAGATCTTTCTTGATCTGCATGTTACTTTGAGATGAACAATTGAAATCCAAGAATTTTATTTTGCCTGAAACTTAAAAATTCTTTAAGAACTGGTTTCTCTAAGATTCTGGTTTGAGTAGTGAGGAACAAATTATTCTTACACAGTAGAGTATATAGACACATATGAAGTGTCCATGGTAATAAGATTTAAGTCAGCAAGCTAGAAGTATAAACATCACAGAGAACACTGACTCAAATGTCACCTGTACAGACTTGAAAGCACAAAGTTTTGACTTTGTCAACAGCCATCTAGTATCAATATGGCTGATAGATGAGAAGGTGATGATACGCAGTATCTAGAGAGGATGCAGGTTGCATGTGATTAATCACAGCAGAAGAAGATCGTAAATAAGGTTCCTGAGCCTAGACTAATCACAAAATGTACCTGGTCTGGCATGTGTTAGCCATGACAAGGTATTACACAATAGAGATGAGAAATGTTCACATATAGCTTTTGAAGTTATGGGGCTTATGCATGAACTCAGCATGTAACTTTAGTAATGATTAGTGCTTAAGTCTGTGCTTGATGTTCGCATGAAGTAATCATTAAAGAAATGCACGGAGGCAGTAATAACCAAACAAGATCTGTGTCGTTCAGCTCTTGATGCTAGATTATTTGGACTTGACTGGATACTCTTGTGCCATCCCATGTCTGCTCAAGAAATCTATCTAGAAGTGCTGAATTGAGCTTTGGGAAGCATGAAGAAGTCTGGTTCCTGAAAGAGAAGGGATGAGAAAAACTCTGGAGAGGGCAGTGACTGAGCAGCTGCTCTCAAACCTCATTAGTAGGCTGGATTGCCTGTAAGTGTAATGAGTCATTGAGGGAGGTCAACTCGAAAGATTAATTGATGCCTTCCAGTTCTTGGTTCCAAGTAATCCACATAGTGCTATTTCCCATCTAGAATACTTTTCTGCAGAAAATTTGGTTTTTGAACAGTACAGTCTTTAAAACAAGCCTTTTATCTTCCATGTATGAGTAAAGCCAGTGCCCTCAACCCAGTGCATGGGATGCTGTCATGTCTCATATACACAGAAACAAATAAGCACAAGTTGATACAGCAATAATACGTATTTTGTACTTGTTGCATATTCAATAGCCGTGTATTCTACTTTTTTTCAATGGAAAATTCTGTTCAGTAGTGGGTCCATATGTCTGTCTCTTTAGAACAGCTCTTTACAGCCGTTTGAGAGAGAGGGTTACGCTTCAGAGTTTAAGGAAAGCCTCTCTAGGAATTGGAGGTGGAGGGTACTTGATGTGACAGAAGAATATTTTAGAATTGTTCTGAGGGGGATGTTGCCTCTGAGCCCCCTCTAAAGGATAAATAATTAGGTAAGTTCCATCACATTTGAGCAAATTACTGCTCTGAAGGTCTACTCTGATCTTTTGTTCTTGGATCATGCTTTGGAGCCTTCAGTGTTAAGCCAGTCTGATATGACTATGATGATCCAAGACATTCTGGTCTCCCAGATGCTCCTTATTATCTGTCCCCTGGAGGGCACCATTCTGCATTGTATGCTGCAGAAGGGAACACATGCCCATACCTTCATCAATTCAAGTTAACACATCAAAGTGGCTAAAGTAGTACATACAAGACCAAAGCATCACTTAGTCTTCAAATTCAGTGGACTAATTTTAAGTGTGTGTACCCTGAGAAATATTTGATGCTTGTTGATGGAAAGGGAGTAGTTAAGAAAACTTGCTTTTAGAAATCCTATGAGGTGCATCTTCTAAGGCTACATTTCTTTGGATTAGCTGTTATGGCCATGGTTTGATCTGCCTAAAACAATCCACTACTGATCCAGGAGCCATGTTGCTGTGTTAGCTCAGTATGGAATCTGTGTTAACACACTTTACCTTTTTAAACATAACCTGTTCAGACATCATCTGCCCAGTAGTATGATTTCAACATGTCACTCATAAAGAAGGTTTAAAAACTAACTTATCTGTTTCACAAACCATGCAATCTTCAGTAACCATTGGCTTTTCCCAAGATGACATTGTATGCAAATCAGGTGATTGTAATACACAAAACCACATTAATTCATTTCCTGATCTTCTTCCTCCCTGTTAATTATTTCTTTTGTTAGTGTGCTGCCCTAGAAAAAAGGCCTGAAATTGCTTCCTGTTTGTTTCTTAAAATGTTGACTGTCCTCAATGCTTTGTATTGTGAATTCCAGTCACACAGAAATGCTCTTAATAGCTATCATAGAATCACAGAATGGTTTGGGTTGGAGGGGCCCTTAAAGATCATCTAGTTCCAACCCCCCTGCCGTGGGCAGGGACACCTTCCACTAGCCCAGGCTGCTCAAAGCCCCGTCCAACCTGGCCTGGAACACTGCCAGGGAGGGGGCAGCCACAGCTGCTCTGGGCAGCCTGTGCCAGTGTCTCACCACCCTCACAGTAAAGAATTTCTGCCTTATATACAATCTAAATCTACCCTCTTTCAGCTTAAAGCCATTACTCCTTATCCTATCACTACATGTCCTTGTAAAAATCCTTCTCTGGCTTTCCTGTAGGTCCCCTTCAGGTACTGAAAGGCTGCTATAAGGTCTCCCCAGAGCCTTCTCTTCTCCAGGCTGAACAACCCCAACTCACTCAGCCTTTCTTCATAGAAGAGGTTCTCCAGCCCTCTGATCGTCTCTGTGGCCCTCCTCCAGACCCACTTGAGCAGGTCCATGTCTGTCTTATGTTGGGGGCACCGGAGCTGAACTCTACTCCAGGTGGGGTCTCACCAAAGCACAGTAGAGGGAAAGAATCAGCTCCCTCTTGATGCAGCCCAAGATATGGTTGGCTTTCTGGGCTGCAAATGCACATTACTGGGTCAAGTTGAGCTTCTCATTAACCAGCACTGCCAAGTCCTTCTCCTCAGGGCTGCTCTCAAATCCATTCTCTGCCCAGCCTGTATTTGTGCTTGGAATTGCCTTGACCCTTGTGCAGGACTATCTCCTGGCTCGAACTTCAAATGACTTGCTTTAGGTGATGTATCTGTCTTTAAACTGGGATGTGAACTGACATAAGATCCAGTCCAGTGATCTCTTTGCTAGAACACATTTCCTACAGTAAAATTCAAAGTCTCGTTTTAGAGAACAGAAGGCAAATACTTTTTTCCTCCCACACTTCTGGTCTTAGATATTTAACATGATGGCTATAGAGATGCTTTGCACAGAGTGGGATGTCATTTCAGAGCCCACCTGCATTCTTCAGAAAGGCAAGATAAAGGAAGAGATTGGGGCCCTCAGCACTTGTTCACTTCTGAACACAATGAAAACCGAGAGCTTCATGTCTTACAAGACCTTTGCTATCATTACTTACAGGTATGCTAGGAGTAGAAAAGAATATCTGTGGAAATGTAATTATTAAACTGGCTGTATCCCTTTAAAAGTTGGGAAAGACAGCTCTAGAGGGTTTGTTTGAGATGATGCTACAGATGCATGTTTAACTGGCCAGTTAAAGTAGGCATCCGGCATGCGTCAGCTGTCGTGGGCAGCTTCCCTATAAAGCAGTTAAAAAGTCTGTGAATACCTGCTGTTACATGTAATTACATCCCAGACAAAAGGAACAACCTGAGAAATGCATCTGCCTGCTGATGTTATGAAACCGAAGTTGAAACTCACAACAGAGACAGTAATTAGCATGGGTATTGTTCCAGATAATTTTAGACAGTATTCTCACCACCCAGTGAAATGCAATACTATAACCTGCAACCTGAAGGAGAATAACATGTACAATATATAATGCTTTTCAAAATGATGCTCCATTTTGATCACATCTCCATTAAGTGGCATTAAAAAAGAAAAAACAAACACCTCACCCTGGTACCTCACTTGGCATGAGGAAAAAAAAATACAAAGTGAAAACCTGTGAGTAGGAAAGAACTGGTGGTGTTGAACCCTGGTGTGCTTTTGATCTCTTTGTTTATGTAAAACAAGCTTATGTAAAACAAGTGGAAAATGCTATTCTGTCAGGTAACATTTTTTTGTCCACTCTGTACTCCCTTTAGCTCAGTGTAACTAACAGTGTCAGCGAAAGGCCAAGGGAAACCATGTCTGTGGTCACTGACTGCAGCTTATTGCCAGGATGCTCCTGTGAATACCAGAAAGCTTTCCCGCCTTGTAAGTTTTAGAAGATGCGGATACCATTTGATAAGTGAACTTCTCTTTCCTTGACTTCTATCCCCTCCCTCCCAATCACATGCTGCACTGACCAAAATCCAGCACAAGGGGAATATGTACTGGCACCTTTTACATGTAAAAATTACACCACAGCAAAAGGAGTTTAAAATTATAGGGTGGTTCATTTTGTTTTTTTTTTTTTTAATTACAACATTTGTATCCTTTTTCTTTAATATTATTTTAATAATAACATAACATTTCCATGGCTTTCATATATTTTCCCTACTACCAAGCATGATGGCTAGCAACCTACTGTCCTTCTAATTGAAAGTCTCACAATATCATGTGAATCCAAAAAGCTGTGCTTCTAAACAAAATACCAAGAATAATAAAGAAAAATATAAAAAGAGGTATAGCAGTGTTATGAGAGAAGGTAACATTTTTCAGGGGCGTCAGTCTAGCACATTCTTGGGTATCCCTTTATGAAGTCCAGCCATTTAGGAAGAGCTGCTTCAGTCATACACACAAAGATGCCTTCTAACTCATCCCCTCTTCAGCCTATCAAAAGTAGCATCGTATCACAGCTGTGTACATCCCTTCTGACAGGTTATGGGCTGTTGGAGGTAGACCTTATCTGACTCTTAACATATTTTTCCAAATTAAATCTAGCATAAAAATGAGAAAATATGCTGTAGTAGTGACAGATGCAGCCCACTCTCACTAAGCGGTTCACCTGAATTTGATGCTCTGGATTTACAGCCCCACAAAAAACTCTGAGCAGAAGATCATGTTTTCTAACATCCTGCAGGTCCCCTTACATGGTGGTGCCTTGGACAAATGCACTGGCTTAGAGCCCTGCCCCACTCAACGTATGTGAGATGACTTTGTTTCCACAGAGGCTGTCTGCTTTCTGCATTCACTCTAAAAGGCAGTTGTCAAATTTTGTGAGGATAAAGAGGTTTTTAGCAAGGAAAAGTCCCATTCATAACACTGCTGAAAAAATATCCTTGTTTGGCCTTATACTGGATATCATGTGAATACAAGGAACCTTTCCCAGGGACCTAAGAGCATACAGCAGCACGGATAAAAATAATTATATTTAAAAGATAATATCTGCCATTCAGTGAGTAAATAAAGAGCAATGCAATGCAGAGTATGCATCAAGAATTCATGTGACAGTATTGTGAAATGGAAAAAATAGGTGATTACATGGGTAATAAATGAGAGAGAAAATACATAGCAAAGACAAAGAGTATTTAAATTAAAAACTTTATCTTACCATCAGCAAGTGGACAATGTGTTAGGAGAGAAATCTTGCCTAAGGTCAGAAGCTAACTTTTCAAAAAAAGGTCCCAAGTCATTAGCATGAATATGGGTTCAGTGACAGAGGAACGCTAGTTTATTATCACTAACATGATACTGTTTTTACAAAAGGTAGCTGGATGTTAGTACTAAATCATTTTCATCTATTTGAGAGAACACATCTGCTTCTAATACAGACTATCTTGTTCTATAGACAATAAACTAATACATCTGCTGGGTTTGTTGCCATCAAGCTGTGCACTCTGACCTTTTCCCAGCTCATTTATTCTGACTTTCCTCCCCTCCAGCATTTCTTCAGTCACTATTTCCTTTTAAAAGGATTAAAGCCACACTATACATGTGATGTCTCTGTTTTCTGTTATTTCCAAAGATACCACATAGATTCTTACCTTACATTATGTCAAACATTACCTTTTACTATTTTAAATGTTAAACCCTAGTAGAAGAATTGACAGTCTAGTCTGAGATACCACAATAAGGTATCAGTCTTGTACGTGAAGAATGGATGCCTAGCCTTGTTGTAAACTTTGGGAAGCTGTCTATTATTTCCATATTTCACCCAAATAAATGAGTTTTATACTTATGACTCAACTCATATCCCAACCCTCCTGTAACAACAAGGCTCAGTTCTCCTCCTTCCTACTATCTCAGGATCTAAGTCCATGATATTTATGTTTATTGATTTTTAAGGTGAGAAGGCCCACTTGATCATTTCCTGTGCTTTACAGACTAATAACTATAGCTTGGTTTTGAACCCAGTAATTAGTATCTGGACAAAAAAGTGTTTTCTACTCACCACATCTCAAGCATAAAAGAGAGCAATGGGAATAGGTGGATTTGCAATGTATTCAATAATGAAAAGGAAGCTGCTGGAAGAAAAACTTGCTTTCCTAGCTTCCACACATGCTGGACAGAGTCTTGGAAAGAGAAAAATGTGTGGAAAGGGACAGGATTGAAGGGCACTGGCTTCCCAGGCTGTCTTTCCATCTCCAAGTGACTCAGATGTTTTACATACGTGAAAAGTGTCTCGCACACAAGTTGCAAGACTTTCAGAGACCCTCTGTGCGCCCCCACTGGTTTAGGCTGCTGAGAGACCAATTTCCTTCCTCCTTACATCAGCTGCAGCATCTCGTCTCCCCAAATCTGAAAGTCAAACCCTGCCTCTGCTCTCAAAATATTCAAGTCACCCTCCTGAATTAGGCTTGCTGTAAGCAGTGAGATGCTTCTCTGTAATTGTCGTTTTTATAATTCATATGAAAGTACAGTACTTAATTAAAAGCTTGCCAATCTGAAATCATTGAGGAAATGAGACAGAAAATCCTTCCAGAAATGAGTCCAGCCTTATCTCAGATGCAGAGCAAGGAGAGTACCGGACAGGGATCTGCTTCTTGCCTGTCCTCTGCCACTGATTCACCGCAATGCTTTCTGCAAGTCTTTTATTGTGCATCAATGTCCTCATTGATGGAGGAAAAACAGTATTTATTTCCTTTCACAGAGTTGTCCTGAGTCTTACTAACCACCATTTGTGCAAATCTTTGGATGAAAGGAATAGTAAGAGTTCTAAGCTCTTAATATATATTACTTATTGTACTTTAAAACAAATGTCATCATGCTAGGTAGGAATTAACATTCCAAAGCCCATAGGGTGGGTACCTTTTCATACACATATATATAAAAGTCATCAAGTGACCTGTCTCAGAGGAAGGCTGACTGAAGACAGGTGAGTCTGCATTTGCTTATAGAATATTTATTTAGAACCAGAAGCCTTGGTTTTGTTTTGATTTAGCATTTTGTCAATATTGTGATTGCTATGCTGTTTCTATCTACGGCCAGTAATGGCTTTTGCGATGGGAGGGAAAAAAATGCTGATAACTTAAAACTTTATAATCTGGCAATTTGCTGCATGTGGAAACAGCTACAGCCGGTAGCTTTTGATGGGGTCCCATATGGATTTGCCATTGAATCCATAGGTACTCAGTCAAGCTATATTGATCTGGGCTTGCGAATACTCAGCGTTAGTGTTAGAGCTCAAACTGAGCTACTGTGTGTACCCAGCTCTGGCCATGGGTGTTTGCCTGAAGAAGCTCACTCAGGACAAGGGAGTCTTTCCAACGACACTGGTGGACTATTTGTGTTTCTGCATCCATGCAGCCTGGTTTGCAGTAGAAATACAGGCCAGAGAAAAGGTCACACACTAGTAAAATCAATAAGGCATTTTCAAGTGTTAACAGCATTGCAAGATGATTGCCTGCAAGACTCATGGCATGTTTTGTATTTGAAACCCTCCTGAGGAAAAAAACATATGTAAGCCGTAAAAACCGCTCAGTTTAAATGCATTCACCAGCAAGGCAAGTAGTCAATGCTTTTTGCAGTTGATACCTATTATCTAATGACATTTTGGAATTTTATTAATAAGCACAACAGATGTATTTATTACTAAAGTGATTATCTGCCATTATCGCACACAGAAATTAACACAGAGAGAGTATTTCCCCAGATAAATCTTGGAGTTTCCTTGCAAGCTCTTAGTAGAGAATTAAGGGTCATATTGCTTGATTTTTGAAAACATGTTTCTCCAAAAGACAAACAAAAATCCCATTGCCTTTTGAACAGAGAAGCAAAAGTTGTGCACTCTGTAGAACATTAGACTTCAAACATGTATATAATTAAAGCAAGGTCCTGTACCTTCTCATCATAAAGACATGCTACAGGTGTCTAGGAGGGGCCATGTGAGCAAGCCATGTGAAGTGACGGGAGCTAAAAAAAAATCTCTCCTGGCCCAGGCTGCTGACAGGGACCTCCCTGCTCCTGAGCTCTCCAGGCTCAGCCCTTCCCTCTCAATGTGATGGTGTAATGGCACAGGAGATGGAAAGGACATTCAGTTGCAGGAGAAGCCTGTATCCCCCAAACAAGGAGGAAATAAGGAGCAGGTGGGGTTCCCATCACTTGCCTCTCCTCCCACCACCACTCTCTGAAGCTGGTGGCTGCATCCTGTGCTGGGGGTGAGGCGGGGAGCATGCTGCAGAGAGGGTGCCTCTGCTCCCCAAGCTGTCTTCAGCTGATGCCATCCCGGTCTGGTGCCTTGGGGTGGGAACTTCTGGCATGCAAGCTTAGCTACAGGACTGTTGAATATCAGCACTGATTTTTTCAAGTTTTGCAAACCACTGTGTTTCCAGGTCTCCTGGGGCAGCTGAGGAGAGCCATCGCCATGATCCCTGCACTGCTCTTGCTGGGCCTTATGGCCCTTGTTGGTGAGCCAGGGTTGGGTTTGGGTTGCTGTTGGAAGCATCCTGAGGACTGTTTGCAGAGGGACGAGGAGAGGAGGTGTGCAGTCAGGCCTGAGGTCCCCTTTCTGCGTGGCACTGTAAAACCCTGTGTAGCTGAAGGCTGCCATATGAGGCTGCTTGCTGCCAATGTGTGTCCTTTAAACCAGCACTTCTGAAGTACGGGACTGACAACAAAAGAGGGTCACAGACATACCTCCTCTTGATTTTCCCAGCTAACCTCATCCAATCTCTCTGCCTAGTCAGTAATGGTCTCACAAGTGTGACAGTCTGTTTGGTGGAGGCTGTTCATTCCTCAGCTACTGGGGAAGCAGAGTAGTTTGCCTAAGCTGAGGCAAGCACTCTCCTAAATTAATTCCTCACCAAGTTACAGAGGGATGCAGGAGATGATCTCTGCCAGGGTGCTCAGGTACTGCCAGACATCATCTGAGGGATTCCAGACATTGGTGGGCATTGAATGGGAAGAGCCCTCTGAAATAAATGCAGAGGCTGTGGATCCCCTCTCCCATACCAGCCTTTAGACCTAACAGGGCAGATGCCTATTCATCTACATTTTCATTAGATTCATTTGCTTCAACCTATTAAATTAGAAAAGAACAAATTTCTGTTCTCTAGCTTTCTTTGATAATGTTACCAATGGAGAGCAGTGGCAACCATACAAACATGATCAACACAAGGTGATGTGGGTTACAGGTCTGGATGAATCCCTCGTGCTTGACTTGTATGCACTTGGAGCGTGCTGTACAATACTGCTCTGAGATCTTGTGTTCAAACACCTCCGTTTAATTTTTCAGCTCCATCCATGAGTTACAGTTGCTATGGTGATATAAGTGCTCTTCAAGCCCCTGCGATTTCCTGTACAACAGTAAGAGCCCCAGACTGTGGTAGGTATCATTCATTGCTTGGTTTGTCAACCTGTTTGTACTTGACAGAAAGATGCTTCACCTTCTGTTACTGCCACATTAAATGTGGTGCAGCTATTCAATTAGCCAAAAGGGAGAAAAAGCAACACCTCAAATGACAGGTGCTGTGAAGCCTCCAGACCTGGTGGGAAGTTGGAGGACAAACTTCAGGGCTCACAGTCAGGATCCTCAGCCTCTAAGCAAAGGGAAATGGCTCAACCCTTTTCCAGTTAAAACAGCTTCTTTATCAGCCAGAACTTTAGCGTCAGCATCCTCACAAAACCCTGGGGGCCTGTCTGCTTGAAAGGAAAGATGTACACACATCTTGAGTGCTGGTGTGTGAGCTGAGCTGGCCAGAGACACAGTTTGCAGGGGGAAAGTCCCAGGTGTGTAGCCATCTATCTCTGGGTGACCCGTTTTCGGTAACTCCTTACCATTTCCCTCTTTCTTGCCTTGTGTTATTGCCTCATGTCACTGCACAGCTGACTACATTGGGTTCACACTACTGAGAACTCCAGGGACTTTGCCACATACCTCAGATGTAGGCGCCTCCAGAGCAAACACCTGACTACGGGTGTCCAAGCATGGATCTGAACCCACTTGCTTGTTTTCAAATTGTTTCAAAATACTTTCAAAAAACCCTCCACCTTTCTATACACAGACTAACAACATAGCTGTTGCAGCAGTTTAGCAGGTCAGTAGTAATGCATCTCTTGATTTTTTCCAATGTAATTTTAAATTTCAATTTTCCAACTCCAGAGCTGCATTTCCAGTGATGTGGCAGCAGAAGAGAACCACAAACATGTGGTCCCACTCCCAAGGAACTGCCCTCTTCCCCTCATCATCCTCGGGTACTGGCATGGCAGCTCCTCAGCCTATAGGGCTGTGCTTGTTCCTCAAGCACTATTGCCCAACTTGGTGTAGCTGCATTTTTTTCAGAACTCAAGTTACTCCTTTGATACAGCTGCTCAAGGGGAAATTGAGGGGTTTGGACAGGAGGGTGAGTAAGTATGCCTTTTTCTACACTGCAGGAATTGCCACAGTACAGAGGTCTGCTGAAGCAGACATTGTGCGCCTGAGGAAATACGAGATCCCAATTAAGAGAGTAGCCAGAAACCTGTGCTTGGACCCGGCGCTCATTGCTGCCATCATCTCACAGGAAAGCCGTGTCGGCCTGCTCCTGGACAATGGATGGGACCAGGAACGTCACAAGTACGGCTTGATGCAGGTACATGGAGATAATTAAGTATGAGTAACAGAAAAGTAATGTAGTGTATATCCCAGGGCCTTACCTTAGCAAATGACTGTTCTGTGTTTGAGATAGCGCTTAAATGCATTCCCTCTACATCAAAGCTTGTGCTTAAGTGTTGTCCTGAATAAGATCACTTCAGTGAGTCACAGCCTGCGAATACAAAGAAGAGGGGAAAGATACAGTGGTGGTTGTGTTCAGAGGGAAACCCATTTTCTTGCTTGACTTTTCTAGCTTGGTGGGCAGCAACACCACCCCTTTGGAGTGTGGGATAGTGAAGAACATATAAATCAGTGCTCAACTATCCTGGTTCTTTCAATTAATGAAGTACGGGCAAGACATCCTACCTGGACCTGGGATCGGCAGCTGAGAGGTACGTGGTGGGCTATATACTAGAAAGGGAGACACACTGAGTGATGGGAGTGCTGTGCATTTGTTGATGTCACTTTTAAGGGAAAAAGAGCATAAGTCTGGCAGATTTTACAGCATCTATTACCAAAAAGAATCCCCAGAGTTTTCTAGTTTAAAAGAGGCAATCCCAAAACAAGCAGACTGGCAAGAGGTCTGAATATAGATGCAGCCTCCCAGATCAAAGCAGCATGTGCAGGGCCTCCATGTCTCTGCCAACCAAACAAAAGCCACTGGGGAAGGCATAAATTGAGGCACTGCAACACAACAGACTTATCATGGCAGGCTGTTAAGCCGTGTCAGGGAAGCCTTGGATCCAGGTTTGCTTCTAGTCCATTTTATTTGCATGCTGATTTGTTCACCCTTTACTACTTCTTACTCTCTCATCTTTCTTCTGCCACTGCCTTTTTAGATTACACCCTTTCGTGGGACAGGTGTGCTATTCCCACCTGCATTTGGAGACAGTCGTGGGTTCCTTCACTAGAGAAATAAGGATTGTGCAAAATCAGTTACTTTTCAACAACAATGAACAATTAGCAATTTCCCAAGCAGTTGTGTAGGCTGGTGAGACTCATGGCTCTTTTGGTTAGGAATTTTTACTTCAAAATCTTTATGTTTTACTTATAATCCCATAACAACTCCTTCTTAACTTTTTCCAGGGGGAATCTGCACCTACCGTGCAAAAATGGGCAACCTCCAGGTCTATGAGGAAGACCCATGCGACAGAGACAACTACTACGTCAACAGCGTAATTAGGCGAGCCCAGTACTTTAAGAGACATGGGTTCTAGCTCATAAACCCACCCCACCACCAAGCCTCTCCCCTACATAGAATAGTCCAGTAGTGATTGTAGTACCCAGAGCAGTTCATTGGGTTTTCTGGCAGGGCCAATTCTAGTGGCAACGGCACCTTGCCCGCTCCTGCAAACCCCAGCTCACCACTTGTCAATGGGCGAGCTCAGCACTGCCTTCCAGGGGACCCACAGGGACAAGATACCACAAGCTCAGGGCCTTTGAAAGGCAGACAGGGACAGACCAGCAAAGTTTCAGTGTTGGGTGAGGAAGATGACTCTTCCCATTTGAAGCGGAACCCGGGGCTGTTCGTGCATCCCCCAGGCACAGGCATGAAAGCAACTCTCCCTGGGAGTCAGCTCTTTCCATCTCCTCTGTCCACCTCCTTCCCTCTCCCTGGACAATGGAAGGGATGAAGCCCCTGAGTTAAAGTATTTCTTCCCCTTGATTGTGCTGGCTACAGGGCAATGAAGAGACTTCTCTCCAAGCCTGTGGTCTCCGCACTAGCTGTGTATTCCTGTGGCCAGTCTTGTGGGGCACAATGGAAAATACGCTTCTGTTAGTTTCCTGAGCCCTGAAGCCCGCAGCCATGGTGGGGCTGGAGACAGGGTGAAAAGCAGCCTCACACAGGGGAAACCCTCTATATGGGCAGCACTGCCAGCACCATAACAGGCATGCAAAACACGTTTCCATTAGAGAGCAGCCCTCTGAGCAAGAGCTGACCCCAAACATACCTGCCCCAGGAGACCGTATCACAACAGTAGTGTTGGTAAAAAAATACCCACAACCTTTCCTGCTTTAGCTTTGGCACCTTTATGCTGGGTTTCCTCCAAGTTTAAAAGCGTTTCAGCATCTGTCCCTCTGCCAGGAATCCCAGCTTCTAATTAGGAGTGAATTAGCTCTGGGTTTATAAGCTCTGTTTGAAAGTGTTCTTCATTGTGGATGGGTCTGGGTGCAAAATTATGTTTACTAAGAATAATACTGAGAACAAGAGAAAATAAAGATTAATGTTGAATCCTAATGTTGAATCCCTTTTTTTTTTTTTTTTTGTCAGTGGGCTCTGGTGGGCAACAACCTGTGACTTGAGTAAATAACCCAATTTGTCACTCTTGGAATGGGTCTAAAACTCAGCTTGAGAACAGAGAGAGGAAAATGGTGTCACAGACTGGGGTGGGTGAGAAGAGCCAGTGCTTGGGCAGGGCATGAGGCAGCCCGAGCCCAGTCATTGCCCCCAGATCTGTGACCAGGGGAATAAGGAGGTTCATGTTTAACCTTTTGAATAACTCTTTTGGAAGAATCAGGGCACCTTTCTGTCAGCTCTCACCATCGCCAATGCAGAAGCAATGTGCCAGGCAGGGTCAATACAGACAGCGTGAAAGCTGGTTTGGAGACAGCTTTTGTAAATGGAGCAGTTTTAATGCTGTGATCCTCATCTTGACAGTCACTCATCTGCTTACTGTTGCAGCAAGGACTGTGCATGATTAATGTATTTGCAGGCAAACTCATTTTATCATCTCTGGAGACCAGAGGGAGCTCTAGGATCTCTAAGGTTACCGATTTTTTTTTTTTTTAAGACTACAGAAAAGTTTAATGTTGAACAACCGCAGGTATTGAAGTGTGTATTATTTAGTCTTTAGTGAGTTCTGTACTATAGTAAGATAACTTCAGTAAAATCATTACTTTGTAATACAAACTTATGAAACATATCATGTGGTTTGATCCCCTCTACTTGAAATAGCTTATGTAAGATTCATAAGTTGAAGTCTTTGGAGAATTATGTTATATAATTCTCTGTGTTATACAAACCTCTTATGTAAAACCTATGAGTGCATTTTTGGTAGATCAGTATAAACTTCAAATGGGGCAGGGAATCTCATTGCGGCCTATGAATATAAAGTTGTTTTTTGAGTTTGGGGGGTGAACAAGAGTGGATCTTTCTTTGGTTCCCTTCATGTCGCCCTTAGTTGCTGCCAGCAGGCTCCTGTCACCACTACTGGCGTTGCCATTCCTGCAGATCTGTGAGTAGCTCAGGAGTCCAATTTCTGCATGCGTTACCTATGAAGCTGCTGCTTCATGTTATGGTAGCAACACCCAAGGGCCTGCAGACCTGCCTGATGGCTTGTGCAGCATTGTCACAAAGCGTTGTTTATTTTTTAAGTCTATTTAAAAATCCTGATTACAGGTATTTCGTATTTTGTTGCAAATAATATTTTAGGGTATCAACACTTTGCAGTGAATGAGGAAAATCTCTGCAGCAAATGAGCTGAAACATGATAGCTGGATAAATTGTCAGGAAGGAGTAAATGATTAACGAACGTTTAACACTGGGATCCCGCCTTAAGATCTGAGCAAAAGCTTTCCTGACAAACAGTGAGTTCAGATTGCTTTTCCCTTCTGACCTTTTCCTGGTCACACATAACTGAAAGTTACTGGCTGGTGTACACAAGACTGCTGAGGCTGCACTCTTGGTCACCCTTTTGACCAAGTCTATTTTAAAAAAACGGACAGCTTGCAAAGTAAATGATCTAATATCAAGTAACATATCAGAAAAAGCAGAAGCACAGGTATATTGGATCTGGTTGGGATGGAGTTAACTCCTCCCATAGCAGCCCTCACAGTGCTGTGCTTTGTATTTTTCCTTAGAAAGGTGTTGGTAAGTCACCAGTGTTTTGGCCATGGCTGAGCAGTGCTGGCACAGCATCCAGGCTGTCTCACCAACATTCCCCCTCACCAGTAGGATGGGGATGGGCAAGATCTTGGGAGGGGACATAGCCAGGAGAGCTGACCCAAACTGACCAAAGGGATATTTCATACCATATGACATCTGCTCAGCAATAAAAGCTAAGAGAAAGGAAGGGGTGGATGAGGGGTGTGGGGCATTCATTATTATGATGTCTTCTGGAGAAGCTGCTACACATACTGAAGCCCTACTTCCCAGGAAGTGGCTGGACATCGCCTGCTGATGGGAAGTAGAGAATAAATCTTTTGTTTTCCTTTGATTTCGTGTGTGGCCTTTTTTTTTTTTTTTTTTCCCCATCCTGATGAGGAGGAGAGTAATAGAGCAGCTTGGTGGGCACCTGGTGTCCAGCCAAGGTCAACCTAACCACAGCAGGTAATGAAAGAAAAGCTGAATCAGAGGAGAAAGAAAAGTCTGGGGAATCACAGATCAGGCCATCTGGCTGCAACACCAAGGAAGATGCAAGAGTGACAAAGCAGCAAGTAACATTCAGGAGAGCTCTGGAAGCCTGACTTGGCAGGGAAAAACCACCTCCACACAACTCACTAAGTAAGTGGCCAAGAGTACAAAAGTACAAAATATAAGTACAAAAAGCACTGGTTATCAGCAGTTTGTGGTCAGACTGGTGACGTGTTTCAAATGGAGCTGCACAAGCCTGTCCTACACCAGTTTCTCTCAGATTTGTGGTTTGAAAATGAATGGTGGACAAGAGCTATCAAGCCATGGGGTGATGGCCATGCTGAGAGGGAACATGAGGACTTCCACTAATGGTTAAAAACTATGAAAAACTGTTAGGAATCAAAGTACTGAAATAAACTAAACATAGGCACAAAATATTCGAGAAGCTCAAGCAGGAGCATAAGCAGGGGTGGAACAGGCAGGTGACCATCCCACAGAAAGGGCTGTGGAGGGGTCCAGTGGGAACCCAACCAGTAGATGCCAGGGGAGATGGGGAAAGGAAAAAAAAAAAAAGGAAAGAGAAAAATTATATTTTGAGGTTTATTTTTATCATAGCACTGTGTATGAAGCACTTGGGGTAATTGTCCTCTCAGCTGTTCAGCTGTTAGCAGCAGTGAGGGTCACCTGTGGTATTTGGGTGCGTCACACCAACAAAAACATGCTCAGGAGGATCACGACTCAAATGGAAGGTACAGCCTATAGGAAACAAGGAGTTAGACTTGCTTTTTTCTCGAGAAAAGAGGACATAGTTATGATTTTCTAATATGCAAAAGAAATGGGGGGCAATGACACATGTCCTTCCTTTCCCCTTGAGGGTAAAGCAAGTAGCACTGAGTCTGGCAGAGGTTTGTGTCATACTTCAAAAACCTTTCAGGGTAATGAAGCAATGCAATATTCACTGGGCACAGAACAAACAAGACCAACATGTAAACGTATCTGTATGTCATACTGTTGTAGAGCAGGGAAATGCAGTAGGTGTTGTTTAAGGACTTTTCCAGACCAACGTCGCTGCATCGGAATCTGCAGTCAGCAAATTGAAAAGACAACAAATTACAGACAGGGAAGCAAAATCTCCTCTGCTTTGCTTTCACAACAGATGTCAGTATTAGGAAGCATATTTAAATGCACTTCTTATAATAAACAGCAAATGTGAGGTGGTAAGTTTTCTCTCTCATCCCCTTGTTAAGCTGCAGGTGGTGTGGGCCGATCCCTCCATGGCTCAGACAGGGGTCTGTCTAAAGGCTGGGGCTGCAGTGACTGGCTTTTATAGACACCAGGCAGAGGGAGCAATTAAACAACCTGTTTCAGCAGTAACTGAAGCAGTAGGAAACCACTGCCAAAAGCCAGTCCTCGTGAGCCAGAGCTGTAAGCCGCATGGGCAGACAGATTGCTCTGATGACTGACTTTGAACACTGAAGTTGGATCAGTTTGAGCCACATGTCCATGTCACTCTCACTGAGGAATGCAGAAAACAAAGGGAAATGCCACCACAGCAATGCAGTGCTGAATAACCACGTTTGTTCTGCTTTGTTACTCATTGAAAAAGTGGTCTGGGATTTCCTAGCCAGCAACCTGTTCCCAGAACAATGCTTCTCTTGTGGTTGCCTTAGGCACACTCAGGACCACACCCCAAAATACTAGTCTCATTTTATGGGGTTTTCTTCCTGATAAAAGCAACCTCATGTTTTATCCAGTCCAGAAAAGGCAACACTGGCCTCTCCTTTAAACTGGAGATATTAGACGACTGTGAGAAACACCATGGGGGTCATACTGGTGGTCAGTCACCCCCGAAGTCTGTGTCCAGCAGCAGGAGATGCTGCCTGGGGAGGACACATGAGTTTGGCTGCTTTCTGCAGTCCATTTACCTTGCACAGGCCCAGCATCTCTAGCTGTTTAACAGTGGTGGCAGGAGGCACGTCCACCCTTTGTATGGCACTGCTGTTCATTAATCCATCCAGTTGCTTTGGGAATGTGTTGGTGCTGTCCCCCTCCACAGCCTCCCAGGCTGCAAGGCCATGGCCATAGATTCCTTGACAATGCTAGTTTGAATCTTTATAAAAGCCTTTTTGAAGACCCAGCTATACTTCACCCACTGGACTTCATCCACATACTCACTGACACCGTCACAGAATGCCATCAGGGACCAAGGCAGGACTGCCCCTAATGGGAGCCAGGCTGACCCTCTCCCAGCTGACCAGGCTTATCCATCACCTCAGTCACTGCTGTCTCAGGTTGCCATTTGGCACCAGGCATTCTGGTTCTCCTGGCTTGTTTTTGAAGTCACTAGCAACAGTCCAGAAGCACTTTTAAGTTTGCACTCGCTTTGTTGCTTAATATTGCATGTGCTAAACTCTTGACACTGTATTCTGTCTATTTTGTCTTTCTGATTTATTGTGATCATGATGTTCATTTCCCTCCTGATTTTTTCAGAGGTAAACTGAATGTCAGCCATGTCCACCATGTAGATCACATCAGTTCAATTTGAGTAGTTCTCTGCATCTCTCAGCTTTCTCCTGCTTCTAGTTGAAACGCTCCTCTACAACCTCTTTAATTTCCAGTGCCATAGTCTGGCTGTGTTACAGCCCAGGTGCAGCCCACCCCTTTTAGGCTGCTCCCCTCATCCATGAAGTTTTACCAGTTCCTGACATGCTTCATCTACAAGCCCCTTCATTTCCACACACAGCCACAGTGCAGTCTTGGGACAAAGGATTTGCCCCAGTGTGGGAGCTCTAGGCACCCAAAGCATCCTGCCTCCCTGCCACAGTCTGGGTAACCTCCCACAGCTTAAATGCTTAATTGCTTTGGGAAGCTTATATCAGCCTAGTTTCTTCCCTGAAGACATAATTAGGATCACTCACTTCTTACTCTACCCTTATTAAGCTAATTAGCAATAGAGGAGAAGTGCTCAATAGCATGAAAAAATCTACACAGTGAGGATGCAGCTGACCTGAGACTCTCTAGTGCCTTCACCCCACGAGCTGCCCTGCTGCAGCCCTCAGCCTTCCAGAAACATTTACAACTGGAAAGGTTTCTTCTTGCAAGGCAGGTGAGGAGAAAATTGGTCCCATTTCTATCCTTTAAATCAGGTTGTATTTTATGAATTTCCTGCCTATCCAGCCACACCTCAGTTGATTCAGATCAAGGAACTGACAAAGTTCAGGAGGGTTTTGTCCTGCCAGACACAGGAGAAAACATAAAGAGTGAGTTGCTGGTACTGGATCTGATCCAGTGCCCTGCAGTCTGGCTTCTGGCTAAACCAGAATTGTCTCTTACATGTGACTGCTGTGATCGACAAAGAGCTGCCTACTGATAGTTCATGAATACTATTTATTGACTGGATCATCGTGGCACTGTCTATGTGTACTATCGGTCGGTGTTGTGCACTTACCAGGTACTTGAGCTATTTCAGCAGCAGGACTGTTGGATTGTTCTGTACGGAGGCTGAAGGTCTGACTGGGCTGTTGTGGCTACAGACTGATGGCAAATAGTTCAGGGTCTTGCTGGTGGCCAGCTATTAGTGGCATCCCTCGGGAACTGATCCTGCAGCCAGTACTATTTAGTGTCCTCAGCACCAGCGTGGTCTAGGGACAGAGAGATCTTCCAGCAAGTTCACAGGTTCTTGGTGGAACAGAACTGCTGGTCGGAGGAATGTGGACAGGCTGGACAGGACTCTCATAAAATTCAACTACAGGTGCTACCAAATCCCACACCTGAGATAGAAAAGCCCCAGTCACCAGTACATGCTGGGCACCAGCCAGTTTCAAAGCAGCTCTGCAGAGAAAGCCCTGGGGGTTCTGGTGGACTACAGGTTGACCACAAATGGTTAATGCACCCTTGAAGCAAAAGTGGCCAACAGCATCCTGGGCTGTGTTAGGAAAAGCAGGTCCAGGGAGGTGATCCTTCCCATCTACTTGGCACTTGTGCCAAGTTTTGGGTTCCCTAGTATAAAATGGCCCCTAACATGCTGTAGGCCAGTGCAGGCCACCAAGCTGAAGTACAAGTTATACAAGCAGAGACCTAGGGCCCTAGGTCTGCTCAGCCTGGAAAAGACAAGGCTTTTGGGGGACATTTTCATCTACCTCTGTGGAGCTTATAGAGAACATAGAGTCAGACTTTCCTTGCACAGAAAGAGGGTCAGAGACAACAGTCACATGTTGCAACAAGGCAACAACTTGGACTTGATAAAAGAAAATGAGTTTTTCACTGTACCAGGTTGCACAGAGAGGCTGGGGAATCTTCATCCTTGGAAGTGTTCATAACAAGACAGGGCAAGGACTTGCGAAACTTGATCTACCTTCAGAGTTAACACTCCTTTGAACAAGAGGTTGGACTAGAGACCTCCCAAGGTCCTCTCCAACCTTGGTCACTCTGTGTTTTTGTGGCTCTGTGAAGAGGCTGACAGTGGGGAGAATGGAAAATGTAAATGTAATCTTTTTGGCACACATAGTGAGAGACAATGAAGGAGCCACTCAAACAGATGGTGCACAGTTTGTGACACAGAAGAGCTCCCCATATTGGCTCTGGAAGCACCAACATGGTTTATGCATCAGTTGTTTAAGGGATGGACGAAGGAGCATCAGCAAAACAGTGATGCCAGCACCGCAGGCATAACGGGCCTGGACTGACACAGATCACCTAGCATATTAAGTGACACTTTGGCATCTTTAGCCCTTCTCCCCATGTAGCTGGCTTTTGCTTTTAGAGGTAAAGAAGCAACATTTTAAGAAGTTGTTTTGGGTCACCTCATTCCTCTGACTGCAGACTACTGGGGAGAATAAACTGCGGGGACAGAGGAGAGAAAAGCAGCTGGAAAAGCCAACACTGCAGTCCCACCACAGAAGCATGAGCCCTGTGGGAGAGGTGAAATTGTGGACCCTGAGCATTTTCTTGGAGAAGACAGGTTCAGCTAATCTGGTGACCACAGCAATCGGTTAATAACTAATTCAGTACTATTTGCCTTGCTCCAAATAAAAGTGGGGGGAAATCCCCACTCCACTAGTCATTATCAGCTTCTCCTTCTGTGAGATTTCCAAGAGATAATGTTAAAATATCAATCTTCTTGAGCAAATATGCCAGGTCCACAAGACACTCCTCTGCCCGGGTATTAAATAATGAAGGAAAACCTGGGGGCGCAGCGTGCTGCTGCTTTCATCACAGCAGCCTTGTGCAGTGGCTCCATCTTGTGAAGACACTGTCAGAGGTGGGCCGAGACCCCATGCATCCACACCACTGAAGGAAACAGTGCTTGCAAAGGAGGACATTGGCAGAACAAGTCAGTTCCATCACTAATAAAGCTGTGCCCAACAGGCCCTCCCACACTTTGCTTTCTGTCCCCTACACATCCTTTGGAGACTGACCACAGACTCCAAAGACATCAGCCAGACTCCCCCATCCACAGTGGGCAGTACTTTTCCCCCCTGCGGTATTTTTGGCATGGAGATGGTGGGGAAAGGGTTGTGAGTGTGCAGAAATGTGGCTGGGGAGTGGAGGGACGGAGACATCCCTCAAGGCAGGCAAGAGGCTCGGTGGGTGGAGGCAAGGGGTTCCAAGACTCTCTGATTTGGCCAACTACAGGCAAATAACCCCTCGATAACATGACACTGGTATCCTTAGCATTGGTGTCTGTCCTCAGGTGGCAAAAGCCTTTTTGGTGATTGGAAACACCTGGCTCATTACAGTCCTTCTACTTGCAGAGGTCTGCCAGAAACCTCTCCCCCTCACAGCAGAGACAAATGTCGAGGCAAAGGCTTGTCTGAATCATTTCAGAGATGTGTTGGGCTCGTTGAAAGCTATTATGAAAAAAAAAAAAAAAGAAAAAGCTGAAACGACAAGGTGTCTTTATTTTTTTCTGCTGACAAGCAATATTGGCAAAGCACACTGTCATGGGAGCACCCCCCTAAGCAGGGGCAGATGGGTCACCAGCATGGACATGGCCAGTCTCTTAGAAGAGTGATAGCCCAGGTGGTAGGACTGCATGCCCCTCTGTGCCACATAGCCAACAGCCCAGGTCCAGTCCCAGCCCTCTTTTCTTGAGAGTAGCGACACAGCCCAGGATGCTGGGATGGGACTGGAGCAAACACCTGCAGATGAGCTGGATTCTGGGTCTTTAGTTCAGCCCTTACCACAGCTCCCTCCAGGAACAGGGTGTGAAATATAAGATGTAGGTAGAGACATGCACAGAAAAAAAATCAAGTGGGTTTTTTTCCCTTTGGAAACCTGGGAAATACCACTCCCAAGAATACTTGCCACGATGCCAATGTCTGTAGCACAACAGGTTCTGTTTATATGACAAAAAAAATGCTGTTAAGTCTCACAAAACCACAGCCCATACATTTCATCACAGTGTCAGATTACCACCAAACGGAAGGTAGCTTTCCCTATATATTAAACTTCCCCACAACTCAGTCCTGTGCCAGAAGCTGAGCTGCAGACAAGAAGGTAAGATACCACCACTCAGGGCAGCTCTTTTCATTCCCTTCAGCAATACCATTCCTTGGTGGCCAAGAGGCTGCAGCTTTTTGCTTTGTGAGATTTCTGCTTGAATAAGGATATCGAGATTTGTCCTATAGTTCTCGATTTAGGTCACCTATACTTAGATGGCTCTTATCCATATGTGAGCCTTCCTAGGCTCCCTTCACAGCCAGTGAGGGGAAATGGGTGCTCCCAGACTACTACTCACCCTGAAGTAGGTAGCCACAATGATTTAGCTAGCTTGCATCTTGAAAGTGCCTATTTCTGAGTATAAAGAAAGTCTCAGGAGACTCAGGCAAAGCTGTCCAGGTGTGGCAAAGGCAGTTTGTATACAGAGTATGGACAGGGAATCAGAGCGTACATAGTGGGAGTGCAGTAGCACAGGACACTGAACATTACTAATTTTATTTTTTCTGAATTAAAGATTGGGGTTTGAGATTTGGAGGAAGTTACCAAGATATCGTAGAAGATTCAGGTTTGAAACACCCGCAGAAGTGAGAGGTCATAAGTGTCTTGTAAATGGCTGCAGCCTTGCTTGGCTAGAGCAGGAGAGCTGCCTTTGGGGTCTCTCATAAAAAGAGACACAACTCCATTTGTCCATTGCTTTGCCTACCCAACCAGGAGAAATATCCCATCAGGTCAGAAAGAGTTCCTTTGTGTTTGTTTGGCAAGCAGTGAGATATATTCCTGTCTTCATGTCTGCCAATGCTGACCAACTGATTTTCAGGCTGTTCTGTGTGCTCAGGAAGAACCGCGCCATGTACTCGATACTCATGCTGCTGGGCCTCACTGCCCTCCTGGGTAAGTCTGGTGGCCCTTGCTGCCTTGCCCCAAGCAGCCAGGGACATGCTCCCCGGGCCGGGAAGCAGGAGACATCGATGCACCTCCTCACCCCACTTCCCAGAATCTCAGTTACCATTAAACTCTATTGGAGGAGAGTGTGCCAGAGTCCTCTTGGGAGTCTTACAGAAGGAGGGGTGGCCTCTGAGGGGCGGGTGGGCACAGGGTGCCGGGCGCAGGGCAGGACCTCACCCCCCCTCCATCGCAAGGAGTGACAGAGGTAGCCCCACGAAGCTCCTGCGCCCTGCGGCCTGTCCTCTCCAGGGTGCATCCTCCCCTTGGGTTTTACATACAATCACAAAAGGTTTTTACTGCTTGAGCATGTCGCCTCTGCAGGTGCCTCCGAGGGCCGCACGGATTGCTATGGCAGTGTAAACAGAATTAATACCCCTGGGGCTTCATGCAAAACTGCAAAGTCAGAAGGTTTATCCTACTGTGGTGAGTATCCCTCTTTAGCCAGATGCCCCCATTTCTCCATGGCACAATAATCCCAAATCCTTCACGTTTCCAAGTGTGCTGAATACACGCTAGCTGCTGAGCCTGCACAATATCCCTGGAGGTGATCATCTACCTCCTCCCAAACATGAGGCAAACAAAATTTTGAGGTAATTCTGTCTGTATTAGAAGGAGAGAGGTGAGACACAACTGTGAGTTTTAAAACTCAATTATTAAGCAACTATCTTTACTTTTGATTTTAATTACAGGAGTTAAGGCTTCAGAAAAGATTGCTGAACGGGATCTAGGAGCTATGAATCGATATAGAACACTCATTAAGAAAGTTGGTGAAAAACTGTGTGTTGAACCAGCTGTGATCGCTGGCATCATCTCCCGGGAATCTCATGCCGGCAAAATACTGAAGAATGGCTGGGGCGACAATGGGAATGGATTTGGTTTAATGCAGGTACTTGCTGATACTCCACTAAAACCTGAAAAACAAATAACATATAAATAAAGGTAAGCCTCCTAAACGTATCATCCATTACAGCAGGGAAATGTCTTCTTTTTGTTGTCTTGGTATTTCTAGGTTGACAAAAAATCACATACACCTGTGGGACAATGGAACAGTGAAACTCATCTTACCCAGGGCACAAACATACTTATCATGATGATAAAGACAATACAGGGAAAATTCCCACGCTGGACAAGGGATCAACAGCTGAAAGGTAAGGTACAGACCACAGGTTTTGTCCAGGGGAAAAGAAAAACTTTAGGACAAAACCATAATGAATTAGTTCCCATGCTCCTCAAAACCCATGTTTCTAACAGACTTTTGCTTAGCTTTTCACCCCTTTTTTATTTCACCAGCAAAAGACAAGCTTTGTCAGTTCCATGTAGTTTCTGCCTTTCCTTAGTATAGCAGTCTTGTTGAATTTCCACCATCATGTGGCAAATATTTATACACTTGAAATCTAGTCTATGTTTTTCCTTATCTGACCATGAGGAGTCTTCTACAGCCATTCAGGTTAACAAATAGCTCCATGAATGGGACCAGCAGTTCACTCCATATCTCTGTTGACAAAGATGAGGTGTTTGCTCTCAGGGAATTGCAAAACTGTGCTGTGCAATGTGGAAAAGCTGCCTCCTTCAAAGCAGGCTACACCCTGCAATCCCCTTGGACTGCTGGGATGCCGCAGCAGGCTCATTTCAGAGACACCTCAGATACCTCTGCTTTTCAGCATGGCATATGGAGTAGCATATACACAGCTGCAAGACAAAGATAATGCAATGTATGAGTTATAAAAGCAGTAATTTTCAAGGGTGAGTGAGAAGTTACAAGGATGTTCAATACGATATGACATGACATGACATGCTATCCCATTCTATTCTATTCTACTCTGAACAAGCCCCATGTAAATGAAGGGCTTGTGCTGGGCCAGGTAAATGGTACAAGTTCATCGAGCTGCAGGTATCTGTGAACACAATCTCAGGTATCTTCCTGATGTTTTGGTGGATTCAGGAATAACAGCTGTTTGCAGACCCCCACTTAAGTCAGAGAAGATATGATAACGCTACCTACTCTCCTTCCAAAGTCCCAATAAGTGAAAGCTTTCAAAACCAGTAAAAGCAAAACACATCAGGATGGGAATTTTCCCAGGTTTTTTAAGTCTGTATCAACCTTTTGGTGTTTCATTTCAGGTGGGATTTCTGCTTACAACGCTGGTGCTAGCAATGTCCGAAGCTATGACAAAATGGACATTGGCACCACCCATGATGACTACTCTAATGACGTGGTTGCACGAGCCCAGTATTACAAGAAGCACGGCTACTAGACTCAGTAATCTCTACTGAGTAACTTTTTTACCATCACCTGCATGACACCCCTGAGGGAGATAAGACACAGGACAGCTGTACCCTGCAAACCCCTAGAGATGCAAATGTACAGGAATGATTTACATGAATAAACATTTGCAGAATAAAGCCCTGAATTTCTAAAACAATAATGAGAAAGACACCAGTCAGGTAGCCTCTTTACAAGCAATATGGTTTGGATTTTACAAAAGGAATATTGCCAAAATCTTAATATTTTTTCTGCTATTTACATATTTCTCTGAGTTATGAGGACTATCTTGTTTTGCTATTGGTAATTTGCTGCTTTCCAGATCTTAAAACACACTTCTGGCAAAATCTGTCATTCTCTTAAGAAATCAAAAAGCAAAATACTTCCTTGGGTATTAGCTTCATGATTTATTTTTTTCAAAGCTGCTTGATATTTACATTATGGTGTGGAGTAGTCATTTTTTTCTGAATGGTAATTTTTCATATAAATGCATAGAATAGAGATGTTTTCAGTCATACAGAAATAAGCAAACAGAAATTGAATAAAAGTGTTAGCAAATGAAGGACTCCAGTGTACTCATATTGTCATGTGTGTTAGCAAAGTTTGGATAAGTACAATGTTAATTTTAGGCAGATAGAGAAACTGAGAAGGGAAAAGGATGAAATAAATCTTTTCCCTCTCTGCTGCTTGTAGAGAGTGACACTTGGGAAAACAGCAGTCTTTGGGTTCGGTGTATTTTGGTGCTCCTATTTCTTCTACACCTGGAATTGAACTATTTTGGGGGTGGGAGAGTGAGAAGGCAACAAAAAGGAGAGGGGTAGATGCCTGCAGGACTGAGTGATACACATTCTCCAGCGACAAAGGAAGAGTTGATTTTGGTCTGGCAGTAACCAGTACAAGTTGTGCCTTCCCCACCAGCATCCACTTGCATGCTGAGGGAATTTCCTTTATTCTTCCATGATGAACACAACTTCTGGGACTGAGAATAACTCTATGTCAAAATAATTAGAAAAACCACTGGCTGCAAGTATCTCAAATGGATAGGAAAATGCAATCCAAAGCTATTAACAGTGCACAGAGTTATGACACATGTCCTCCCGGGAGCAATTAGAGACCATGCTGAAAACATCCAGCATGACTTTAAACAGTGTAAATAGTGTCCAGTCAACATGTTTGTCTCCTGCAATGAGATGACCGACTTCATGGAGAAAGGGAGAGGAGCAGATATGGTATACCTTGACCTGACAAGGTCTTTGCCCTAGCCTGGTGTAGTATCCTTATAGCCAGACTGGTGAGACATGGACTAGATAGGTGGGTAGAAAATTGTCTAGAAAGTTGCCAGGCTCAAAGCACAGTAGTCAGTGTCACAGGGTCCAGCTGGTGGCCAGTTGCTGGTGGCACGCCCCAGGGACAGATCCGGCAGCCGGTACTGCTTCGTGTCTTCAGCAGCAATTCAGACTAGGAACAGAGAGAGCTCACAGCAAGTTTATAGATGATACCAAATGACAGGTCCTGGAGAGGGTGGAGAAATGGGCTGATGGTTACTCCATGGTGATCAGTTAAGACAAAGGCAAAGGCCTATACCTGGAACACAACCACGCCACACATCAGTATGGTCTGGGAGGCAACTGTCTAAAAACTGAGCTGTGCAAAAGGGGACCTGGGGGTCCTGGTGGACACATGGACCCTCATGGAGATGTAGACTAAGAGCACCCTGAGCTGCATTAACAAAATTCTAGCCAGCAGGGAGAGGAGCGGTCATTTCCCTCTCTTTCACGTTTGAGAGACCACATCTGGAGCACTGTACCCAGTCTGGGGCTCCCTGATACAAGAAAGATACTGACACACTGGAGTGAGTCCAGTAGAGGCCACCAAGTTGGTCAAGGATTGGAGCACAGGACACATAAGGAGAGGCTCAGACAGTTGCTTTGGAGAGACCATGCTGTTTGGGTCTTGACTTCACTGCTGGGTTCTGCAGCTTCTTCCCCCACTCTCCAAGGATCTGGCTGCCTGCACTGAAGGTCAGCTCTTCATATCGCACTATGATGAGACTCTTCTGTTGTCTCCTCACATGCACCTTCTGCCTGCTGGCTCAGGAGCTGCATTTAAGCTCTCACAACCTTGCCCTGGGTCCTCACCCGAGCTGCACTGGAAGTCAGGCTGCACCTGGCTTTGTAACCTAGTGATACTGCTTTTGCCTCGCTGACTTTCCTTCCTGGCTTGCTCTTGAACCTGTCTTGTAACTACAGACTTGTCCTAGCATGTGACCTTGACTTGGAAAGACCTTGCTTGCCATCACCACAACCCACATGGTGCTGTGAGCAGTGTGCACGGGAAGGTAAGCTGGGAGGTGTCTGCCTCGCTCCCACCCTGGAGAAGTGGCTATCTGGCAGCATATGCTTAGAAAGCCAGGTGATTCATTTAATTTTTTGAAATGCTGGCTACACAAATCACCCAGAGGTGATCACTATTCAACCCATTAGTCCTGCAGATTGACTGATCAATTGCTTCTGCAGATGCCTCATGCCACTAGTTTCCGGGACCAGCACGGAGGGATGTCCCTGTCCCAGGGCTCACCAACCCACCAGATCCATTAGCTGGAAGGCACCTTACCGACACTTCAGCTAGAGCTGCTGTGAAATTACTTTCACTAGCTACTTTCTCTTGTCTTACCTTGTACCAAAATTGCTCAGTAGTACATCTAAAGGCAAGGTCTTAGCACTGACAGTCTCCGTACTCACTCCCACTGAGCCCATACAGCCAGTGTTAGGTGAGGTAAGGGCTGTTGTGCATTTAAATACAGTTAAACAGGAGCACCTTGGTATTCCCTACCTCCTGGCAGTTGATGTAGCAGAGTTTTCCAGTAGTCATATAATAAATACGTGTCAAAAACATCCTGTTTTCTTTTTTCTTATTCAGAAGAAAAGCTCCAAAGCTTTGTAATTTGTGTTAGCAAAGATATAATTGGCTTAATATATATCTTCACAAGGTCCTCTTTATGTACACCCGGGAATGGCTGCAAACCTCACAGCAGACGTTCACTGCACACATCCCTCCATGTGGACAGGTGGCAACTTCACCTTCACACCACACCAGTGAGGTGGCCTGTGCTCTGCACAGCAGCATTTGCCTCCCACAGCTACAGAGGGGATTTAGTCTTCAACATCCACCATCTCCTGCCCTCCAGCCCAGGGACCAACATTGCCAGCATCCCCAGTCCAGGGCCAGTGTGGTGAAAGACAGGAGTGGAGACAGCAGAAGTGTCCCTCTGTGGTGCAGAGGCAATCACCACACTAAGATGCACAACACAGTATACCCTTTGCAAGACACATGAAGGCTTCATACTAATCAGCACCAGAAAAGCCTCAGCTAAGGACTGTGTTTGATTCAGGTAGCCTTAGCTCAGCAAAGATGGAGACCAACTGAAGAACCTCAAAATTGCAGCAAAAACCATGATCAGAAGTGAAGAAAATGTGACCCAACAAGACTTCAGAACTGGGATGGCTGAGAGAAGAAAAAGCATGCTACGAACAGGTATATGTGTCTACAACTATACAATACACAGCCAGGAAAGGGAAAGAAGTAAACAAGTTTGCCACATCCATATGAACAGAGTAGAGCAGGTACATATACATAAATGCAAAAATACATGTAGTTTTGCATTTTTGGCTTTCATTTTTAATCAGCAATGAATACAAAGCATTTAAGTATTGCTCTTTAGTATTTATCTTATAACAAGAACAGCCTTTATTGTACTTAGGTAGGGTCATGAATCAGACTTCCAAAATACTTAAGAATTCATCTAAAGTCTCAGCTCGGCTTTGCAAGACCCAAGGCTTGCAAAAATGAACTTATTACAAAAGAAACTGAAATTTGTGCAATTTCTGTAAGTTTCATGTCTCGGTCCTGTTCGCACCCTCCAGCATGGGGATTTACATCTGCTGATGGGACAAAGAGAACTTCTGCAAAAACTATTGGGGACTTTTGAAACTAAACCAATAAATTAAACTAGCAGAGTTTTGAAACTTATGGTGCAACTTTTTCCCTGTAACAGGCACTGCCACTGCTTTCCTTCTTTCAGTACTTGTTGGATCTGCGCTATCGGGCTTAACGTCTTTTTGATTGCTTAAATGCTAAACTAGAAACCTGAGCTTTGCTACACTGGTGTACTAAGTTAATTTGTTAAATATGAACCGTTATTACAGAAAAGAAAAATAATTTACCAAAGTAGCAGCTGAGAATCATATCACAAATTATTTAGTTTACTGATGGTACTACACTACCTAAAAATTACAATGGGAGGAAAAAAAAAAAGTGGCACTTGATCCAAGCCAATTTAATTCCACATGCAACACCGACAATCCATGGGTGCTTCTAAAACAAGTCTACAGCAGCAAAACACATGAAGAATAATCCATTCAAAATTCTTATTAAAATTGGGCTTGTGTGATTATGAAATGAAGGAAGGGCCTAAGAGCATATTCTTAATTTGCTTCATGCTGCCTTAAGCATTGTTTTGTATCAGAGGGTCCTGTTTGACTTCCTTGGCACTGTCCCTTACAGAGACAACTTCTATTAAACATATGCCAAAACTCTCAACTATCAGCTTACCAGAATGAAAGAGAGACTTGTTTTATCTAACGAGAAGTTCTTACTACTTGTACTCAAGATAAACAAGGGCTGAAGTACTATCAATCACAACTGCCTTCATGCATTGCTTAAACATTTCCCAGCAGGGTTACCCAACTTGCACCTTCTGACTCGAGAAGAGTCACTATTTCACTGTTTCTCTGGCCATCAAAAATGCCGCAAAACTGGACAGGACACACCTAAGGTCAACACAAGTGAAAGTAAATCCAGTAGAAACAAGTCAAGTCACACTTGTACAGTTAAAAAACATCTAAATACAGTTAAAAAGCAGTTAAATGTAAAATAAACACTAATAAATCATCTCTGTAGCATGATGTTTAAAAAAAAAAAAAAAAAAGCAGCACACTAGTCATTGCTTTGCTTTTAATTGAAAACATTTCTAAGCCACCCTGCCCCAGATTGTGTGATATCACTTGCCCTCTCAGGAGCTTAACACGGGTATTCTTCAGATGAAGCTTTTGTGGATGAGCCAGCATTCACTCCCACACAGAGAAACAGCTCTCTGAATCCCTTTCAATTAGTGCATAATCTGCTTCTGAAGAATGTGACAGCCTGCCTACACAGCTATTATCTCAGTTCTTACACCAAACATTTTCAGTTTATAAGTAAGTTTCTGTCTTGATAAATCTCTCATTCATGGAAACCAGATTTAACTGACTTGGTCTCTTCCCCTTCTTCCTACCCTTTCTTTCAGGATTTTCCCCTCCTGACAGATGATCAACAAGTTAAATTATTCCTTTGGACATGTTTATATTCCCATTACTTTCAGATGATACCCCTGCCTTCAGTGCAGTTGTACAGACAAAAGGGACTGAATTCAGCAGCCTGTGGCACTGGCTCATAGCACTCCATGGTGGGATCAACGCAAGAGACCAAGTTTCACGGCAGAACTGCACTCTTGACAGGTCCTTTGTAGCATTTCTGAAAGATGAAGAAAAACTAGGATGAGCTGGATCTGAATTGGAGATTGCTGAATGCCTAACTAACAGCGAGTACAAGGGGAACCTAGGACACAACCCACAATTTGGGGCACTTCTGAGGCTGCCCCAAGCCACCACCTGTACCCCTGACATAGCAGGGGAGATTGCAATGCAGTGTGGCTTACGTACTGCCTCCTCTGTGACAAGCAAGCGATGGGACAAGTGAGAGATGCTGCAAAGAGCACCGACAAAAGCTGTAACCAGTTCTCTGTCCCTGGAGAACCAAGTCTGCAGAAGCTTCCAAGCTCCCAGTGGAGCCTGCAAGCTGCAGCCTGCTCGACATCACACAGGTGACAGGGCTGTTGTTACAAGCCACTGTGTGGACATGCCATTCTTCCTCAGTAGTCTGAATACAGGTTTGCTGAGGAAAACACTTCCCAGGACATGTGAGACTCCATGCACGCATATATGATTAAACAGTGATTTCTGTATAGGGCTCCAGAAAACACAAAAGCTCTACCTGTGTGCGTCAGTCACTGTGATGTAGAAGCAAACTAGTACATTCTTTACAATTCTCCCCCAGCAACATGGGAATGGTAGCACAGGCCATTTGAAAATTACTAGTTTGTGAATCATCTTCAGTGATATTCCGAATTTTCAGGGCTTTTTAATGTCGCTTCTGTATGAGCCATATCTGTTCTATTTTCCCTCCTGCCAGATGTACTTCCCTCTGAACCTTCTTTAAACTCACTTGTAATGGTGAACATGAAGCGCTCCAGGCCAGGTTTGCAGCTTTCTGCATTTTTAGCACTTTTAGCAGCTGGTTGTCTATGGGAGGTATCAACAGTACAGGAAAAACTTACAGAATTTAGTCTTCCAATACAATGACATGGGATAAATTCCCTAGCTTAAAATGTGAAAAAGCTGATGAAACAGCATTTCACCCTCACAAAATTTACCGTGGGGGAGAAGCATGTCTGGATGGATTAGCAGTGACGGGGAGGTCTGCCATCCAGTGGCTTTTTTCCTTACTGCTGAACAGCTACAGTGGCTTTGATCCTCGCTGCCTGCTAATTTGGGTTTGTGCCTTCACCTTTGTTGTCGCTGTGCAAGAGGGGATAACAGGGACCTGGCATAGTCTCTGCATATCCACATTCTCAGCGGTTGCAGCTCTGGGTCATGTTATTGTTGCTGGGTCTTTGCCTGCAAAAACTTTATTACGTCCAAAAGCGCAGGTTCCCGATTCCCCATTGTCAGCATGATACTGCTCCCAATAACTGAAGGGGGTGGGGGGGAAAGTTGTTTTCAGACGAAGCTCCTCCTAGTTGCAGACTGTTAGCAACGGGGTTTGAAATGAAATTAAAAGCTATTTAATTTTTAAAACAGTAATTGTGTTTGTGCTGTAGAAAAGAAACCCTGTTGTGTTTGGGTGGATGCATAAGAAGTTGTTAGGCGTTCCTCTTTCCCGTAATACCAGCGGCGTGCGGGAAGTGCGGAGTCAGCTGCTTCAAAACGCCGCCAGCGGATAAAAAGCCCATTTGTCTCCAGGAAGTGCGGTGAGAAGGTGGGGAGACGTCCTGCAGCAATCATGTCAGGTCTGTGATGTTTGTCTAATATTCTCGTAAATAATTCACTGTACCTAAGTCTGTTATCCATTAAGTGCTGGGCTTGGGTTAGCATTGTTCCTCTCAGTTGCTGTTTGTATGTTTTCCCTTCTACAATGGTGTGTTTAGACAACAGATAAACGCAGATAAATTGCAAGTCAAACGAACTGCAAGTCAGATGAATTGTAATGGATGTAATTGAAGGATGTTTCTGTTCGATTTTTCTTGTTGATGATAGCTATGGAAAGGCAACCTGGAGCCAGTAAGTAGCATAGGACTTCTTTTGACTCTCATAGGCTTTTTAAAAAAACTATTTTGGAATAGAAAAACCACAGTTTGGAGGTGCCTTTCTCCACTGACTATGCGGGCAGCCCAAGTCACAAGCTTAGGGAAGCTAAAATTAGGGGAGATGAATTGTGCACAAGACACCTGTTCACCTCACAAGCTACACTGTGGCTTTATGCTAGCATGGTTGAGAGGTAATCTCCAGAGCATATGATACCACGACTGCATCTGATAGCACAAATACCTGCACTAGTATTGAAATGATGCCGTGGGTTTCAGTCATGGATCCCAAACCATTTTAAAGGCATGCACTGGTCTGACATCTGATTGTAAATACTGCTCTTAGGCTGTCTGGAGCGTTATGGGAATATACTGAATGTTGACACAACTGGAGCTTCAGAGGCAACTGCGAAACCAGAAGGTCTGAGCTATGCAGGTAGGTAGGCACTAATTCAGTTGTTCCTCTTACCTCACATACATATACAAGCTCATCCCTATTACAGATCCTGGTCTCTGGCTGTCAGTCATTGCCACGCGAGCAGATTTTTCCACAACCAGCAAAGATACTACTTGGGCACATAAATTTATGTTGGGAATAGAATTGCCTTTGAGATTATATTCAAGACCATTGCAGAGAAAATGTAAGGTCTTCTGGGTGCATCCAACCCCTGCTATCAAGCCTGCTTTTCTCTCTCCCTTAAGAAGATTTTCCTCATGACCTAAGTTTCCAAACATTTCCCCATTATAGACTTAAATCAAAAGGAACTAAATCTGGGACTAATCCACTTTGAAGTCTTAGGTTTAAAACAAGAAGACCCACCTTTTAGCCTGCACACTAGAGGACTGCCCTCTGTATTTGAAAAAGCTTCTTTTATATTGTCTGAGTATTGATTTCTAGGGCACTTATCTTTCAGCAAAATCAGTCAATTCTATCACTACTTCCCTCTAAATAGATTCAGGAGGATTCAAAACATCAGCTCAGTCATAATGACTGTTAGAACAACTTGTTTCGGATTTGTAAAATGAAAGGAAAAGTCATACATGTTGTGTTATAGGAGTTCCTGCCTCAGAGAAGATTGCAGAAAAAGATTTGAAGAACATGCAGAAATACCAAGCCAAGATTACAAAAATTGGCAACAGCAAGTGTGTTGATCCAGCTGTGATTGCTGGTATTATCTCTCGAGAGTCACATGCTGGTACAGTGCTGAATGACGGATGGGGTGACCATGGAAATGCATTCGGTTTAATGCAGGTATGGTCAACCTTCTCAAAACCACAAACCTCATCCTCCTTTTGAAGCAGAAAGTCAGAAGAGCAGCAGGGGACCCATTGAAAGGCAGCCCCCTAAACCTTTTCAGACAACTCTTTGGCCAGAATAAAGCTGACACTGACCCAGCTGTCAGCTCCCAGCACCAGAGAAGGACCCCAGGGAGTGTCAGGGCATGAGCAAACTGCTTTTGCACTGCTGCTTGCTTCCCAGCACTCTCTTGGGAATGGAGAGGTTAATTGTTCCTATTTCATACTTTAGAAAACAAATCTTGTTTCAGAAAGCATTTTTTTTAACTAAGCACAGAGGCCTGCAGGCTGCAGCTACATACAGTTAAGTTAATTACCCTTTATGCACCAGAGGGGCCTGGCTAGTGGGGGATCTTGCTTCATTATTCATGCCTACATTCACGCCTCACTTGTTTGCCAAGTTGTATGTTTATCCGTGCAATCCCTGGGTGCTTGTTGCATGCCTTGGGATCTGCTTTTGTAATTGCTCCAGCACTCTCAGACTTGCACTTTACTACCCTCTGGATAAAAGGTGGAGAAGAAGAAGGTTGACCCGCTTACTGGATGAGGGGAAAGGCTGTGGATGTTGTCTACCTTGATTTTAGAGAGGCTTTTGACACTCTTTCCCACAGCATTCTCCTGGCAAAACTGCTTGGATGGGCACACGCTTTGCTGGGTAAAAAACTGTCTGGATGGCCGGGCCCAAAGAGTTGTGGTGAACGGAGTTAAATCCAATTGGTGGCTGGTCACGAGTGGTGTCCCCCAGGGCTCGGTTTTGGGGCCACTCCTGTTTAACATCTTTATTGATGATCTAGACGAGGGGATCGAGTGCACCCTCAGTCAGTTTGCAGATGACACCCAGTTGGGTGGGAGTGTTGATGTGCTCGAGGGTAGGGAGGCTCTGCAGAGAGACCTGGACAGGCTGGAGCCATGGGCTGAGGCCAACTGTATGAGGTTCAACAAGGTCAAATGCCGGGGGCTGCCCTTGGGCCACAACAACCCCCAGCAGCGCTACAGGCTTGGGGAAGAGTGGCTGGAGAGCTGCCAGTCAGAGAGGGACCTGGGGGTGTTGATTGACAGCTGGCTGAACAGGAGCCAGCAGTGTGCCCAGGTGGCCAAGAAGACCAATGGCATCCTGGCTTGTGTCAGCAGTAGCGTGGCCAGCAGGGACAGGGAAGGGATCTGACCCTTGTACTCGGCACTGATGAGGCCACACCTCGATTCCTGTGTTCAGTTTTGGGCCCCTCACTACAAAAAGGACATTGAATGACTCGAGCGTGTCCAGAGAAGGGCAACGAAGCTGGTGCAGGGTCTGGAGCACAGGTCGTACGGGGAGCGGCTGAGGGAACTGGGGGTGTTCAGTCTGGAGAAGAGGAGGCTGAGGGGAGACCTCATCGCCCTCTACAGCTACCTGAAAGGAGGTTGCAGAGAGCTGGGGATGAGTCTCTTGAACCAAGTAATAAGGGATAGGACAAGAGGGAATGGCCTCAAGTTGTGACAGGGAAGGTTTAGACTGGATATTAGGAAGCATTTCTTTACACAACAGGTTGTTAGGTGTTGGAATGGGCTGCCCAGGGCAGTGGTGGAGTCCCCATCCCTGGAGGTGTTTTAAGAGTACGGTCGACTTAACGCTGAGGGATATGGTGTAGTTGGAAACAGTTAATGTTGGGTTGATGGTTGGACTGGATGATATTCAAGATCTTTTCCAACCTAGACAATTCTGTGATTCTGTGGAGAAGGAGAACTGGGGCAGAGATCGAGGGGAGATCCCTAGAGAAAAGAGGGGTTTTCCCACCCTTGGTGCAGCTCAGGAGAGGGGCATTCACCTTGCAACTGGAAAAGCTTAAGCAGCAGTAAACCCGCTTTCTGCAGCATAACCTTTACAGCAGTAGCTGTGTCAGATTTTTAAAGCTCTGACAGACAAGGAGGTAGAGCAGGCATTCCTCTTCAGTGCCCTGATAGTCTGCTATTCACACACCTAATGGCTTTGCCGCACCTTAAGCTGAGCTTGCTTCCTCTCTATACAATTACAAAAGAGGTAAATCATGAGCTTAAAGATAAAAATGAATACAAGCAGCCTGTAAGCAATGAAGAGCTGTGGATAAGTAGTGGGGTTTCTGATGTGCTGTTATTGCTTTCTCACTTTCAGGTTGACAAACGGTACCATAAGATTGTTGGATCGTGGGACAGTGAAGAGCACTTAGCACAAGGCACAGAGATTTTATGCGGGATGATAAATGAAATCCAGAGGAAATTCCCAACTTGGACAAAGGAACAGCAGCTCAAAGGTAGAATTAACACTTCACACATATAAAAGTCAAGCACGGTAACACTGTAAAACTGAACACTTCAGAAAACTAAACACATCCCAGGCCCTCTGTTCATTTTATCGAGATGTGGAATAATATTCCTTAATATTCACTAAAAGGAATAGGGGAGTAAGATTTGGTTAGCTTTCAAGCAGACTTATGGAAAACTTGGCAAGTATCATGGCATTTTTCAGTTCCAAGGAGTAAGGGTGGGTTTTTGCACTTCTCTCTGTTTCATTTGGTTTGTGTTTCTATACCCACCTATAGAAAGCTGCTATTCAGGCAACTCTGAAGAAGGAACACATTAATTCTGAAAATGTATGGTCCTCTCTGGAGGAAACATGGTTATATTCATGAACACTGATTACACCTGAAGCAGCTGTTACGGTTGGGTCCCTTTATTCCAGCTACAAGTTTGTCTGAGATTATTAATGCAGGTAGGCGTGAAGGAACATGCGCAAAAGGAAACAGTCATACAGCTGTTAACATTAGCAAAATATTGCATGGGGACAATGATCACGAAGTCTGGATGTAAAGGAGGAAATTACAATTCCTTCACAAAGTTAAAACACAAAAGGAACACCTCAGTGACAAAGCCAGCTGGAAATGGTAATACGATGGCCAACAATACTGGTGGAAAGAGAACTACAAACTAAATCATTACATTTAAGTTGTGATTTTGGTTTGTTTGCTTACTTACTAATGAAGTATTACCTCTGTTTCTGTGTTTCTGTCACTCTCATTTCAGGTGGGATCTCAGCCTATAATGCGGGAGCTAACAACATCCGGAGCTATGACAGAATGGACATTGGCACAACACACAACGACTACGCCAATGATGTGGTTGCAAGAGCCAAGTTTTATAAGAGAAATGGATACTGAGATATCTGAGTGATAAGATTTGAGTCACTGATTTCATACTTTGCTTTTAACTAAAAATATCCTATACTTTTCCCCCAGAAACAGTAAGAATGGGGGAGGATAATGAAGCCAGAAACAAGTGCAAGCTCTCTCTTTTTTTTTTTTTTTTTTGGCTAAGGCTAAAAAAATAACTCTAAAAGATAACACTGCTAATAATCCAAACTATAACCAATCTTTTGCCATTTATTTTTTATCTCACTTCACAAGAATATTCAAGAAGAGTTTTAATCTGTGCTTGCAGTTTCTCAAGCAGCAGATTAATGCTGCAAGAAAATTATAACACTACTTAACAAGATTTTATCTGCCTTAGATTTCATCTGTCAATACATGTGTTTAACAGCAGTACAACATTGGTTGTTAACAATTTGCAGTTTTGGAACTAAATATTTGCAATAAATATCGTCTATGTTTAATCTACCAGAAGAGTATATCCCAGTGTATCATATACTTTCAGTATAATCACTCTTAGCTTTGGTGATGTGAGCCCATGAGGTCAGCCAGGCAGGCTGCCTAGAGAGGCTGAGCTGTACCTGTCCTCAGAGGTTCTCAAGACCCGGCTGGACAAATCCCTGAGCAACCTGGTCTGGCCTCAGCGCTGGCCCTGTGTTGAGCAGGAGGCTGGACTAGAGACCAGTGAGGTACCTTCCAACCTGAATTTTTCCATCATCTTCAGTCAGTCTGTTTCCTGCATAAAAGGGCCGCATCTCTTACCTGTGCTTCATGAAGAGTTACATGAAGCATTTACAATGTTCCATTAATGAAAGGATGTGGACACACTCTATATTTATGTACCCTGTTGGTTCAGGTTTAGACCCAAGAGCAAATCTTTAGAGAACATATGCTTATACAGAGAAGGTTTGGGATAGCAGATAGACTGTATGACAGTTGTGACCTTGGAGGAAACACCATTTCAGAAACACCCACACTTAAACATGTATTACAAATTTTAAGAAAATGCAATTTCCTTTTTCATTAAAACTGCTAGCTTATCAGTGAAAGACAGCTGTAAACATCTCTTGTAGCTAAATCTTACCCACAAGTAAGAGGTACTATCTAAATTATCCTTTCTTTGTACTTGGGAAGCAATTATTAGCTCTGGTCTAACTTAGGTAGTTTATCACACACTTTTTAAGTTGTGCACAGTACCAAACAAGCTTTTTCATTAACACATTCTTTCCAATTTACATTGCAGTACTTTTGAAGGCTGCAGTATCTGTATAGTGTAACAAAAAGAAGATCCACATTCATACCCATACTGTGTATGACAGAACTGGCTGCGCTCCCTCTGTTGGAGATTGAGCAGGCTGCAGCGCTGTGCTCACAAATCCTGAATGTGCTCGGAAAGGTTGAGCAATCGTGGCTTTGGTGCTCTGGGTCACCAAGCCTGGTACAAGTCTTTTATTTGCTATCTCTCAGCAACAAGACCCATTTCCCTAACTTTCTGGGCTCCGGTACTTGTGCCATCTCTTTTAAGCATGCCCTGTACCTTGGATGCACTACACACGTCCTTCAAAAGGGCTGAAATTTCAGCTTGTACTAAGTACCTCCCTGTGGGAACATGGTCAACGCCACACAGAGCCTGCTGCTACAACACACTGCAGGGCACGACGCTATGTATATGCTGGAAGGAAGGAGGGAGGGAAGAAAAACATTCACTTATCTGCTTCACTTTTTCCTTGCTATTCTATACACTTCAGACTGACACCAGTATTTTGTGTGTCCTTCAAACCACAGCCTGTTCTCTCTTGAGAAATGGAGGTTTTCCAGCTCAGTTTCACATTTCTGCCTTCAACCTGCCTGTAGGAGCCACTCTTCAATGCCACTACCACAGCCTATCCTTTTTTCTCCTGCTCACAGTATCTGCAGCTTCTATGCCCCTCTACTGATATGTCTATTCACTTGGACTCCTACTGCTGTTTACTCTTCTTTGCAAGCATGCAGAAAGGATAAACGTTGATTTTTAGCGACTGTATCCCCCTTATCTTTTCACAACATACAATCATTAAGATTAACTCCTCTACCGTGTGTCTAGTGTGAGAGTGGCTTACAGTATGTTAAACTATGGAATTTATGCTCAATTGAATGCAAACTACTGTATCATTTGATACAGCAGCAGCTAATTCACATTCTTAAAATTGTAAATAAAAATACGCACACAGAAGGGTCATATTCAAGACCCTTTAGTAAAAAGTGTTACTTTATAAGCTTCCAGCTCATAAATACTAAATTGCATCAAAGAGGTATGCTTCAGGGTCTCCAGATTTCTAAAGTCTGCAATTTTAGAACAGGAAAAGCATCAACTTTCACACAGACTGCAGCTCTTAAGTGATTATTATTAAACATTTAGGATCAAGAAATATGTATCAAGTGAGATAGCATGTTTCCTGAAAGGCAAATTGTACAACCTGCCAAGATGTGAATCACTCCTTCTGTTACTCCCAAATGGGAATTCAGGTACTTTTTAAGTTACAGAGCAGGCCAGATGACAGACTATTTGCTAAGGAACAAGTGTGACCAAGGTAAGTCACCCAAATGCCTCTCTCAATCAAACTACACTCTTGGTGGACAGTGAGTCAATTCTCACGTAACTGCTACATAGAGGGCTTTTCAATTCCAGTTCCTTCCTTTGTGCAGCAAAGGAGAAGTCATGCACCATCACTGTAAACCTTTACTGTTAGCTGGGAAATACCCTCCTCACCATCATTAGTTAGATTTATTCTACTTGCTTCTCTGCTTATCTGACTTTATAAAGTTCACTAACAGTTAGCCATAAACAGCAGTAATCTAGCCACAAAATTAAAACACAAGGACAGAAATCCTATCATGCCTTTAATATTTCAGGCAAATATTAACAACGTTGAATTTTATATTTGTACATTCAATCATTCTCTAAGCGTCAGTGTCCCCTGAGCCATTCGTATCAGACAGGGTAAGAATTAAGCTTACATTTCATACATAAACTCTTAAATCAGGATTGAAATTATTTATTTTATAAAGTATAAATCCAACCAGCACACCTTATGACTTTATTTCTTTCTGCTCTGCAGGTTTCAGACGACGTTTAATGATAAGCTCTCCCTTGCTTGTAAGAAAGGTGTCTGACATTTCCTCTTCTGTTGGCAACCCATAAGGTAGTTTCAGTGGCTGTATTCTATAGGCAGAAGAGTTTGTTTAGTGAAGTCCTGTGACTAGAAGACAGTTACATTAAGTGTTCCAAATTAAACAAATAGTTAACAAACCTTATCAGATGTTTAACAACTTTCAGTTTGGAATTCACAGAAGGGATATTTTTGTGCAGTACTGGCTGATGCGCCTATATAAAGGATAGAAAAGGTTTTACAAATGCATTGCCAAACCCCAAATCTCCATCCACTGAACTTTTCAGACTATTAGTAAAAATATAAACCATATTTGCAAATTTCTTTAAGTGTCATGCATCAAGAACATACATAAAAGTACAAAAATCAAAACTTGATCAAACTCTTGATTCCAGTAAAATTACAAATTCAACTTTACTCCTATTATCAATATATTCAAATTTTTTCCAACTGTTAAAAATACTACAAATGTAAATACAGTAGTTTAGGGGTAAGACTGCTTGCTTCAGTTAGATCTTAAATTGATCAAGTAAACTTTGTTTCTCTGTAATATAACACTGACTAGACAAATTTTTGCATAACGTGCAGTTGACCTAAAAAATTTGGATACACTCATCTTTGACACAAACCCTTAAAAGTCTGTCTGAAAATTTATCATCCCTCTTGGATCTGGAAGCCTACTTACAATATTGACTAATATTACCCACAGAGAAAACTGAATTCAATGCATTTACAAATCTATTTAGCTAAATTCTCAAGGTAAGGTTCTCCTCAGGCATGCATAGCAATACGATACAGTGATATTCTGAATTCCCACTAAAAGGACATTTACCATTAATGTTCCTCTCATTGGATTTCTTAACTGAATTTATCACTGATTTCTTAACTACATTTATAGCAGCTATAAAGCAATCTGAGTTTTGTAACTGCAAAATTGAAGTCCTTAAAAACCCCACCAACTTAATTTTACCCTATGTTTCTACACTTCTATGTACACAATAAATATAAAGAACAACAACCATACTTTATCCAGTCCGAGATTATGTATTATCTTCTTTTCCCAATATGGGCGACGAATCACACTTTTTATTCTAGTAATAACATGGATTTTATGGGGATGCTCAGGATCACCTCCATATTTTTCATGATCTCCAGGCCGTGGCTGAAATACCTAGAATAAGAAGTTCACAAAACCGGAGGGTTTTTTTCCTAAATATCTGAATTATTATCATAGTTAACAAAATAACTCTCTAAAACATACTTCAACCTTAGTAGAAATTCTTACATTTTTAACTACCTTTCTTTTCAGAAGGTCAAACCGCTAACAAGTGACTTTGAATTTACCTTTTATAACATTAAGTCAAACATTTTTATAAGAGTTTGCACTCTTGAGTTTGGCCATACAACTGCATAGAAATATATAGTCAACACCAAACCAGCACAGTACTTCGTTCACATGCATCTCACAGAAGAACCTCTGCTTGGCCTCTGAATGGTAAGCTTTTCCTCAGGATTTAAGAATGTTTGTAAGGAAAAGAGTCATCTGACACTAGATGGTATCTTGCAAAAAGATAAGCTGAAAATGAAAGTGTAAAAAAGTATAGCGTAAGTCCAACTTCCCATCTCTTCCGTTTCAGTTATTTATTTCATGGAATATTTCAGCTAGAAGGGGCCTACAGTAATCATGTAGTCCAACTGCCTGACCAATTAAGGGCTGACCAAAAGTTAAAGCGTTATTAAGGGCATTGTCCAAATGCCTCTTAAACACTGACAGGCTTGGGGGATCCACCACTTCTCTAGGAAGCCTGTTCCAGTGTTTGACCATCCGCTCGGTAAATAAATGCTTCTTGATGTCCAGTCTGAACCTCCCCTGGTGCAGCTTTGAACCATTCTCACACGTCATCTCACTGGATCCCAGGGAAAAGAGACCAGCACTTCCCTCTCCACTTCCCCTCCTCAGAGAGCTGTAGAGAGCAATGAGGTCACCCCTCAGACTCCTTTCATCCAAACTAGACAAGCCCAAAGGCCTTAGTCACTCCTCACAGGACATTCCTTCCAGCCCTTTCACCAGCTTTGTTGCCCTGCTCTGGATGTGTTCAAGGACCTTTAACATCTTTCTGAAATCATGGGGCCCAGAACTGCACACAGAATTCAAGGTGAGGCCGCACCAATGCTGGATGCAGGGGGATAATCACCTCTTTTGCCCGGCTGGTTATGCTGTGTTTGATGCACCCCAGGGTGCGGTTTGCCCTCCTGGCTGCCAGGGCACTGCTGGCTCACACTGAGCCTGCTGCCGATCAGCACCCCCAGATCCCTTTCTGCAGGGCTGATCTCCAGTCACTCTTCTCCCAGTTCATACTTGCACAGTCCGACATTACTCTATCTGAGGTGCAGAATCCAGCATTTGTTGTTCAATTTCCTGCCGTTGATAATCACCCAGTGCTCCAACCTACCTAGATCCCTCTACAAGGCCTCTCATCCCTTGAGGGAGTTGACAGCACCTCTCAGTTTGGTATTGTCAGCAAACTTGCTAATAGTGCATTCAAAAATAAAGATATTGAACAGACCTGGCCCTAGAATTGAGCTCTGAGGAACACTGCTGGTGACCCATTCACAACCACCCTTTGGGTTCTGCCCTTCAGCCAGCTCTTCACCCATCACTGTGAACCTGCCCATCCCACAGTCTCTAGAAATCTGTCATACGATAGAAAGCACAGAATTAAGCAGGCTAATACCTATTTTTCAGTTTCTTAACTAGTGAACCACATACCGAGTCTGGAATTCTCGACCTGGTAAAGAGACAACGAACCCACGTTGCTGCCGCCATCCCCTCCATTCTCTTTCCCAGAACCTGCAAAAAGAGCAGGACTTAACTTGTCGGGACTTTCCTTACAGCTCTTCATGCTCGCAGACAGACTACGCAGCCACTCAAACTCAGCCCGGGTGAGCACATATCCCGTGTTTGTTACATCTCCCGGTGGCTGAAGGACTGACTGCGCCAACACGGGGCGCCCGCAGGCACCTCGGCCGCTCCCAGGGCCGCGCTCTCCTCTGAGGGGAGGCACCGACCGGCCCCGCAGCGGGGCGAATCTCGGTCCCTGGCGCCACCCGTGAAGCCACCCCCCTCCCTCTTCTTCCCCAGTGGGCCGTTCCCCGCCGCCCCTCGTTGCTTCCCGGGGGAGCGCGCCCTTCCCCACCCCACCGGCGGCGGGGCGCGCACAGCCAGAGCGGCGCCCGAACCAAACCCCAGTCCGGGCCATCACCTTCCAAGGGGCTACG
>NW_020799091.1:69097277-69105956 GCF_003259725.1 Athene cunicularia
CCCCGCCGCGGCGCCCATGTCCCGGGCGGGGGGCGATGGCACCGCCGCGCTGGAGCGGGCCGGGGCGGAGACGGTGAGGCGGGCGGTGGAGTTGGACCTGGCGTCTCGGTTCCAGGAGTCGCTGGTGTGTTACCAAGAGGGCATCGACCTCCTGCTGCAGGTGGTGAAAGGTACCGGGCGGCGGCGGCGGGCGGGCGAGGGGCGGATTGTCAGCCGTTTACTGCAGGCCTTGAGGCCATTAGCTGTTAAACACCCCTCGGCTGTGGGGACGGCCGCAGTCCGGGGGTGGTTTTGAGGAGACACGACCCGCCCTTGCCGCCGAGGGCCGGCCCCGGCCCCCCGTCGCCTGATATGGGGGGGGGGAGGAGAGCTGGCGGTCCCTCCTCGGCGGCCAGGCAGGGCTCAGCTCCCCCGCCCCCGCCAGCAGAACTGGCCTGTGCGCTTTTGATTCACAGCCACGAAAGATGAGGCGAAAAAGCATCATTACCGGCAGAAAATATCCGAGTACATGACCAGGGCTGAAGACATTAAAAAGCATGTCGAAAAAGAGAAACGAGGTACGGAGCTGCCATGTACCCCTTCACATTTAAATACCTGTTGTTATGTGAGTGTTTTATGGGCGAGGCGGTTAACCTAGGATTTATATCATGATCTTTTCAGACGGCAAATACCATAAGCAAATCAGGATAGAGGAAAATGCAACAGGTTTCAGCTATGAAAAGCTTTTCCAAGAGTACCTTACTGAGATTGTTTCCGAAGTTTGGGTGGAGGACCCCTACATTAGGAGTGTTTATCAGGCAAGTAGATATTCGGTGTAACTGATACAGAGGTAACTACTAAAAGAATTCCATGTTACTAAATTAAACTTTTTACAGTTGTATAACTTCCTACGGTTCTGCGAGATGCTGGTTAAGGGACCATGCAAAGTGAAAACAATCCACCTTCTCACTTCCTGTGATGAAGTAAGTGACTAGATTTTGGTTTCTGTTTCCTTGTGCTCATGTGACACCATATGCAAATACATTTTTATTTGCATACATACTTATTTTTAAATATAGATTTACTTAACAGTACATGTTAAGACCGAGGCTCTGACACCTTCAGCAGAAAACACAGACGAAGAGCAAAATAAAAACGTGACAGTTGAACATAAATCATTTCATAAGTTCAGAGTTCCAGATAATGAAAGAATTCTTGGTAAGCAGGCTCTTAAATGGAAAAGATATTTTGGTGAAAGCTTTGCTGTGGAAAATGTCATCAGAACCAAATAATCTGTTGAGATACATATTTTTCTCTTCCAGCAGCTGTATATTGTTGTCATTTTAGAGGTTTTGATGAGCTAAAACCTCTCAAACTATTGTTGCATTTATTTTGGCTTAAATAATAACACATACCTAGTTTCAGTGGGCTGAGAGTGAGCTCCTCCTCCATATCCCTTACAAGGTGTACCTGTAATCTGCCTTCTTTTTATCCTGTCTTCAAAACTGTGAATCTACCTTCATCCAAGTGACTTTCGTTGAGTTTAAGTTACTACTAAGAAGGTTTTGTTGGTGCATTTAGGAAGAAGTGACCAAAAGTACAATATAGAGTACAAAAACACCCTGCCATGTTATTTTTGCTTTTAACAGGGCAGTGGGAGGACTCAACAGATAAATGGCTTGGAAGAAATACAACAATCATTGAGGAACTATGGAGTAACACTGAATTTTGAATTTTCATCTTCAATACATGATCGAGAAATTAGGTGGGTGAAATAAAAAACCAGTGAATGCCAGTTATTTGAAGTCACACCGCTTAGCCCTAACATTTGATACAATTTCTGATTACAGCTGTGGTTAACAAAGTGGAAGGCAGTGGCCCTCACTTAATAAAATCAGCGCTCTGTAGTTTCATGGGTTCTAACTGTGAACATACTAGATGTCTCTTTATACAGAATAGTGTCTTCCATGGTTCATAAAGATATCAGTGACACTAGGAAATAACTGATTGAAGCAAGGAGCTTGTGTTCATGTGGATAGAACTATTTTTTTTAATTCAGTGTACTCATGGCTTTCACATTTTTGAATTTTTAAAACAGATTCAACAATGGATGGATGATTAAGATTGGAAGGGGTCTTGATTATTTTAAGAAACCAAAGGTAAGAATGCTTTGATCTCTAGTTAACTTAGACTGTAGAAGAGCTCATTCTAAGTTCACCATGTCAATTCTGTTAATTTCTGCAGGGTCGTTTCAGCATTGGATACTGTGACTTTGACTTGCGACCTTGTTATGAAACAACAGTGGATGTCTTTCATACTAAACATACAAAGAAAATGTGATCAGATATGACTGCTTTTAATGACTGATTTTATAAGCATAAAAATGTGAGACTAGAAGATGCTGCTTGAGTCCAGCTGACCACCCTCAGAAGCAATTCTTCTAAGTCCAGCACAGCTTTTATAATCTATAGGTTTAAGAATATTTGAGACTTCTCAGTCTGAGAAAACACACCTGTACAATTCCTCCACTGTACTTCTTCCATAATCTTAATTAATACAGTCCATGGCTCTATTTGATCTTGATTTCATAACAGACCCTCAATATTGTCTCTCAGAGGCCTCTTTGTTGTAATTTCTATTTTTACTATTAACTTTGTCTTGAGCAGATTTTTTTTTCTTTATATAAATGACCACCTCACAAGCATTGGAAGCTGGGCTGCCTCATGTCCTCTTTTGTAAGCAGCCTCATTTATTTCCTTTAATTCCTGTATTCTAGTCATGACTACTGTTCTGCTGTTTTAGTCAATCCTGTAGTACCTGATTTCACAGACTTTACTAGTAAACCCAAATGTAACATTCAATTTTCCAAGTTCCTTGCATATGAACATTGTAGTGTTCAGTATACAGACATTTTAGGGTTGTCTAATGTGCCTCTGCATGATGAATTTGGGGCTGGAAAGGATGCAAACAGGTTTATTATTTTCCCTGTCACTCCTGTATGTTCTTTTATTCCGTGATGTATGGTCATATAACTCATTTTCATCCTTTGCTTTAGGCATGAAAAGGTTGTATGATCCTCTCCCAATATTTTTCCCTGACTTGCACGTTTAATGTTCTTCCAGCTAGTCATGCCAGTGTGAACTGCAGTAAGCTATTTCCCTGCTATTAAGGTACTCCCCTAAAAAAAAAAAAAAAGTAATTTTTAAATTCTTCCAGAAGTTGGATACCCTGAAACTTTCTTGCTAATAATGATTCTAAGGATATGCTGACTGGAAGAAAGACAGAGCCTTTTGTTCCCTTCATCCTCTGGAAAGCGAAAGGGATCATGTAAGCTGCTTTTTCTCCTAGTATAGAAGTTCATGACCATTGTCAGCAAGAATCTGAAAAATCATATATTCTGACATGAACCTCTTTTGCAGGTCCCATCAAATTTTTTTCAGCCACAGGACTGATAGGTGCCTTACATTTTCTGCATCTTGTAATACAGTATACCTCCATATTTTAGTAGCGTGTTCATTGCTAGAGACTTATCTCCTTCCTATGTTTATTTTGCTGATGACTGGTGTATTCCATTATCCTTTTTTTATTATTTGCTTTATTCTTTCACCTTCTGTCACCTAACGCTGCTATTCTTTTAGTCTTCCATTAACATAACAAATCTATTCCACAGCTATCGAGAAGAAACAGCTGGTGTTTAGTTTGTTCTCTGTGTCACAATTTGCCAGTGGCCTGCCTTCTTTATCCTTTTGCATAATAATGCCTCAGCTTTTAAGTGTTAGATCAGCAAAAAGAGTAACATATATGCCACAGAAGCTGTATGCTACCGGTCAGGCCCCCCAGACATTCCACAGAAGCTCGCTGGCTTGCTGGTGTGATACTAGGTTTCTGGTCACTGTCATCAGTTTTGTTCAGTTGCATATAATGTATGCCTATTTTTATTGGGAATAAAGGTTATTTTTTATTATTTGTAGTTTTAGTCATCTGTTTGAATTCTCTGTACTACATAGGGTAATTCAAAGAAGCTAGGTAATGCCTTCTAAATCAGCCATTTTGGGGAGCAGGTTCACTGTAAATAGAGTAAGCTTCCCAAATGTGAAGCTTTTTATCTTTTAACCTAGTCCAGCAATTTCAAACATACAGGGGCAAAATAAAAAGCCACCTTAAAGATTTTAGACCAACAATAAATTTTAGTACTTAAACGGAAGTCAAAAATTGTTATGCTTTCTGCATCTTGTAATACAGTATGCCTCTCGTAGTAGTGAGCCTCTATGATGTAGTCCCCTGCAACTACAAGAGGGAAGCATGGTCTTCCCTCTTGCCTGTTCATGGCTTGAACTTTTTCTCTGTTTAATTAGACTGTAATTCACTAGTTAAGACTACAGATTTCCTAGCAGATCTCAAGGATATGCATTATCTATACATGTGTACAAGTAAGCCTTTAGTGATATACCAGGTGGCACTGCACTGCAATTTTCTCCTATAAACCCTTTATCTCTGAATAGGTCATTTCATTGTCAGTAGGAACACCATGTATGAAGTGGAATGGGCATCAGTGAATGGAAAAAAAATTAAAAAAAACCAGAGAAATCTTAAGAGTACAGTTCCACAATCATTTTACTGATTCCAGGCCATGTTCTGTGCTGCCACTCCCACTTATATAGTCAGGTCACCTGGGTTTTAAGCCAGGACACTGCTCCCTCCTGGCACTCTCTGTGGACATGAGCTTAAGCTGCCTTCCCCACTGGAGTCAGCTGAGTCCTGTTCAGTCCTGTAGCGTGAGTGCCAGTCCCAGGGGCTGGATTCACCCCCACTGACACCCCTCCTTAGCTAAAGCTAGGTTTCTTCTGCCACGTAATTTCCTCCTATGGAGTGCTGGCCAAACAGCCATCTTTCAAAAATGAGTGTGCAGGTAATATAGTAACACCTCATAGGCCTTTGCAGGCCTCACTTGTTAGGAAATATTTGCAGCTATCAGTCTTGTCTGCACAATTTAATTAGCAAAGGACTGAAGTATTCATAAAAGGATGTAATGCCTAGGGCTTCCTAATCTGTCTAGAACCTCCTTATTTGAAGAATTTCAGTCACTGCTGTTATCACATCCTGCTTATCTGACAGCTTGGTTAAGAATGAACTGTATCACTTAGCAGTATGTAAACTCTGTAACTGGGCAGAGTTAATCTCAGCAGAGGCCATCTCTCCACTGCTCTGTGTTCTCTCCTATAGTAATAAACTGCTGCTGTTCTGACCTGATCAAAATTGCATTCCAGTTATTCCACGACAGAATTTGGTGCTGTGACTTGGATTCACACATCCTGCTTCGCCTGGGAACACCACAGACTGATCCCTGCTGAAACCCCCTTGGTGCCTCTTGGAAAGGTAAGGCACCTTTTGAAATCCCTAATGGAGCTTCAGCTGAGGGTTGTCTGTATGGACAACAAGGGCACTGGAAGTCAGAACATCCATACAGACCTAACTGTAAGTCTTTTAAAGTCCAGCAGCATTCAGTCACCCTAACTTCCCACCCAACTTTTTTTCATGCCATGGCCTGAGAAATGTGATCAGGACAGCCCCAAGGACATAAATATATCATTGTTCCTTTCCTTTCTTTAGGCCAGACTGGTCCTTATTTATTTTGCACTATTAACAGCAAGACTGTTCCTTGCCTCACCGATACTGGCATTTCTCAATCCACTTTATGCCCCTCTAATTTTCCTGCAGCTCCCTTATCTTCTGAAGCAGTAAATGATGTTGATATTTAAGAATAACTGCTATGTCATCCGGTAACAAGCCCTTTGTCTGTGCCTTATTTCTGGATACTATGCTTTCCTTTTAAGTGTTACTACCCCAGTTAACCTTCTGGGAAAAGACATTTGTTTAAATTGAGTTGTGCCATATATTGTACCCTCAATGGAATTTACCTTGATGTGCTCGCACCTCGACAGGGTTAATTTATGGCTATTTTGCTTGATGAACCTCCCATTTCAAATTTAACTAACTCTACTGTTCAAGGGCAGTTTGGTGAAGAAATAGTTGTATAGCATAAAGGTATATAAACTCTGTAACTGCCGTATTTGGTCAGAGTACACATCAGCAGAGTCTGTCACTGCTGCACTGGGTCCTTTCCTACAGCTATAGCAATAAACTGCTGCTGTTCTGACCTGATCAAAATTGCATTCCGCTTATTTGTCAACAACAGTGAAAGACATCTTGAGTCTTTCTTTCGTAATGTTACTTTATACCGAGCCATTATTTTTACTTAACATGAAAACTGTCATCTTCAGTATTGCCTTTCATTAGTAATTTTTTTTCCTGGAAAGTAAAAAGGAACCTGTTTCTCCTAGATCTGTATTTGCAAGTATATTTCCTGATGTAGAAGTGTTCCTAGTTTCAGCTTCGATACCAGTACCTACAGCCACAGTGACTCTCAGCTTTCTGCCAGGCAGTGCCAGTACAAAAGAGCCACATACAGCCTCTGTCTTGCCCTCATCACATACACCCCACTAATTCACTACACAGCAATGAGCATAGTTTACTACTATGCTTGCACAGGGGAGGCAGAGGCTCATCAGCACTCTCCAGGGAAGGACTTGCCACCAGAAACCAGGGGGACATCCCTCTCCACACAGTTCAGGGGCTGAGACACGGCCTTTGAGCTACTGTCTGCAAGGAGCAGGATGCAGGCTGGGGAATTCACTTTTCCATCTACCCCATCCCATCTGTGTCAGCCATTTGCACCTTCTCTGCTAGAGAGCCAGTTTGGGATGCTGCCCCCATTTTCCCTGGTTTGGGCAGGGGTGCTGTCTGTCAGCATGGAGTGATAACAGGGCTGCAGCCTACTGCAGTGGCGTGCAGCCTACAGTCTGGGAACCTCGGGTGCAGGCAGTGTGAAATCTAATTGTTAGTAGGTAATATTAAGCAAAAGCCAAGATTAAACAGTTCAAATTACCAGTAAGAGAAAAATTCAGTTTATAGAAATTAATGTTTTAATTTTGTTTTCTATAAATTAAATAAAAAAGCAGCAGAAGTTTAACTTACATTTTCAAAATGCAAGTCACATTAACATGATCATATTCTCACACAACAGATTCCACCTGCTGTGCATGTCATCATCTTGTGGACACACTCTCAGTAACGTTGTCGCTAGTGTAGTGGTTTCATTTGGGCAGAACTTACTGCCAGTAAGGCTCTTCACCAGTTCACTGCACAGTGCTAGTGGCAGCCACTGGTCTGGCAGATCAATGTTACAGCCTTCAATCCTTCCATGCTTTACATCCATATCTATTTTAACGTCAATAACAGAATCTTTATAGGCTATGTTAAAGCAAGTGCTAACGCTGAACTTTGGTGTCTTTCCATACACCCAATCCCAATTTTGTAGTTCTTTAGTTTTATTATTAATTCCAGGAAGCACAGTCTCATCAGCTGGATTTATTAAGGTGATCTGATGATCTATTTGGTGTTGTATAGCATATTCTTCAGCAATGGCATCCAGGAGCATCTCACAAGTTAAACTAGGATCCTCTTCAAAGAGGTTTTTCACTGAGGCAGGCACACTAGGAGTGGCATTGCTCTTTAGCCCTTTATAAGGACTCTTTAGCACAGAAGATAAAACAAACTTATCTGCGTTACAAAGTAAGGTACAGTGGTGATAAGCAGTTGTCCTTCCCAGCTTTGCAGCAGTACCTGAGATTTTGTATTGCCTGTCTAGCAAGATGTCATATCTGTCAGTGACGTGTACATCTAACTGGGGGCGCAAGGCTTTCAGTGCCTTCACAACTAGCTTCAGGTTTTCCATTCGTTCATATTTTTTTCTGGTTGTGAAGAAAGTCAAATTTATATTACCTAAGTCATGGTAAACTGTTCCTCCTCCGCTTCTTCTCCTGGCTAGTTTTATGTTTTTTTGCCTCAATAGCCTGAGGTTGCATTCCTGCCAGGGATTCTGATGTCTTCCTATTACCACAGCAGGGGAATTTCTCCAAAGGAAAAGGACCTGACGGTTCTCTAAATTCATGTGGTCATGGATCCAGTCTTCCACAGCTAGATTTTGGTAAACATCATTAGAAACAGACTGGATAATGAGGCCTCCGCTACTGCTTCTGAAGCCAGCTTTTGGAGTCCTGAGGATGCAGGATAGCTGAAGGCAGTTCTTTAAGGATGACTGGAATACCATGTTTTTAATAACTGGACAGTAGATGGAAGGAATGCTTGGTCTAGTAAAGCCGAATGTGGCAAACACACAATCTGCTGTTGTGACAGAAATGAAATGTCACTGGCAGTCATGATGGAGTCATGGTCTTCCCAAAGTAGCAATGCTCCTCAACTGATGTGAGTTTACACAGCATATTTCTCCTCTTCAAGCTAGTGATGCTGCTCAAACCCAGACATGTGCTTAACATAAAAGCTGGGGTTGTCAGAGCAGCTTCTCCTTGCAGTCCTTGGTGCCGCAAAGACCAAAGGAAGAAATGAAATTAAACTGTGCGTCTTCCCCTCAATACCGTCTTGCTAATACAATTTTGTGTATTTCGCTAAACCTAATTTTAGAAGTCCAATTAAACTGTTCTGTTTGCGGTTTGGTTTTCTCTTTTTTTTTTTTCCCATTGATCTGATGATAAAAAACAGGCGCAACAAGCTCACGAGCTTGTGGAGTCAGGGACTCGCCAGTCAGGCGTAGGGCTGAGCCTGCAGCGCCCTCTCGAGGGG
>NW_020799091.1:69106006-69114012 GCF_003259725.1 Athene cunicularia
GGGAAGGAGGCAGTCCCGCTCCCCCCTGGCGGCGGAGGCTGCGGGCGGGTTTTGCCGCTCGGGTGAGAGCTGAGGGGAGCGGCGCGCGCTCCTCGCACCGCAGCCAGGACGTGCGGCCGCGGGAAGTTGGGAAGGAGCGAGAATTCGATCGGGTGCTGTGCGACGTGCGGCTCAGTCAGTTAAGACTCTTCAGCCCGGTAAAAAACCGCACCAAACCTCCTATGGCAAGAGACTGTAAAACGGTAAACCGTGTTAAAGAAAGTAGGTCGGTGTTGGTCTTCACTGCCTCCGCTGACACGGCAACTGCGAAGCGTTGGACCGTGCCGACAAGAGGCACATGCACAACGGATAAAACAGATGGTCCTTGGTGTGAGACCCAGCTGTGCAGTTCCTCACCGTGGGGTGCTCTGGATGCCAGAAGCTTTCACGAGTTCAAAGGGAGACTGAACAAGTTAACACAAATGCTCAGAGGCTTGTGAAATACATAGAAACTATCCATGCTGTTCATGAAGATACAGGAACTAAATGTTGATAGCATAATTCATTAACAAGCAGGGAGTGATCAAAGGCTAGATAATTAAAGATGTATTGCATGCAGCAGATTGTCTTCGGAGTTGCATTGATACAAGCCATTCTTAAAGTCTACTGGACCTTAACTATAACTCTTCTTCAAGACCTGTTGACTGTATTTAAGCTTACACTGTGGGACAATGTTCAGTCCTAGTAGTTGAAGTTTTTATGCACAGTTGTATCTATATGGCCAAATATGTGCTCTGTATCTCTTGCTGGTGTATGTGTGGTCATAAAGGATACATTACATGCTTTTATCTTCCGTTATGCCTTAATATTGGAGTCCCAAGACATGAAGGCATTGTAGAGAAAAAGGTTGGTACACCAGGTTGTGAGAATTCACATAGGCTGTTCCTCTTGGACAGTTAACACATGTAAGTAATTTTTATTCTTCCTGGTTCTAGGAATAGGTGGCTTAGGAAGAAATGCCAAGTTGATATCCTTATTCAGATGAAGCAGTGAAATTGCTTGAAGAAGCAGTTTGGCTTTGGGTGTGTAACTGGGTGTTCACATATTTGCATTGCCAATAAAGAAAACTGTTCATGATGGGGCCTGAATTGCCTTTACCGTCTTAAGTGAAGAAATGGTTCTAGGACAGCTGTGTTACCTGAAAGGTTGAAGGAGAAAAGACTCTGGATAAGGTTGAAAGACTTCTGTGATTAAAGATGTGAGCCTGGGATTATTTCCTACTTCCATTAAGAGCATGACAGTTCCTTACCAAACTCTTAAAAGAAATGTGTGGGTGTAGTAGGGCAAGCAAAAAGTAAGAAATCATCACCGTGTATGCTGGTGGTGATTAGTGGGAGAAACAGGCTCTAAAAGGAGCATGCTGTACCGTCACATTAAAAAAAGAAAAATGTTGGGAGTTATTTTAAGCAGTTTGAAAGGGGCTAACTTGTTGTTAAATTAGACTGGTGATAACTTTTCACTGGGGTGAACTGTTCTGTAATGCATAGGGTGGACTTTGATTGTCCATAAAAATTGTTGATTTAGTGTTCTAAATACTGGAAAATCAGATTTTGAGGCAGTTGGCAAAATGCAAAAATGAACCTGGTCAGAGGAAGTGAATTGTATCTTGTGGGACTTTTGATACTACTAAAAAACAAAATGTGGGACCTTTTGTTTCCATTTTGGCACTTTATTTGGAAATTTGTAATGTGTCGTTTTTGCCACGGGGTGTCACTAAAATAACACCGTGAGATGTCACACTCCATGTTTTTCTAGTTAAAAACTGTGGGCCTAACCAAAGGAACCCTTGTTCCCTTAATTAGAACCAGAATTTCCTAAAATATGTAAAGTGTGCGGAATACTAGGTGGATTGGTAAAAATGACAAGGGTCTGTTTGTGATGTGCTGAAGGTTAAAGTACACATGCAATAATAAATACCTTCCCAGAAAAATGGCTGTTTAAGACAAACCCAGCAAGATAATTAGAAATATTCTGGCAATAAGCAGAAAGAATTTATAAATACATACCGTACTTTATTTATCTCTTTGCTCAGTCTAGCAAGGACTGCATTATATAGGAAACCGTGAGATTTGGAGGGTGAGGTTAATCTAAGAGGTTGTGCAAAGCCATACTAATGACATCTTCTATGTGGACCTAAATAATCACGTTTCTGGATTGGACTTGTTAAAAGTCCTATGTTTCAACTGTTACTGTGTAAATCACATACCTGCAAAATACAGTGATTATTATTTTTGCTTTTGAAAACAATTCTATGTATGATTTTCATTCTTTCTTTGATCAACAGAGCTTTGTTTAGTACACAAAAAGCAAAATAACTCCTCTGCACAATGTTAATCAGCATTAATGTTTAAGACAGAACTTGCCATATATGTCACTTAGAGAAAACCACAGATATACCAGAACAGAACCAATGAAAAATACATAATTTCACTCCTAAGATGAATTTTGAAAACCTGAAATGCTCCTCATCACATCACTTCTGGAGACAAACATGGTAATGCTGAATCTTCTCTGGTGATTTCCACCATACCAAAATGGCAAAGCAAGACTTGTACAAAATCCAGGATGGGGAAAGGAAAATCAAAGGACTTGTTTCTTTTGCTTTTTTTCTGGAAGTTAAAATTTTCCAGTTTCTTCTCTGTTTTTGGGTGGGGATCATATTTCAGAGAAGTATTACTCACTCCTAATCTCCAAAAAGGTGAGCTCTATCCATGAGTGCTTTATAGTGGCTGCTTGCCAAACAACCTGGTCATTCATCAGGACTGTTTCCAGAATAGAGAATCTGTGCTAATGCCTAACAGAGAAGAGAGTACATTTTCTCTGGTTTCTCAGCTCGACTTTGGGACAACCTAAAGCAGCCTCTTTCAAAGACTGATTGTATTCGTGCCCAACACAAGCAGGCAATAGGAGCCACAGGATTCAAAAAGCCTCCTTACCCTTTTCTCATCCCTTTCTTCAAAGGTGCCAGTCTTCTCATTCCTGTCTTGCTATTCCAAAAGAGGTGTGCAGCTAGAGGTACTGTGAATAAGAACTCCTATCTTGGGGTATAAGAAATCAGAAGAAATAATTTCTTTGCTGTGATTTTATTAGTGGAGCAAGAGAAAATGTAATTATCCTTTTAATATCTTGGTGTTTTAATTTTATGCTGTTTGTAAAACAGTTAATGTGTTAGTTGTAGCATTAAAAAATGGGTTTATCATATGTGCAAAGCTAATGCTTGACACTGTCAAGAAACAAGTGTAATGTTAAAAATATTTATTCTGGACAATACAGTTGGCACATATATCTTAAAAAATGTATTTAAATCAGGTGTTTTTTGTGTAGAAGAAGAGGTTTAATTAAAGGCAGGCTATTTTCACAAGATTAAGTCTTTCTTATCTGACACTTCTCAAGTCAGAGAGATTGCATGGCAATTGTTGGAGTTTTCATCTGTAAAAGTGTCTCCTTGTATATCAGTTTGTGAAATAAATTAATCTAATCAGAGTAGAAGTGTTCAACTGAACTCACTGTCTGTCCCAGCTGATCAGTTGTGGCAGTTTTACAATACCAGTCTTCTCTCCTAGTGCTGGACTGACAAGGCATGGCTGCTTGACTTTGCCTCTGAAATATTCTGGCTTGTAAGCATTGCTCATGCTGCCTTTCCCTGTCTTTTGAGACTTCCACATTAATCAGGGGTGAGGCCTATGCCGTGTGTGCAGATGGGCCAAAGGAGGTTAAAGTAGTTAAGGATGCTTTAAAATCAAAACCAAAGAATTCCAATCAAACCAACGATGGGAGGCATTATTGCATATGTCAGAGTATGACAGTCTGTGATAGTCACCCACCTCCCTGCCTCCACCCCCAAATAATATGCATTGTTGAACTATTATTTGAAGAAGTCATCTTTTTATCTGTTGAGGTCTGGAGAGAACATTATGTCACTTGAGGAGAGGCTTGGCTTAGCTCCCCCCTCTCCCAAAAAAAGCCATTCAAAAAGATACAGCAGCAACCAGTCACTCAACATTCGTCTTAAAACTGAAAAGAAATATGAGCACCTTTGACTTTAGTAATGTTTGTTGAGGAACTATGCTAAAAGTCATAAATCTGATATCTGAAAGTTTAATTTTCATAGATAAGAGTTACTCAAAAATCTCCCAACATGAAACCAAGTAGAGAAATAATTAAATTTCTATGAAGGCAGTGCTCATAAATATTTATATCAAAATTAATGGAAAAAGGATTTTACTGATAATTTTGTACAAGATTTTACAGTGTATCATTTTTTAAATGACTTTTTAGGATTATTTCTAACCTCTTATTTGGTTTTGCTTCTAGCATTTCAGTCATGCATATCTGTAAGGACAACAAGTATTATGATCATCATTGAATCATGCTATCACAGAATAGTTTGGTTGGGTTGGAAGGGATCTTAAAGATCACCTAGTTCCAACCCCCCTGCTCTGGGCAGGGACACCTTCCACTAGACCAGGCTGCTCAAAGCCCCGTCCAACCTGGCCTGGAACACTGCCAGGGAGGGGACATCCACAGCTGCTCTGGGCAACCTGTGCCAGTGTCTCACCACTCTCACAGTAAAGAATTTCTGCCTTACATCTAATCTAAATCTACCCTCTTTCAGTTTAAAACCATTACCTCTTGTCCTATCCCTGCAAAGCTTGATAATGAATCCCTCCCTGTCTTTCCTGTTGGCCCCCTTTAAGTACTGGAAGACCGCTATAAGGTCTACCCGGAGCCTTCTCTTCTCTGGGCTGAACAACCACAACTCTCTCAGCCTGTCCTCACAAGGGACATGCTCCAACCCCCTGATCATCTTCATGGCCTTTTTCAGGACTTGGTTCAACAGGTCCATGTCCTTCTTATGTGAGGGCCCCAGAGCTGGACACAGCACTGCAGATGGGGTTACATGAGAGCGGAGTAGAGGGGCAGAATTGCCTCCCTTGACTTGCTGGCCACACTTTTCTTGGTGCAGTCCAGGATACAGTTGGCTTTCTGGGCTGCAAGCACACACTGATGGCTCATACTCAGTTTTCCATCCATTAATACCCCCAACTCTTTTTCTGCAGGGCTGCTCTCAATCCACTCATTGCCCAGCCTGTATTTGTTGTCCATGGGATTGCCTCAACCCATGTGCAGGACCTTGCACTTGGCCTTGTTGAACTTCATGAGGTTTGCACGGGCTCATCTCTCAAGTCTGTCAAGGTCTCTCTGGATGGCATAGCTTAAATCTAGTGTATTGACTGCACCACACAGCTTGATGCCGTCAATGAAATTGTTGAGGGTGCATTCAATCCCACTCTCCATGTTGCCAACAAAGATGTTAAACAGTGCTGCTCCCAACACTGACCCTTAGGAACACCATTTGTCACTGTTCTCCACTTGGACATCAAGCTGCTGTTGACCGTAACTCTTTGATTGTGACCATCCAGCCAATTCCCTACTCACTTAGTGGTCCATCTGTTAAATCCATGTCTCCAGTTTAGAGACAAGGATGTCATGCAGGACAATGTCAAATGCTTTGCAGAAATCCAGGTAGATGACATTGGTTGCTCTTCCCTTATCCGCCAACATTGTAACCCCATCTTAGAAGGCCACCGAATTTGTCAGGCATGATTTGCCGTTAGTGAAGCCGTGTTGGCTGTCACCAGTAACCTCCTTTTGCAGTGAGTGAGAACTTCACTAGACTGCCACAGCTTCTCAAATATGGTTGATAGTGGCTTATACAAGTCATTTGCTGGTTCCCTCAGGACCTACAGATGCATCTCATCAGGTTGCATGGACTTGTGCACCTTCAAATTCCATAGGTGGTCTTGAACCTGATCTTCTACAGCGGGCAGTTCTTCATTCTCCCCGTCCCTGCCTTTGCCTTCTGCATTTTGGGCAGTGTGGCTGGAGCACTTGCTGGTGAAGACTGAGGCCAAAAAATTACAGAATCACAGATCAACTAGGTTGGAAGGGATCTTGAAGATCATCTAGTCCAACTGTTAACCTAAGACTGACAGTTCCCAACTACACCATATCCCTCAGCGCTATGTTGACTCTACTCTTAAACACCTCCAGGGATGGGGACTCCACCACTGCCCTGGGCAGCCCATTCCAACGCCTAACAACCCATTTTCTAATATCCAGTCTACACCTTCCCTGGCACAACTTGAGGCCATTCCCTCTTGTCCTGTCACTTATTACTTGGTTAAAGAGACTCATCCCCAGCTCTCTGCAACCTCCTTTCAGGTAGCTGTAGAGGGCGATGAGGTCTCCCCTCAGCCTCCTCTTCTCCAGACTAAACACCCCCAGTTCCCTCAGCCACTCCCTGTACGACCTGTGCTCCAGACCCTGCACCAGCTCCGTTGCCCTTCTCTGGACACGCTCGAGTCATTCAATGTCCTTTTTGTAGTGAGGGGCCCAAAACTGAACACAGGAATCGAGGTGCGGCCTCACCAGTGCCGAGTACAGGGGTAAGATCCCTTCCCTGTCCCTGCTGGCCATGCTGTTTCTGATACAAGCCAGGATGCCATTGGCCTTCTTGGCCCCCTGGGCACACTGCTGGGCACAATGAATGATACTGTCAGCCTTCTCCATATCCCAGGTAACCAGGTCTCCTGTTTCCTTCTGAAGAGGGCACATGTTTTCCCTAGTCTTCCTTTTATCACCAACATACCTATAGAAGCTTTTCTTGTAGCCTCTCATGTCCCTGGCCAGATTTAATTCCATCAGGGCTCTGGCTTTCCTAACCTGATCCCTAACAGCTCACACAGTTTCTCTGTATTCCTTCCAGGCTACCAGTCCTTGCTTCTACCCTCTGGAGGTTTCCTTTTTGTGTTTGAGTTTGTCCAGAAACTTCCTGTTCATCCATACAGGCCTTCTAGTGTTCTTACCTGACTTCTTTGTTGGAATGCATCACTTCTGAGCCTGGAGGAGATGATCCTTGAATATTAAACAGCTTTCTTGGGCCCCTCTTCCCTCGAGGGATTTATCCCATGCTACTCTACTAAGTGGATCCCTGAAGAGGCCAAAGTCTGCTCTCCTGAAGTCCAGGGTCATGAGCTTGCTGTGCTCCCTCCTCGCTGCCCTAAGGATCTTGAACTCCACCATTTCACGGTCACTGCAGCCAAGGCTGCCCTTGAGCTTCACACTCCCCACCAGACCCTCCTTGTTGGTGAGAACAAGGTCCAGCATAGCACCTCTCTTTGTTGCGTATCACTTGAACGCATTCCAGGAACCTCTTGGATTGCTTATGCCCTGCTGTGTTGTCCCTCCAGCAGATATTGGGGTGGCTGAAGTCCCCCAGGAGGGCCAGGGCTTGTGAAAGAGGCTGCTCCTATCTGTCTGTAGAGGACCTCATTATCTCGGTCTTCCTGGTTGGGTGGCCTGTAGCAGACCCCACTATAACCTCACCTGTTCCTGCCCTCCTTTTAATCCTGACCCATCAGCTCTCGGTCAGCTCCTCATCCATCCCCAGGCAGAGCTCCATGCACTCCAGCTGGTCACTGACATACATGGTGACATCCCCTCCTCATCTCCCCTGCCTGTCCTTCCTAAAGACCCTGTATCCTTCCACACCAACACTCCAGTCACAGGACCCACCCCACCACATCTCCGTGATGGCAGATCACTCATGAAAGGAAGATTAGAGAGAATAAAAGCGTATAGACTCGCTACACAGAGCCACTAAGGCAAGCTGTTGAGCTGGTACTGTGCCAGGAGTCAGAATGTCCGTTGCAGCTGCTTGACTTTGTCCGGCGGCGGGACTCCCAGCTCCCCAGCTCCCGGAAACGGGACAGCCTCGCGGGGGGAGGACAATACTGTGGGAATGTGATGGTCATGGGCGGCTTTTCCTTCAGGGGAGAGCTGGACTCGGGGGTTCTGCGGCTCTTCACAACCATCCACACCAGCCAGGCTTCACTTAGCTACCTGGAAGAAGATGGGTGCCCTCCCGCCTTAGCTGTGCTCCCGCCGCGGGGACTGTCTCTTAT
>NW_020799091.1:69114062-69119709 GCF_003259725.1 Athene cunicularia
CAGCGGGTGGGGTGTGCGCCGAGGGGCGCGGGCGTTTCAGGTGCCGTTGCTGTGTACACTGTGGAGAAGAAGAAGGGAAGGAGCATCTTAAATGGTTAATCGCTGAAATACTACTTGGAACTCAAATCAGTTTGGGGGACTTACTCAGTCCAAGGAGTTTGCGAACTCTGAATTTTCCTGGTGGTGCTACAAGGCAAGCAGAGCTTGGAGTAGTCCTCATGCGGAGTTGCACACAGGTTGCAAGTTCAGAGGATGGTGATGAAGTGTGTCAACGGCAGTAGTTAGATCTTACCACTTTGCGGCAAGCATAAAGAATAGTTATTTTAGGATATATAAACATATTTTTTTCAAAAAGTGCTCTTTCACAAGTGGAGTAAAAGTGGTGTTGTGATTGAGCAAATACTATCTATTCTGTCTGTAAATTTGAGTCCTCAATGCTCAGTGAGATACTGAAGGTACCGCTAGCTTGCAAATTTCTCAGATCTGTTCTCTTCCCTTTCTGGAAAGACTAGGGCAATGCATATAACTGTATAAAGTTGTGAGTGCCTCTTGCAGAGAGAACAGGATATTGGGATGGGATTCACCTCATCTGATTTGATGTGTCAACAGTGATGATGACTGCAATAGAGATGACTAGGCTGTCTTTATTGTCAGAGGTACTCTTAGAGCATGATTAATTTTAGGATGAACACCTAAAATCAGTCACAGGAATCAGTTTTTAGAAATGCCTCTTTGTAGATACCCAAAATTATGTCAGCTTTCTCCTAAACAAAACTATCACTTTATACTGGTGCTTAAAAACACCTTGAGGCTGATGGTCAGACTGGTCATTGGTGGCAGAGATTTGACTCATATGAGGCTGAATGTGGTGAGGAAATAACTCGTCAAATCAGTTGCCCTAAACTTCCTTGAAACTCTTAAATCTGAGCACGGAGAGAAACTGTTATGGCCATGCTGGTGGCAGTAACTTCCTGCTGGCAGGTAACAGAATGTCCACATCCTGTTGTTAGACAGGTGGGCTACCTCCCGTATTATAACAGGAGTGGACTGTCAGGCATTGACTAGCGCTGTGAGGCACTGGTGTGCTTGCCACTCACCCTGTCTTGCTGCGGCTGTTCATCTTTCACTGAGGGACTCATTCCAGCGCCCTTACTTTATCATGGTTATTGCGAGAAAGCTGCCAGAGAGTGCTCTATCTTTCTCTTCCTTCTTGTACTTCAACGTGTTTGTGGATTTGTGAGGAAGCGCAAGTGGCAGTACTTTGGGTTGAATATGGCAGCTTTATATCCCTATGCTCAGCTGAACTGAACAGAATTTGAACGTTTACAAATGTTTCTGGCCTTGCTCTGTATTTGAGAGGATGCTGATAGACGGAGATAATTTGTAAGTTATGTCCATGTTTCTTACATATTTCCTTTCTTTTGATGTAGCTAAAATACAAAAAAATGCATTTTTCTGCATCCTTTTGTGCCTAGGAAGTTAAATGGTAGCATTCTCTTCCCCACTTTATATTGCTGGAACAAGCTGTCATGAACTAGAGTAGAAGGCAATGACATGGCAGGAGCAAAGGTTGTTTGTACTTTATAATATTTTTTTATGGCTATGAGTATTTTTTGGTAGTGGGGTATTGGGTTTAGGGTCTATAAAGTTGTCATGTCCCGCTCAGACGAGGGGGACAAGTGACTCAGATTCACAAATCCCCAATTGGAGCGGACAACAAGTCTCCAAGTTCAAGCATTTATTAACTACCTACAATGTACTAATTGAACACACGATAATTGGCTAAGTACAGAGCAGGTTGTGGCAAGCAATATAATATGGTTTGCATTTCTTAATAGAAAAAGGAAAAGAGGGAGATAGAGGGAATGGGGAAATACAGATCACCGGTCTGGATTCCTGCGCGATCCCACCGGCAAGGGTTCCAGGAGGCGGCCGTCTTTTTTGCTGGCATCTGTCTTCTTCCCTTCACTGCTCTCTCCAGATGGCCAGGGGATCAGAGAGAGGGGGGCAGAGAGAGGGGGGCAGAGAGAGAGAGAGAGTCCTTTCTTCCCTTTGATTTATACCTACTTTTCTTGGGTCTGTCCCCTAGGTTGACCCACAGACCTACATATCCCATGTACGGGGAGGGGTAAGGTGTTTCATGGGATGATGTCACTAGCATGATCATGACAGCCCTCATTAGCATATTGAGGGGTGTCAACTTTAATATGCATTTTGTGGATAATGAAGCAAAGTTCATTCACCGGACACATGGCCCTTGAAATTTGCCCAGGTGCCCCAGAGAAGAGCCGTCCTGTCTCCACAGGGCTCTCTCCCCCAGCTACATCGGGCAGCGTTATCAGCTTCGGCCCTCACAGAATGCACCCTGAGACTCAGAGTTTTGTCTTGCGAGAGTTTGAGGCATTTCTTCAATCAGCCTCAACTTTTGCTTTCCCAGGCTGTTTGTCTTAGTTTCTCACAGGCCTGTTTTTTTGTCTCTCACAAAAGTCTTAAGTGATCAGTAATTTTGTCTGCTTAGGGACTGGACTGCTTTCATCGTATAGTGTTGTGAGCACAACTGTAATTAGTTAAGGGGCTCAAATTATAATCCATGTCTTTATAAAGCAGAACACTTAATTTTGTAGTCTAGGTACAGTATCTCTGAGTGCTTGTTAGAACTTTCTTGGATTATCCAAGAGAAGATGACAGGGGAAAATCATAGAATTGGTTAGGTTGGAAAAGAACCTGAAGATATGATACAGGTTTGCTGTATGGAGCAACAGAACTGCTTTTGGTGTAGTCCGTTACTTGAGGCTTGAGGGTGTAGTCCTGGCTCAGTCTTCAATTTTGTCATTTTAAGTGGTTTTTTGTACATTCAGATGCAGAGCAGGATTTAGCCTTCCTGTCCTTCATTGGCACTCCTGTTCTCATCATGTAAAGCAGTCATTGTTGTGAACTTCTAGTAACAGTAGAGCTGTATTCTCCCTAAATTTTATAACTTGATAAAAGTGTGGAAATCCTCAAACACAGCTGCTGTCTTTATTGGCCTTTGTGGATGCTTTTTTGTTGTCATTTTTAAACTACTTTTCCACTTAATCTGTAATTATCACATTTCCAGGTTTATAACTGTGCTTTGTTATTAATTCAGTAGCATTAGCTGGATCAGGCTTGATGAAAACAAAAATAAAACTACAATGAAATAATATTTTTTTTCACTGACCCTTCTCATACTTTTGTATGCCTATTCAACAGAAGAAGTGGGAAAATTTACTACTGAATGTCACAGGATGGAGCCCACCCAGAAAGCTTTTTTTTAGAAAGCATCTTTCAGGTCTTCCTAAATAATTCAAAATGTATTTTTGTGCACTACTAGTAATTTCTGAAGAAAACTCTCTGATTATTAGAATCAAGTGAACCTCACAGAATTCAGTATCCAGCGATACTGATTTCTCATGCCTTACAGGATCAGCCTGTGCAAGCAATGGAGTTTCTGCGTCACACTGTATCCATATTTTGGTTATGCTGGGATTTTAGAAATCTGAGGACTCAGAAAATTGAAAAGCTGTATGAGACAGTAATTCTCCTATAGACTGAGATATTAAAATCAGTTGATAGTGCCAAAATAGTTGGCAACTTCTTACAAAAAGGCCCTATAATTTTTTTTTTTTGAAAGACAATATTGTTTCAGGAAACTTATTAATGTTATATTGATTAATTGATCAATTAATAGTAATACCTGATGTGCTACATTTCTGCTGGCCTTTGTGAATTATGTGTGAAGGGTATGGGCCCAGCTCAAAGAGGGTGATTGAAGGGCATTCCTAAAATCTGACAGAACCATGGTGAATAAGGCTGTTGGAAACTTGAGACCAGGCCTGGAGAGACATTTCCTCTCACAGTGCGATGGAAGAATAACTGTAATGGCAGCCCAGCTTGAGACAGTTTTTATCTTAAACATTAAGGATTAGATTCTCCATTAATTCAAAATGAATCTGTGCAAACTGGTGCTAATAGTGTGCATATTCTTAACTTGTGAATACTGTATACTGATTTTTTTTTGGTTAAGTGTAAATTACTTATGAAATACTTTCTGCAAATCCTTGAAGATGAAGTAAAATACTTTATTCCTCTTTGTCCTTACAGATTGAAAATCTGAAGAAAATAAACCATGAGCTAAGGCAACATGTCATACAACTTCTTGATAAGAAGCAAGTGGTAGAAAGTCAAGTGGATAGGTTCGCCTGTAAAAATGATCATCTGTGTAAAGAACTGGCTGTAATTGGCAAACTATCAGAGAAGCTGGAAAAAGAATTGGTATTGAATACAAGTGATAAGGAGCTTGAGGAAGCAAAGGTATCTACTTATTAGAATTAAGATTGTGAAGTGATATTTTAATGTTGGTTGCTAATATGGGGAACTGTTTTCTTACCTTTTGGACCGAATTTGTAGCTTTCATGTCTGCATTGAAGTATATTTGCTGAGATGAAGGAGGAGTAGGCTCTGTCCAGTGTGGTATTTTTTCAAGTGTAGAGTGGCTCAAGGATTAAAATCATGCTTGCAGCTGGAAAGAATGTTATTTCAGTGAAAACTGCTTTTGATTTCACAGGATAATGGAAAATTGCACTCTATGCACATGCAATTATATAGTGGTCAGATGGGAAAAGGCAGATTATTTGGTTGCCATTATTTTAGCTACATACTTATTTCTTTAGCCCATAGGTATAGTCAAATTGCCCCTGTTTTGAAAAGTTTCTCTGTAAGACAGTTCTGGGAGAAGGTGTCCCGTTTCCTTTTTTATTCACTCACCCGAGAGCAACTCAACTGTTACTGTTTTTCCTAATCCTGGAAGATAAACCTTTTAACTGATCCCCTTCTAGATTATGTTTATTGCTACTAAATAGTATGCTTTCAGCCTAGTCAAACTAGAAGACGTGTACAAAATGCTCCTTGAACTAGAACAGTTGAGCTAAACTGCTGGATTTGCACTGATCAAAGTTAATGCATCTCTTGCTCTCAATGTTTTTTGTGGTAGATTCAAATTCGACACCAGCAGAAAAAGATAAAGGAGCTGGAACACATGGTGAAAACACTAAAATCTGTGAGTTAAACATGTATCCTTAATTTATATGTAGCTATGAAATCAGGTCATTTCCACATGAAATTAATACTTGTACAAGTGAATTTCACTTGCTTTGTTTTTACTGTTAACAGAAAAATTATAGAATGGATAAACAGATCTGTTTTCACTTGTAGTTCTCTGTCTCTACATGGATGGGAATCTGCTTCTGTTTTGCAACTAGCCTGTAATGTTTGTGCTTTTGAGAATCTTAATTTTTTTTTTTACAAACTTGCATATAACTGTTTTGGACACTGTGTAAATCACTTGCAAAACTGAAAAAAAATTAACATTTTTTTCTTTAAAATTTTTATCTTCTGTCTTCCTTAAGGTGTAACAATACTGTTGGAATATTTTGAAATGTATACAATGTTGTAATTGTAGAAATATTTGCCAGTGGTAAATCTAACTTAAATTAACATTTGATTTTATTAAATGGACTCATTCACTTGCTTCCAGTTTAAATTGACCAGGAATTTTTTTATGTTTTCAAGATAATGATTTCTTACTATAATTTAAAGATTTGTCTCAAATTTCAGGGGGGGTGGGCGG
>NW_020799091.1:69119759-69141922 GCF_003259725.1 Athene cunicularia
TTTTTTTTCTTTCCTTTATAAAATATTTGAGCTTATGCCACAGTCCTGCAAAGAACCTCCTCTGTAAAAAAACACTCTGATAATGTAGAGCTTACTGCTCAACTACCCTGGAAATATTTTAGTCCTTCATCCAGAAAGTTTGGGATGAGAGCTAGATTCACCAAGAGATTTAGGTGATTAATTTATAACTTTTCAGGGATATAAAGACCTACTTTGCAACTTTCTTAACAAAAATAATAAATTTGCAGAGTTTAGTATTCCCTAGTTGCTTAAACTTTCATGAGTCCAGGTACTTCCAACAGATAGACTGTAACAAAGAGGGATTTGGTGTGCAATTTTGAACTTTGGAATTGCAATTCATCTTCAAAATCTTTTAGGTCCCTACATGACTTCCTGGATTTTGACTCTACTTATGCACATTACTTTATTTCTGTTTCAAAAAATTCACCTTTTATGTATCTTAAGCAAACATAGTGGCCTCATTTCTTTCTTATGTAAAAATTCATTAGATATTCCAATACAAATCTACTTAATTGTCCTCCTTAGTTTCAAACAGATACATTCCAAGTTAATTAACATTTAGCTTTTATGTAATTTTCTGTCCTATTAGATCCATTTCAGAAGGACAGTTGGACATATTCTACAATATAACAAAAAAAGAAAATACAGATATTCAGAAGTATTAAATGGATACTTATTTTTATCAGATATCTGCTTCATCTTCATTTTGAAGAATATGTTTATCCATTTTACACTGAAGTATCATTCATTATGAAAGTTCTATTTCAATGAATAAATTCTCTCATTTTTGCACATGCAGGCTATTTTACAAGCAGAAACTGAAATAAAACCAGTCAAGTCACCTTCAAGGCTTGATACCTTTATTAAGACATTGGAAGAGGACAGAGACTACTGTAAATGTGACACTGAGAATTTGCTGAAGGTATTTAGAAATGCATTTTCAAGTCCTAAGCAAACCTCTACTTATGGCAGCATGTCAAAAAAATTTTCATCCATGCAGGTGATCTTGGGAAAACACTTTGGTAAAGAAGGAATGCATTTTTAAAAAATTTTGGTTTATCTTATGCTAAACTACCAAAGCCGTAATTACCAGGAAGAAAAAATAATTGATTATAAACAGAAGGATGCATAAGATGAGAATGGACTAATAATGTAGAGCAGTAGTTAAGTTCACATTGCATGCATGTATATCACTTTAAATGGTTACTGACAAATGCTTACATTTTAAGTAATTAACATAACTGTTAGTACCATTTCTGATAGACATTTGCTGCTCAAAATAATGTCTGTTTTAGAAAATGGTATGTATCTCTAGTTTCTAATACTAAGAAATATATAAGCACTTTCTTGACTATCTAGAGGTGACTAGATTGAAGGCTTATTAAATCTTCATAGAAATTTCCAAAACAGATATAATAAGAAAGTGAATCGAGTTTTGTTTCTCTACTTTAACCTTATATCACATTATTCTTTAAGGGAGTGAGTTGTGATCTAGATGTTTTGAAAATACTGAGAGAACGTGAAGAACTTAAATCAACACTAAAAAAATTTGAGCGCCATGTGGCAGAAATTCAGGGTAACTGCAGAGTTTTAACAGCTGAGAGAGACAAAATTGTCAGTCTTTATGAACAGGTAATTTTATTTATATTTGCATGATTAATTAAAATACCTTAGGGTGATGTGCAAGAAAAAAAATCCTATTTTTGGTTTTGTGTGGAAAACCCCCTCCAAAGCATTTGTTTAAAAATTAGTAAATTTTAATAGTAAATTTACATTCAAAAAAAGAGAGGAAATTCCGTGATTTGAATCTATCAGTTAAATACAAGTTTGTAAGTGCTGTCCTGAGTTAAGATTGCTTTCCTGAATCAAAGAATATATGCACAAATCATTACTTCATCTTTGATATTGTGCACAGTTTTTGGGATGTTCTGCATTACCAGCCATAGACGACAGTAATATATTACATTACATCACATCACATCACATCTATTCCATATTTCTGTTATGCTGCTGTTTTTAAAAACAGGCACAGGAGGAGATTTCCCGACTTCGTCAGGAAGTTATCAGATGCCCCAGGTCTCCTGAAAGTACTGTGACAGCTCAAGCTATGTTAAGACATGTGGAGATAGAAAGAGACACAGCACTGTCAGATTTCCGAAGGATGACTACAGAACGTGATAGCCTCAGGGAGCAGTTAAAGGTTTGATTCCACCCCACCCTCCTCCAAGGTTTTTTTAACATGAAAACTCCTTAGTAATATAATTAAAGTTGCTAATGATTTCTATTCTAATCCTGAAAGTTAATGGCATTACATGTCTGTGCTGAGTTCAGACCCGTTCTATATGTGATTTTGTTGTTTGATACAGATTTCTCAAGAGACTGCGTTTAATGAAAAGGCTCATTTGGAACAGAGAATTGAAGAGCTAGAAACTACTATTCAAAATGTAAGGGAAAATAATTATTTATGTAATTGTAAATGTAATACAGATGACGTTTGTGGTTAATCCTTCAGGACCAACCTGACTGCTTTCTATCAGGAAACAGGCTAAGAGCCCTGGATGTTATTTACCAGAACTGTAACAAGTTACCCTTTAGCAAGTTGACACTGTTACCCACAGTGTTCTTGTATCCAGTTAGGATGTTATGGTCTGGATGGGTGGGCAGTGAGGTGGGGAAAGATTTGATTGGATGGTCAGTTTTACCAGATAGCAGTTAGTTAGGCCTGGAGACTTAACATGGAGCACCAGAAGGGTTTGTTCCAATGCCTGTTCTGTTTAACGTTTTTATCAGTGAACTGAAGGAGACAGTTGAATGCATGCTCATAAAGTTTGCAGATGATACCAAATTAGGGAAAACTGTTGATATTGATATATTCAAGAGCAGGACTGTCATCCACAGGGACCAAGACAAATAGGAAAAATGGACAAACAGGAAACTTACGAGGTCCAACAAGGGTGAATGCCAAGTTCTGAATTTGGGAAGAAGGGCCACTGGCACCAGTACAGGTTGGGGACCCAATGGGTTTGGGAGCAGCTCTGCTGAAAATTCAGGCCCTGGAGGTCCTCGTATACAGCAAGCTGTACGTGAGCCAGCAAGCAGTATGCCATGGTGGCAAAGAAATCCAAGAGTGTACTAGGCTATGTGAACAGGAGACAGCCAGTAGCTCAAGGGAAGTGATTGTCCCCCTTTACTGAGCACTCATTAGACCATATCTGGAATACACCACACTCAGTTTTGCCATCACAGTACAAGAAACATGTTGCCAAACTGGAGTGAGTTTATTGGAGGGCTCCCACAATACTTGGGGATGGAACACTCTCCCTATGAGAGGATACTGGTGGAACTGGGCTTGTTCCACCTGGAGGAGAGGTGGTTTAAGGGGAACCTAAGTCCTACATGCCGGTACTCATCAAGAAGTCAGAAACAGACTTTTAGAGCAGTGCACAGTGGAAGGATGAGCTACAACGGGCATCAGTTGAAATAAGAAGGGTTCATGCTGAATACAAGGAAATACTTCTTTCCTGTGAGGATAGTCAAGGAGTTTAGACTAGAAACCTCCTGGAGTCCATTCCAATGTGAATTACCTCATGATTATATATTATTAGGACCTGATCCAAACCAAAATCTAATTGTACTGTTCTGGCAAGTCCTGTTTAATATGGTTTAAGTTATTTGTGTGTGCCATTGTTTGCTAACATTGAAAACATTAACAAAATGAATATAAATCTTAAATATATTTACAGTCTTGTAGTACTTGATTTTTAAATAGATTAAGATTGATTTCTTATTGTATCTTTCTTCTAGATCTTGTGGTTATAAATTCTGGTTAATTTTCTTTTTCCCCTTCAGCCTTTTAAATCCTAGCAAGCTTATAAGTATAGTTCCAAGGATTATACTATTAAACTGAGTGCATCTGTGATGAAGAATACACTGTAGGCTTAAATAGCTCTGAGTTCTTTGAGTAGTAAATTAGCTTTAATCACACACTTGACATATGATGTGTAGTGAATATTGGGAATAGTCCTGTTGTAGGTTTCATTTCTTCAGTTCATTTGGTACCCTTTGAGGGTGATAAATCAGTATGAAATTTGTGACGCTAGTACTGAAAAAGTTACTGCGTACCAGAGGCTTACTGCCTTGCTCTTTAGAGGTCTGACCTTTGATTATAGTAACACAGAAATTAGTACTGAAAGAATCAGTAATGGAGGAGAGGGATGAAGTGAGAATTTTTTACCTTAGAAAAGCTGCTTCAAATAATTGAAAAAGGTCAATTCTTTGAATGTTATGTGTAAGCATTTAACCTTTCTTTAAACTCAAAATTTCAAACTGGCTTTGCTGGAGTCTGTGCAAGAGGTTTGGGACCTGTTCTTTGTTCTAGATACAGACCTAAAGGCCTCATGGTGGTAATTTGGACAGTGCTTTATGCAAGTGTTCTACAGTGATTTCTCTATCCAGTTATTGGCATAGATATATAAATCAGTAGAGGCCTAAAGCTATCATTGGTAATGTTGTATCCTGAATTGGGATTTCTCCCTTCGTACACTCATAATGATGTTTTCTGTTATGTTGTTTTGCACTGAAAACTTTTAATGCTGATCAGTGCCAAACTTTTTTGCCCTCAGGCATAATTACCAACCTAAAATTTACATTAATAAATTAAACTATTCCCAGAGATCTGAAAGATAGGAAATTGATTGTCTTTCAAAGGACGTGAAAATCACATTTCAGCTTTTTGCCAACTATCTTCAGTAGATTTGGAGTCAGGACCTCAGTAAATAAGATACTTGGACATTTCTTCTTCAGTAAAAAATTGATGTTAAAAACAGAACAGAATTTGAATCAATAGGGGAAAGTATATGTATAAATTGGCTTGGAAGGGGGGCTTTTAATGTTTAATTATATTTACAGTTAGATAGTGAGCAGTTAGAACAGATGTCCAAAATGGCACTAATGAAAGACACCATTGATTCTCTGGAAACTGAGATTAAAAGATTGGCAAGAAGGGCACTGGACTCTGAAACTGAGCTGAGACGACAGGAAGGTGACTATGTTTCACTTAGGTAAGTAAAAGTATATAATTGCTTTAATTTGATGAGTAGCATCAGCCTACGTTCATTGGTTTTCATAACTGTTATATAGCTCAAAGGGAAAGGAATTTACAATAGTTGTTCTTATGGGGTATCCTTTTTTGAATGAAATTGTTTTCCTTGGTGCTTATTTACGTGTAAATGTTCTTGGCTTGTTGATACTATGATATGCCGAAAACCATCTTCAATGAAAAAGGAAAATTCACTCTGACTTAGAGTTAGGAGTTTTTTATTAGAAGCTGCAGGGATCGATGTTTTTTGGTAAATTGTGTATGAATTATTTTTTTTTTCCAGTTTTTATTGTTGTTTTTATAGAGGCAGGCAAACATGCATAAACTAATGAGTGTCATGTGTGGTTAGTTTCAAACATCCTTTTCTTAGTCTTGGAGCTTTTTCATGAAATGAAACAAAACTGAAGCCTTGCATAGGGTTTATGGCCTTCTGCTCAACTGGAGTTCCTAACCATGTTCAGAAGCATGTAGTAAGACTAGACTCAGTTGAAGCCTTTAGGGAAGAAAGCATACGTCATTGAGTGCAAGATAAAATGGATATTTTACTGACTGGAGGGAAAGAACAAGCACATGTGAAGTTTTATGTGGAGAGATAAGAAGGACTAGATCACATAAGAAGGACTAGATCACAGACTGAACTAAGCTACAGAGTGAACACACTGCAAGAGAAGATACTGTGACTTTTTCCTCTTGTATTTCCTTAAATTTAATTCAGTTAGGCAAACGCTCTCCTAAACCTGTGTGTACTTACAAGTCCTTACAAGTGACTGGTGTAGTTGATGCATGGGTGTTGTAGGTTTTTTTTGATTGGTGGAAATGTTGGGTGCTAGAGTGCAATGTTGTGCTGGCCCACAATACCTTTCTAAGGATACTGTGATTTCTAAAATAACATTAACTCCTTTACAAAACCAGTCCTAAGTTATTGCTGCTTTATAATAATTTGTCAGAGTTATGAATGCTGTTCAACTTATGCTTGAGTTGTTCAAGATTAGTTGCTGCTACTAAAATATCTTTTTCTTTCCCCCTCAACCAGGCTAATAGTTCTCTTCAGTTTCAGTTTGAGAATCATTAACATTACTATATGATTTGAATGTATGACTTGGATATAACTTGAAATAGGTCAAGCATTCCAATGTATGTCCCAAGTGATGATTTTTATTTTAATAATTTTTGAGAAGTTTTTATGTCCACTTGTAAAGAATTCTTCTTACTTTTCTCTGATTCTATACAAGAGTATTCAGACTTTAATATCCCAAGATTAAGGTTAACATTAATAAAATAACCCAAATAGTCTAAAATATGCAGAAGAATCTTGATTTTTCTTTACTTTTGAAATTTTAGTGACATTTCAAAAAGGAAAAAACATTAATATATAAACTTCTGAATTCTCCTGTTTAATGCTTCTGCTTTTCCAGTTTATTGAATGAAAAGACAGAACAGAGTCTTTCAGAGACTCAGCGAAAGCTTGTTAAGAAAAAATACGAAATGCAACTTGCCCAAGAGAAAATTATGCTTTTGGATGAAAAAATTGGTGAGTGACAGATACATTTTTTACAATAAAATTCAATAGGCTAACTGTTACATTACCTTTTTTTTTTTTTTTTCCTTTGGGGTTGAAAGAAAAAGTCTTGAATTCAAATAAGTATACTTTTGTCAGTTTTAGCATTTCAAGTGCAAAACATCTGTTTTCTTTCTTTATTGGAAAGTTTTTGTGTTTTAAAATTATGTAATAAAACTCTTGAAAGTAAGTTTCGGTGACATTATATACTGTCAGCTGAACAATGTGTGTTGGTACTGATGCACAGTGTCTGAGCATATCAGTTAATTCATGATCTACTGAGGCAGTGGTAGCCATTCCATCATAAGATGATGATGATGGAATCAGGAGAACATCCTTTACAGTATATATCTTATATTGTATGTTGCACCTTTTTTATATTATGGGAGTAAAGGAGGTGGATGCAGGAATTATTCCTGTAGTGCCAAGGAATATGTTCTTAATTCCAAAATTACAACTGTATTGTGTTAGAAGTCTTCTATTATTTTCTACAGATGCAGTTGACATAATCATGATGCAGTGCTGCATTTGTGAAGGGAAAAATAAAGCTAACCTATAGTTAATGGCATCTAATATTAGAGCTGCCTTAGGCTATTAAAATATCTTGGTTTCTGTTACATACATATTTCAAACTCCTGTTATTTGGATTTATATATTTAATTTGAGATTAAAATTTCACTCAAATAAACATTTAATTCAAAGTGAACTTAATTTTTTTAATGCATTGGCTAAGGTGTTTAAGCCACTCCTGAGAAGGCTATAGAAAAGGATGTTTTGTTCACATTAAAATCCTTGTATTTTGTTTCAAAAGTTCACTGGTACATTAAGTAGGAACTTAATGTTTGATAGGCATGTCAGTCTATGTATTGTTGCATGCTTTTGATCGTTGCCAGGAAATGTGGCCAAATTAAGCATATTTGAAGCTTAAAATAAAAATTTTAAAATCCATTTGTTAAAGCTGAATAGAAGCTTCAGAATTTGTCATCTGAAGTCTCATATCATCTGACTGAAGCATGTTCCAGTCTAGATTCATTAGGATTTCTCATTACTGTGAGGCAAGTCCAGGCAAAGAATGTTGAAATTAATGGAGACTGACTGTATTGTGCTATTACCCTGTCACCACAGGGGTAACAGTGGAAGATGCTGAAGGAGAGGAACTACAGTGTAGGTGTGGGGAAAGAATGGACAGTAAAGGAAGGTGGGAGATTTTAAATGCAGGATCGATAAGGAGAGGATACTGAGATTACAGCTTGGATGAGGCAGCATAATCCTAGTGAAATAGGTAGGAAAAGTTAATAAAGAGACAGAAGACGAGTGAAAAATAGGGTTACTGGCTGGATAAGAATTTGCAGTGAGGAGGATCTGCTGTCAGAGGAAACCCTAAGTATGAAACAGCGAGATTTGGGAGTCAGTGAATGGAGAAACAGAGTGTGGAGGTGGCGCCAGGGAAAACTGGGGCAATGCAAAAAAATGCCTAAAAAGTAATGAAATAAGGGGAGGAAGTGAAGAAGAATCCAGAGACATCCAGTGAGGAGACCTGGTATGAAGTGGTTAAAGACTGGAAACTGAATGACTAGTTCAGAGACTGGGGGTAGGACTTGGAGCTATTGGACACGCACCATGACTAGAACCTGTGAGCAGCTGCACACACAGAATATGCAGGACTTGGACAATAAAGCTGAAAGCAGGGGAAAGATTTGAAGTAAAAGGAGATTGAGATGGAAAATGTGGATTTAGGAATTTAGGATTGTTAAGGAAGAGGTCTAGGATGAGAAACGCAGGGCCCTTAAGACACAGGGCTGACCAAAGTGAAGAGAAAGGATGGGCAGCTAAATGGTATCTTCTTGGAGAGGTGGAATTGGAGAAGATGGAAAGAAAGCGTGCCCACTAGAGAACCTTTTCCCTTTTGGAGTCTGGAATGAAACTTGAGATTTTCCAAGTCTTGCATAACCTTCTCTTGTCAGCAACACAACATAAACTTGGCAAAGTGTCTCTTCCAGTGCTTGTCTGCAGAGAGAAGAGCAGTATAGTCCCCCACAGGTTCATCTTCTATGTCGTGTGACACATGATGGGAATCCCAATTATGCTTTTTGTTTTTCACACAAGTAACTTATTTCAGAGACAAACACTAAGAAGTTGGGAATGGCAGTCTTAAGGTGTCTGTACTACTTAATAAATAAACTTTGGTGGTTTTTTTTTTAAACTTACACTATCATGTGGTGTTTCTCTATAGGATTCTTGCTGAAACTTTTGCACGGTTTTGTAGGAGTAAATTAGTGTTGTCTAGCGAAGCAACTTATCTGTCAGATCTCCTTAGCTGAAAATACAGTGAATAAAGCAGGTGACTGCGGAAAGAGAAAGCACACACTATTTAAACTGTTAAATATTTTTATGCAGTATTTTATACTATTGCAGTCTGTACATTAGGATTTTAGAGTGGTGCACAACTAAGCTTTTCAGAATTGCTCACTAACTATATATATTATATAGTTCTAGAGTGCTTGATTTGAGACTTTGGATATTAATTTTCAGAAATGTTGAGCACTCACAGCTGTGGCAGCAATCCGTGATTATTTTTTTGAAAATGTAATACTTTCTATCCTGAAAATTTAGGTCACAGTTTGGACATCCAAAATAATCAGATAGCATTTTCAATTGATCTTTGTGCCTCTATTGCTTCTCTGTAAAATGGTGTAGGATGGCTGAGGTTGGAAGGTACCTCTGAAGCTCAACTTGTCCAGACTCCCTTCTCAAGCAGGGCTACCTAGAGCTAATTGCCTAGGACTGTGTCTAGATGACTTTTGAATGCCTCCAAGGAAGGAGACTCCGTAACCTCCCTGGGCAACATGTGTCACCCTCACAGTAAAAAACCCAAGTGTTTCCTCATGTTCAGCGGGAGACTCCTATGTTTTAATTTGTGCCCATTGCCTCTTGTTCTGTCACTGGGCGTCATTCAAAAGATCCTGAATCTGTCCTCTTTGTATCCTTCCTTCAGGTATTTATATACATTTACGAGCCCCTCTGAGCCTTCTCTTCTCCAGGCTAATGAGTCCCAGCTCTCTCAGCTTTTCCTGATAGGAGAGATGCTCCAGTCTCTCAGTCATCTTCATGGCCCTTTGCTGGACTCTCTCCACTATGTCCATGTTTCTCTTGTACTGGGGAGCCCTGAATTGGACCCATCACTCCAGGTGTGTCTCACCAGAGCTTAGTGGAGGGGAAGGATCAACTCCCTTGACCAGCTGGCAATACTTTCCTTAATGCAGTCTCATATACCAATAGCCTTCTTTGCAGCAAGGGCACATTGGTGGCTTGTGTTCAACATGGTGTTCACCAGGATGCCCAGTTTTCCTGCCAAGCTGCTTTTCATCTTGCATACTGGTGCTTGGGGTTTGTTTGTCCCCAGGAGCATCACTTTGCACTTCCTTTTGTTGAACTTCATGAGGTTCCTGTCTGCCCCTTTCTCCAGCCTGTCAAGGTCCCTCTGGATGGCAGCATGACCCTCTGCTGTATCAGTTGCTCTTCCTAGTTTTGCATTATCTGGAAAATTCCTGGCAGTACACTTTGACCCATCATCCAGATCATCACTGAAGATGTAAAACAGGACTGGATGCAGTATTAACCTCTGGGCCACACCACTAGTTACCAGCCTCCAACTAGGCTTTGTGTCACTGATCACCACCCTGGGCCTGGCTGTTCAGCCAGTTTTCAATCCACCTCACTGCTCATCCAGCAGTATCGTATGGGAATGTCCAAGGCCTTGTTGAACTCAGGGTAGACAACATCCACTGTTTTTCCCTCATTTACCAGGCCAGTCATTTCATCATAGAAATTTGTCAAGTGGGTTAACCATGACTTCCCCTGGGTGAAGCCATGATGGATACTACTGATGACTTCCTTGTCCTTAATGTGCCTGGAAATGATTTCCAGGATTAGTTCCTCCATCAGGATTTTATTTTGAGCCAGGTTTGAACACTGTCTTAGCAGGTTCCAGAGCCATGCATCAAAAAACACCAGGCAGAAATTTGAGCGTCTTTCATCTTGTGTTTTGAAATAAGGAGAAGTTTTGTGGAAAAAACATAAGGTGAATATATGCTAAGATGTCCCTGAAAGACTGAGCTACGCATCATTTTACTTTGGATGTTTTATCTCCTGTAGATGGTTAATAAGTATCATTCAATTAGCCCAACTACTCTGATTTAAAGAGCAATTTGCAGCCTGCATGGTTTTTATGAGATGTAAGATTCACTGTAAGAAGGGTTTCTGTGTTTCCCCTCTGCAAATGTAATGTATGTAGATCATATAAGGGTTGGTTCTCTGACTGTTTAAAGGTAAATGTAGTGTGTAACACCTTATTAGCTGAATGAAGATAGGGAGAGACATATTTTAAAATTTGATTTTTCTAGTTACTAGATTGCTTTTTTCATTATTATCTTCACAATTTTTAAGTGATGTTGAATTTTATAAATGCATTAATCATTCACTTTTACATGAAGTTCATTTAAATAAATAAAAAAAAGAATTTCAGAAAAAACCTGGCTAATATCAGGTTATCAATCTCTTTTATTTCATCAGTCATTGCATACTATAGTCTACATATCGCTTCTATTTTAATTCTGTTTAAGCCTTTATTGTTATAATACCCAAGAAAGTTATTTTTAATTATCTAAACATTTACTGTTTAAAGATAGATTTGTTTTGAGCCAGGTAATTTAAGGCCTTGATCTAAGGAAGACTGCGGTTCTATAAGTATTAGTCGGATTATTTATATGTTTCAAAAAGGTACATGCTTCCCTTTCTTGAAGGGAAGCTTTTGCCATGTTCTTTTATGCTGTAGAAGTGCATCAAAAGAATTTTTATTTCAAATGGGCTGAATTAAGAAAAATGACACCTTTCTGCTTGTGTCCAGATGACTTTTCAAGACAAAGTCTTGTGCAACAAGAGGAGATCTGTGCTTTGAAAGAAACAATTGCACAACTTGCTAAAGAGAAGGCAACTTTGCAAGACTGTGTGGAAGAAGGAAGAGAGAAGATAGCTACTTTTGAGGAAAACATGGCATTTAAAGTATGTTCTGTCATGTAAACAGGGAAAGGATCTGTTGGGTCATCACACCTATTTTATATTGGTATCTCCAGCAGTGCTTAGTGCTGACTTAGTTCTGCTCCAGTTTCAAGGCAACAATAAAACTCATTTTGACTTCAACAGCAGTAGGATTGAGCAGTGTTGAACATCTCATGTTTGGTGTTTTCTATGGTTTATATTTATCAAGAGGCAGCAGTTTATTGCACAAACTATATAATGAAGCTGCTTAGTTCTTAGTTCTGAACCATTGTTTTTTACTTCGGTTTAGGTAATCTGGGTATTTAGGATAAACTAAAGAAGGTGCTTTTAAACTGTTGCAATTGTTAACTCAAGAATTTGCACCAAATTTTAACAAAATCTTAAAGAAAAGATATTGCAGGAGAGGCTGTAATCATTTTGCTACAAGCACTGACTATACATTTTAAAAACTGTAAATTGCAAAATGGGGTCCATTTTAGAGAAGAGATGGCCGTCTCTCACCTCTCTTGTGTCTCCAGTGGAAGGCATTTCCTTAGCCTATCTATGCTTCTTTTAATATCTGTATCCAAAGACAAGGGAATAAAGTGATATACTTTGTTCTGCCTTCTTTCTGGAAATACAGTGATGGAATTCTCGTTTTATCAGTTACAAGCTACCAAATTCTGATAGTTTAATCATTGTAGAAAAGCTGTGATAACTTATCTAATAGACAGAAGACATAATTTAGTTTTGGGGGTGTGAGCCATATGCTACCTTTAGAACCACAAAGGATTAAAGAATTTAATTGAAGTTATTAATTCTGCAGAAGATAACAATATTTGTTCCTTTATTTGCCAAATTAGATTATCAGAATTTTCAGCTGTAAATAGTACATGATGAAACTTGGAAAACCACAATCCATTTTGCACTAAATAGTTAAATTAACCAGCTAGCTGAATAAAAGGAAAATAAAAATAAGATAATTTTTTTTTTAATACTGAGGAGTGATGAGAGTGTTTTAATTTTTTATTTCTTTTTCAGGAGAATATAATTTCAGATTTCAAGATTCTGATTTCTGAGTTGGAGTGTTCCACAAAGTAAGGATAAAATGTCAAGATCATTATTAAATTTTGATAATTTATAACATTAACTCAAAAATTGAATCATGAATGTGCTATTGTATAAATTTTTTATTATCACTTTAATATTAAATATTAAAGTGTTACAGCTTTGTTTCATGACTTACAAACTTAACCACTGGAAAAGCTATCATTTGTATTAGGTTGCACAGTATTGTCCTACCTGAAGTATTTATTGTTTGCTGCATAGAAAATCCACTGAAGCTCTCTGTATCTGTGAGAAAGATATCACCAGTTTGCATCAACAGCTACAAGAAACGAGCAAACAACTTGCACAGGCTGACAAGAACAGAGAATCATTAGCTCAAGAGAATGACAGGTTACAAGAGCATCTTTCTAATATTAAGCAAGAAAATCAGGTATATTTGTACAGAGAACCCTTGAATAAAAAGGCAAATTGTGTATTTTTCAAGTAGTGTATAGAATTGTTGGGCCCTCATCTGAAGTAAATCTGCAAACTCTTTTTAAGCTCATTTTTCAAATTCTACTTATTCCCTTATTGCTCAGCTCACTTGTATAAAGAGGAACTGCTATGTAATGGTTTGGATGCTTATCTTGAGGAAGAGCTACTTAATATTTCTCTTTGATCTTCATGTAAAAACACTGTGGCAGTTGTAACTATCGATTACATGGAAAAGTACTATAAAGGCGGCACTATTTCTTATACTGTGCTGTGACTGGTCCAGAGCAGTTACAATCTTATGAATTTGACTTGCTAATAATTTAACACAGTACATATTTTGTAAGGAAGGAAGACTTTCTGAATGGGGCAGTTTAAAACAGCCTCTCTGCAGGTTTTTTCTTCTCTGTTTTGTTTCTCAAGCAGTAGTTGCCAGTGCCTTCTAATACTTGAGGCTTTTTCTCTCCTGATTAGGAGATAACTACTTAATTAGTTAATTCCATTTTTAGCTGTCTTCTGCTTTTTCAGATGTAGGCTTTTAAGAGACTGTAACATGTAAAAAAGAGGGAACTGACTCGAGCCTTTTTTCTTAAATGGGGCAGGCTATTTTGTTATGACCACCTAGCTACTAATTAAACCATCTGGCTTAGCTGCTACATTCTTTTATTGTCACTTTTCTTCATTTTAAGAAAATTTAGCATTATTTGTAAGTCAAAGAAGGTGAATATTTTTTGACGTATGCAAGCTCTTATTTTGAGAAATATAGATGGTTTAGATTGTATATAACCTTTAAATAAGTCGTTAATAAAGTCATAGTTGCTAGATACATACTATTTTTTTGTAAAGGTGCAAACAGTATACTTTAACTGTATGAAACAAATCTTTCTTTATAGGTACTATATGAAAAAACAGCAAGTTACCAGAATGAGCTTGATGATATGAAGTTGAAAGCCCAGGATTCAAAGGCAGATATTGTCAGGCTGAAGGGTGTACTGAAGTCTAAAGTGAGTAAATGGATTAAACCTGTTAATAAAAGCTGTTGTTTTAACTAAAAATGAAATTTTCACCATATTTCCATGAAAGAATTTGCTTCCTAGCTGAAACTTATTTGTATTCTATTAACATGTTTTTAATACTTGGAACACATTTTCTTAGCTGTTCTTGCAGTACACAAGTGAGGAAGTATATTTCACTGTGGTTTTATATAAATGTGTTTATTAAACTTAAGAATTAAGACTGTGAATAATACAGAGACTTGGGACTCTTTTGTCTTTATTACTATATGGGATTAACAGTAAAAAAAAATATTTCTGCAATATGTTACTATACCTCATATTTGTAATTTTAATTTAGCCATTTTTAACAGATCTGTTTTGGGCATTAAAATGCAGCCATCTTGTACAAAAAAACACTGTTTCCTGAGAAGTCTCTCTAAGTTTTGGCTAAATGGCAAAGTTTTCAATGGAAAGAGAATATCCAATACCGTGTCATACATGTAAATGTATAGATATCCCTATTTTGTGAAGTTTACAGTAAATTATTAAACAAGCTTTATATGTTAGGAGAGAGAGAATGGCGAGCTTTCGGAGAATTACCACAAAGCCTGTGAACAAGGAGAAAGTTGGGAAGCAAAATGCCATCAGGCAGAAGCAGACTGTAGCTCTGTTAGACTGGCACTGGTCAGTGTGGCGTCTGAGAACGGCAGATTGAAAATGAAAATGGGGTCCCTTGAAAGAGAGATGGAGCAAGTAAGTTGAAATCATTCTTTCCATAGTTCACCCTTGAAATGGTCTGGTGGTATTTTAAGCCTGCAGCTGTTTAAAATTATGCTTAATGCCACTTCTTGTATCTTAGAGGTAATTATACAATGAACTGTATGGAGTTCGAGTTTATTTAATTAAACATGACTAGAATTCCACTAGTCACACTTAGAAAAAAAAATCTTTTAAAAAAATAACATAGTTCAAGGAAAAAAGTTATAAAATGCTCTCATGTTTGAAATGACTGAAGGCATAATGTCACACACAACTCCACAGTATACCTGAAAGATACCTAGACCTTTGTCATCTGTTACATTCTTGTCCCCGCTTTTCTTGCTTCCAGCTTTTCAACCTTCTTTCCACTACTTTAGGTGTCCTAAAGATCCTCTCCCTGCTTGAGAATCTGAAGAACTTAAAGGGAAGTGCATAGCATGGCTTTGGAAATATGTTATGAACACATAAACTATCTTCTGGTTTTGGATTGTTAACAGTTTTTGTTGCAGATCATCTCTGCTTTCTAAATATGACATAGGCTACTGAGGGCTACCCATGCACATTTGGTACCCAAGAGGAACTGAACTGCTGCTGTTCAGCAAGTAGATGAGAACTGTAGCAAAACAGCACAGGAAGATTGTGTGGCAGATTTTGACATTTTAAAAATATAATAAAACAGGTACATAGTCCTAGTTTGTCCAGCAAGCCTCAAATGGATAGAGATTTCATCCTTCTAATTCTTTCCCACATGCCTGCTATTAAGTATAGGAATAAACAGGCCTCTTCATGAAAACTGTGTCAGCAAATGGAGTCAGAATTCCAGGTGTCATATTCGGGTTCATAGCAGTTATGTGTAAGGCACACATCTAAAACACCAAAGTTTTTATTTAGGAATCTTAATGTGTTTAGCAGTGCTCTGTGTTCTTTGTGCTTTATTTCAGGCAAGACAAAGCTAGAATTTATGTGATATGCTCCCCCTACAATCATCTCTTTGGATCTCAATCCTAATAAATCCTTCAAGGAAGTCACAGTGCTTTGTCTCTCCCTTTGCTTTTGTCAAGCTCCCAGGCTCATTCTGCTACCCACTGAAAATCAAGTAGTTAAAAGTGACTGGAAACACAAGTGTCACTGGGCAAAGTATGAGCATTTTTCAAAAAGGAAAAACCTAGGTTATGTTAATTATACAAAATTCTGAATGTGTTTAGTCAGAACTGTGGCTGCTGGCCTTCTCTTCAGTGTGACTTCTGAGTTTATGTGTGACAGCGGTATAAATATGACTGACGATATCTCAACATTCACTGATCCTCTACATGCAAGAATACATTTTACTGCTAAAATCAGAGGGTCTAATCTAAAAATGGAATGGGGCCCATGGCAGAATTTTGACCCTTGTTAGCTCCACAGAAGGAGTAGAGGTTAAAATGTCAGTAGCTGATTTTGCTGCCAAAAGCAAGCACTCTTCTTTCCTAGTTTTTATATACAGGAGTTATTTAAAGAAATAACGTCCAAGTTTATTCCAGAATAAATGACCACTGCTTCTTAAAATTCACCACAATTACATGGAGATATTTTTGCAGGATTTTGGAAGCAGTTTTAAAATCTCTTTGCAGTAAAGGTTTGGTTATCTGATACTGCTTTACTGTGGCATTTAACAACAGAAGTGGCATACAAGGCTCAGATTTCTGTCTTAAGCAAGTGTCTTGTGAAAATGGAAGGAGAGCTTCAAAGCATATATTGGGAGAGAATCTCTGTGCTTGCAAATCTCCCATCTACACAAGAACTTTGCATTAAACTAGATGCAGTCAAAGAATGATTAAATCCTCCAAAAGCAGAGAAGGTAGAAAGGGTATGTGAAATATATTAGAAAAATAAGTTTATGTTAACATTATACTTAAGGGATATTAGAAAAATAAGTTTATGTTAACATTATACTTAAGGGATCTAAATCTACTTTGGTATCTAGAATGAGCAAAGAAATCCTTATTGATGATTAGTATTTTTTGAGTGTTTAATTTGGCTTACTCCTCAGAGGGGGGATGCTGTATACTACTTGAAAAGCTCACACTGCTTTGCAAGGTTGCACTACGAATACTCAAAAGTCAGGACTTAAAATTACTGATTGTTTTCTTTAAAGATGTCTTGGATTTTACATCTAGTCACTAAGTAAGCAGAATATCTAGCGTAGTTTATTAGCAAAGAAACTTGTCATGGACTTTAAAATGCTTGGCTGGTTTAGGAATTATCAATATCTCTTTAATAGTATTTCCTTAATTTCCCTTGAAGATCAATCTCTATTGACTTTGATTTTTACAAAAACTACAAAATTAATATTTGACAGGCAAATTTAAAAAAAACCTAGCTTGGATAAACTCTGAAAAATTGTTCATACATACTGAGATTATTCAGGTATTTTCCATATGATTCTATCACTTTTCTGTTAGTTCTCATTGATCCCAGACTTTCTTTTTTCTTTTTCTTTTTTTTTTTTAAAAAAAAAAGGTTACCATAAGAGACAACCAGTAAGCTAAACAAACATACATCTAAAACTTTAAAATCTTTGTTTAGCTGCAGAGCAAGTGTGCCTCATTTCATTCTGAAATAGAGCTGCTGAGAAAACAACTGGGAAATGAAAGAGCATCTATGAAAAACTTGGAATCTTTGATTGTATCCAGTCATGAGAAAGAATTTAAGTCACAGAGAGAAAAGCAAGAAAAAGACTCTGAAATTCAGTTTCTCAAGGAACAGCATTCTTTAGCAGAAAATAAACTGTGAGTAAATGACTATGAGAATATTGCAGGTGTTATCATTCTTCCCAAGTGTATATACTCAAAGATGATTTTATATCAAGCTGCATTTTCAAATGGCCAATGTACTTTGGTCACCTTAATGGCAGAAGATAGCAAAAACCTGCTTACCGTAATAGACTTTTCTGGGTAGTGTTACATTTTACTCAACAGATAATTCTTAATTTCAATTGCATGGAATAGCTGCCTCTTTGACTTTGGATAATTGTATTTGGTAACATACTTGGAGGATTATAGTTGCTATCTAATTAAAGTGTATGGACTTTACAGTGCTGTGCAGAGTCAAGATCTTACTCAGCTCAGAAATAGAGCCGCTGAGCTACAGTTGGAACTGTGTATCGCCAAAAGACAGCTGGGGACTGAGCACTTTGAAAGGCAAGTATATGTGTTTGTATTGAGCTTCCTGCATCTAACTGGGGTGAAATACAATACAGTACTAAGACTCAGACTGGTTAGTAGGATAAACAGCAAATTTTGGGTTTGCTCTACTGTACATCTCCTGTGTGTTCAGAGGCTATTCATGTCACTGACTTCAGACTGTGTAGTTTTATACATGATGTGTAAATTAGGTCCCCTTTATAGCCAATGGAACAAGACAGTGAGATAAACTGCCCTATGGAAATGCCTGGTTTAGGATGGGATGGATCACTTTCCTGAAGGTGCTCGTCTGTCTTCACTCATTTATAGTGATGCCTGTCTTGATCTATAGTGACAGTCTAGCTGACTAGTTGGCTAGAAAAGTGATTTATAGAGTACTAAGTTCTGTGATATGAATGACTACCTTTTGGTTACACCTGTGCTCCAGGTCAGAGCATTGACTTGACGGGTCCGCACAACTGTCCATAAAGTTTGATTGTTAGTAGACACTCTGGAATTACTTTAGCCTGTACCAACCTGCATTCTCCCAGGTACTACTTGGGGCACAGGATGTACTAGGCATAATTCCCAAATGGCAGTATGGCCAAAGTAAATTTTTTTTTCTCTTGTGGGAAGAGTTTAACAATATGTACAAGTTGTTTCATGTGATTTGGCCACAGTAACAGAGAACAGTCCCTAGACTACTTCATGAGTTAGTTTATCTACTTAGTTTTCTTATCTGTGAAACAACAGTACTTCTCTATTTCATAGATGTATTGAGGATAAAATACTACCATGTCAGGCATTATTTTGGGTGTCTAAGAAGGGTGGCTAAAAGAAGCAGAGTGATGTGATTATAGCACAGGTTTGAGAATCAGATGTCTTGTTTAATTGTTGTAAATTACTTTGTTGATAACTTTGTTCTCTCATAAGTAAGGATGAGGGTTTTGGAGGGAACACCTCTATATCTGATGCTAGGTCTTTTACACATGGATTTCTTAAATGTCTCAGTGTATGTTTCAAGTTGGATTCTCCTTTACCCTGAAGTCGTGGCAAAAACATCTAAATTTTTGTGTTAGCCGTGTGAGTCAATTTAAAAGGTGGCACGTTTGTGCTTCTTCAGCTGCATAGAATGAGACAGACTGTGCTAATACAGGAGTACAAGTTTTAAAAGAAATGTGACCTTCTTCAGACTGTTGTTTCTCTACTTCCCCTATGTGAGTGCATCCATCTCATGGTGTATGGATGCTCCCTGGTAGGGATTGCAAGTGTTTCTTCTTGAAGTGTTCATTGGCAGAAAGTTGAATCAGCCTCTATACTTAATCTCTTCTTCTGGTTAAGGATAATTTGTTACTCACGTGATTGTTTATAGTTGCAATATCAACACTCAGTTTACAGTTGGTTAGCAAAACAAATACTAGAGTGAGCCTATACTGAGGCAAAGATCTTCAGTTTTCATTCCTGAAAGGAATTTCTCTTCTACTTCAGGAGAGTTACAAACATATTACCTGAATTGTTTTGGAAAAAACAAATCTAGGTTCCATTATGCAGTCTGTAAGCCAGCTGCAAAAACTGTATGCAGAAGTCTTAGATAGCAAAGACTGAAATGTTCTCATATAAAAATATGAGGCTGTAATTCGATTTAGCTGTCTTTGAAAGGCTAGAGCTTTTTTCTTTTTTCAGCTTCTTCATAAAACAGTGTCCCTTCAGTGTCCTGCAAAGGTTACAGGAATTCTATTTCTTTTCTGTTTTTCCTTGAAAAGTCATGACTTACAAGAGCAGGTATCTGTCTCTCTTGCTTGCAGAGAAAGGGATTAAAGCTTCAAGCCGGCTTCTTACAGCCAATCTATTTTTCTGGTACTGGCAAGTGAAAACGAGAAAATTAGCCAGAGAGAAAAAATACTATCATTAAAGTCAGTATCATGATAGTATATAATGGAATTGGCAGTTGTGAGTACTGACTGGATTTTTTTGTTGTTAGTTTAAAGAAGAGGGTAGTTGATATCCTTGTTCTAACTCTGATTTAGCTAGTCGATTGATTTACTGCCTTGGTGTGGAATGAAATAATGCCTGAAATTAGGAGGTCGAAGTGCCCATGCTGCCAGGCCTTGAATGAGCACCAACACAGTGATACCAGGAGACTTAATCCATTTGTCTGGGTTTTTCTTTACCAGTCAGGAAAAGCGCCTTCCCATCACTCCCATCCTCCTGACTGCAGAAGCAGTTTGGACTCATTGGAAACAACAGATTTGATTTAGTGTCCTGTTGTCTGTGGTCACCAAGCGCAGGGACTGACTGTCAGGTACCCCTGGACAGCTTCAAGTGCATGACTTGCACATCTCTTTATACCGTTCAGTTTCTTGACCCTCCTTTTTGCTGCCTTTGCACCTCCCTTTCTCTGCCCCAGTCTCCTCCCAAATAAAAAACTTGCCCATAGCTACTTTTCCTCACTGGTCACGGTTTTGCTACATTCATACTCAAACTTGGTATTCTCCATGGTGATGTTACCTGTGAGAGGTGCAAGCAGCTGCACTCTCACTTCCCACCATTGCTAGCACCATCTTGACCATTAAACACAGTACAGTATGTGCATAGTAAAGCCTTAAAAGCAATAATGCTAATAAGACTAGCAGTCAATGTAGATAAAGGCTGGTTCCGTAGTATTTATGGTGCATATGATACCTCCCCAGGCACAAGGTTGTGGGATGTTGGTAGCTACGTTGTGGAAGACTGTTACTGTCTCACTGGGCTCCTGCTGCTCGAGCAAGCCCTTTTCTTGCCTGTAGATTGAGCTCCATGAGCTGATTCTGAATCTGACTACTCTTCTGAAGGTTTTGGTGATCTGTTTCAGTGGTCTGCTCCATAGGTAGGCCTGTGGTATCGTCTAAGTGGGGTCGGTTTCAGTTCAATACCATACAGGCAGTCCTTTCTCTACCTTCATCTGCAAGGTTTTGGGCAACTTGGAGTCCTTTTTTCCAGCCTGGGTCAGTGCTACCTCCCAAAACACCCATTCATTTATAATGAACTATTGTCCAGGTTTCACTGGGGTTATACATTGAAACTCAGGGGTTGTAGCCACTCTTTCTAGTAGTTTCCAAATCCAACCCAGACTAGATTCTTCTTCTGTAAACAATTGGCAGCCTGAAACCAGGATCCCAGATGAGTATGTACCTCCAAAATTTTCCAGTGTATTATCCAATCCCACATACTTCCTCCCCATACACCCAGATGCAAAAGTTATAGATTGATCCAGTATCTAGGCCCTACCCTTTGCAGTCAAAATGACTAGACTACCATTTTACAACTTTCCCACTGGTATCTCTTAAATATCCATCCCTTAAATATCCATCAGTTTCAGCACACTTCAGGTAGATTCTAGTTTACTGGCCTTGCCAACTCAAACAGCACAAGAATACCACAATCAACACTGTTCTTACTAAAATCAGTAATGATATTAAAGTGATTGTCTTTATGTTGCAGACCTGTGAATAACTTTAAAATTAGGCTCTTCCTTCCTGGACAGTTTTACAATTTTTAGAGTTTAACCTGCAGCAACCATGGTTAGCTTGTCTTTTAGGGAAAATAGAGACAATGGATATGTAGACCTAAATCTGAGTAAGGGAGTACTACAGAGAGAGTCACTAATCTGTCTTTCAGACAAGTATGTGATGAACACCACATATCCTTTTGAAATAAAATTAAAAAGCTGACAATCTGAAAGAGAAAAAAAAAGAGATTATAATGACTATGAAATAATTTTGATCATTTTGTAAAAGTGCTTATAAGGCTCACTGTAAAATAATGTCTATTTAGAGAATGTGCTGTACAGGAGCTTCCACACCAGAATCGTACAGTCTCATATCAGTTAAGCTCTACTTTAAGAACATCATCACCTGAACATCCCCATCATCAACCTCCTGATTGGTCTTTGGATTGGTCCCTGGAAGGGTAAGTGGTTCAACAACATTTAAGTTCTAAACACTGGGGGGGGTGGG
>NW_020799091.1:69141972-69149150 GCF_003259725.1 Athene cunicularia
GTGGGGGGGTGGGGGTGGGGGGTAGTAAACTACAAGGATGAACTCTGATATTTCTTGTTGAAATATTGACTGAATTCCATGGAATTACACTGTGCCAAGAAAAGTTACAAAGAAGGTTCAGGACCACAATCTTTTGATGATACTCATTTTGTTTTATTGAACTGTATCAAAACTGTATGGTTAATAGCAACTACTTGCACTGGGATGCTATAGTCATAAATTCTTAAAACAGTAATAGAGATAATGCTACAGAATATCTCGACTTGCCACCATTTTCTGCAGGTGTAGATGTAAACATTTTCATCTTTCCTATATATAAGCTTTTAACAGTCCAGCCTTTCTTCTTCTAGTAGTTTTCAGAATAATTTTTATTCTTTCTATATGTGCATTTTTTTACAAGGTACATAAATGCATTCTAAAAGTCTTTGAATACTTGTAACCCTGAGGAGGAACAAGCCCAGCTTTGCTTTTAACAATCAGTGAAATGAAGCCTCCACAATATGCAGCTGCTCCCCTGTCAGTTTCAGTCTCAGCTTGGCTTCATATTTGGTAGCCGCATGCTTGTTGCATCACACTGTTTTGGTAGATTGATGGCAGCACACATTAAAAAAAACAAATAACACAAACCCAAAAAAAGCCAGTTGAGGGGGAAAAAGACCCATTTCATGACTTGCAGGAAATAGTTTCTGCTTTTGAGATGGTTATGTACTTCCAAGATTAATTTTGTTAACTAGGATTATTACCTTTCACATCTGATTAATCTTTGTTATCAAAGGCTCCTCTAAGTACACAGGTCCTAAGAATATGAGACAAGTTTCCCTGGGCCAGTGAGCTGGTTCTGGTGCCCTCTGTAGGAAAACACAGCTGTGCAAGGCAGTGATTTTGTAGCTATTCCCAGTCCTTGATAGCAAGTACAGGGAATCTTCATTCCTCTGATGGAACCTCCTTAGTCTGAGTATAGTGTAGCTCTTAAATTTGTTGAAAAAAAAAAACATTGTATCATTTGGAATGGTTTGATTTACTTTTAATTACCATAACACTTCCCTCTATTTTTGATTCTGTATAAAGAAGAGAGGGGTCAATCCATGTAGTCATGACACTGATACTAACAATTATGGTGCTTTTCCTATTTGTATCATGCCCTTTTCAGGGTGATAGAATTTCTTTCTAATTAGTAAACTTCTGGCTAAATACCAGATCAAGACTAATCTTCTACAAACTAGATCATGAATTCAACTCCTTTCTTGTTTGCTTTTTGGGTTTTGTGGGGGTTTTTTGTTTGGTTGAGGTTTCTTCCGCCTGACTGGCTTATGTGGCATGATCTGCTTTGGCACATTCCTAGGGAACAATGAGTTTAAGTAAGGACTAAAAATGAAGTATGTGAGCCAGGTATACATACTTCATTTGCTTAAAATCTTTAGCTGGTTTAAGCTAAATCTTTCTCAGTGTAGCTTTTGAGTACAAATTAACTCTTTTTTTTTTTTTTTTGCTGCTTAATAATTTTCCATTTTTGTACAATAAAATCTAATCATTCAAATGATCTGGATTGACTGTTGAAGAGACTGGGAAACCTGTTCAAAGTGCTTTCAGAATCAAAACTTAAAATTTTGCACATGGAAACATCAAAATGTGTTTCTGTATTCGCTGAACATGAAACTAATTAAATTTCTTTTTCTTTCTAGGAATTCTTGTGTCAAGGACTTGTAATGTTATATTCACAATGGCTTGTGGAGACCATGCACACAATCTGGAGAGTTAGAGTTCAAGTTTAATGCTCATTTAATCATCGCTTTTCCCTGCTGAATGCTAAGTTTCATTAAAGCCATTTCACAAATGCTGCACGGGTTTTTCCTCATGCTTAATGTTGTCCAGTGGGAAGAAATCGGTCTGGATAGCTTCCTCTCCCACCCCTCTCCCAGCTCTTGTATTAGTGTGAGATGGCCCATTGCGGTAAACAGAAAGCCCAAGTTTCATTGACTTTACTGAAAGTCTGCTTTTGTTTTAAAAGTCTGCATAATTTTAAAAGGTTACGGATATAACTGAAAAAAAGGAAAGAGAACAACAATAACTTTATTGGGGGGGCGGAATTTCAATATTCAGGTGTTATGATTTGGATGTATTTTTGCTGAACTATACAAGTATTATGTTTGAGAGAATGCTGTGTCATCTCAAGATAGGAAGAGTTTTGGGTTTCTCTCCCGCCCCTCCCCCTTCAAACATCACTTATTAATTTGGATAAATAAGATAGTAATGCCAGCAGATACTGGTGTTTAGATATCCATCTGTGAAGATATATATTATTTTATAGGTTTCCATATATACTGCAGGTGTGTTCAACTTCTAAGAATTTTATTAAAGCTGCACAAAGTTTCAATTTAAGAGTTCTTTAATATGAGTGAGTACTGTTTGGTGGTAGGTATTGGCACTTAAACTTGTTCAGAATTTCTGCACTTTATGTTAGAACATTTGTTTATGTTCTAGATTCCTACCCTTTAAAAACAAGAAAAAATGTAGAATTCTCTCCTATAAATCATCTGGGAAATCTATACTTTTGTATTTGGAAATAGAGAAGTAATTCCTGTTTAATTCATTTAAATTATCAATTTAAAAAAATAGATTCATCCTTCTTGCTGTCTTCATAAAAGAATTTTAAAATGCATCTCCAGTTTATTTTTGAAAGAAAATGCACTTTGGTCATGGTAATGATTTAAACATACCTCTTGCACGTTTGTTCCTTCATATGAATTTGGTTTGTGATAACCTGACTACTAAACATTAACATTCATATTTGAGTAATGATTAAAGACAGCATAACCCATATGAATGCTTCTGACTGCCTTTTATGACCTGTTGATATGAGCTGTAGGTATGATTCTATGTTGCTTTTTAGGAACAGGTAGCTTTAAAAAAACTGTAAAAGTATTTTGATGAATAATGTGTTTAAAAAAAAAAAGAAGAGTAAAATATAAATATATACCAGTAACATAAATTCTAGGATTATCTTCCATAAGAGCAACAATATTTTTCAGTACAGGTGACTTGATTTTAATTTGTAGGTCCTGATTCTTCATTTGGTGGATAGCTACGGAAGTAATTTCAGCACTCACCAGTGTTAATGGGACTACTTTCAAGTAATAACGATTGTAGAATCAGACATAGTAATATTAACCATTTCCACATTATGCAGTTATTAAAAGGCATATTGTATACTTTTCCCAGGTGAGAGGAGATCATCTCATCATCCCAGAAGATGAGAATGTGGTTTGTTGTTTTGCAATCATATTGCCATATTGATTTTTTAAGATGATCACAAAAAAGTTTGAGAAATGTGACCTTAGTCTACAAAACTAATATCATATCATTTAGAAGATGAGAATGAGGGGTTAGTTAAAGATAAGATAGATAAAACAGTTCTTTTTTGGAGTGGATATGTCGTGCAGAGGCCCATGTCCTAACATGTAATTGTAATAATGATAGCTTTTCCATATAAGATATATCAAGATGTAATAAACTTACTTCTTTTAGAGTACTCTGATAAAGTAATAGCCTTTATTATTAGGGTTAGTCTTTGTTTAGAAAATGTTACAGAAAGGAGAACTTTGTTTTTCTGCTGGCAAATTGCAAGGAGATCATCAGGTCATGGATGGGGCCAAAGGAACTTCTGTCAATGATGATGTGATACAGACTTCAACTGACTTCTGACTTCTGACTGAATTAATTGCTATGTAATTGTTGATGATTTAAAAACAAACAAACAAACCAACCAAACAAACAACACCAAAAAGCATTCAAGTGAGTGTATCCAGAGAGCAATATCACTGTAGTGGCAACCCCCCCACATTTGACCTAACACAGTCAGGCACTGACAGAAAGAAAAAAAGAAAAAATGGTGTTTGCAAGTATTAACTTTTAGTTTAACAAAACAGCGGCTTGTTGGCCATGTCTGTAGCAATAGCCCAAGTGGACATGCACAGTGTTTGCTGGTTGGAAATTGTATGTACTGTTTCAATAGTACATTCTGAAAACCTTCAGACCATTGCTGAATAGGTAACTTTACTCTGTTTGAGCTCATTATCGATCTTTACTTAAGGGTGAAGCAAAGTTCTTTACTTTTGGTTCCAAACTCTCTAATCTGTAACACGCCTTAATTTTATCAAAAACCAGGAAGTACTATTGAATATGCCCAAACTGAAATGTTATACCTTTTGTGACAGTATCTATTTCCTCATATTGTGTGTTACTTGTGGTAGGGTGATTTTCTTGTTGCTTTATTACAGTATTTTGGTTGGAAGGAAACATACACCAAGAATCTATTTATCATTTGTTTGCATTTGTGACACTTATTTGCATCTGAACAATGCTATACTTGATTCTTATACTTCTTTTTAATGGCCTTTTACCATAATATTTGTACATAGGCAAACCTGAAAATACAATCTGTGGTTTTATATGAAATAAGAGCATATTAAACTTGTTCCCAGCTACTCTGTGATGATCTAAAATTATCTGTTTTGCATAATAAAGAATCCTACAGTACTTTAAAAAGTATTCATGCTCGTCTGGAGCAATATTTTTCCTATTCACTGGTTATGGAGTTGTTTCCAGCTGAGTTTGTTTACCCAGAGCAAAGGAAACTGTCACCATTAATCAGTAGAAGGTATTGAACATAACTGGTTTACAGGGTTTGTAGAAGAAAGGATTTGGTGCATCTGGTACCTCCCTCCTTAGTCTTTTTATCCACACTAGAAGAAGCAGGACATACATATACAGAACTGTGTCTCCATTACCAGTATAGTCCCACCAAAGCAGAATTCATTGTGTGTTGCTGGGTAGAAGTAGTTCACTGCTTTTTGTAAAATCTATGCAAGCAACCTTCCAGCAGCATTTGGAACCATCTATCTATGTGATTTACTCTGCTGTTTCCTCTCAAAGAAAAACAGATTTATGTCCTTTCAGTCACTAATAAAGCTTGAACTTTAGCAACATGTAATCAGAGTTAATATTCTGCTGTCAGTGTTAATGCAAGTGGTTTTAGTCTTTGACCAGGAAGAATGCTCATGGTGTGGGGTACTTTTTGGTAGTACTACAGCTGAGTTTTTTATTTTATCCCCCTCCCTTCTGAGAGCAAGTAATCCTGTCAGAATCAGCATAGCCTGTGGAGTATTAGAGCGCCACATGGCTATTGGTATCAGATAAACTTTAGCAGCTCTGTTACTCACTTGCTTTTGTATTTTTATATAATCTTTGATATTAGCAGATCTTAAATGATACAATAGAATGCATATAAAGTTAGTATAGATGGAATACTTAACTAGTTGATTTGCGTTAGCTTCTCCTTCCATGTCTTAGTGATTTTGGTACAAATAGCCTTGCAACAAGGAATACAAGTTGTTTTACTGACATAAACCTGTAAAGCAGTGTGATTTTTTTCAATACAAGAAGCAAGAGGGTTTTTTTTAATGTATCATGCACTCTTAATGATCTTTCTTCTGATCCACTGAACCTTCATATTAATTTCCAGCAGAGGGAGTATGTGAAATGATGAATGAATCATACTTAGCTTTGTGGTATTAACATACACAGTTATCTGAATACATGGAAAGATATTTCACAGTTAGTTTTACATTTTGGACACTTTCCACACAGAAGAAAAATAGTTGGATAACATGGATAAAATTTGCATGTGACTTGACCTGTATCCTTATTTCATTACAAGGATGAGATTTTTTATGAATAAACTTTGAAAAAACAAAGTTTGCTTATAATTAAAACATTATCTATAAGTCATGGCCTAAAATGATGTTTCCATCCAATGGATTTTTTTTTGACCTAACTCCCTAATATATGCAATTTGATTTTTCTCTAGGCTGTCCCACATCTGACTTTTATTAAAACCCATTAAGCAGTTTAATCATTTATTTCAAGAGATGCAAAAGTCCAAGCTTAGTTTTAAGTTTCCCAGCTTGTGCTTCTCATCTACATTGTATTTTCAGTGCTTTTATTTCCTGAGGCGGGAGAACAAACATTTTGTTATCTTGAATGGAGCCTACACCCAAGCAGTTATACAGAGTACACAAAGCAGAACACTTCTGTCAGAGCTGCAGTGCAACCTAGCAGGTGAACAATGTGCTTCTCAGATTTGTGTTACACAAGGGTATGTCTTTCCTGCAGATGCTAATATTTTATAATTATTGTTGCCAGAGTAGCATACACATTTTAGAAACAATGAGATTTAATAGAAGTAAAATCTATAATTGAATTTCTTTTTTGACTGACAGTGGCTACTCTAGCAGTAACGCTGAAAGGATTTCTCATTTAAAGACAGAATGAGCGTGCACCAGTTTTCCCTTTTTAATTCTTCCCTTACCAGTGCCCTAAGAAACAAGCAAGTGCCATAGCATTTTTCATTTTAACACTTTTACCTTGAACTGTGAGGTAAGGTATTGTGGTGTTTGTTCTTTTTTTTCAGGCAACACCTGTATTTTCCATGCAAAACTGCTGTCCTCAGACTCATTGACTTTACATCAGGGAGACTCTTTAGGAGACAAAAGGCTGAAACTAGAACTCACAACTTTGAGAAAAATTTAGTGAAATAGATAGATGCTGAAGTGAGAAATCACTCCATTGATGTTACTTTTGTCAGTTTCCAGCCCATTCCTTCAGCCTTCTTTTCTCACTTCTTGCATGGAAACTAAGCTTCAAAGCCGCTATCCAAATGGGCTACTATTCACAGCTGCAAGCAACTTCAGCTAAAGCCTTTCACTCTGATACCACTGTAAGGATCTTGAATGACTTTTAATGTGGGTCTGATCTGCTTTTAGCAGATGTACCTACCGACGGTGCTGCCATTGCCCTGACACCTTCCGCAGTCTTTAACTCGCTTGAGGAAAAACCTGGAGAGGGCCAGTTGCTACCTTAAACCAGTGAGGGCAGGCGAAGGGGAAAGCGAAGCCAAGGCAGAAAGTTCTAGGGGTGAAACTGCCCCGTTTGCAATTCCTGGTCTGCTCTCTTCTCCTCAGGGACCGGGCCGCAGTCAGGGTCCCCCCAGGGCCGGCCGGAGGCGGGGGCCTGGCCTAGGCTGGGCTGGGCTGGCTGCCGTGCCCTTTACCTCCGCGCCGCTCCCCGAGCAGCGCTGCCGCCTCGCCTCGCCTTTGGCCCCGCGGCTGCGGGCGGGTCCT
>NW_020799091.1:69149200-69230797 GCF_003259725.1 Athene cunicularia
GCCTCGGCCCGGCCCCGGGGCTGCCCGCTGCCCCTTCGCCTCAGCCCCGCCCGCCGGGGTTTCGCCGCCCGCGTCAGCTCGCCGGGGTGTGGGGTGTGGGTGGGCGAGGGCAGCCCCTCACGCCGGCTCCCTCTTGCCCACGGTGAACGCCGGGCCGACGTGGAGCCGTTGTGGGCGGGGAGGTTTGGACGCCGGGACGGGGCTTTGCTTTCCGTCATGGTCTCCGGAGCCCGTTTTTCTGAGAGTATAGTGAAGGGAGACACTTAATCTGAATCGCAGGAGGCGTTTCATTTAGGGCCGACGGCACGTAGTGGGAAGACGCGGGCACCGGGCTCCACGTACACAAAAGGCCCCTTCGCGATCGTCCTGCCGAGGTTTATCAGGTGTGAATAAGGCTGAGGCGAATAGGTTTGTGCTTCCGCTGCCTCAGCGCCCCTCAGAAGGGCTGAGTTTAGCTTGCAGGACTCTTTTCTTGCCCCAAAAGGCTGTGGCTTTCCCTCTCCCATTCCTTAAGACCTCTTGCAAAATGCTGACTGATCCTATGGCCTTAAACATTGTGACTTCTTCCCCTCTTTGATCTATTTTTGGACATGAGATCTGAAATATCACGTCAGTTTCTCTCATTGTTATATTAGCTTCTATTGACAAACTTTACTTACAATAATATAATGTATCGAATTTTAATTGACACTGGTAGATCTTAGGTCACTGCACGTGAATCTTTTCAACTCAAAAAGCTTTAAGAGTGCAGTGAAGTTTATTTTTGTTGTGAAAACATCATCCTGTTTAGTTTTGCCATACGACTAACTGAAAATAACCCCTACATATCTTTAATACCAATATAAGCACTAATTATTTGCATATTTTCACAGTAGTTAAATACCTACTTTTTTTTTTTTTTTCCTAGAGCTAGTTTAATTGTATTTAATTTACATAAAATCATGCATATCTTAGGCTTTATATGCATATAAATACCAAAGCAATATAAATATCAGCAAGAAGCATGTAGTGGACTATACATTACACGCTTTGACTGAAAGTAAATTGTTATTCCAGTTTGACACACACAAGATCTTCCAGACATTCTTCCTATTCTTCTATTTTTCCATTATAAACCTAATGTACCATAATTAGCTCCCATAAATCTTTCTTCAGTTGGACATCGTGTTCTCAGTGCTGTAGATTCTCCTGTATTTGTCATCATTAAAAAGTTCATTTGCTTTATCACTCACGTATCATTAGCTTCCAAAAATAGTAACCATACATCAAAGCCTGTTTGATACTGATACAAGGCTGTATATCATTTTTGCATCGGAGTAATTTCTCATTCCTTATATCACTGTGCCAATAAACACTGGGGCACCAGTCCTTTTCCATGCAACATCATATGGATTGTTTTTATGTAAATTTTAAGTGGAAGCGAGCTCTCATCAGCAGTTTCTACAGGGCAAAGATTAGATTACAGAAGGAAAAAATGTAACATTATTACTGTCACTTGCCTTGTAGCTCTTTAATCATTGAAAGAAGGCAGTTTCGTGGTAGAAGTTGGCTTATCATTAAAGGAAAGGGAGCAGGTGCGTTTAACTTCATCCAGTGATGAAGTAGGAACTTTCTGTGGCTGTACTGATGGGTAATTAATTTGTCTATGTACAGACGTCAGAGTTTATAGACAGTAGGAGGTCCTGTTTCTTTGCTTTCACAATGACCTTGTGAACTTCTGCTGTGTTTTTAATTTAAAACATTTTCTTTAGCATAAAAAAGGGCTTGTGGATACATAGAATCTGATTCTTCTCTTGGAGGAAAAAAAAAAAAAAAAAGTAATCTGTGCAGTAGTAGCTGTAGCAGTGTTGCTTCTAAAGTAGTGTGTGGGAACATGAGTGCCTTCTTCCTGCCACTGAGCTCTCCAGAGAAACAGGCTCTGCTCATATGTGGTCTGTAGTGGTGCTGACATCGTCTGCTGTCCTTTTGTGGAGGACATTAACAGCTGTAAGTTACTTGGCTAGCAGATTCAGTATTTATAGTCATGATGGAAGAGTACCAAAGAGGAGGAAAGAGCAAGCTCTGTAATAGCAGGGACTGGCACTGAACTGTTACTGAGGAACTGAAAATATGATTAAATTATGACAGTGTCTCAGGCAAATATTTACTGCAGTAGCAAAGCTACATTTCAGATTCAGCAGGACTAAAGTGAAGTCATTGATGTCTAATGACACAGAGACAAGTTCTCGCTATGTTTGTGTGAAGATTTAATAAATGGCCATTTGCCTAGTAGAACATCTGTCCATTCCACTCTTGGTTTCAGAGGCACATTGCCAGCACAACCAGTCTTTGACTGAGGCACAATAACCAAACCACACCGTGAAGAGGGACCCTGCAGAGCACTCATGGTGCAGAGGGTGAAGGTGTCTCAAGTCTGGTTTTACTAGTGTCACAGATCTCTTGTCCAGTGCCCTGGACAAGCTCTTTTACCCTCTGAGGTCTTGCTTAACAGCAAGCACTAGCTTTGGCTCATTAAATGTAGTATGTGTCCAGCAACACACAATTTTTGTTTTCAGATGCCTCAAAGTGCCTTTCTGAGATTGTAGGTGCTGATGAACTGAACGTGTCTGGTTTTTATCAGTCCAGAATACTAAAGGACATCCATTTGAATGTGGAAATCTTTGTTGGAAGGCAGTAGAACAAAGGCTGTACATGCCAGGGTTGTAACATACTTGTATAGAAAAAGCTGCTTAATTTCCCAGCTTTGCATATTCTGAAAGAGAGTTAGTAATCACAGGAGAGATGGAAAATCAACCATAAACCACAAAAATGTGAGGTGTCCAAGGTATTAAATATACAGACTTCTCTTACGGAGGGTTTTATGGTTCTGTATTATTAAAGAGAAAAGAGAGGCTATGCAAAAAGGTTAGGGAAGGAGACCATTTAGTTACCCATTTTGTTACAGTGAAATATCCATTCATGGCCGTAATGGTCCCTTAAGGAAGATGGCTTTATCTGTACTGAAGCATTTCTGTGGATTGCTACTCATCCTAAAGTCAGCAGAACTCCCTCAAAATTATGTTTCTTCATCCTTCAGCTTTGGGTTTGATAAGGTCAGGTCCTCTCAGTTTATGTTTTTGAATTGGCCAGTACTGGCACAAGTCCCTCCCCAGTGCTTTCTCGGTATAGTACTGCAGCCTCTCTCACTCCATCACCCTGCATGAAGAGGGCTAAGATAAGATATGCTCATTAAATGTTTGTCATCTCATGTAGTCATTAAGGGAGAGATCTTTCTAATTTAGTATCAGATTAACATTTTGCAGGTAGATGTGGATAAAGGAAGTGCAGTGAAGAGGCAAGGGGGTCTTTGGCTGCTCTGAAATACATTTAAAATGGAAGGTTTTAAAATTAAATATAAAAGTGAACAATGCAATCAGTACCGTATTTGTGGAGTACTTTAATTTTTGGTGTCTATAAAGTGCAAACATTGTGCGTTGTAGAATTCTGAGTGTAAAATGCCTAGATCTGTTTGATGAGTTATAGCAGGGTGAAATTAGAAATCTTGGTAGTTCAAAACCAATCAGTTTGGTCTGTTGGCACTTGGGAAAATATAGACAGCAGTCTGGGAGCATAGCTTAAGTGTATTAGTAGATGTTTCTGAAAAAAAAAAAACAGCAACAAAGTTTTTAATGGACGCTGAAACTTAAATAGTTATTGTCTTGATTTCAAGGGTAACGTTTTACTGCGTTCATACGTCTTGCAAGTCCCATTATTCCTGGTGCCTGTAGTCTGTATAGCCTTAGCTGGAGCCAACAAAATTCTTCTTGGCAGTAGTAGCTTATCCAGTAGTTGTAGGAATTTAACTAACAGAAAACTGTCTTAGAGCCCTTTAAACAGCAGATGGAGCATCTACTTTTGTAGAGCATGTTTGAAACATAACTGGGAGCAAGTTTCACTGTATGCACTGGTGATGCCTTAAATTCTGTGTGTCAAAACAGGTATAAGAGAATGGGATGTTATAGCAGTTTGTCACCATTGACTCTTTGTGACCTTGACGAGTGTAGTGAAGTGTAATTACAAGATTGTTTACTTAAGGCAGACAGTTTTTAGCATGTCTGTTGATGTTCAAAGAGAATGAGATGAAACAGGACACTGACTTCTTTGATTTTTCTTCCAGTACATTTTGTTTCTCAGAATTCGCAGGCCCATGGACTTCCATGCTCTCAGCTGCTTCAGAGCAGACTTCATTAATCAGCCCGGGAAGTATGGAAAACCCACATGTGTATAAGCTGGTATGTACGTTTGGTGGTGTCCTCTACCAGCTGGTTTTCTGATGAAGTCTGTTGTGAAGCTAGGACAGAAGTAGCTTTAAAAAGAATCCTTCAAGGAAAATATCTTGACTGTACTGAAGTACAACTTTTTCTTTTATGGCTACACTTACAGTTTTAGGTATGATGTGCAAGTCTGAGTTTACAAGGGAGACACACTTTTGAGAGTATACAGAGTTATAAAAAGTGCTTCAGCTCGTACTGCTAAGCTACAGTCTCCATAAACATTTTATTCTGTGGATAAAAATATGCAATAGCTCTGCTTTTTTTAAACAGCAAAGGACTTTATTTTTTTTAAAAGTCAATTTATTTTGAATGGCATAATTTAATATTGCCCCTCTGAAAAGCTAAAAACTCAGTGTGCTTTGTTTCTTTATCTGTAGCACATGAATGTACTGGGCAGGGGAGACAAGTTGCAGGTTTACCCCTTTGTATTCAAAAGTGGTAAATGAGATGGGAAGATTACCCAGTTTTTCTTTCTCCATGTCATTCTTCTTTTATCGCACCAGCTTTGGCAACTCTGCTATTTAAAGAAAAATAGAATAACAAAAGCATAGCTTCATCTTCTAACTCATTGTCTAACACAATGCTATCAGCTGCCTGTATTTTAGTTTTATGGGGTTTATTTGATTCTAAACTTGATTAGATTTCTCTCCTTCCTAAAATGGAAAATATTCTAGAACTGAAGGAAGAAGCTATAAATACTATATAAAATGAAACCTAAAGGACTCAGGCATGTAGATAAAAGGGCACTGTATGCCATCAAGGTTAGTAACTCCTGAAATCTTACAGTTGTGACATTCTTTCCTTAATACTGGAATCAGTATCACTAGGCTTTTTGCAAGGTCTTAGGTGTTTGTGCAGAAGCAAGGACTGCACTGCATCAGCTGACCATAGAAACAAGGCAAGAGTTTCCACAGGTACTTGGAGAAGTTGGAGGAGGGACAGACATGCTGTCTGTCCTTCTACTTCCACTCCTAGAGGAAGAATGAACTGCTAATTTCTGTAGCTGTGGGCCTTCTGAGTTGCTGTAGTGTTTAATGCATCACCACTGAGCTGACAGTTTCATAGCTAGGACTGCTGTGCAAAACATCCATATAGCTCAGGTCTCTGCTTGTAAGACTACAAAACAGGGATGCTTAATTTACATCACTTGGTGTGCTGCTATGCAGCAAAAACCACATAAGTCTGGTCTCAGAAAGATCCATTTTTAAAATTAAATTTAAAAAATTCTTGCACAGAAAAACACTGGGAGAGGAAGAGGATTTGACGTTACTGCTTAGTGGTACTAATCAGTGTACAGAAGTAGAGCATGAATGAAGTACATATTGGAGTAGCTGGTGAGAGTTCTCCGTTTGGTCTCACAGAAACTTTAGATTTGGTTTCCATTCCTATCTTCTGCACTGCAGGCTGGTTGTGTAGTGTGCTCAGACATGCTCTCTGTTGGTTGAAAGTAACCACTTGAGCTAGTTTGGTAAGCATTCACCTCAGAGTCATCTGTTCTTCTCAGACATGCTGACAGCACTCTTCATGGGAGAACATCAGAGCAGGTGAAACTGGGAAGATCTTTGGGTCTGGAGATCACAAAGATGGCAAAAGATTGTCACCCCAAACGTTTTATTTCGTGTTTCTCTTGGGGGTCATATGTTGAGGGCTATTAAAGGACAGACAGTGTAATTTTTGTAAGCTTAAACGAAAATCAGAACTGTGCAGGGATAGTGTGGTGATCAAAAAGGCTATAGGTGGCAGCATAATAATAAAATAAGGGTTTACTTGATGTCTTTAGCCAAACAGAGATCAGTCCTTCGTTCCTTCAGCAGCGTGTCATGAACAAATATACAAAAGAGCGTGAATCAAAAAGAGCAGATGACAAACTTGTTGGGGTTGATTACCATTTAAGCAAATAGTTAAAATAGGTCAATCAAGCTCTTAAATCTGTGTGTTCTTAGTTTTATAAGCATGACTGAACACGCAGACTTGCGGAGATCCTCCTCAGTATCTTGCTTGGTCTATTCAGGCCAGCAGTGGTAGCTGGATTTTGCCACACTGGCATATAATCCAAGTTTGAAAAAGAAAATGATATCCTCATCAGCACTTTTTTCCCAGGATTTTGAAATGCAGAAAGACAAATTAGTGTATTTCAGTAAAGTGTTCTGAATTTTCCTAGGTGGCTATTGTCTTTGGGCCACTGAATGTAGATGGACCCTAAAGACTGATTTTTTTTCTAAGAGGAGTGTTCAACAGTTTAAGAAAATGGAGCCTATTTCAGGTATTTTAAATTTAGCTTCCAAACATGAATACATCCAAGTTAATTTTGAAAAAAAATGGCCCTTGTTACAATAAGGCAAGTAACATCTTTTACTTCTGTCTCTCCTACTTCCCATTAAGGTTTATAGGAACAGTTAATGTGGTGTATTATCTTGTGTCAGTATGTGCTATTATTTTCTCCTAGTGAGCTAATCGCTTTATAGCAGAAATGTTTGTTTTGTTTTGTTTTGTTTTTTTTCCCCCACAGCCCAGGGAGAACTGTCAGACCTATTTTGTAGGGCACAGGTTCATTTTCTTTCCCAGATTATCAAAGTGAAGTCGTAGACTGTATCTGGTCCATGGGTTTCTTGTTTCTCACCAGCCTACTTTATAAGAAGATACTGTCCGTTTTACTGCTCTCAAAAACTCACTTCAAATATGCACTTAGAAGTTATTTGCTTAAAAATAATGGGAGCTATGGTAGACAATATGTATAATTTTTTTTATCTTCTCGTTTAGCTCTTTTTCACATCTTTCTGTGAGATCAAAGCTGGAAGAAAGTATGCTGCCGACTGTGAAACCAGCTTATCTAATTGCTGCTGAATCAACTGATGGAGTGCTGTGATTCTTTACTGGTTTATTTTTTTCAAGTGAGGTGATAACTGTATGTTGGTGTTTTAAATTGATTGTGCAGATTAGAGTTCTGGACATGCATCAGTGAAAGGATGCTGGGGAAAAAAAAAATTAAGTGTCACTGTGAAAATTATTTGTGCTTTCTAATGACTTCAGGTTCCCTTTTTTAATTACTTCCACAAAAACCCTTTGACAGAATGCCAAACCAGTGTGAATTAAGTTGCTTAACTATTTCTGCCTGTCTTGTGTCTCACGCTACCACGGAATGTTGAAATTTACTTCAGCAGCTTCTGTGGGACTTCCATTTATTTGCTTGGAGACAGACTTGAAGCAAGATCTCAAAGATTAAATATGCAGGTGATATTTTTTATTTACCCAGGAGAAGGAGGAAAATGCTTGTAGTATTACTTCTGTATTTCTTTCATAAGCCAGCAAAATAGATTAGACATTGACTGTACATGGGTGCTGAGGGATAACACAGGCATCTCTCTTAACACACAGGCTTTTAACATCTTCAGGGATGTAATTCCAGTCAACTGCAATAGGATTGAGGCACCTAACCTGAAAATCCCACTGTACATTTTATCAGCTAATGAGTCCTATTCATTACAAGAGGTGATGGCTCCCATCTCTATCTTTAAGGACTTAATGACTCTGAAAACTTGACTCTCTAGAACTATATATCTAAACAGTGGATGCTTGGAGTGAATAGTTCTGAGCACTGGGTTTACCATGTCTGTGTCATGGCTCTGTCTGGGTAGTAGCTGTATGTGTGTTATTTTCACCCTCTTTCCTTGTTCAAATGTCTTAGTTTCAAGGAAGGGAAATTTGGTTCTGTGAACCAAGAGGCAGCTGTCATGCACCTCGGACATGCCCCATATCTGAACAGTCTGGGTGGTTGGACAGGGAAGGTGCATCTATACTACGGAATAGTGCAGGGAACATTCCTGAGTCAGGCTGTCACTGATCACCTGTCCTTCTGGGTTGTTAGAACAGCCCTGGACATAGTCCTGGTTAGATAGGCTGGTGATGGTTTTCAGCAAGCAGTGTGGATGTAGTCACCCTCTTCCGAGGACCATGGAGTTTAGCAGTCTGGTTTCAAGCCACTGGCTCCAGTGTTATCATAGAACAGTCCTGGGAGCATTTAATTTATAGGAACAGATGCAGCCTGAGACATGCTGCAGAGGCTCCTAGATATGGGCTAGACTGTGTCAACCATACCAAGCAAAGTAATTTTGTCCCTTACCCTGAGAGTTGTCAGCAGGTGTTTAGTTATATTGAGGGGGAGGGGATATTGTCTATTCTGTTTTGATGATTTTTTTAAAAGCACGGTTCTGTTTTATCTGCTAGCCTGTGGTGTGTTTTTGTAGCACGATATGAATGATTTGTGTTTGATCCCACTGTTAGAGAGAGCACTTCCAGTCTGTAGGGCAGGAGAGGTCATTTATATGTTGCTGTGAAAGGCTGTGGGAGCAAATGCCAAGCTTCTCACAGTCACAGCTGACACTTCTCTTAACGCTTCTGAGCTAGAGGTAAGGTCAGTGAGCAGCAGGGTGCTGATAAGGGTAGGAGTTCACAGGAACAAATGAGTATTCACCCAGTTAACGCTTATTACTGTCTTATTTTTCCCCGTAAGATTAACCCAAAGATGATCTAGCACAATGCTGTTCCAACAGCTGCTGTAAGCAGAAGACATTCTGGGTATAATCTGGCTTTGTACACTGATGACTGATCACACGAATCTGATAAATTCTTATGACAGGATTTCTGGCTTTGAGGTTCATTGTAGAAGCCAGATTGTGCCTTATTTGCTGTTAGGGCTTAATAGCATTGCCCATTGATTTCTCTGCAGCCAGGTCCCCCAAGGGATTTATTCATTCAGGGATTAAAATTGTTCCACGGTTGTCTGATTTGTTTAAAGCTCATGTGTTACTCTTAATTGGAGACAGTGACCTTAAAAATAGCCAAAACCTTTAGTTATCCTTATGTGGAAGAAAAAGGTGTACGAAAAAGTCATGTTCTAGCTAATGAAGGCTTTTAGACCTCTACTTTTATACCTCCCTACTTCTGCTTGCTTGAGTCAAAAAGGAGTTGAAATATCTGCCTGATGAATTTGTTTGGAGTGGAAGGAAGCCAAGAATTATTTTAACAAATGTTTTAGCTTGACACTGAGTATGGAGGCTTAGTTTGCCAAGCTGGAAAAGTGAATAACTAGGCAGTTTGTGTGAGGCTTATATAGGGTGTGGGTCATCTTAAATGTCAGTTCCAATCTGTGTTACGTATTTGTAGAGGAGCATATATTGTGAATGAATTGACACGTTCTCCTCGTAAGTTTTATGTTTCTCTGGAACAACTGATTAGTTTTGAGAAACTGTGGCACATCCTGCAATCAGCTGAGAAGCCTAAGGGACTTCAGGAAATCTGCTCGTCTATCTGCTGGACAGAATTTCACAGGTACCTGCTTCCCCTGTACATGTGTCCAAAGAAGTGCCGTGTTGAGTGCCATGATGGTGTGAAGGTAACGTGTCTGGTAAGCTGGGCTACAGGAGACAGTGCGGAGCATTACTGGCTCCTGTGAAAGATTGATGGAGTTTGGCACGGGAGAAGGGGGCCTTCCAGCACAGCTCCTGCGAGTGTTGGGTCCCACTGGTTGGTGCAGTGCGCAGGTGTCCTGTCTGTGGCCTCATGACTGTAGAACAGGCTCACTGGCTTCTTTTGAGAGATTGGCCATTATTAATTATTGCCACAGCTGTGAAAGAAATTAACAAAACCCACCTGAAAGGGAAACTACTGCTGCTGCTTCCACTTCTGTGCAGGCATTTGAGAACACAAGAGTAGCATGTACAAATAAAACCATGCTTAGGCAAGACAGAACGAGGAAGTGCTGCAAGGTCAGAATTGGGGTTGTAACCATGGATTCACTGGAGTTCAGGGTGTCAAAACTTAGATCAAAACCAGGCAAATTTTAATGAGTTTTAGATAATGTTAATCTGGTGCTGAAGCCAGATCCAATCCTGGTAATTAAAAAACCCAACCCAAACCCTGATTCCATGGATGAAGGAGAATTCAGCTAAGAGGAGGAAGGCTTCTTTAAGTGTCACTCCCTACTTTGTTCCACCACCAGTGAGGTGGTGCTCTGTCGTTAGGTCTTCTCAGGAAAATTCTCCCAACAACTATTCTCACTCTCTCTGACTTTCTGCTGCCTTTACTGTATTGTTTTTCCTACAGAGTTCCTCCTTCCTTCCTTTCTTTCTTTTTTTTTCCCCACAGAAACACCTCTGCCATACAAATATCTGCATTTGTGAGAGCAATCCTAAGGGACATCTCCTTTGGCCCACAGTATCAGTTGTTTCTTTGAGTTTGCCATGCATCTGTAGATAATGGTTTTGTTGCTCTCGTTACCTTCTTGGATAAAGAAGCTCTGTTGTATTTTACACTTGCTCTGAATTATAGCCATTGCTTTAGTAATGCTTAACTCAGGTACATCAATAACTCGGGTTATTAATTTTCCTGTTGGTTTGTAGCTTGAGATTTAGCAGTGGAAGGTGATTGGAGAAAAAAGAGAGACATTTCTTGCCTCGAAGCAAGTTGAAATAACAGGTGTGTAATAATTTAATACTGCATACTTGATATTTCAGGATCCCTGAGTGGGCTTCAACCACTGAACAGACAAAGTTCAAAGTTTTTATGGGACTGAAAGTTGGTCCATTTCAGAGATACCTGAAACAAGTAAACAGTCTGGCTCCTCTCAGACATTTGCGGTGAGTCTGCAGTATACAGAAGGATAATGCTAGCTGACCTGCTGTTTTGACAAAATAATGCTCTTTCAGCTGGTTACCATCTCTTGTGTAACTCAGCACTGTTAGCACAAGCATATGAGGGTTTATATTTGCACTCTGGTGGAGCGGTTTAAGGAAATCCTATCTGCTCTAGAGTAAAGAGGTTGTTTCCACAACCTTTCTCATGGTGATAGGATATTTTAGAAAAAGCTGGTCCTGTGAAGCTGATGTCAAATGACTGTGAGCAGAGAGCACTGTAAATTGTTTGTTGTATGTACGCAAAAGATTTTTGGTCAGTTTTCTTGAAACTTCTCAGAAATTTTCTCTGCAGCTCTTGCAATGAGTCTGATGTAGCAAGTTTCTTAGGCAAAGTAAAATAAATAAAACAGCTTATTGGCAATTAGACTGTAAGTAACCTTTAATTGTCTAATTTTTATTAATGTTGCTTTAACTATCTGGTTTATAATAACCAGCCCAGCTGCTTTGCAGTCTTATTCTGAATGAAGGCCACAAGCTGTAGCTCAAACACAACAATAATTTGGGTTGTAAAAGAGGATCATGTGTGCAAATAGGTACATCTCAGTATGAACCTTCCTGTCAGATTCGTGGGGACTTTGGGTCTGTGGCTGATGGTGGTGGGAACCTCCAGCAGGGGCTGCCTGGCTCCATCACCGCAAAACGAATCTGCAAATTCTGCCGAAAAGTATTTCATTGTTTTTCCAAGCACATCTGCTTCTACAACACTAAATTTTGTCAGTTGTATCTCCACAATATAAAGCCTCATTTTCTATTAGCTTTTCTTACCTGACTAGTTGTTATTTTAACAGCCTCTATTTCTGAAGCACAAGGCAAAATGAACCTGACCAATGTGCTGTTTTCATCATAATACTAATAAGTGATTACACCATTTTATTTTCTCCATCCATTCTTCAGGATGAAATTAGGCTGGAATTTACAGTAGCACTCTGCATCATCCTACCTCTGTTTACTTTGCTATCAGATTTGGACTAAAGCTGAGAGCTTGTATTAGCTCAGCCAAAGAGTCTGCTGTGGGGTCATTAAAATATTATATTCCATAACAGGTCTGTACAGCATGTAGTGATCTGGAGACAGTATCTGCTTTAACAAGTTAAGGTAAGGAAGCAAAAGCCATTTGGTAGTGTAGGTGAGAGCGCTACTGCAATAGGAACGTGCAGATGGTCTGCTTACATGAGAAGGTTCTTAATCAAAATGAACTTCAAATTTTAACTAGTTTTCCTGACATTTCTTATTAAACTCTCAGCCACTTTGCTTAGGAACAGCAGATTGTCAAATACCAGGGGAAACCACTTCAGTTTTTAAATGTTTTAATTAATTATGTTGGATGTGTAATGTCTGATAACATGCTGTGTATTAAACCAGAATGCCCTGACAACTTTGTGCAGGCTGCTTGAAAAGAGCGTTATTTACTTTGCTGAGTCAACGTGCAAACTTGAGTGTGTCAGAACCAAGGTTCATTGTGCAGCTGTAACCTGCCTCTTACAGGTGGGCTGGTCTTCAATTACACCATCACAAACTATTCATCCTTTTGCCCTCCCACCCAAAGGACCTTAAAGTGGTCCTTAAAGAATCTGCCAAAGTTACAAGCAACTGATTATAATGAAGGAAGTTAATGCAAGTATCACCGTTATCTCCTCTTTAATAAAATATCTCTGGCTTACCGTGAAAGCCTGAGGGGAAGTTAATCAAGAAATAAGACATTGTGTGCTATGTAAATCAATCCTGATTTCATGTAGATGTAAAAATTCAGGTGTAAAATTTTAACGTACAACTGTCAGTTTCAAGACTTTCAAATGCAACTAAAATAGAGAGAAAATTACTTTTTCCTGGGCTTATATGTCATTGGAGAAATAAAATGTACTTAAACCTCATTTTCTTAAAGGCACTGTAGAATTTAAGAATTTATTCCAGATTAGAAAAGTAGTTTGCTCTGCTGTATGATTATCAAATCATACAATATTTAGTAACAAGACCACGCCCTACTTATTTTAGAACAAACTATTAAAAAAAAATACCCTGTAGACAGTATAGCATGGAAACAAAAGAAATATTTAAAAAGAAGAAGCTTTTCTGCTCCTGTTTGAATGTTCAGATGGCATTTTGAGTATGTTAAGACTTTATTGCCTTGGTTTTCTTCCATTTTCTTTTTGATGTCACTGTTTCTTGCCTCTAGTGAAGCAGAGGGAGAACCTGCACCAAGGAATAAACCAGAGAAATGGACCACGTGCAGAGAGTTATCAGTTTATTCACAAAGGCAATAAACTGAAATTCATGGCAGGGGCAGGAGAATAAAGAAAGGAAATTATTAAAAGTAACTGCATTTGTAATATTTTTTTCATCCTGCTACTTCAGAGGTTACATAGACCATTAGGGTGGATGGTATCTATTTCTTTTGTTCTTTTTGCTTCCTGCCTAGCAGCTCAGCGCGCAGGTGCCCAGCAGCCAGTCCACATGGGCTCAGCTTGGTGTCAGCCTCAGCACTGCCTCTTGCCCCCATGATAACTGGAAGGAAATGGACAGAGATGGTGGCTCTGCAAGGACCATTTGGGTACAGAGAGGAGTGGGAGCTCAAGGGGTTGTGCTTTGGATCATCGGAGTAATGCAGTAGGCACACTGGAATCACTGTGCATTGTATGGAGAACCCAATCATTTCATTGCTTATGCAACAACTCATTCTTTCACTGGATGTTGTCCTTCGACAGTAGAACTTTTATGAGTAGTTATAAGACACTAAAGATTGTCAGACTTTGCCTGGAGCGGATGCAATTGCATCATCATAAATGTATTCAGAACATACTCGTATACACAAAGAGAAATGAGCTCTACTGGTACTTCATACTTAACTGCTGTATACTGATAGCTGCATAGCAGGCCGTTGGTCCTTTCTTTAGCTTGCATGCCCCAGCCAACCAGTGTGTCTTGGGTACTATATTGTGTATATTATAATGGGTTGTCCGTAATATGACTGGGTGTGTTTGCATCAGCTTCAGCTTAGGTGGAACAATAGCTGTGAACATGCAGAGACATGGACCACAGTGCGAGCGAGACAAACCCTCTGCGGACTGAAGATGCTGATGAACGCCTGTTCTTTTTCCTTCTTTGCTGTTGTTATTTTGGGGTGAACGCCGCCCCAACCTAAATAATCTCACTATATAATGGGAAAGCTGTTTAGCCCTACTGCAAAGGGGAAAAGAATAAAGCTCTTTTGTTTCCCACCTCACCACTCCTTTCCCCAGGAGATCCTCTCTTGGTTACCATGGATATGCAGACTGGTGGTACAGTCTTCCTGTCCTTTATTCAGTACACCTACTAACATCTGTACCAGTCCAGCTTTCAAATATAGACCTGGCTTGTGCTGTATCTGACTAGATCTGGTGCTGTTTTACACATTTCTGTGACACGTTGTTTTTGGCTGGTTGTTCTACCTTCTCAAGCAGATGTAACATTTCATAACTTGTCACTGAATTTTTATCCTTTCATTCATGATGGTGACAACCAGAAATCTGATTGTCATTGCTTTGTGAACTGCTAACATGAAGTACATAAAGCAGCTTGGGAATTTGAAGAAATTTGTTTCTCAGACCACTCCCTTCAATGCTGGGTGGTGTATGAAGTATCAGGTTACATGAAGACCTGGAGCAGGCAGGTCAGTGCAGTACAGTTCAGTAGTGAAGGAATTTGCACTGCAAAAAAAATATATACATCTTGTTCATACATCTTGTTCTTCAATTGTGCTTGACTCTCATTGCTCTTGATTTGGCACTCACTGGGTAATTAGGGAATCTTTCTTTTGGCCTCAGTGGGTATTGGATCAGAGCTGCTGAGACCAAGAACACTGTGAACAGCTGGCATAGGTTTATTAGTTTCATAACTGAGGTGGGAAGCTCTGGAAAAGGAGGACCAGGTCTGTAGTGTCAGCGTTTATCTAAACATTAAGAGAACTAGATGCTGTATACCTCACGCTGTTCCCACTTCCTTCACCACGTGGTGCAAACCTGAGAGCAGGCAGGCTATTTAGATGTCAGCTGAGCCACCAAAACCACAAGAGAATCAGAAAAAGACAAGTGTATATGCAAATTTAAGCATTGAACTAGGAGTTCTCAAGCTTTTGTTCACTTAGTCTATTTGGATAAATTGTTAGTCTTTTGTGACATTCAGATACAAAATGATTTTTTTTTTTTTTTTTTTGTGAAAATGTTTGTTTCTGTCTTTAAAATACCTCTAAGAGAGAGCAAAAATAATAATGAGTGGATTAGAAAATGTGTTTGTTGAGAGTATTGCTGTGGCTATAATTTGTCCAGAGCCATGCAAAATCTTCTCAAGTATGAATAGCACCAAGCTTTTTACTGCTCTTATTAGTTAAGTGTATTCTCATAGTGTTCAAAGGACTCAGCCAGCACAAGGAGCTATTGTGCTTGTAACTGTGCAAACACTCAAGAGACGGAATTGTCTCTAGAAGATTCGGAGTTTAAAGTAACAAGATGGGTAAAACATGCACATTCAGGCAGCTCAGTAATACCTTGCTGTTAGGCCTTTAGGTGAGGTAATAGCAAGACCTTTTGCCACCTTTCTCTTCCTCTTTCCTCAGTGCTGCCTCTGTCCTCTTCCTCACACCCTTCCCAGCCAGCTGCTGTTGCAGTTTTGCAGGCCCCCGTCCTGGCCTTTCCCAGTGCCCTGGAGTGCTGCCCAGGCTGGGTACCCAGCAGGGCATGGGCATGGTACTCATTTTCACGCTGGTTATTTCACAGGAGTCCCCATACATTTGTCACTGAAAAGAGTAAGACAGTTGCTGAAGACTCTGGAAAATTATTTTGGGGATCTAAATTGGGTTTTTTTCTGCACATAAAATTTGTTTCTTTTGGAAGTGCACATGCATTTCTCTGCCCTTAGCTGCTGCACAACATGATGTCTTCTCTTTATACAAGGCCACACAATGCCAGCTGCTGGGGCTGCAAATCCTGCTTCCAGGTTATAGCCATGACACAGACCACTTTTCGTCATCAAGACAACACAGTTCAGTTCCTCTCAGTAATTGTCTTTTGCTCTGGTTTTGTGCTTTGTTCCCTCTTACAACTTTGCTCCTGTGGTAATGGCTCTCAAAGGCACAAGAAGGAGAAAGTTCCCGTTGGAGCGAGGCCTTACCCAGACCTGCTGATCTGCCTGCCATACTATTTTGGATGCCAATTTGACAGGAAGAATGAAATCAGTGCCATGAGATTGAAAAGCAAGTGTATCATTTAGCTGTTTGGACCAGCAGATGGCAAATGTAGAGGAAAAAAATCAATCTCAGAGCCAATCCAGGGAATAGACATTAAATAAAGCCATCTGGCAAACATATGAGGGGAAAGAAGAAGATGAGACCAAGTTCTGCTCTAAATACCTGCTCACAGCTGAGAGGAAGTTGCTGGGAACTCATGCCATGGGAGAGCAGACTTTGACCCTGTAAGAAGTTCTGTGGAGTGTCAAAACCTCTGGCAGTGTTGAGGACTTTATAAGACCCTAAATGCCAAGCAGAGAGAGCCTGAACAGGAGCAGCATTTCTGCCTCTGTGAGATCCTGGTGATAGTCCATGTAGAATAGGAAATACAGGACTTCTTGATCCCCCACGATGGGGTTGAAAAGACCACATCTAGGAACCTGTTTTGACTAAAAAGAGCAGGGAGTAAGCAAAGAAGGTGATGTAATATATCCCAAATTCTTATAGGCATTGATAAATCTGTTTTTTTGTCAATGCCATGGCAGGTTTTTGCGCTACTTTTATTCCCAGAGAAGAGAGATGTATGTAGTTTTGCACTCAGGCTTTTAAGTGCTGTTTCAAAAGAGAAGCACTATTCATTGAAAAGGGAAATGGTATCTTACATAAGTGCCCAGCCTTTCTTTTGGAAACTTGCTCTCAGGGAATGCGATTTCAGAACCCAGAAGTCTAGCAGATGTTATTACTATATCTGTTTTACAGGTCAGTGCTTTGGTTTTTTATAGTCTGAGAAATGCACACAGCTGGTAGCCTGTCTTTTACATTATGAGAACAAGTCGATTCTGTATCTTAACTTATATATGTGCTGTTTGTTTGTTTGTTTGTTTGTTTGTTTTTCTGGTAAAATGGGGGACTGTGGCACATCTTGAAAATTCAGGTTCTCTAGTAGCCAACAGTTTTGTTGGCAGACTGTATCATCTTCTTATTCCCATAAAGAGCAACAGTGGATCATTTTACAGTGAATTTTGGTCTTGATGTCCAGGTCAGTGGCATTAAACAGAACAAATAATCCCACCACTCAGACTTAACTGCCATAAAAGGAAAACATTCAGTATTGTAATGTCACGTTTTTAGGCCCCTGTTGATAATAAGGTTCACGATGATGATGATGTAGTAGCTGAATTTATGTGTTAACTGTTGGTTTCAGACACTTACATGGAAAATTGTTGCCAACTCTCACTGAAAAAAATTTTCAAGTATATCAACTTCCTTTCCATCTCATCTGTGTTGTTACTGATTAGTTATTGTATCTGAGAAAATTGTCTTTAGTTTTTCTCAGCATCTAATAGCCAGACTAACAAAAAGGCAGTATTTCTGTCCCTCAGCTCAGATGAATAATTCATTGGCCTGTACTTTTTGTGTAAAGTAAATTTGAACTGTTTCTTTTGTAAAGGCTATTTACAGGAGAGTCATGGACACACAGAAATTAATTTGCTGCCTTCAGGCATGTCATTATCTTTTTACTGGGAGGGAAATAAGAGTTTATTTCTGTTAAATTTTGGTTAAATAATTTTCTGTATCTAGCATTAGAGGGATGGTATCCTTTCATTGGGGAAGCCGGAGTTTGGCAGGTTTTCAGTACTGTTCTGCTGCTATTCTTCCCAGCTCAGATGAACAATGGGCTGGAGGGATGCTGGCAGTGTTGCTTGGTTACAATTCATCAGCGTGAATCAATGCTTCACGCAGCTCCTTCTGCGTCTGAATAACTGGGAGACTTCTCAGTACTGTATTACTGATGTATGCGGAGATGTGACCAGATTACGTACTGTCTCACTTACTGTAAAACTATACCTTTGCAGAGAGATTCGGGCAGCAGCGTTTGACTTTCAGTGGTTGAAGTCGGGTAATTTTGAACTGTCTGTTTTACATGGCTTTATGGTTACACAGCTGAGTAAAGCAAATTTTTAACAATGTATTTTGTTGCAAGGTGTGTTTGATTAGTTTGGTACTTTAGCATCCTTCTGTATTCATCAGGAAGATTAAATCCTTCATTAAGTATCTTCCCCTAGAATAGACACGTGCCTTCCTGAAACCTGCCCGCAGGCAAAGTGAAGCATGTAAGAGGAACTGCCACCTTCCTCTTACTCTGTGCTTTTGGCCAGATCTTAAGCTGGCATAAAATGAAGCTGGTGGAGTTATGCCAGTTTAGAAAATAGGAAGATGTGACAGGTTATTTTTAACACTACGGAATGGCTTTTCTGTATCCCACCCAGATCCATTTTACTGCTCACCTGTTCTTGCTGCTCAAGACACAAACAGAGGAAATATTAAGGAGGAAAGGTGTGCAGTTTGGACTCTCCCTTGAATCAGCATTTCCAGCCACATTGTTCCCATCTACATCCCTTTTCTAACTTTTATATAAAGCTGCTTTATTGTTTTGTGGTTCTCACTGGTTTATGGCCCATTATCACTCTTCATGTACCAGTCACACTCCCTTTTTTGCACGGAAGTTAAAAACCTTACATGAGTCTTCACAGCATTTTGATTATGCTTAAAAACACCTAAAAAAAATTAATGGCCATATGATAATTTGCAGCTTTCTAAGAGTGTCAGTGACAAATCACTGACTAAGCTATTTGCTCATCTGTGGCCAGGAGATCATTGGATTCTGGCATCCACCTGAAGGACTGTCTTCATCACCAGTCCTAGTAAATGTCCTTCAGTCTGTCTACAGAAAAATTCAGAAGTATTTTTCTCATTTTCTTCCTCCCCTTTCACATCTGAAATTCTTGTCCCTGAAAGGCTTTCCCTCTCTCTTTCAGGCTCAGTAATTCTCCATTTCTTCTCAAATCTTCCATACTTGTGTCTTCAGATTTCTCTTTGCCTCTGTTAAGGGCCTCATTATTAAAGCTTACATTTTGCTGCACCTTTTATTTTTCCAAGCTTTCTCTGTTTTCTGTGGTTTCTGATATTTAGTGTCAACTTGTGTTGCTGAACATTAAGGCCATTTGGAAGAATTTGTAGGAAAAAATGCACCGAAGTGACATCCACTCCACTTGGTTTGCAAAAGAAGAATCTATAGTAAAAAAATTAATCTCACGCTATCTAATAAAAATATTTCTATGAGTAGGTTCTCTGCATCATTTTGCCTTCTGGTGAGGATATCTTTCATAAAGAAAATTGTTTCAGAATACTTACACTACTTAAAATACAGTTGCACTGCACAGAGCTATGATTTCTGACTTTCAGTATTCTGTGATCACCTTTTCTTTAGCAGCAAGTGAGTATATACTACTTAATTTTTCAGTTTGTTTCCTCCAAAGGTCACTTAGTTATCTATAAAGCTTTTTTAATTGCAACTCTCTTTAAAACGTCGATTAATTTAGCTTTGCTGCTCCTGGGGTCATGACATCTGTAACTATTTTGTCTGGAAATTTAAGTGTTTTTGGGAAAGGGCTTAACACTGAGTTCTTCCTGTTTCTGCAAAAAGATGAGAGAAGGGAAACGAACAAAAGAACTCTAATTTTCCTATAATCATGATGGGCTTTGGCTCTTGTTCAGAAAGGTACTTGAAGCACCGTAATACTCGTCTGCTTTTGGGCCATTATAATTGCTGCAGAGATATACTGACTCCCTGGGTAAATACTGTCATTTATGGGGGAGGGAGAGATAGCTAAGAGACTGTTGCCTGACCCTGAACCTGTGTTGAACACAGGTGTACTGGGCCACTGAATTGACTGTATATTATAATGAAAGGAGAGCCTTTTGGGGGGTACACAACAGAGATTAGGAGTAAGCATTAGGTATCCCACTGCACAGCTGAGACAGTCTGTCATTTCTGCAAAGACACTCGTGTGCACTTCTCTTCCATTTAAACATTGCTTTGTTTTTTAACAGATGACAGTCTATTGTAAGCTGTGGAGTAATTCCCTTTTAAGGTCATAGCTGGACTTCTCTAGATGTGACAGGCCAGTCCCCCTGTGCCTGAGACCCCTCTTTAAAAGGACTTTTGCCCACATGGTGGCTGGGTGGTAGGTATATACCCTGCAAATCATTCATGCAGAAAGTGTGCCCTACAAAGATGATACTGGAGCTACTGCCCTGGCTGGGTGCGGGTCTTCACCGATACTCCTGTCTGGCACTGGCAGTGTCTGCCCGAGCAAGGACAGAGTGGCTCATATGTGGGAACGCGCCCAGATTTCTGCTCTGACAGCCCTTGTCCCCCTCCCGGCCTCACCAGTCCCTCCAGCCTGCATGAGCCATGCCCCACGTGGTGTGCCCAGCATGGCTTTCCTGCTGGTTTTGCCAAGAGGATGGATATTCCTTGGAGTCAGTAGAAAGCAACAGGCATTTTTTTCCGATAATCAGGTCTGTGTGAGACATTTACATTATGGTGCATTTGAGAAGTCATTATTTCCTTCCACTCTACAGGATAACTGGGGTCGGGTATACACTATGCAAGGGACCCAGAAGCGCTTTAGCTCTTTGGTTCTAGTTCAGCTCTTATTTTTCATCTTTTAGAAAATGCATGCAGAGGAGGTTGCAAGCTAAATAGAGTAATTAATACAATGGCATGGCAGTAACTTAAAATATTTAAAAGGTCAGAAAATACTGACTCGTGTCATCATTAACTTTCCCAATTTGCTTCTCTTCAGTTTTCTGTTATGAGTTTGGCTTTAGATTATGCTTCATAGCATACATGTCTGGGATAACCTTAATTTCTTCGTTTTCCTATGTTTAGTATTCTGCCATAGCATTTGTTAATGTTGAGGCTGTGTGCATTGTGGGTGGTTTCTCCCACTTTATCTAATGACCAAATTTGAAATGCAAAGATCTTATTTTAAGGTTAAAAACTTTGTAGTTTCACTGGCATGAAGAACGGAAAATTCACCCTCCATTTTTGCATGTTTCCCATTTTCACAATGGGTGCCTTTTTGTTGTAAAAATACCTCAGCTGCTGTCCCTTTGTCTTGGGTGGTGCTACACGGTGGCCTTTGCAAAGCCAGGAGTAACTTTTCGGCATGTCCCTGCCTTTCCAAGAAGGACACAGCTAAGCTTCCTGAGCAACATCAGCCTCTGCTAAGAATTCAGGTCAGGATCTCCCTGCTTGTTTCCTAGCAACTGGGGGATACTGGTGCTTTCTCCTCTCTGACCGGCTCCTTCGGCATTAGATACAGGGATCACTTGGTGAAGGGATCGGGGCAGTGCTAACAACTCATGCTTCGGAAAGGTTGAATGTAGCCCAGTGCTGGGCAACTGATGAGACATAGGGTGTACCATCCAAGCCAAACCGAATCGAGACTTTCGGAATCCTCCGTGCAAAATTGAAAGTGCCTCTGCTGGTTTCGCTACTGCTTAAATGTCTGGCAAGGTGACAGATCCCTTTTGAAACACCAGTAGCCCTTTGTGTTACGTTGAATCTGGCAAACAGGAACATATGCAGGTAAGCAGCTGAGGAAAGTTTATGTCTGAAGTGCTTTAAAGGTTGTTTTCCTACAGGTGTAATGAGTTTCTTGGTTACAAAGATGCACAACAATCAGTTGTGGGAGTACTGACCTGCCTTTGTACTTATTAAAGTTTCATTGGGTGGTAAGTAAAAAAGTTAAGTGGAAAGATGAACTGTCTTCCCTAGTTCCTTATGGTGTCTGTTTATACAGTGTTGAAAACAACCTTTAAACTTTTCTAGTTAATTTGTTGTAGAGTTGGCTAATGAAGAATTCTTAAGTGATCAAGAGTTATTGGTTGCCATGCTGTCACTGCAACTGGCTCATTGTTAGCACATTTACAAATTGGAAGGCATCAAGTCCCTCTAACTGTGTATTTTTTGCAGAGGCCAGCAATGGTTGTCAGATTTGATACTGCTTTTTGTTTTCCTTTGGTAGACTACAAGCAGAGACCCTTTGGCAAATATAAAAACTAAAGCAATGTGATATTCTAAAAAAAAAAAAAAAGGAAAAATAAATAGTCTTTTTTGTGCTTTAGCCTCTCTTCTCTACTCACAGATAGCAGAGATGGTGGGAATTAAACCAGTCTGTTCATATCTAGTGCAGGTACAGGGCTGACATGATAGTTTTCTGAAGGGCCACTCCTCACAGGAAATACAATTTTCATATTCTGAAAAATGTCAAAATGAATGTCTCCAGGTGCATACAAGCTATTTAACTTGCCTTTTCCACAAGTCTATAAACAGTATGCTCCAGCCTTTCAGCGATACGATTTGGTACAGCTCCAATTAACTTCAGCAGAGGCCTGCCAAGTGACATCAGCCAAATATCTGGCTGCACATCTCTAGGACAGGTACACTGCAAGCATGTTTGTAGGTTTTTTGCACAGGAGGCTGTAGTGGTGGATTCTGAATAGGGACATAAAAGACCGGAGTATTTTTAAGCCATATATTTTAATTATCTCTAATATGAAGATGGCTCTATGACATTGAAGAGCTGATTTCTTCAGAGAAACTGAGTGCAGTTCCAATTGGTATTTTCTGCACTTAGTATTCAAAAAAACAATTCCCAGAGTCTCACATTGCATACCTGATACAGCGGCTGCTTTTCAAAGTGTGTGTGTCCAAACTGGTATCTCCCAAGTTTTTTGTCTTTATCATACATATGGGAGAGCTTATACATCCATTCCCAGGACCCGCAGTCTATGTGTCCAATTAAGAAGAGAGAAAAAAAAAATCTATACCAGGGCAGGATCTTCATGCAGTTCAGGATGTTCTTTGTTAAAAAAGGCTCTCCCAAGGGTGTAACCTCACACTACTGTGTGTTTAGGTGATGTAGGACAGAGAAGGAGAAATACTTGTTTGAGGAGGTGCTTCACATTTCATTTAATTGTCTCAAGGTCAACAACTTTCAGGAGACAGTTAACAGCTGAACCATCTTTAGTCACTTTGATCTAGCTGTTTTAGTAAAGCAGCACCCTCAGAGAGTAGCATGGGACCCAACAGATTAAGTCATCCAGTACTCCCTGATCTGTCCTCTGTTCACAAAGCCTTATAGTGTCCTCTTAGTAATGCTCTTTTGCCAGAGCTGGGAGCTCTGCTAGACATCTAATTCCCTGCCCATTGCTGTGACTCATAAGTATTTCTAAAATGTCTCCAAAAAATGTTAAAAGGAAAGAGGCCCCTCAGCAAAGAGGGCCAGGTTTTCCTCAAACTTGAGCTAGTACATTTGCCAACTGCATGTAAAAGGCTAAATATTTTCCCGTTACACCTACACCAGACACTCTGCAGATACGCAGATGGCTGCGCCCTGGCGAGACCAGCCAAGGGAGCATAAATTGGCACTTTGGTGTTTGAAAAGAAGCTGGAATGGGTCCTGTAGTCTGATATTGGCAGCCAGCATCAGCGATCTGGGTGGCTGGACGTAGGAAAGAGCCAAGTCTGGGGAGGTTGTTGGAACATAGGCCTTGCACAGAATGGCGTTTCTTGATAGTAAGTAGCTCAAACATGTCCTTGGACTCTGCAGAAGACAGCAGGCTAGAGGTGGAAGGTGAATGCTTTCCTCTTTGCCTGTCTGCCAACCTGTGCAAGTCTAATTGGGAGCTGGGGACCTTAAATCTAAGAGTGATTTTTGTGTCATCTAGATATAAAGGCTGCCTGGAATCCACTGTCCGGTTCTGGGCATTTGGCTGCCAGAAGATGTGAGCTTGGAGCGGGACAAGTGCAGAGAAGGGTTAGTAAGATGGCCAGGAGAATGGAAAGCTTATCTCTGGGAGGAAGTTAAGGTGCTGTACTTTTTTGGCTTCTCAGATGAAGGCTGAGAGGGGAGACTCCTGTCTTCTCTAAGTACCTGTAGCATGAGAGAAAAGCTGCTTCAAGGAAAGTATTCCATTGGCACAAAAAATAAACAGGTATAGACTAGCCGTTTAGTCAGGGAATTTCTAACCATCAGAGTTACAAAGTTCTGGAATAGCATTTCAGTCAAAAGGCTAGGGAAAGTTGAATAGTTTTCAAGACTTCAATCATCCTGTGAAAGGATTATATGGAGTGTTTGCCAGCAACAATGGGGGATTGAATGCTCAGGAAGTCCCCTCTAGTAGTATGTTCCCAAGTTTTATCCTGACACCCCTATGTGAAGCTCAAAGATTTAAGTGTACCAAAACATGCTGTTCCTCAGGAGACTTTACCGTGTGAGAGAAATGAAGAAGTCCAGGCAATGCACGGAGCACCTGCACTGGGAAGTGGCTGATATGTGGGATGCAACTGATAGTGATTGATAGGCCTTGCAAAACCACATAGCTAAAGAGCCTTTGTGGGCAAAATGATTCATCACTGACTTTGGACCTGCCCAAGGGATCAGAAAAAGCCAAGAAGTGCTGGGACGCTTCAGCAGTGCCATGACTGGTCATTTTGGACATGACTTTTGATTTGTTGCTGTAACTAGTTCAGTACACACAGATTTTTCATGTGCCTCCCTGGAAAAGCAAGCTAAACACAGCAGTTTGAGGTGGGTAGTTCCCTCCCCAGAGTGGTGAGATGGCCCTGGAGGTTTTGTGCCATGCCTGAGAGACAGGTTGCTCCTGAATAAAACCACTTCAGTGGTTTTACTCTGCACCACCTGACTTGATTGGGATCATGGTACACCCACAGGAGGTGGGAGGAAAGCCCACACAAGCAACTTTTCTTGCACAGCTTTTCTTTCTGAGCTTTGATTAGAAATGCTGCTCTGCCACCCTCCCTCTCAATGTTGTCCCTTTTGCTCCCCATGAGGAGATTTTGTGCCTCTCTGCTCCTCTTCATACATCTGGAAGAGCATACACTTAAGTTAGATTTTTCTAGCATCTGAATGCCAATGCCATTTAATTTATGAATGCTGCAGTACATTTTGGTGTGCTTATTTAAATCAGGCAGAGCTCAAGTATTGTACAGTCACATGTAAAGGTGATGGCAGATGAGAGCTCTTTATGTCATACTGGATTTCTGCAGCTCACTTGTGCTATACCTGTCAAACTGCAGACAGAATATTTCTGAATTAATGACAAATATTTCCCAACAGTAGTTAGTTAAGTGTCTGGACATGTTAAATTAACCATAATAATCTTGTCGTAGTCATAAATTAATAATCTGCATCTCACTGGGCTTTTCAGTATTGAAGTAAAACATTTGTGGTATATTTAAAGAAGGGAGCTTGGGTACAAAGGGGATAAGTCTCCAAATAGATCTTTTCCTTTCTGCCCCTTTTTAACATCATCTTCGGGTTCCTGTGTAGCCTATGGGGGTTAGGACAATGGGGATGGGAATGTAGAGCGCCTAACTGAACTGTTATGTAACCCTGGCTTTCCTCCATCCTCCACAAAGAGGCATCTCCTCAAACTAAGGTGGTTTAGACCTAGTAATATCTTTTCTCCACTGCCTAGAGGGAGATGCAGCCAGTGAAAAATGTGTACATGAGAGCTTTCTGCCAAAGAGATCTTAAACCAGCAAGGGAGTTTCACAAGGAAAGTGCTCCTCAGGTCAGAGGAGGATAAGGGTGAATTTCTGCCTCAGTGTTTGAAATGAGAAGAGACTGAGGGCAAGTGGTGATGTGGGAGAAGGGGGACATTTCTCCCACTCTGTTCCCCACCAGTGGTCCATGGAACCCCTTCCAGGGGAGATCCAGGGAGCGGGATCCAGTTGCCTTTGCCTCCTACTTTCCACTACACCACAGTGTGCCATGGGGAGCTGGGCCCTGGACACCTCAGTCTGCACTAGCAGCTCCAGCAGAGCTGGACCAAGGGACAGACCTGGAGCTGAGTACTGCTTCTGCATGATAGACTCGCTCTGGTCCCTGCTCTGAGAGGTGCTTCTTGAAGAAGAACATTGGGAAAAGCATTTAATCTTTCCATACTTTTGTACCCATCTATAAAATGGGGATGCCAACAGTTCTCATCCCCTTTTGGAGAGCCTTTTCAAGTTGTAGGTTGGTTGTGATTCCAACATTGTATATATATGGACTGGTTCAGCATAAATTTGTCATGATAGGCTTTGTAGTGGTATGAATGGAAACAACTGTACCTTTGTAGCACAGTTTCTTGAAATGCTGTGATGTTCTCCAGAAAGTCCCAAGTGATTTGAGGTCAGGGACAAGTCCGAATCTCAAGTCTTTCAGAGAGCAGCAAGAGCTGGTAGCTGCCTCTTCCACTCTCTTTTCTTCTCTCCACCTCCAAGTAAAGCAGCAGCATCAGGATAACATCAGTGTTGTTCTCTAAACAGCAGCCGGCTTCTACCAGGCCAGTAGTGCTCCCCCACTGCAGTATGCATACTCCCATGTGCTCTCTGCAGGACTTCAATTCTCAGTCTCTCCGTTCTGCTTCTGACTCTTCATCATACCCTCAACTGCCCATAACCTCTAATGGCCAGCCTAGAAGCTCATCAGGGCTGTGCCTGGGCTACAGGTGTACTGGCTGCTCAGCTGGCTAGCAAGAGGAACAAGCAACTGCTTTCCTTCTTTCCTGCAGAACGGACTCTGCACGATCACCAGTTTTTACAAAACTGGTAGATGCTTCATAGCTTTGAGATGTATCTCTCCATCAAACTCATCTGAAAAGGACAAATGGCTTCAAAAGTGATGGGGAAACAGGCAAATGGAGCAGAAGACAGGGAGCAGTTACATAAGTGTTGTTTCCTTAGGAAATGAAACCTAAGGAGTAGCAGCATTGTATGGTGATGTTTATCACCTGTCCTCCTGTGCCAGTTTAAGATGAAAGCACTGTCAGGGCTGGAACCATCTGTTTTGCAGGTGAGAGAGGATGCACAATTGGTATAATGCTGTGACTGTTAGCATATTCTTCTGCTGCTTGGGCTAGACAAGGAGCATGAACCCTCCCAGTGACTATGTCCCTTACCGTTATAAACACTGTCAGGGAAGGTTTGAGCTCTTCAGTACTGTCCTCTCTTGTACTTTCTCCAGTCCTCTATTCTCACTTTGTTCTGCATGTTCTGCTCACTGTTACTTGTCCTGGACAAATTGGCACATGCAAATCCTTTCTGCTTCCCAATCCAAGGGAATGAGTGGGCTTGTGCTGGTGGTGTAGGGTATGCTAGAGACTTGGCTCGGGACTTCTGACGGAAGCAGTAAAAACTATTACGCTGCATTCATGGTATTGACTTCCAAAAGCCTTCAAGTCTGAAGTGGCAGCTGGAGGTGAAACATGCAGAGTGACTTGCCAGAGGGTGTTTTCACCGTGGTTATTGCTGCAGGGAAGACGGGAAGGAGGAAAAAAGAACCTGAGCAAATGGCATTTATTTCCATTTGCTCATATCCTTGTTTTGGAGCACAGAGCTGCAGGGAGAAAAGAGCTACAGGATAATATCTCCTCTTTCCAACACAAAATAACAAGTATCTCCTGAATGGATAGTAAGGATGAAAAGTTTGCAAGTACATGTCTTGAGGGATGTACAAAAAATTAGAGCTCTTACATTTGTGAAATCCTGATTGTGTTTTTCTTATAGATTGTGGAGGAAGGTCCCAAGCAAAGATGAAAGGACTCAGCAATCTTGTTTATTGTGGCGTGATCAGAAAGCAACCTTCCAGCCTGTTCACGTAAGAAATTATCTGAGTTAGGAAGACTGTCCAACTTAACTGAACTCCTACCTGAAACCCCTGTCGTAGTCATGTATTTCTGTGACCTTGCATTAAAATTCTTGTGCTCTTTCTTCTGGAAGTGATCTGAGCGTTTACATGAGTGTAAGAAAGATAAATGAGCCCGTGGCTCATCTCTCTCCCATCTGGGCTCAAGAAAATGATTGTCAATTGAAAGCTGAGAGGGACTAAATTAGAAGGGGTCAAAAGAGACTAAATAAGATCCTTCCCAATTAAAAGCCTGCCACATGTACTGCTGCAGAGCGATCCTTGTACTGCAGTTAGACAAGAGGCTGTTCAGCTTTGCATTTGGCCTGTGGGGTTTAATGCAACAGGAATGTGGAATGTGTTTACAAGGTAGCAGTTATTGCTGAAATATGTGAGTGCTATTGCCTGGGGAAATTTCAGAGGATTGAGATTGCGCTGACAGTGGCTGTACCTCTTAGACAGTCTGTGTGGATGTTGGGGAAGAAACTGGCCTCTGAGTCTGCAGTCAGAGCCCTGCAGAGGGAATGCAGGGGAAGATGCTCCCCTTCTCCACCACCTCCCGCTGCCCTCCTGCAGCTCCAGTTGGATCTCACTCTGTCCTCACTGCTCCTTCATGCTAGGATGACCCAGGAGGGCGAACCGGTCCTTGGGCTGGAGACATGGCTTCTTGTTATCCCTGCATCCGAGGTGACTCCAGGTTAGCGCATGACTGCAGCTAGTTCGGCAGAGCGATGTGGGCTGAAACGAGGCAAAGCTGAGTGAGTGCTGAGGACTGAGGGCCCCTGATGGCACCTTTCATGAGCAGCTCCTGGAAATCAACCTGCTTATGTTCTGGCTAATCTCAGCTGGTAGGCTGGTGTCTCTCTGCCTGGAAGAGCTCAGGCTTCTCTTAGATTGTTTAATTCATTCTCTTTGCATTCCCTGCTTTCTTTTCTCTGTACTTTAAATCTCCAATATTAAAACAATTCTGCACAAGGGTCAGAAATGACCCCAGTGATTATTTCATCCTTCCAGCATAGGAATTCCCAAGGAACCTGGTAAAGCCCAGCCTAGTCTCCTTATTTCATACACTTTCCTTGTTACTTGTGTCTGGCCAAACCAGACTGTATTTTTCATCACACTAATGGCAAAATGTTTGTAAGTAGGCCTGAGATACAGTTATATTCTGTGTTCAGATGAACCTGACAGTTGGAAAGATTTGTCATTAACTTTTAAAGAAACTTACTAATACTGTTGAAATTACACTGTTGACTACACAACACATTATGGAGCTGAGAGTAAATACTCCATGTGATATAGATAGGCTCAGAAGGGATGAAAATCGGGCCACATTCAGCTCTGATGTTAGCAGTTACCTTCATTGTCTCGTTACCTTGACGCACTGAGTTTTCTTCAGAATAGCAGATAAAGCTGAATAAGGATCTCATTCTGTGTAGTGCTAAACACTTTCTGTATCTTAAACTCCCATTAACCTCTGCACTGTACAGGGACATGCTTACATTAGGCTAATTGATGGGGCAGCAAGTCTAAGTGTGCTGTTCCTTAGGGCTTGCTGTGGTTCCAGGTGAGTCTTATTCTTTCTTTGCCACAAAGTAAGTGTGTGTGTGTGTACATGGGTATATAGACAATTTATTGTATTCGTGGTTCTAATAAGCAAGGAAGGATCAATGAAAGCCCTGTTATGTTTCCTTGAATTTAAAGGCACTGAGACCTTATAACAGTGTTGATATTTCTACTCATTCTGAATACCAAAAGACCTATATAATTATTTTTGTGAAATAGCTTCAGGAATGTTCCCAGTGCTGAATTCAAGAATAATTGCAATTGTGATACGTAGAATCAAATGTAATTTTGTTCTAAGTAAAGCAAGACACTTTCTTTTCTATTGCTTTTCAAGGAGGGGCACCGTGAGTTTTTAATACTTTCCTGACCCTTGACTCTGAGTGATGTTAACCTGCTATTGTACAAAAAAGATGAACTTCTTAAGAACATGATTAGCCAAAGTACTCTACACGAACACTTGATATTATTTAAGTTCAAAATACAAATTGTGCTTCTTTCACTAAAGGTGGCTGATACAAGCCTAAAACTCTGGTAGAATGTCAAGCTGTTTGTGCTCCTAAATATAGCAGAGGATCTCTGGTAGGGAGCTGGCCAGGGGAGGTCTTGTGTCTTTGTGTTAAACAGCTGTGTCTTTATTAGCTCTGTATGCTAAGAAAGAAGAAAGAGAGCCAATGTGACTTTATTACTCTAACAGGACTTTTAATAATAATGTTTTCCATGTTGGTAGAATAGATCTCCTGGCCCCTCTGAACTGAAAGCAGGAAGGAAAGGGTTATTCCATAGGAATAAGGTATTTCACATGAGTTTGCTTCATTCTTTTGCCAATGTAACACCCCCACACCCCTCTTTAAATTCTTTTATATGGTTGTTTCATTTGCTTTGTTGTTGGGGTTTTTTTGTTTAAAGAAAGCATGAAATCTAAGGCTTTTCCCATGAACAGGATATGACCTTTGACAAGGTGTATACCTATGAGTTACAGAGCTCTATCAGGGAAGCAGGGTTCCTTTCACCCTTCTGGGGTCAGCCTGTTCCCTGTGCTATCCAGGATATAAGGCTGGCAATGCCAGTGGTGTCTTCTGACCTCTTATATTTGTGTGTTCTGTTGCACCGCACTTTTTTAAAAACAAGAAGCTTCAAAAGCTGCTTGGGAGAAAAGTTTATTTTATGGAGTGTTTCTCATTTCTCTCAGAAGTGATAGGAAAAGGAAGGTCTATCAGTTCTTGAAATAAACAGGTAGAGAGAGCAGGGCTTTCCCCCCCCGTCCACTGGAAATGTGTTGTGCTTGTAATAGAGAAAGGAATGTGCTGTTGGCAGGGGCATGGTGGCAAAAGGTCTGGTGAGGATCCGACATGAGAATCCACACAGCCTTTGGAATAACAGGGCAGATCAACCAGAGAGGAGTTTGGGCTGATTAGGCGATGGAAAACACACACTGCCCAACAGCAATGAAAGAAGCCAGTGAAAACAACTGAACATGCAGAAAAACCACTGAAAGGCTTGGGAAGATGCACCTGCTGCTGCTTCTGTTTCTCCTGTCGTAGCCTGTGAAGTCTGACATGCTGGTCTCACCCTGTTTGCCCAAAGGCTTGGAAGGGGAGCCCATGCAGTGAGCTATACCCTCTCTCCCCTCTCCCACCTTCCTTTTAGCAGGTATTATATTACTTGGCATCCCTTGATGTCTCTTCTGTCAGTGATCACAGGGACATTGGGCACAACCTTATGTTTACACAGCATGCAACAGGGCATTTGAGTGGTAGGTGTGAGTACTGCAAAGGAAAGGGCTGGTGCAGAGAGATAGTAGCGTGTCAGTGGTTTTATGTAGCTGGTCCCTGTGCCACAGCTTGCTATTCCTCCACCTCACTGATGCTGAAGGTGGAGAAATAGCAAACTCTGGCACACAGAGCAGCATTGGAAGAGATTATGTTTTGGTGCAACTAACTTTTGTTAGTCGTTTCTGAGAGAAAGGGCATATCACTGACAGCTATATTAATTTTGACAGTGACTAGGGAGAGGATGGGAGGATCCTTAAAAGACAGAGTTTTAAAGAGGGGGCACTGACTTTGGGTTCAGGGTGAGTGTTCTTACCTGGGTGCTGAGCTAGGACCCACACAGCCAGGGAGGGTGTGCTGGTAGCAAAGCTACTCACAGCCAGCCTTGCCCTGAGCATGAGTGGCACACAGGCTCTCACCACACCCTCCTGGTTGTGCAGTATACAGGTTTTCTAAGAACATGAGAGCATGCTGCAAGAGTAGCAGTAGCTGGAGAAAATGTCAGCCACAAGCAAAGAAACAAATCCTTTTATTAATCAATAATGCAGACAAGGAAAGATGGTGAAGGTGTACCAGGTTCACTGTGAGGCTGATGAAGATGGATAACGAACTATCATGTTTTAGACAGCAAACCATTTGTGAAAATAGCACATTTTGAAGATGATGTCCCTGTGGACATCAGTCAGCATAAACAAGTATGTGCTAACAGCATCTGCACTAAATTATTAAAACAAGGAGAGAACACATGAAGTCAGAGACTTTGCAAAGTAATACTTTTAGTTTACTGATTCAAGCCATTTGAGCAAAATGGAAGGAGATGAGCATCTGCCCGCTTTGAAAACAAAAGACAAAGTTGTATATAAAAAGTGACAGCATTTTTCTTCTTGGTTTGACATGAAGTTTATCTTTGATATTTTATATAGATCTGGTAGAGAAAAACAGTACAGTTTTCTCAGAAAATATGTGGGTAAACTGTTTTTAATAATTCAAAAAGGGTGGGGTGGAGACACAGCTAGAATATATACAGATCCTGCAGAGGTGCTGACATATGGTAGAGAGGTAGGGTTGGCCCTTCAGTCTCAGTGCTTGGGCTCTGGATAAAGCTCCTTGGATGGCTGTGTGTATGTAAGTATGCACTCAGGTGAATTTGTTCATTTGATTTAAAAATTGGAGGTTGAATAAAAAGTGAAATCTATACCATTTGACATAAAGAGAGGTCTGGAGCAGGAAGATGTATGGCTTTGGAAATGGTCTGGCAGTTGTTACCAAATTCTCCTGTCCCTTTATGTGAGTTTTTTGGATGTGTTTATACAAACTAATTGGATTCCTAGAGACCTGGATCTTACTTATGCGGATGGTCCTAATACCTGAGCTCGTGTGTGCCATGCTAGCTCAGGGGGAGCACTTCACAATGCTTCCTAGATCTTCTGTTGCAGAAGGGGAAGTAGAGAAGAGAGGTTTATCTTAGTAACATAAGTTCAAGATGGTGGATGACTTCTGGAAAGGATTTTGTAATTGGGCGTGCTGTGAGAGATTTAGTTTTGGCTAGGCTCAAGCGTTATCACTTGGGAGCACTGAAAGTGGTTTGAGAGCTTGATAGGAAGTTGATGTTAGGATCTGTGTCAGCAGAAGAAGTCTGAGCAGAGAAGCAAGTTGAACAGGAGGGTTTCTTGCACTGTGTGAATACCCCCTATTACGAGCTCATTACCCCGCTCTCCTACACTTCCTTCTGCCACACCCCATTGCACAATGTCTTAAGCACATGGTCTCCCGTAGTTGCAGGGATAAACCTTTGCTTGGAAGGCAGGTGATCACGACACACTTTTGAACCTACGCTGTGCCCACATCATGCTCTCACTAACACATGTGCTGGAGAGCTGGAGCATCTCCAGAGGTGTGAAAGCTCTGCTGATGCACTGGGTGCTGGCAGGGGATTGCAGCGGGTACCCTGGGCTTGCTCTCTCTGGAAACTTCGAGCTGTCCCTTTTCTGCAGTCCATGTGACAGGAGAAGGGGCTGTATGGCCTGTGGATGGTGCCTTCATTTCAGACCTGAGCCCTCGGAGAGGGTGAGGAAAAGCTGCCTCAGACTTTGCTCCTGGTATTTAGGGTATTTTCAGTTTGGTTACTACCTCAGATAGAGGAGTCTTTCAAAGTACTTGGTTCTCTTTATATCCTCAGAATCCCTGCCTTTCTTTCCCAAATCCACAAGGCTGTGTAATATCAGTAGGAATTTTAGCGCATATCATGATACTGAAGAGAGAAAAGGGCAGGCCTTCCTCTCATGAGAAATAATTTCCATAAATTCAGATTTAAAAAAAACCCAACTTAATTCTTGATGATTCTTTGCCTACTGGAAATAGAATATTCTTGCACAACACAGGAATAAAAGGTGTAAATTGCTGTCGTTCAGCTGTAATTTTTGGGATATATACTTTTGAATGTACTGACATTTGGGAGGGATAGGAAGAGGAATAAACACACCTTGTGTTGCCATATTCCCTCTCTATTCTCTGCACTCATGTAGTCTCAGCTGCATTTCTTGTATCCTAGCTCATCTAGAAAGGGCATGGGAAAGAAGAAGGAGAGTGGAAAAAGTCTCTGCTGGGAAAAGTCCAATATAGAAAAAAATACTGTTATAAACTCAGCTAATATTTAGCAATTTATCATCAGACATTTTGGGCTTATAAAATCTCATAATAAACTGATAAAGCAGGTATCTCTAGTATTCCACTGTGAAAAGAACCACACATAAAATGCGAAGGAAAAAAGAAGAGGAGGAAAAAGAGTATGACTGCCAGCAGTGTGGTAAATCTTGCCCTTGCTAGAGAAGTGTTGCGGGCTGCTGCTCTAGGATGTGAATCCTGCTGAGTCTTCAGATCACACGGTGATTTAATATAGTGATGGACTTCAGTAAATCCTTGGGGAAACTAGAAATGAGAAAGCTCAGCAGCCCCGCTTCGCAGCAGAGCCTCCAGATCCAAGCATAAGTGCACGCTGAATACTACCCGTGCTGGTGGGTGCTGATTCAAAGCTGCTGGATTTTTTCAGCATTTCATTGCACAGCTATTAAACTTGTAGGCCGTCATAGATTTTAAGCAAAGCTTTGAGGAAGATAAAATTTAGATTCAGAACAAACAATCAAATCTCTGTTTACGTCAGGGAAGTGACAAGCAGTTAGAGTCATACCAAGGGTAAACTTTGGCCTCTGTTTTTTTTGTTTTTCCTCTTAAGTATCATGTTTTAATTGAATCTTTCCTAGGATGATTGTATTAATACTGGGGGGTTTGTTACAGAGACACTGAAGAAAAAGCTTGAAAGATTGAAAACCTGCCTAAAGATACTGTTAAAATATGTTATACTGAGGGAAAAAAGGGGAGATACAGATAGAACAGTTCTCCAAGTTTATATATTTGGGAAAGAAAATAGGGTTATCTCATGCTAGGTGGTGAGCAGTTGAAAACTAAATTTTCTCTAACAGCAAAGGAAGCATTTAAAAGGAAAACCAACTTTTCCCCAATTCAATAAAAATATCATCATAAATTTTAAGATAGACATGAATGTGATTGCCTATGGCTAGGTTTGGTGAGACACTAAGCTGGGCAGCGCCCCTGCTTGCAGAGCAGCTCAGAGGGGTCTCTGGCAGCTGTTAGATGCTCAGTGGGGGGCTGGTATCTCTTTGCACTGTGTTGGGATATTGCTACAGTGGAAGCCGTCACTTTGCAAAACACTCAGGTGAGTGGCTAAGTCTCAGCTTCAGTATTTGCTTAAAATCAAGGTCTGCTAGGTTTGGAAGGTTTGACTTTCGAGTGTATTTCTGAAAACCTGGCCACCAGCTCACTGCCCACCAGGTGTTTCACAACTCCTTCTACTCCTCTCTGCCGCTTGCTGACCCCCACACACTGTCCTCAGGTTAAGGAAGCAGGTGCCCATTCACTCCTTGATGCAAACAAATCTCCCCTTGGTAACAGCAGCCATAAAACTCCTCCCGCCCCCTTGGTGCTGGGTGGGTGGCCGCACCTCGCAGTCCTCGTCACAGCACGTGTCTGCACAACATAATGACTGCGGCGAGGGCTGCCACCACCACCTCCTCCTCCTCCTGCGTGCCAGCCAGCCCAGGACTGGGAGAGTCACATCAAACCCTGGGTTTAGGCTGGAAACTTGCCTTTTGAAATGAAAACCTGAGAGACGCCCACTTGCAAGCTCTGGGCAGTGAAAGGTCCACACAGTTCCACGCTGAGTTGAGATGCGGTTTTTATAAAAGCCTCACAGTCCCCCCGCTGCAAAACCAGTACTGCCCATCTGACCCAAACTTCTAGGATTTATTTACCGTAATTTAAAATAACCATGTCCCTGCTGGGGGCATCAGAGTCTCTGGGCTCCTGTGCAGGAGGCAGAGGCTACTGGTGCTTACACCCACTGTCACCTCCACCCCCGGTACATCTGACCCGCACCTCAGGTTGCTTTCTGCTTCCCTCCAAAGTCGTCTCACGCAGATGACCTTCCTCCCCACACACTGCCTGAATCTCTTTGGCAGCTCTCCCACAGCAAAGCATCTAGCTCTTCCCCAGGCGACACTGGGAAGCTGTCCAGGGACGACTCCGGCAGCTGTGGCAGGATCTGGTATTACAGAAACTACTCCTGCCAGCCACCATAACAGGATTCAACGCTATGTTTCTGCTGAATTGATAAGCCAAAAGATAGATTCCTCTATAAAAGTACTTTTTATTAATAGTGCTGCAGCTTGGGCTGGTGCCTCCAAAGAGGGACCCTGAACAAAGAAATTTGGGCAATTATACCCTTACAATTTAAATTCCCCACCCTTATGCGCAGTTTGGACCCATAGTAATATTGGGTTCTGGGGTCTTCCTGTTCTTCACTGGGTCCTTTCATTGTCTCTAGGCAGGCCATTCCTTTTCTCATCTCTAAGGTTGCAGCTTCTGTTAATGAATTCAGCTTCCTTACCTTCTGGCTTTAACCAGCGCCGGGGCGTTCTTTTACTTGACTAGGTAAAAGTTCAACATACATAGGTGAAAGTTCACAGCTTGCAGCCTAAGGCTTCAGCAAATTTAGCTACTAATGCTAAGCAAGTTATGCTAAACAAGTTCTATATAAGTAGTATGACAAATCACACAACTCTGACCAAGGACCTGGCTCCTTCTCACAAGCTGGCACTCCAGCCCTGCACCCCATGCTGCGCAAGAAACACCCCCAAAGGCACAGCAGTGGTGTGCTGCCTTCCCCAGGTCTTGGGCACTTACTGGAAAGACATACAAATTCTTAAAATAACCTTAGAAAACAGCAAAAATGTGGCAGACCTGAAAAATGGCTGCATGAAGTCAGAAGGGGAGGGAGGACCTTGCTTCAAGATGCAGGGCTGGCAAGGAGAGACCTTATCAGCGTTCAGTGTCTTTCTGTCTCCCTTAAGTGATGTATGCTGCACCCCTGGTCACTTCTTACTGTTTCCAGATGTTTGGCGCACCCAGTGGAAACACTCTTCATGACCTCAGATGTCACAGATCAGTCACACAAATCTCTGACATGGTGGAGCTACCTTTTTTAGTCATTTTTCGCTAGAAAATTGGCTGCTAAGGTTTGGGATGGGACTACTCCACGTTTCTGGTTTGTCAGAATACATTATCTGCTTGAATTTTGCCAGAGGGAATGTGTTTATACTTGCCGGCATGTTTCAAACTAACATTGCCGTTGTGTGGGTATTTATACACCAGTGGCTTTATGCTGTGCTCAACTAGTGAAGTATGGCATACAAACATTAGGATTAAAAAAATCCACCCTCACCTGAGTGCAGCTGGATGCAGCGGAGCCATGCCAGTGGGCCACAGCTGGGGATCTGACTTATGGCATCCATAATTTATATAGAGACTGTAGGATCCCACCTCTGAATGTGTGTAGCTTATAGATGCTATAGGGCATACATATAACAGTTGAGCCTTTAAAGGTATTGATTTTCACTCCTGCCATTGCTGTTGCAACATGACAGCATGAATCTGAGACACCCTGAACCTGTTTAATAATTGACTAGATATGTCACAGCCCACAATAAATATTTATTTGTCACTTCCCAGCGGGCATTTAGTTTAAAAAATACATGTATCATCCATGTCTGTTCTTTTCTAGGGCCAGTTCCTTACTAATGCTCCCTACATAAGAAGGCAGATGCCCTTGACTAAAAGATGCTCACACTCGTGTTTGTGTGTAACTGATTTGGTTTCCTGATGGATGGTGGTAGGGGGTGTTTTACAACCAGTATGCAAGTCTGGGTGGTGGGGGAGCCCCAGAGCCACTGGGCAGCAGAGCTGTGTTTGCTGTGGCTGTCCTGCAGCCAGTTGTCACGGGCCAGCTCAAGCACTTGCTGATGGTTCAGGTGATGCATAACGTTTTAGACTTGAGTAACAAATGTTTCATTTCCATTTTTGCTAACTCTTTGAATTTATGAGCCTCATGACTTAAGTCTGCTGGTACGTCAGGGAATCAAAATAGTCACGGTGTACTCACCCTCCCATCCAGGTTGTGGCATGAGCATCTGTCCTTTACAGCCCAAAGAGTTACTCTGCAGCATTTAACTCACCATCCAGTCAATGGCATCTATGACTTTATTCTGCCTTGACTATGAAATTATGGCTTTACAGATGAAAAAAAGAGACACAAACAGGCTACTGCTCTGAAAATACATTTTAAATGACAGATGTTCTGTCCTCAGGCTTGGGACATACACAGTTTGGAAATATTTTTTAATTTTGGAACCTTAATAAGCATATTTATATTTTGCTTCCAAAAAGCAAAAGGAAGAAAAGAAGAAAATCATTTGTTTTATTTTTGCTTGTATTTTTCTGTTGTCTATGTGAACAAAAGAATAAAAAGAGCTGTTACCTTTTCACAAGTTGCTGAAAAAAGAAGAAAAACTAGAATCTGTAGAAGACTTCAGATTGAATATAAATAAAGGAAAAATACATGTGGTGCTTTACTGATGTTACTTGTACATGTTACCCAGATTCTGTAATTATCACAAAGACAGTTTGTCTGTGGTCCTAAATAGGCAGAGAGAGAGAGTCAAAGCCCACCTCCTCTGGTGCATGCTTTTAGAAGCTTTTAGAAGCATCTGAGAATCCCATCAATCCACAGAGGCTAGCTGGTTAACTAACCCATAATGTACTATTGTCTTATAAAAGTAGAAATATTCTATGGAATTATTATACCCAGACTAATAAGCTTCATCCTATGGTATATTTTTCTATTTTATGTACATTTATGTATAGACATGTATTGTCTACATATTTATATGTAAAAGCATACAGATCATGTATTATTTTATATTTTTGTATTTTAGTAACTTGCCTGTATGTATGTATACGCTTCAATATATAGATATTGAAGTACCATTATTTTGTTAATATGACTGAAACTTTTTTTACCTCCTTTAGTGACTGTCACATGAGTTCCTCAAGGATAATGGACCCTAAGATGCGAGAGACCGAAGGCGATGGAGAGGACAGTTCAGGTAGAATTGCTCCCTTCCCCAGTGAATGAAAAGCACTGTGACTTCTTCAGCTTCAGTGCCTTAGCTCTATCACAGAAGTGAATCTGTCTGTTGAGAGAATGCTTTCTCCCTTTCTCTCCTCCTGTCTCCAAGAGCTGTTATATTTTTTACATTTTCAGAGGCTTGAAATAAGATTTGTGTAAAATACCATTTTGTGACCAAGTTTTTTACCCAACGAAGTCCAATGATAAGTGAAATGCTGACAGGGATGCCTTGCAGTGCTGTCATGCCAACACCTATGGGACAGGCATAAGTATTTGGGATGTCTTGTGCAAAACGCTGATTTCGATTTTAGTTTCCTTCACAGAGCTTGCAAGTGATCCTAATTCAGGTCTGCCCTCACTGAGCAGACTAGCATTGCTTTTCAAGATTATTGCTTGATTTCTAGTTTAATACTTTGTGATCCACTGAGTCTCATAATTAGCATTCAAAATATTCTGGGATATATTATAAAACTGACATTTTAAAAGCATTAGCCTCCCGACACTGTACATTCCACCTATGTAAGCCTTTTCTGCATTTAAATTGGTTTTGGTAACATTGTCCTTATCATCACTATTTAGCTTGCTGAACAAAGGCAGTAGGTTTCCAAGTTGTAATTTCTTCTCTGTATCCTAGGCTGTTAATACCAAAGTTTTTCTTCACAGTCTAATTATCTCAAGAGGCAAGTAGAAACTCTATTAGGAAAGATTCTACACCGTAGGTTATTTCTTATGTTCCATAAACATTGCAATCCATTCTCCAAGGTAATAGTAATTTCATGCTATCAGTATAGTCTTGAAAGACATTAATGCAAGAGCAGACTGTGTTGTGTTTTCAAGGAAAGAAATCCACTTACACAGAAATTATAAAGGAATTATTATTGTTCCAAAAACTTGCACATGCTGCTGGTTGCATCTTCTGTATGTTTCTTCACTTAGGAAAGAAAAAATCAAAGTTCAAATCTTTCAAAAAGTTTTTTGGCAAAAAGAAAAGGAAGGAGACATCATCTTCTGGGAGCAGCAATCTGAAGTTGTTCCAGTCAACAAGTGATGTCACAGCCTCTCATGACATGCACGTTAATTATGATTCTGAAGATGAACTTGAGTAAGTCTTTGGAGTCTGGCTGGTAAACAAATACAGAACTCCTGCAGTACAAGGAGTTCTCTGCTTTGTAGATTAAAGACACCCCAAAAGTGCCTCCTCCTTTTGTTCAGAATTGTATTCTCAAACAGTTGCCTTTTTCAGGAAAGTACAGATTAAAATGGCTGATGAAAGACAAATCACAAGGGAATTGAACGGGGTGCAGCAAGAAGTAGTAACTAAAAGAGCTTTCATTTAATCATAAATAAGCCTTGGCTTTTCATTTCAAAAAAAAAGTAATTCCCATTTTCAAAAATGGATTAGGTACTCATATCTTACCAGGATTGTCTTATGCCCCTAAGATGTAACTCTTAAGGATTGTTAAGGAAATTTAGATGCCTAACCGTTTACACCAGGTTTTGAAAGTAAGGACAGGATAAAGGGATGACTGCAATGGCAATCAGCAGAAACCAGAGGCTATGAAGCCTTTATACATGGAATTCATCTGACCAAAGGACAAATGTCTGCATCTGAGTTAGTCACCAGCTGCCTTTTATGATCAGCAGAGAGAAGTCGACATTACTAAGAAAGCTTGTATCGGTCTTGGGTACATCTGAAGTTGTTCAGATGAAACAGGTTCTAGAAGTGCCTATTCCTCCCCACTGAATGTAAACGGGAGCCAGGGGTGCCCAGCTCTGATGTAGATGCCTGAGTTAGACCAGATGAATCCCAGCCTGTGTATCTGCCTGCCTCTGAAAATCCTGTCTTCATTCAGGCATTGCCAAAAATCTTACCCACTACTGAAAAGTAACCATGAGAAAGCCGGTCTAAAGTTCAAACGTGTTTTCCTGGATGGAGAGATGGACTGAAGAGCCCCTTGGCTGCCTAAAATTGCATTGGTGGGCACTGCGCCTCTCAGAACAAGCTTCCTGGTCCTCAGGCGAGAAATGCTGCCGTGCCCTGGGACGGAGAAGGCAAACCATCCCGGCCATTTAAAACGACGTTATACAACGCGGCCACCAGGCAGCGCCAAACAACCAAAAGAAATTATTAACATTTTTTTTTGGTCTTTTGTGGTGTTGGCAACAGTAATATTAGTCCAGCTTGAAGCCTCAGGAGTCCCGGGCTGGCAGCACCACGTCTAAGAGTGGGCTATAGCGTTGCTGTTCAACAGAATATTTTTAAGCTGTGGATGGTCAGATTTTCTCTCCTTCATGGACGATTCAACAAAGTCATGTCCAAGTGGGTACTATCTCTGGCTGTTTCAGCCATGTTCCTGTGCCATTACTTGCAGGGTTGTTACATTATTTCTTAATATTTGTGTAGGCAGACAAAGACCAGGAAATTCCTTGAAAGCAAGGAAAATTAATTTGAGCCCTCATAACCTGAGGAGACATGTAGGGTACCTCCACTACACATCTGGGAGTTATGCATCTGCTGGACAGAGAAAGCAAAAGGTGGCATGCTGGGATAAACGTGCACATGCAGCAACACTGCTTATCAGGCTGCCATTGCAGTCTTTGTAAAATGTCGGTGCGTTGAGCAGCCATCGCAGCTCTGACTGGCACTCACTTTGCAAATTGCTATAGATCTGTCTGACCTTGGTTGCATGGCAGAGATCACATTTTCACTTAGATAAATTGTTCTTCTAATGTCTCTAATACATTAAGCAGAAGCAGCAGGCTTTCCTTCCTTCTGCAGCAGGAATACAGATCAACTTTTTCCTGCTATTGTTTTATCAAACATATTTATAGCAGCCATTACGAGGAAAATGTTACTTTCTGCTATGTTTATTTATGTTCCTGAATGTCCCTATGACAGTATCTAAGTTCCAAAAATACACAGTTCTTCTCCTTTTTTTTTCCTTTTTTTTTTTTTTTTTCTTTTCCTCTAGAATGTCTGTTCAATTAACTGGATAGGTACACGAACCCAAACAGTTCTGTATTCTGTATTCTGGTTTGCCATTTCATGGCTGTCTTCTTTAAAAAAATTTATAGGAAGGGAGTCCTATAAGAAATTCCCTATACACACATTTCTGGTCCTTGCTCAGTTAGGCTATAAGCTAAGCTGAAGAAAATGAGCACAAGAGACCTCCTAGCAGCTAGCTGTCTGTCTGTGGGTCTCCTGTGCCATTTTCATGAGGAAATAAGCTGTTTGTGCCCCACATGTAACATTTGCAAAAGAAGTTACAGATCACGTGCATCAAAAGTAAGAAACAGATATGACAGAAGCTACCCACAAAGCAACTCCAGCTTCCTCTCACTAGCCCACAAAGAGGGTCCGTGAAAAAAATGTGCCGCCCAGGCTTATAAGAGAAAATCCCAGGGATCTTGATATAGAGCACAGGACCTTGTAAGCATCTTGTAAGGATTCATGCAAATTATTCTATGTGAGAACTATATTGCCTGAAATATTTTTGTTAATGAGCTTTGTGACAGAGATACATTATAAGCTGTACCATGCTTAAATAGTAAAAGGTACTTATTCTTCCTATGGTAATGGTCAGTCATTTGCAAGACATGTTCTTACGTTAGCAAGAAGTTAGTCTACCTCAGGTACAGGCTCGGTTATGTGAACTCGCTTCATTTTGCACCTGGGCTTGCCTGCAGTACTGCCACACCACCCAGCTGCTGGCTTCCAGCTTTTCCATAAGATATAATTCAATTGTTGGGGTTAAACTATCTTTAACCTTGATTCAGTTTGTTAATGTGACAAATAACAGCATTTACAAATTTTTGTTTGATTTTTAAAGGTGTTACCTAGATTAGCCTGAATGTCTGTATTGTATTCATGGAGAAGTCTGGAATCTCATGTGTGATGTGTGCTGTGCACACCTATCTCCCACTCCATGTTCAACAGACCACCTGAGTTAAGAGTAAGAGGACTGGCAAATTCTGTATGTTTTCATTAATTTGTTATATTATTTTAGGACGCATAAAGGCATTATGGGAAGCAGAGCTTTGTCACATGATAGTATTTTCATCCCTGAGACTGGGCAAGAGCCTGTAAGGCCAGTAAGAGTGTTTTCTCAAGAAAACGTTTCTGATCGGATTAGAGCATTACAGGTAATTTGCACAACATAATTTTTTCAAATGCAAGAGGTGGAATGTCTTTCCAGACTTGTTTTTTTTGGGATAATATTTGTGGTTGAACATTTGATTAGTAAGTAATATCTGTCTGAAGCTGACATTAAAAGTCTCATTTATTAATTAGACAGCACGTATTTTGGTTCTACTTAAATGATAGTTGAAAAATGGATAAGTTGTTTGACTCCCTAAGAGAACATCTACAGTGAGATGTCCTGTGCTCTGGATCATTCAGTTGTGAAGTTAAAATAAAGGTAACTCATTGACCTGAGCTAAAAAATGTACTGGGGAAACCTCCATCACTATCATATGCTAATGTAATTTTATGCCATGCTGAAGTTGAAACTCCAACCTACCATGAAATTGGGACCTCCACCTCCATTTGGACTTCATGCAAAGCGAACAGAGGATGCTGGCACCAGTTCTGAAGATGATGGATTACCCAGAAGCCCTCCAGAAATGTCTTTGCTCCATGAAAACCTAAATTCAGGCACAACAAGAGTGAGTACTTCTAGTATTGACAAAAATCATTGTTTAACATATTTTGTAAACCACTTGTTTTATGTATGTGTGGAAGGCAGAATATATTATTTGGTTTGCTATATGTATCACTACTTTATCTCTGGACAATTCAGAAATACCTTACTTGAAATGGGAAAATGCTATCTCTCTGTGTAAACAGCTACTTAGAATCTCTGTTCCTGTTAAAATATAAATACCATGCCAGAAAATGCAGAACTAGGAAGAAGAGGATGTGTTTGTGTGTGTGTATGGGGATGCTGGGTTTTTTTTAGGGACTACAGAGAGCTGCCAGGCATAAAAAAAAAAAAAAGGCTGAAAAATCTGTATTCCCCCTTGAATGTGCTGATAAGAGAGCTCTCTTCTTTAATGTTTTTCTAGGCTGTCATCAGAAAAAGAAACAGTAAAGAATTTGAAACTTATTTTTCTTTTTAAATGATAGTTTTGTTATATATGATTTCATTCTTTATCTGCATGTCTTACACTTTATGTTTGCAGTGTCCTTGCTAATCCTTAAGACTGTAGAGAAAAACAACTTACATTGTCAGTATCTGTGTGCACTTTGTGTAGATGGTTTCTGCAAGTATATCCACCTCGTTTGTCATCTTTTACTGAATCTCTTCCTCATTCCATCCCACAGTTCTCTGACTCTCACAAGCACCTTAGCTCTTTGAGTTTAGCTGGAACAGGCAGTGAAGAAGAAGAACAGGTAACTTCTGCCAAATGTATTAAGGGCCAAGCAATTATGCATAGTAGTTTTTAAAGAAATGTAAGACATAAATATTATTTTGTTGCCTGTCTGCTGCAAAAACCAACCTTGAATGTATGTAATTGCATGCCTGTCTGTTTGCAGTGCTTTTTTAATGCCTGTCCATCTAACATAAAAGTTATGATTATTTATCAACATAACTCTGATGCCAAGTAATCTCCCATTGATAATAATTAAGCCCTCTAGAATAGCTCATATCCTTTAGCAAACTTTACAGACATGATTTAATCTCCAAACAGGACCAACCAGATTTAGACACTGGAACAGTCTCCCATTTCTTAAAGATGGGAAATTGCACTAAAGGCTGCTTGCATTACACACATAGGATAAGGAAGGAATCTTGAGTCATTGGTAAAATCGTGGAGAAGAATTTCAGAGGATCTGCCTCTGAAATCTGTCCCTCCCCTTGCTTTAAGTACAAGGTTACCTCGCACTGGTACAGAAAGTGTTTGCCTGATGATGGTGGCTGACATTGCTGCTTAGGAGCCTGAAGTTCAGCCTTCAGTTGGATTCTGGCTGTGAATTTTGCTGAAGTGATGTTTTCAGGACTTGAGTACAGGCAAATAGATGGCTTTCTTCAATCAGCAGCCAGCCATTCTGGCTGATTAAAGGGTGGTTTTGAAAGGCTCTGAAGAGTCCTTTTTAGTTGTCCGCAGCTGGAGTCATGGTGGAAACAACACAGGGGGTAAAGGGAAAAGCATTTTTTAGAAATAGGGAGGGGTGGAGGGGAACTGCAGAAAGGAAATAGAGAAGCCAGTCCTGAGCTGACTATTCCTTGGTAATTATGCAAAATGTATTTCAAGGCCAGCTGCTGCAGGGCTCAGCAAAGATTTCTGGCCACGCTTGTTAGATTCCACATGAAGCTGTTTGAAAAACTGCTTATATGCAGCAAAATTTTAATATTTTTAAAGAACAACAGAACACATGAAGAAGGTATTTCTTGAAAACTGGAGTAGGCTCGCTGTAAATTTGTCCAGTCCAGATGTGTGTTTGCTAAAGAAGGATTTATGTCTCCCTGTTGTTCCATTGACATCACTCTCTGACTCACTCGCTGACTCCTGAACCACGGCAGTGACCACACGGTTGTTAAGCTTTTTCCACGTGCCCCATCATTTAGCTCAGAGCTCTCTTCATCCCAGTCCAGTTTCAGAGTGCAAACAGCCCCATCTGAAGGCTTTCCTCCCAGACCGCAGGGTCTGCAACCTGGCATCTCAGAGAGATTAGCCCTGATTCTCCAAGTCAGAGGAGACCAGCTCGCAGGGCTGAAGAGGTTTTGGGCAGCAGTGACACCTTGCTGTGTCTTGGAAGCCTTCCTGGATGAAAGAAGAGAGAAAGGGATTGTGACTGTCCCATCCAGGCTTTGAGGATGCAGCTCCCTCATGGTCCCCCACCTTGTGCCACTCAGCATGACCAGCTGAAGGACAACTGAGCCATGTGCATGTGTGATTTGGAGAAAGGGGTCTGCCAGCTGTCCTCTTCTCCAGCTGGCTTTGCCAGAGTCAGACTTCATGGGACAGGCAACTTCTGTAGCCGGCTCAGAGCTGGCATTCATTCAGGCTGCTGAAATTTAAGTAACAAACCGGATTCTTGATTTTCCAGCATAATGGCCAACACTGAGCACTGCCAACAAGAAGACATGCAAAGTTCTCGAGGAAAAGCAGAAGCCAGAAGAAAGGCAGGCAAATAATGATGTGCCTTGAAAGAGAACATGTGCTGCGTCTTTATCATGGAGCTGAAATGTCAATGTATTCACTGTTAGGTACTAATGTATAATGCAGCCACGTACCGTTTGTTGTACATTAGTCATGTTTGAGTACTAGACTGCAGATATTGTAGAGTGAAAATTAATGAGAGCATCCATTATTCAGCATGGCTGAGTTGCTTTTTTTTTCTTAAATAGAAAGCCTGATCGGAAGCTGTGGATCCAGCCTCTGCTAAAATCAATGGGAGTTTTCCCCTGGCCATTGAGGAAGCTGTAGCAGACCCTCACTACACTACAGAGTATCTTTTGGCTGCAGTGCATAATGCAGAATTTTACTTGCAGAAAACACTGATGCTTTTTCCCTCCCTAAATAAAACAAACACTATTCTGCTCTCCCCTTCTCCCATCCTAGTGCCTCAGTAAAATACCACTTCCAGAGAAAGTAGAAAGAAGAAGGAAAAAAGAAAGAAGAAAGCCTGCAGAAGAAAGCATGACAAAAGAGGAAAGCTTCTCTAATGAAATGAACTGGAATTTCAAACCTACAAAGGGAGTGCTGTCACGAGTTGTCAGAGGTCATGTTAGTGCCATGACAGATAGTTTGGAAATATGTTTTGCCTATTTCCAACAACTGAATCCAAGAGAAAGGAAGAACCCTTTTCAGAGTAATTTTTCACACATTTTTCAGTCTCCTTTTTGCATCAGCCCTGGGACTAGGGTGGTTTTTGGTGAAATGCACAGGTAAGCTGGATTCCAGCTTCATGAAAGTGCTGCACCCTTGCAGCATTCAGGAGATGTTTCTGGATGGGTTATTGGCCTCTAGTGGGAATTGTCCATTTCCTTCCTCAGAATAGTCAACAAATTAAATTTTATATTTCAGGTAAAGTCCCTAATTATTTTGCAGATATAAATACATGAGGAGAAAACACAAGCTGACTTAAGTGCCAATGACATTGATGTTTGATTCTTTCAGTCTTTAGGAGGGTGTTGTAGAGTTGGAAGTGACCTGATGACATATGGGAAGCTAGAGATGCTCCAGCCCAGCATAGCTGTGGGTAGGAACCTAGACACAGATGCTGGAGGACAGATCCAGAAAGGAAACTGGCCCTGTGGGTTCTGTAACTGAGTACTCTTCATACATCTGTCTTCTAAAACATGCTGGACATGTATTTCTGTGCTTTAGATCTTCTAGTTAAATGTAACTTCATCCTTCCTTCTGGACAATATAGCATGATATTCAAGCAGCTAAATAAGCAGAATTGTTAACAACAGTACTCCACATGCAATATTAGGAAATGCACTGTATTTTAATAAGATGTCAAAAGAAAAGGAGGCAACCTTAAAATGCCCATAAACATGTCCCCTTATTTGTAGAATTGTTATTTTCATGTCTTTGTTTCTTTGCTTGATTCTGTATTTGGGGATTTTTTTTTTTCAGGTTACATTGGGTCCTTCTAGATCTCACTCTGCAGACGGTCAGCTGTTCCCTAGGCAAGGAAATGCTAAAACTGGAGCTCCCCAGATATCTGACAGTACCATCTTGCCTGCAGCCAATTTTGACACACCACCTGGGCTTTCCTCTTGCTTGGATAATTCTGCTGCTAAACACAAACTTTTAATAAAACCCAGGAACCAGAGATCCAGTAAAATGAGAAGATTTTCTCAGGTACTTCTGAAAATAAACTGTCACTTTTGAGACAAAACCAGGAGGTTCTTAGTGGACTTCGTATTTCAAAGTCAGATATGATAAGAAAAGTCAGACTGCGGCATGGGTATGTCATTGAGTTTTGATAGCTGTTATTTGATGAGGCTACGTATGTGGAGAAGACACTAGGAACAGATTAAATATTATGAGTTTACTTGTTAATTCTTGATGCAGCATTTATGTATCAGTTTCTTCTTAAATTCACCATGCAGTACAATTTAGTATCTTGTTTGTGATGCAGAAGTTGCAGCTGACTGCTTCTTAAAAACTTACTTAAAAACAGTTTTTTGGAAAGTGTTGTGATCAACTTGTGTACTTTCCCTAGTCTGAAAGATCCTGTAAAATCTTGAGTCTTTGAGAGAGTATTGATGGAGGAGCTGTTTTAACTTTCCAAATATAATTGGGCTTGTATTTTCAAAAATTTCAGAAAGAGTAAGTTATGACCTATTAGTTGGAGACAAATTCTGTACATTTTAACTGTTCTGAATTCAACCCTCTACCTGGCCCAAAACTTGTAAACCATTTATGTGCACTACAGAGGCTTAAAATAAATAAAAAAAAAAAAAAAAAAAAAGTTGTATTCTATTAAAAAACGATTTAAAAGTATACTATTTAAAAAAAAAAAAATTAAAACCATCCCTTTGAAACAACATTTATCTGATTCTTTGTCATATCTTACGAAAGGCATAGCTTAATTCTTCTGCCTTCTCTTTTTAGAACTAAAGTTTGCAGATCTTACTACAGTATTTGCACCTTATTTTTTGTGTTTTCTTTCAATATTTTAAATACTTTAAAGCCATTAAATTGGCTTGCTCAATACCAGGAATATTATTCCCTCTGTCTCTAAATATTACTTAGCTGATACTCTGTATTTTCCAAAATTTGTGAGTGATCTTTGGGCTCAGTAGAGCACTGCTGCAAGCAACACAGTGATAAGGCCAGTTATTTAGAAAAGCATGTAAAGCAATAAGTCACTGATCAAGCCTCCTCTTCCATTGTAACACTGTTACTGAAATACAATTGCTTTGTCTAGTCTGCCTATGAACTGCCAGATGACTGAGCCCTCCTGGTTTTCCATGGAGAGCATTCACATCTTTCGATAACACAATTTTTAATGTTTTCCTGCCTGACTCTGCCTGTGCACCTTGCTTCTGGCTAACTGATGTCTTCTGCTTTTATATTTCTGTGTGTATGGACTGTGAGTGCAGGTGGCATTGCATCTCTGTCTTTGCAATTGCACATGCAAAACAAGAAGTTGGAAGAACCCTGAAAGTATCTTCAGAGTGCAAGTTTTTTCTTCTTAGAATTAGGGCCTGCATCCAAAATAGGTATTTACCCAACAAACTACAGTGAATCAGTGAGCTAATACAGACAACATATGAAAAGGCATATGAAAAGTTTAACAATGTGCTTTCAAATAATCCTGTATATTTAGCCAGTCCTTACCCATAGCTTAATCACAAGACCTCACAGATGCATTTATAAACTTTTATCAAATAGTCTCACTCTTGAAAGAAAAAGAAGACTTTTACACAAAGGAGGCAAGGCTGTAGTGCTGTATGGCAGTGGGATTAGGCAGAAGACTGCCATATGGGGGTAGATACTCAGCTGGCATAGAGTGTCATAACCGGATGGACTTCTTAGGTTTTTGCTCTCCCTTCTGTGTACCCTTCCCCCTTTAGAGTCATGCAAGAATGGGTTGTTTTATTTTTAATGCTAGTATGCAGTAGCAAGATACAAAGGGACAGATTTTTCTCTTTCAAGTGCTGCTTTTTGCCCAAGAGCAACACAACATATCCAGTATGCTCTGGTGAGTCAAGTGCCAAGGACGGTCCAATGGCCATTGTTTTGCTGAACTTCCCATCTACAAAGTCATGAAAGCACTAGTTGTGCAGAAGGAAGTGTCACTGATTGCTTTTATGTTGGTTAAATATGTTATTCCAGGATCTGCTTAGATAAAAACGTATCCCATATGTAAGGCTACAAAACCAGCGAGCTCAGCATTGGAGGAAAGTATTGCCTTCCTCTCTAAGATCTTGGTTGTAAATGCAGTGATGAATAAGAAAAAAAGCAAATCTGTACATGGTGATGGAGCTGTCTGAATTAATTTCTTGCAGAGGACCCAGTCTGAATCTCTGACTGATTTGAGCTGTACCCCAGAAGAAGAAGAGGATGATGAAAAGGAGATGCAGACAGACTTGCCAGATGCTGTATTCAAACCCAGCGATCAAGAACTGCCATGTGGCGCAGCTGCAGCGCAGGAGGTGGCTTCCTGGCCGAAGCCCAGAATGCCTGAGGACCTTCCCCCTGCTTTGAGACCAGCAATGACTCAGCCTGCTTCTGAGTCTGCTGTTGTACAGGAAGCCCTGCTACCAGGGAATAAACCGGAGGGCTGCCAACCAACACTGGAAACAACGTGTGTGAAGTCTGAGTCCTCACTGATGTTAGAAGGCAAAGACTCTGCAACTTCTTCCTACTCCAGTCCAGAAAGAGATGTACAAAAGCAAGAAGGTTCCTTAGAAGCATCCAATCTGTTGTCTGGGGATGTGAGTGATGTGTCAATCAATATTTTAAATCAAGAAAATAAGGAGCTTCCACCCATGTTTTCAGTAAGTAAAATACCATCTAAAGAAGATACTTTGATTAGTAAGAATAGTACTGTTTGTTTGGAAGGGTCAGAAGAAAATATACAGCAGGATGATCAGATACCTGCCAAAATGCCCTGTAATAAACAGGCTAAGAAAGAGGTTGCTCTATTGTCAGAGTCCAGCAAGCAATTTTCCATAGGTTCTTTCCAGCCCATGGACTTGTTCCATGTTTCACGTCCTGCTTCCTCAACACAGATGGGATCATCTGCTTCCTGCTCTCTAGAGAAAACAAAGACTGCACAAGAGGCAGCTGCCTCTGGTAAGGAGAACAGTCAGTCACTGCTCCACAAGGAGGAACTTTTGAGGAAGAAAGCTGAAAAAGCAGCCAACGAACTCAATGCCTTGAGAAAGTTTTCTGTCTCTTCTGCACGGGAGAGACCAAGGACCAGAAGCCTACACTTCCCAGAAAGATCAGAGCTGGAAAACCCATTAAATACCGGATTCTTCCTGTCCAAAGCAAAGGTCTCCTCAAGAAATGAGAAGTGGAAAGAAGACTTGCAGAAGGGATCAGATCTGGAGGAGGAAAAAAGTAGCAAGAAAAATCAGGCTTTGTTTCCAGAGTCCGACATTGAGAACACAGGTCAACCTACAGAAATTTTGGCTGGCTCTGTTTCTCCAGCTGTCGATGTGGTGCCAGTGCCAAGTGATTCTTCTGTGATATCTCACAATCAGCCAAGCTGTGAAGATATAAGTCCTTTTCAAGTGAAACTTAGATCCACCTCACTGTCCTTGAAATATAGAGACAACTTGTCACCAGAATCAAAAGGGATTAAAAGATACAGTGCAGAGTTTAATTTAGAAAATGAGGGATTGACTTCCTTTCTAAAAGGTGATAAGGCACAGATCAAAAAAACAGCCAATACAAATATTGGTGATTCTTTAAATGAAAAGATCAAACCCAAAGCAAAATCCTCTGAACAGCTTAGTAGCAAACCTCCATTGCCTAAAAAGCCAGCCTTGCAAAACATAACCATTCCAAATTCTACTGTAAACAAGGAGAAGCAGGACAAAGCTATTCACTCTCCTGAATCCAGAAATGAAGATAGAGACTTGGAGCAAAAGTCAAATCCTTGTAAAGTGCCCGGTAAGACTCCCAATACTTTATAATGAAGTTACCTTAACTGGCAAGGAATAACCTTACCTGTGAGAGAGTGTGAGGCAGCCCTGTCATGTTAATCACAGAGCTGGTGAGCGCGAGCTTACGGCTCTGCCTTCAGCGATGTTGCTCCCTGATTCTCCCTTGCTGAAGAGATTATTAGAAGGACAGCAGGGAAGAAGCAGCAGACAGAATAAGATATTTTTGCCTGTGATTTTTGCATTTCAAGGTATTGTTTAAAGGATGTTCAAAGTGACACTCAAAAAGTAAAGTGCATTAGCAGGTATTGTGAAACAGAAATATCAAGCCACTAAGTGTCCCCATTTAGAGCTGCTGTATGGCAACTCAAAAGCCAGGAGCACACATTAAGTGCAGTGCCCTGCGTGGGACGAGTGACTCAGACCTCTAGACCTTCTTTTTCACCATAGAATTGAGGCAGAAACAGTAGTAACTGCCTGGCATGCTCAACATGCCATTTATTTATTGTCTCCTGTGAGCTTTGCTTATTCATTTTCCATCTTTATCATTACTCATTCCTTGTTTAAAAACAGAAATTAGCTACCCTGCAGCTTCCTGGAGTTTAAAGCTAGGATAGACCACAAGACTGTGTCTACTGCAGATTTTAAAATTTCACCTTATTGCCTGTATTATATAATTGGGTTAAAGTTTAAAAGAAAAAAAAATCAGTCCTCTGGAGACTAATACATTGTGTACAACAGGCAGAGAACAGAAAAGACTAGAAGTGGCACCACTGTCTGAGGTCTTTGCAACAACAGTAAACAAGTTAGGTGAAGTACACTCAAGTAGCTGGAGGAGGAGACCTCTGCTCTTCACTTCAGACAACAGAGAACAGAAAACGGGAGAAAAATCTTTAGGTCTTCTGATATGTGGGAGAAACTTCTTCCCTGCCCTGAATCTATCTGGTCACGAGTTTGATGTTAAGAATGTGAGGAGGAGAGGGGGCCAAGCAGATGAAAAGGTTTCTTTGTGCCATTGCAGAGCTCCCCTCCATGGTGGCTCTTCTCCAGTTGGGGTCAGTGTCTGGACTTCAGAGTGGGGGAACACCAAGCCAAAAGAAGACCTCAGGACACATCCTACAGTTGTCCTGTAGAGTGACAAAAGCCTCTTCCTCTCCCCAGGGGCAACCTGCTGACACCCTGAGTGACAGCAGATTCCAGTTGTCATCTGCTGCAGTATTACAGACATTTTTGCAGGGCTCTGGCCACATTTACAGTTTTCTGCTCTTCCAGTGGCCTTAAAGGAGGGGGTTCATTGCCCCCACAGCTGGACAAGGCTATCACAGCTGTCTGTCCAGAGCCTCCCTGCATCCTGTGGGCAAGACACTTTCCCTTTGTATAATTCCAGTGCCCCCTTTAAAGGCATTTTCCCCTCTGCCCTGCCCTGAGGAGTAGTTGATTATTTGTAGTGACACCCAGATTTCTGATCGTTTGAGATTTTTGGGAGGGTCATACCCTGAACAAGTGAGGAGGAAACTTAGCATGGTAGGGTTGATCTGGCAGAGGACAGAGGAAAGAGGAAAGCAGTGGCAGTACCCGTGCTCCTGCTCAGTCTTTCTTCACATCCCTCTTGCTGAGTCCCAGGGTGCCTGCAGAGGGAGTGGGGCTGGAGACAGTGGGTGCTGGAGAAGGGAGAAGGGGAAGAAATGGAGCTGGGGAGCACGTTTGTCCTCCAGGGTTCTCCTCTGTCTCTTCAACCCTGGGGTGAAGGACACTCCTGTCCCCAGGATCAGGATTGTCCTCTGCAAAATAGAGTCTGCGGGTGAGAGCTGTGCCCTGGTGACCCTGGCAGGGATGCACACACCTGGAATTTGACCCTAGGGCTGCAGGTTGAGGAGCCCTGTTTTGGACATGTTCCTCTCCACCCAACAGTGTTACACCAAATCTGTACGGCCTAGGGTTGTATAACACAGTGGTTCAGAGTGGTCTGTGCTGGTAATTAGTCTTCTTCCTTACCTGCTGCCCCACTGATCTTACTGTATCACCTTAAGCAAAGCTGCTATGGTTTTCCATGTATTTCCAGCTTTGAGTTGCTTGGTAATGGGTTCTGATGTGTGGGCATGCCAGGATTCTTGAGTTTAATTCTAAACAAAAAGCAGTCTGCTCCAAACTGACCTGAGGTCCTTCCTACCCCACTGCAGACCTTTCTTCTTGGACACCCAACCAAGCACCTCCTTGTGCTAAGTTGCCACATCAACCTGAGCTGGCTGCCTCAAGTCATGGGTGAACGAGGTGTGCCCACCTCCTCTGATTGCCCTCGCACCACACCAACCTTGGTGGGGAGATTTACACAGTGACCCCAAATGTGATGCCCCTCCGTGAAGCATAGCAGAGCCACAGGATGCAGTGAGGGCTTAGCAGAGCAATACCCCTGCCCAGACATAATTTTAAGCCTTCGAAATGTTTGCCTCGGCCCAGTGAGTTGGGAGCACGTCTGCAACTGCAAGCAGGAGAGATCTGACAAGCACGATCAGCATGACCCTTGGTGGATCGCATGGCTTACCAGCTGTCTCCAGCCCCCTGATCTGCTGGGACACCCACTTCTTATTTTTATCCAACCACCCTTAATTCTGACAACCCACGCCTCTCCTAGTCCTTGAGTTTATCAGCCCTTTTTAAAAGCTGTGGTCACTGTCGGGAGGCACTTTATGTTATCAGGGAGTTTCTTCCCACTGTGTGTTAGGAAATCCCTGCACTGAACAAGAAGACAAATGGTGAAATGGTGATGTAAGGGGGTGCAGTTCCCTTCTCATGTACACTCATCTCAAAAAAGTCAGTTTGCTATGTCATGGGATGAGCAGGAGCAATGTTGTTCATTCAGTTCAATTTTTAGCTTTTCATCACTCCTGTACCAAAGGCAACAGGAGGGCTGGTAGGATGCTGGCTTTCCACCCTGAGTGAAAGCAGCACCCCTGCTCTCCAGTTTCTGGGGAACAAGCAGGGGATTGCTTGGTCTCTGTCAGGCTGAAAGGTGGCTCTTTAATGGCTGTGTGAAATTAGTCACCCCAGGAGGAGCAATTTCTAAGTTTCTGGAGCTAAAGGCACAAGTCTTTGCAAGAATTAAAAGGTTAAGCTAGATTGTTTGGGGTTGATACATTTTGCTATAAATCCTGTGAAGGGTAGAAACAATTAACATACACTAACAGGTTATTACAAGAGCAAAATTGTAAGCAATACCTGTGTGAATGTGCATATTAGGATATATAAAAATCAGTGACTAAGGAGCTGTAGTGCATTGTATATATGTAGAGCAGTGAATGAAATTGGTGTGTGAATGAAATTGGTGTGTATTGTCTGGCAAATACAGGTTCTGAAATGACAAGAAAAATGTTTCTCTCTACATAAAAAAAGACATTGCTTTAATGCTGTCCTGGCTACAGTGGAAAAGAAAGCTGTCTTTTTTTTTTTTTTTTTTTTCCCCAAAGAAGTTGCTTTTTCGGTTGTGTCAGACTGTTTTGCAATATGGCTGTTTTCCAGCAGTGAAATAGACTTTGATGCAAACATAGCAGTTTTTTTGTGTAAAAAAGACTCTCCTGACATAGGTGCTATAGATCCAACCAAAAGTCATATGCCTTGCAGAGCAGCTTAGAGAAGAAAGAAATGTCAGCAGTACTCAGCCAAATGTTTTAGAATAGCTTTGTCTGAATTTAAGGAATTGGGTGTGTCCACTGACACAAATGCATGTAGTATTTTAATAAACAAAGGGAAATATATAGGCCAGGATAGACTGAACTCCATATGTGTTTGTAAAGACTTTCTTAAAATAACTCGTGTTTCATAAATGAGCAAAGGTACAACAGTGTGGAATTAAATATGCATGCATAAGCAGTGTTATAAAAAAATGACACTTGTATACAGGGGGTGTTATCTCCCTATGTAAAGTTGTTTGGATTAGTTGGAGTATGTTTGCTTTTCAAATACGTAGGGAATCCACAAGTTAGCTTTGCTTGCTGTTAGAGGTATGACTTTCAAAAGGCTCTAATATTCTGCCTCTGACCTTTTTCCTGCACACATGTATGTAAAGACAAGCCACCCTTTGCAGTCCTTGCAGCCATAAGATGTTCATTTTCAGGTATGAAATTTAAACATTATAAAGAGCCTCTGCTCTTCAGTTGCTCTGCAACTAAATGTGTGCTTATTACATTTGCAAGTATTACCACGCTGGAAAGTCTTTGTGAGCACAAAGGCTTTTAGATTTAAAGAAAACAGGTACAGTATCTGAGGCCATCTCTAAAAAAATAAATCCTTAAATCTCAGGTGTGATGTTTAAATATGTCTTCGCTGTAGTTATCCATATAAGGAGCACACACACCCCCAGATACACTTGAATACACTGAGTATATCTGTCTGTCAATACACAGAAATAGGTATGTATTTCTCTCTCACTTTCTCTGTGTGTGTATAAACCAGTGCACAATAACAAGTCAATCACAGATCTCCTTTTGTACATAAAGATTCATGTTTTATCTTCATCTTACTGTTCACACAACCAGTCTGACACACATTAAAGGGTAATATCCAGCTATTAATGAGAAGTGTACACATTCATTTCCACAATATGTAGGCAGAAGAAATTTCATCTTTAAGATCAGAGCTTTAGTCTGAGGAACAAAAATAGGCTGCTTTAGTAAGATACTGAAGGAGACAGATGCCTGCACTTAATGGAGCTAGAGCAGGGGAATTTCCCCCCTTAGGGACCACTGAGGCAGCCAGCCCTGCTGCGGTCAGACCCAGTGGAGAAGAGCTTGGGTGATTCTGATCTGCAGGAGGGAATTGAGAAGGCTATGGTTCGCCTGGCTTCAGGACTTATCCTCGGTGGTCAGTCTGGAAGCTGTAAAAGTGATGAAGAAAGCAGACAGAGTGGCAGGTCTTGTGACTGTCCATGTGTGTTTGGTGGCTGGGGAAAAGAAGGGAAGGGAGGGCTTCAGCAGCCTCTCTTCAGCAGAAGACCTTGGCAGCCTACATTAAATGCTCGTTTTAATACATGGTGACATTATGCACAGAGCGGCTTTTTGGCTTGACAAGTTCTGACCCTGTATCTTCCCACTGTTGGTGACTTATCCCAAGGGGAAGAAGGGGCTCGCTTGTCTTTCAAAAAGCCTGAGGCCAAGACAGCTCCAAGGAAACCAGGGAAAAATGCAATCACAAGGTTAAAAGTGAGTGAACAAAAAACAAATCTCTGCCAGCAATATCCTTTATTAGCTTATGAGGTTATTAAGTAACGAGTTGAATAGCATATTGTTTAAAATAACATGTTGTAATAAGAACTGAAGACTGTGATTCAGATTTTAGTTTTATTCAGAAAATCTCTCAAGTGTAACACAGAATCAAGAGGCTCAGCCCTGATTCACCGGAGAAGTGAAACAGGGCATTTGTGGTGGCTATGGCCTGTCAAACTCTCACAGCTTCTGACAGAGGATGCTCTGCTTGCGCTTCATAATACGTTCTCTCCCTAAAAGTGGCATTTACCAGCTGGGAACTGTTGTACTAGCTGCTGTGCATGTGACATGCAGCAGAAGCAGGAATTAGATGGTGCTTTTGAGTACTTTTGGTTCCACCCTGACTATCCAGTTCCTTAAATGCAGTGCTTTGCCACGTGGTGAACTGTAAATCCATGTGGACTACCTCATGACCGGATGAGATAAGACAGGGAGGACTTGTTCAAGGTGATCAGACAGTGTTGAACTGAGGAAGATGTGTGAGCAGACTTCTTCTGTGAACAGTGGCTTCCTGAGAAAGCTTTTGGCCTCTTGGTGCCCCTCAGGGTACCAGGAGTTTCACAGGAGAGTCTCAAATCACCTTAAACTGTCGAATCGCTTCACTGTACTAATTCCTGGATTACTTCACTACCTTTCATTCTTCTGGCTGGAACAGTGGTGCATGTATACTGCCAAGAAACCTTCTCTAGTTGGAGGTGAGAGTATGTAAAGGACCTCTGGGCAATGGGAAAGATAATAAATAGTGAATATGCCTCTTCTACCCCTTACAGTAATGCTGGCTGACAGATGAGGTAGCAAATCCTGTATGAGTTGCATCTGATGGTTTTTTGCTGCAGAGAAGGCATTTTCCCTGTCTTGCCTGCCTGCTTGCCTTTCTGCAGCAAAGACTCTCACAGGAACAAGGGCAAAACATAATTGCTTACAGAAACAGAAAAGCCCCTCCCAGAAGCAGATCAGCTCTTGATCCTCTGTAGGTGATACTACTCTGCTGTCCTAAGTCAGGCTCGTACAGATACATATAAAATCTTTAAGATGATGATAAGGAGCTTTTGTTCCCTACAATCACAGGGACGTTCTGATACCATCTCTTACAGGATGGTACTTGGCTCTGATTTGGCTGCCTTCTCATTGGCATGACTAGGATGTCTGGTGTCTCATCAGGGAGAATTGTCTGAAGAGCAAAAGTGCTTGATGCCTTTGTTAGAGTATCTGCCTTATGAAAAACATTGTTTTAAGAGCAGCCTGCAGACATACCACTGCGGGACTGGGAACCCTGTTGTGCTAGGCAATGCACTTCGAAATATCAGAAAGGTGAATCCTAAATCCATGAGGATAACAGAGACACAGGAGCACGGGTAGCAATAAGACCATTACATGTAGCACAGTAAATAGAGCCTGGGCATAGCAGTCATTTTACTGGTCTTGATTGTGTGGTGGGAGCAGAGGAGAAACAACGTGCAAGTTCAGTTGTTGTTTTCAGAAATCTCCTGTGGTGTGACAGGGAAAATGGGATAAAACATAAAGGGTGATTTTGAATCACAGAGACTAAGAAGTACATCACTAGCAGCTTCAAGGCAGAAGCTGGGTTCCCAGTGTCATGGGAAAGCTGGTGGGTGGATTGAAAAGGGTCTTCTGGTTAAAGGTATTTATTGGTGTTTGTGAGCACTGAGACTTTACAGCCAGAGAAGGTAAAAAGGTGGTGGAAAAGGATGCGTGTGGTGGTATGTCTGTAGCTGTACTGTCAGAGAAGCAGCCCAGTCTTCTCTGGGCTGTCAAGAGGCCTGTACACAGGGGGAAAGGGTATGTCTGATCTACAGGATAAGTCCAGCCAGCAGGGCGCAGGGAGGCTTCAACAGGGTGTAACTGTTGGATGGGTGTTCATTACAGGATGCTAGGAAAATTAGTTGACTAATTTACATAGAAGGTAGCTAAAGTGAAAAGATACTTTATGTACTGTGTGAGAGATCCTCACCTCTGAGGAACACCAGACATGATGATCACCTTTCGTAGTGGCAGTCGATCTGTGTGTCGCAGTAGTGCTTTGGAAACCGATGAAGCGTGGCACCTGGCTTTGCTGGGCAGTGCACTAACAGGTCCTGCCCAAATTGCTTATGACATAAAAAGGTACAGATGGGTGCGGATGGGCTAAAGGGCAGGGCCTACAAGCAAAGGAGGGAGTATGATGGCAGATGCATTAGCGGATCATCACATCAGTTCAACTGTATGCGTTTACTTATGAAGCTCCTAATGAAGTTTGTCCTAAGATACTCAGAGAAGATGGGTTAGCAGTCCTTGAGCTGCTAGTTGTTATCCTGGCATACTGCAGAGGATAAGGGAAAGCTCCAGAAGGTGCCACATCTTGAAAAGAGGGGTGAGATGAAGAGAGAGAGGGAGAAGGGGTGTTAATATGAAATACTTAAAGGAACAATTGAGATATTTCTAAATGTCTACAAGATAACAAAGGTATAAGTTCCAACCAACATGACTTGGTCAAGAGTGGTCAAATCAGATGATAACTGGGATCATAGGGCATTCCTATAAATATCATGACATTCCTATAAATACAGTCTTGGGGAAGCTATTCACTGGGTTGATGCAAAGCTACTCAGAGTGTCAACTAATGATTCACTGTCATATCAGATGATGGCCATCTTAGGTCTGACATTGTTCAGTATATTTAAGGACATGGGTGACAGAACTAAATGTGTGCTTATTACGTTTGCAAGTATTACCTAGCTGGAAAGCCTGTGGGCACACTGGAGGACAAGAATAGAAATCAGGGTTATCTTAAGAAAGTAGAAACATAGTTTGAAAATAATATTTTCACTACAGACAAGTAGAAAGTTCTTTTACGTGTGCAAAAATAATGTGATGCCTAGATACAAAGGGGAATGGAAGAGGGGAAGTAACACAATCTGGAGCTCACGAACTAAATACAAAACAGGAATAACATAATTGTGTGAGAAACTCAGAATACTGACTGATGTGTACACGAGACCATCTCAGGTTGTGGGGTAGTCCTTCCACTTCACATGATGCTAGCATCATTTCATCTCACGTGCTATGTGCCAGTTCTGAGCAGTGTATTTTGAAGAAGATTTGGACCAAATTATGACAATTTCTACAAAAGTAAGAGTGATCTAGAGAGTATGACCAATCAGAAAAGTTAAAAAAAAAAAGCAGGGAAAACATCTTCACACACATAAAAGGCTGCTGCAAGGAGCTATGAACAATCTGCTTGTGTCCTTGGTGTATAGGAGAAGTTAAGGGTTCAACTTAGAGCAAGGAAGATTTAACTTACCCAATAGGGAAAAAATCGAGTAGAAAAAGAACACCCTAGCCATAGGATAGGTTGTCTAGGGAGACTCTGAGATCTGTCCCATTTTTGGAGCATTTTAAGAACAGGTTAGATATATATTTCTCAGGAAACAGTTTATGTGAAATTAATCTTGTAACTGATCTTGCCTTGCAGCTGAAGGATAGACTAGATGACATCTTGAGATCTCTCCCAGCCTTATTCTCTGTCATCCTGAAAAATTAGACAAAATGAAGTGAGGGCAGACAGTGAAGAGAAGGGAAGAAGATTATGGGAGAAACAGCTGTTGGCATGGAAAGGTAGGGCATAGGTAGGATGCAGAGTATTGGATTATCTTGCCATGCAGGAGACAGGGAGGCTCGTTCAGCATCCAAGGGCCCTGCTTTATCTGTGCTGCATTTGCACAGCTGGACTTTCTGACTTGTTTCTGTCAGAGGTTTCCCTGCAGGATCCCATGAGGTGAATGTGAGGGGAAGTGCAGACATCAGATGGCAAAACATCTTGCTTTGGCCTTAAAGCAAAACTTGTGCTTTCTCTTTTTGTGGTTTTTAGCTGACATAGGCTTTACAATATTTTCTTGCTCAAATAACTAGTCTGTCTCTGGTGAGGTACAGCAGTGACTTGAGAAAATCCCTGAGCAAAGAAAGTTTGTGGGCTTTCATAATGTGCCTGAGTTTGCAGACTCCAACTCTTGGGAGAGCATCATCCCTTTCATCTCCTATGCCTTTATAAGGCATCTCAAACGTGCCTTCAGAGACATTTGCCTGCTTTCCTGATTGGGGCCACATTTCCTCTAAATTAGACCGTAGCCCTCCAGAAACACATCTGAGAGCTCCATGGGGTCTTGTGCTGGGTGGCCCAGCTCTACACCAGCACAGCGACTGAGTAATGCTTCCTAGCTGGTCTGCCTCCTTCTGGGTCCCTGAACAGGACGCTGACTAGGTAACAGGCTTTTTCTAGGGGCAGGACCGTGCGTGATTTGAGGATGAGAAGCTTAACTTCTGCTCTGAAGTAGCCGCCTATGAATGTGGGTACATTAGTGGCCAGAAACGGCTGGGAAAAGTTAAAAACATGTTTCTGTATGGCTCTAGCATGACTCTAAGAGTGTTAGTACTATTCTTGATCCTCTTTTAAACCATGCAGAGGCTCCACGTTAGTTGGGAAACCGAATTTTGGGTGCAGCATGAGCCCATGCAGCAGAGAACCAGGGGGCTGGAGCCAACAGAGGAGCTGAGGATCTTCTCTTGATCCAGTTCTGCTCACCGTACAGACAGGATTTCCCTTTGCAGAATGTTTGAATAGAGGGTATTTCCCTTCCCCGTACCTCTGGATACTGCTTGTCCCTGGGTAGCAGTTGTGAGGACAGCAGCATAGCACTTTTGACCCTTTACTGTCGGAAGTGCTTTTATTTTCTTGTTTCGGTGAAATCTCAGTTCTGGAGGAGCATGATGAGAGTGACTGGCCCAAACAGAGAGCATGGTCAGTGTCAGCACGGATAAGGGAAGGTAAACCTCGCATCAAAAGACCATGAATTAACCCTGTGATTTTAGCACTATTTCTGTGTGTTCAGATGCCACAGACCATTGTACTCGGTCACCCACAGCACCTGCAGGAACCAAGGGGCTGTGCGAGGGAGGTAGCCCCTAAAGGGGTGGAAGGAAGGCAGGAACCAGCCTAAGGCATCAGCTGCTGCTGCCTGGACATGGGAGGAGCAGGAGCCGACGGCAGCCACTGCAGGGAGGGGGTTGCCTTTGCAACACCATGGTCCAGCTGTGTCCAGCTTTGAATCGGCTTCTGCTTGTCTCTAAGAGGCCACAAAGCAGATGGGAAGAGAGGGCAGAAGGAGAAACCTTGGAAAATCGATAGATTAATGAAGCTTGATTCATATTTCTGCATCTCCCTCACTTGAGGGCAGTGACACTGTGACTTTAGCCCAACAAAGGTGCAAAGCATTTCTCACTCACTAACTTAAAACAGTGAGCACTAGAAGGTTTCTCTCTGGGGGACCAAACTAAACAGAATTCCTATTTACCCAGGCTGGTCACACATCCTGGGACCAATCAGTGTATTGAGCAAGTGCAAGCTGAAGCTAATTACAGCTCTTTCATATAACCATGTACATAAATAATCTGTCAACAGAGAGAAGTGTGCCTTCCCCTGTGGCTGCTGGAGACTCTGGAAGAGATCCTGACACTCCTGCAGAGCCAGCCTGGATTTCCATAGCAAGGCAAAAGCAGAGGGGCATGCAGCAGGAGCAGGAACTCGACAGAGAAAAACTTGTGGCTCTGGATGTTAAGTCAGGCACAGAGAAACAAAATAAAGAGAAGGAACAAACAGAGGTACTTACAGTACAAATTTGTGATGCTTTCATATCACCTTTCTGTAGTACTCTTTGGATCTACTGCTATATTACCAATCATGACATAATGATTACAGGTACTTAATGAGTATAATCATAAGTAACAAAGACACTGCTCTCAGAAATGTGTTACAGCTTCAGAATTCTCTGATTATTCAGATATGTAATTTTATATCTCCAAGAAATCCTGGAACTACGGGAAGTGTGTAAAATTCCTTGGGTGTCCGATACATACTTACCAGATCTAATATGTGTATTGCATGCTAAAACACCCCAAATGAGGTGCTAAACTGTATAGCTTCTGATCTCTCTCAATATAGAGGGGATACATCGTCTTTAACTATCCTTCTAAGCATAGCATTTCATTGAACCTCCTATACCTCCTGACTGATTTAACACTGAATGAACAGCTCGGTCTCAGAAGCTCCTAGGTAACAATTTTTAGAGCCTTGAGAAGTGAAATGGGATAAAAATAACTTTTGCACTTGCAGACAGTGCCAAGATATAAATTCTGGTTCTCTGTATACGGATAACTCGGCTGCCCATGTGGTGCCATGGAATGTGGGCTGACGCTGCCTCTTCAAAAATCCCATGCAAAAGAGGGTGATACCTGTAGCAGGTGATCTTCCCAGATGACAAAGCTGCACCAGCAGAAGCGCTTGGCATTAATCCAGAATACTAACAAGGCTTCCCTGGTACTGGGCTATCTCACGGAGGCAGCAGCCTGCAGGTGCTGCCTGTATCGCTTCCTGCACAGTCAGAACCCCGCACTGATGCAGAAGCATGTGTGTCCCATACTAGTATAGCATTCCCAGTGCAAATGGCCTACTTTCTTGTTTCAGATGGTACTGTTAGAAACCCAGATAGATGGCTGTATTATATCCTGGAATAAGAGAAGATCTCTAGATGATGAAAAATAGCAGTGGTTAGATTAACAGGAAATAATACCTAATAAAATGTCTAGGCAAGATTATGAACTGCAATAATGCTTAACGTTGTCATAGCACCTAAAACACCAAGGGTTTAAATGATCCCAAAATACAGTTTCTGTGTCAGAATAGGAAACTCCAGATTTTGGCTGGCAGTGTTCCCTAAGATTCATGCCATGCATTTTATTTCCTATATCAGCTGACAGAGGAACATGCCAAGATGCTCCTGACTGCAGCGTGTGATGCTTGGTGCCACTGTACTACTCCCACTTTCTCCTTCTCCCACATGGCACCAGGAACTGTCACTTCAGGGTAGTTTTTGATACTGGCAAGAAAATCCATTGGAAGATGTGTTTGATTTCTTTTTTTATGGAAAATCCATTTACCATAAACTGTCCAAAAATACAGTGCCCTAAGCCACTAAATCTGGGGGGTGGAAGGGAAGCATGAGAGAACAAGGCTGTTTCCAAATCCTGTATATGTTAGTAGGGGTGTGCACAGGGCTTGGAATACATTTTGCACTGAAGACTATAATAACCTACTCATAATTATGATTATGAATAAGGGGTACAGAGGGAAAGTTTTAATGTGTAAAGTTGAGTATCATGGATGCCAACGTGAAACCACTGGAGCTTTCTGAACAGGTATCAGCTCAAGTGAGACGACTGGGACCAGGGTGTGATGAGTGTGTGTGGGTTTTGGACTGTGACAGGCACCACATCCGCTCCCTTTGCTCATGGTCTTCCAAACTCTTCTCACTCTCTCTGCGTTACCTGGATTTTATCCCTCTCTGTGCCTAGGGGTCATTGAAGCAGTCGTGGAGCAAACCTTCACACTTGGCACCTAAAACCACTTCTGAAGAACAGAGGAAAGAGACAAAGTCTGAAGTGAAGGAGACCCTGCTGAGAACCAATTCACTGTCACATGTCCCAGGTAGGAAACAAAATGCTTAAAATGTTGGCTGTTATCTCACAACCTTGTCAGAAGACATCCTGCTTGAGTGTGCTGGAAAAGGATCAGGTGTTAGATCCTAATCTCTTCCCCAGCCCCACATCAGCAAAGGCAAACCGTTTTCTCAGCACTCACGTCTGGGGGTTTGGGTTTTTTTTTTTGGTGGCATATTCTTTTGACCACTTTGATTACAGAGTAGTCAAAACTCATGCTGAAAGAAATGTGAACCAAGAGCGCTAGGCCATTTCACAGGGCAGGGTCCCAAATGCACTATCCCAGTGTAAAATGTAAAATACATGCAAAATTATTTTTAACAGCATTCAATTTTTATGTGGTTTCCTCAGCAAGCTAGAATGATGTGATCACAAACTGTCTGCCCATCAGTCCTCCTACGATAACTTCGAATCTCTTTGGTAAATTAAAATTTGAAAGAAGGACAGAAGTTTTGGAGGTAATGAAATTCCTCTGAGTTGTGGGCTGAGTAAAGGAGGAGTCCACAAATGAATGCTCTTGCTAATGAAAAGACTCTCTTCTTTGACCTGGGTGTTGGTCACATGGCATGGCAATGGTCATTGTGTTGGTTTTGGTAAAAGTAGGGACCAAAAGATACTAGTGATGAGAAAAATACACACTGTATTCTTTTGAGCACAGAATAGTTATTTCCTCAATAACATATTGCAGAGAAGCTTCCATGTGAGATTTAAAGATTTTCTACCATAGGGCAGGACACGGGAAGTTTTCAGTGAAAGAGCTAGGGTGTACAGCTGCACAGCAAGCAAACGTAAAATGTCTGTGTGCTTTATTCACAGTAGCTCCGTCACCAGCCCTGGTGGATAAAGAGGAAATAAGCCACTTGAAGAAAGCCAGTAATGCTGCTCCTGATCAGCCGTCATGGATGGAACTGGCCAAAAAGAAGTCGCAGGCTTGGAGTGATATGCCACAGATTATAAAATAGAACGATGCAAACAAATAGTATCTTTCATAATTAAGTCAACTCCTTAACTGAACTTCTACAGACCAGCTAATCACAGTGAAGAATCTCTTGATGCTGAAGAAGGGTTTTATTATACAGCTGTGGAGAAAGTGTGCAATAGGTGCAGTCAAAAAGTTTACCTTCAACTTTGTAGCAATCAGGATTCCAATGGCAATGGATTACTTAAATTATGCTAAGGACATACTTACACTTTGGAAAATAAAACTTTTGCCTTATGTATTTCCTGTGTTTTCTGCTTTTAATGACGTTTGCATCAAAACAGAATCTTTGCTAAACTTTGCTGAATTTCTGTTGTTGCTGGAAACTTCTATTTGTTACGGTTTTCTCTGTTTACATTTATAAATTGTGCACTAACATCCTGATTCTGTTGATGTGTTTCACTGGAACCACCCAATGCTCTTTCTGTCAAAGCTGTTTGGCCCATGCAGGTATTCATGAATAGCTGCTAGTGAGTACCCCATTAAACTGTGTTGCTTGAGCTGCATGTTTGCCTAGCTGAGCAAAGTGGTCCAGTTTCTGGGCTTAGATTACATTTCATGAGGTGCAAATAAGCACATTTTATGTGTGACCACAAATAAAAATTCCTCAGCTCCTTCTGTGAACAACCTCAGTTGCACAATGTTTGCAAGCAGGCGAGCAGTAAGAAAACTGAACTGCAGTTGGAAGCTCATCAATGCATTCACAGTTACTTTCCTACCTGAATTTATCTGGTTGCAACTAGTTTTGTTTTATGTGAGATCATAATTCCTAATTAGGAGGATAGTATTAGTAGCAATGGACAATACGAATTTAATTAAAAAATAAGAACTAAAAAGCCTTCACCTGGAGTCCAAACTGAAATGCTGGGAAAAACTGAACTTCAATGCAGTGTCAGCTTCACGTCACCCCCTACATAATCTTAATTATTCTCATTAAAACCAGTAATTTGTAGCATGTCTGTACTTTACTGCCTTTATATAAAACTCTCACGCTCCTCATCCTGAGTCTTCCCCACCAGTTTGGGACTCATGCTCATGAAGTCTCCTAGGCTCTTCACCTTCACCTGTTTAACAAGACTGACAAGAGAAATCATTGCTGATGATTGACTGAAGTCACTCTGAATATATTTTAAGACCTCTGTGTGTGTTAAAGAAGAAAACAACAAACCCTGTTAGGGAATTTCTTTGAAACTGAATGCCCCACTGCTAAGGAAAGCGTTTCACTTTGATATGTATGTGTGAAGTACTACCTTAGCACTGTGCTCCCTAGGTTTATTTATGTTTACATTTGTGATTTTGTTTTTCTTGTTGCATTAACGTTCTTTTTGGAAAAATGTAGGGAGGTTTTAGGAAACCTATGATTTCCTAACACCTGCATTTGCAGTTTTGAAATCTTGTCTTCTCTAAGGAGGCAGGGAGGAAAACCTGAGCTCCCTCAGTAATGACAGCTGCATTTTGTAATGAATAAAGAAACAGGGCATTGGAACATATGAATACCCAAGACACTGATAACAGTTTTCAGACAGGTTGTCTTTTCATTGTTGAAAATAGGAGGAGGAAAAACAAGTTTTATATTTGTCAAAGCCTTTGGATAAAGCCAGTCAGCCCACGTGGCTGATGAAATCAGGCTGCGTGGCGGCTGAAGGCCTGATGCAGCCGTCAGATGGACGTGCTCTAGCCCATACCAATTGCTGTCAGTGGTCTCAATGCAAACGGGTTTCTGCCAGCTGTCCCAGGATCTTCTCCTTTATGCAGATCACAAAAGACAGTGTGGGCATACCCACTGAAATCAGAACTGGCCAGGCAGCCCTCTGTTAAACAGATCCACTACAAAAATAGTAACTTAATTACAGGACATGCAACCTTGGGCTCAATCACCCAAAGGTTTGATGTGTAAACAACTTTCATGTTACTCCCCATGACCAAGCATGCACAGTCCCTAAGCACAAGTGATTTATTATTGGTATTCAAATCATACTCCAAGACCTAGAGTAGAAATGGGTACATTTTTCAGATACAATAAAAAAAGTCCCTCTCTGTCCAAAACATCCTTTCTGTAATAAATAAATAATTAGCATAAAGTGTAAATTTAATTTATGCTATTACCTTTTGTAGCAATCTTGAAAAAAAAACCCTGTTTCTGTATTAAAGGAATATAATATATTAAGAAAGACTAAATTTGTATTCTCTAATTATCACCACCCCATGCAAAGAGCAGAGAATTTTCAGGAAATGTAGTTAAAGGTACCGTCTGGCTCCTTACAATTCTCCCACTGTTTAAAATGATTAAAACTGTGTTGAGTCGTGACTGAATTCCTGGCCCACGACCTGTGCAGCTGTATGGGGATGAGCACAGATCTCTTGGACTATGTCCTGTTTTCATAGACAGATGCTCAGGAATAACGGAGATGAAAGGCAGAGGTATTGTGGCAAGACCAGCAGAGTCTCCAGGAGAACAAGCCCCTTGTCCCTCTGCCTTGCAGACAGGTCAAGGAGAGAAGGTGTGGGGGTGACCAGCTCTTCGTGGAGCGCAGCCCTACTCCTCATGTGGCATTTGGGATCTGAATTTGGGAGCATGCTGAGGTGGGAAGCATGGGGCAGACATCAGCCTGCATTTGCAACAGCCAGCTCTGTGGATCCCTACGAGCCCATGAGCAACCTTCACTTGACCTCCAAGGGAATGGGACTGCAGCCCCACAGGGTGCTCAGGCCTACGTGAAACAAACTCAGGATCTTGACCAACTGTGACATAATTATGGAGGAGTTTAAGTATCTCAGGCTTCAGAGAAGTGGTAACATGTTGTGCTGCTTTTCATGCAATACGTAATTACACTGGAACTGATTGCCGTAGGAGGTTGTAGATGCCAAAGGTTTAGTTGACTTCAGAAAGCAGCCAGGCAGATCAGTGGAAGACAAAATCCAAGTGCTGCTCAGCACAAAAGCCAGGGCCTTGGCTTGGGAAATTGTGAAAGGCTTTGGGAGACTCTGTGACTGGTGGAATTGTCTTTATGTTCTACCACTGCCAGTGGCCCTGGCCTTTGTGCAAGAGAAGACACTTGGCTACCTGGACCTCTGATCTGATGACTAGAGGAATTTTATTTTCTCATGGCATTGGTCTGCACCCAGATTTCTTCATTCTAAGTCAAAGGATCATGCAAGTAGGTCTTGCTATAGCAGTCTTGTCAACAAGTAGGCAGAAAATGGTTTTAGAGCCCATGCATTCTTTGGTCAAATGTCTCATTTGTGACAATGGAAAGATGCAAATACAAATATGTTTTTCTTCTCTGTATGAACAGTAATTTATGTTTCACACTCTATACCACCAGAAAAGCCTTTCAGACCCATTCAGCTTTCCTAAGGACGTCATTGTACTTTTCCAGCTGAGAAGCGATGCGACTGTCTCAGGCTGATCCATTTTGCTCAGGCAGCTGCAATATATATTGTTGGTGTGTAACATCTAACAGGGAAATAAAATGTAAAAAGTTACCCTTTGTTCATGACTCATGCACATAAACTAACACAATTTGAATTACAGTACAGGAAGAACAAAAAAATGGACTTGAAAACCAGAAATTTTCTTTCCCAGAAGTGCTGGATGTCTTTGGCCTTCCATTTAAGGAGGAAGGTGACAGCCTGCAGCAGTTGTCCTTCCTAGTGGTGAAGGACTGCACACAGTGCAAATGAAATCATGTGTTAGGCATCTTTCAATGCAAAAACTCAACATTTGGTGACTTAACACAATTTGCTAGTTGGATTATCCTAATTAGCTACTTCCCAAAGTTTAAATTTTAAGTAAAAAAAAGTACAACTAAATGATTTTCAATGTACAGCAAAGTGTAATACATTTTGAAGGTCAAAAGCCCCCTCTGGCCTTTTTGAACTGCATTGCCTTTGACAGTGAAAACATTTACCAAATCTGTTGCATTTTTTTTTCAAGATAAAGAGGAATATAGAATCTTGTTGCCAGTGAAAGTATCCAGCAGCAGCATAGCAAGCAGCTTGCTGTCATTTTGCAATGCCATTAATTCCCTCTTAGTCTCGAGGAGCATAATAAATTTGCCAAAATGTTTGCTTTGTATACATGATAAGCACTCTGCTGTGGGTAACAAAGGTTTAATTACAGGATTTTGTGTTTGTGGTTAGAAGATAACTTTTGTACTGTATGGAGTCCAAGAGAAAAAAAAAGCCATTTGTGAACACTGGACAGTGCTGCATGTCTCATAAAACTCCAGGGGGGAGTGTAAGCCTGCATGATCCAGCACAGAGTGGCTGCACAGGATTACCTCTTGTAGGAGAAGGCATTTCAGTTCCAAGTGGGCACAGGTCTCAGGCTTGCGTACTCCCACTGTTCACCAAGATGCTCAACAAGTGACAGAAACGGTTGAGTTTTTATAGCACAGGATCTTTTATTGTCTGACTTCACAAAATAAATACTGTGTGAAGATTTTTATGGATTGTTACTCTCAGATAATTCTCTGCATCATGTTACACTTTGAAGCTGGAGGCTGATAGGACACGTTTTCATAGTTCAGATCTTCCTTTGCGGTATCTTGCAGCGCCTTTGCTGAAGATACTAATTCTCTATGTGCACTGGCTGCATTCCCAGAAGAAAACCTCTCTAGCTCACCTAAAGCAGCTTAAATGGAGGTCATTCAGGAAAATGTTGAAGTATCTCCCCCTCCAGGATCCCAAATCACTCTCTTAAGAACTGTTTAGGAATGCAACTAAGAGTGTGTAAGATTTTACTGAAGCAAAGTAATGGAGGACAGTTTTCCTTCTTTCCACCTCACATAGCTTCACACTGAGTACTTTCATTGTTGGTTTCTTTTTGCTTTGTTTATTTACTTATTTGTGGTATGTGTTGCAGGTCCATAACTACACTGAAGCCTATTCAAGGATGCTGAGCCAGATACTATGGTATCTTAACTCACTGTAGCAAGTTGTTCCCGTTTCTTCCCAAATACGGTTTGATTTCTAAAGTTTAGAATTGACATGGAATTTATTACCCTGACTTTGAAAGTCAACTCTGCCTGAGAACCACTTAATAAAAAAAGGAAAAAGAAAGAAATCTGCTCACTGTCTACTGAAAAATGGCACTTTGCACCAATGGGTCCTGTGACGATTACCATCGCATGGCTTCCACGCTGTCACTTGTCACTCGTGCTGGCAGCTTGAGGATGAGAAGGCAGTCAGGCCACCGGTGCTGCTCTTGGGCCAGACTGCAGAAAAGTATGGCCCCATCAGAGGTGGAGAGGAGGCAGAGGAATCCCGCAAGACTCTCCTATTGCCAACCACCACCTGTGCTGCCCTCCTCAACCAGCAGTTGGTATCAGACTGCGCTGAGGTGAAGCAACAGTATTTACTTGTCTCTGGGCTCTAACTCCAGCTACGGGACTGTTTGTGCGAGTGGCAGCCCAAGGATTTCAACACCGTACCAGGAAATGGAAGTTGCTGAAGAGCTGTGTTTGTCCAAAAGTCATGCTCTGGTGATCGTGTCTCCCAAAGAGATCCTATTCCTACATTATTTTTATTCCTTCTGCTGTGAATTTAACAAGACTTTCAGTAAACCCCTCCAAACCATTGCCTACATCAAAGGACCAAGGAGAACTGTCTGGAAAGAGCAGAGGAAAACAACAAGACAAGAGGAGAATTCAGTTAATAACCCTTCAGGAAAATAAAAGCCACCCTTTTCAGCAGAAATAACAGAGACTCCTTAATAAGCTGTTGGCTTGTCCTCTCTGCACCGGAGATAATTTTGATGGGCAGGCTGCCTGCAGAAAAGGCAGAAGAATAATGCCCTGAGCCTGTCCAGGCACAACAAAAACCATCTTCCCCATCTGGCTGCTCCTTTAAACAAGGGTTCATTCCTTTTAACTCCTTTGCCTCTTCCTGCAGCACTCGCCTCAAGTATGCTTGCTTTTTGCTTAATGAAGCCTTTTGTTTGGTTCCTGCCTTAATTTTGAACCACAAAAAAAAAAGACTCTTAAGTAAGAGGAGCCATGGCGCAAGTCACTCCCCGCACCCCGGCCTTGTGGCGTTGCAGTGCTCACCCGTACGCTCTTTCAAACCCCCAGGCTACATGGTGGTTCCGTGGCACAGTAACTCCAGCTCCAGCGCTCACTCCAGGACCCACCGGGAGACACGAGGGCCAACCGAGGCAACGCTGCAACCGTACACCGCATGCTACCGCAAGAACCCCGACTGGCAGGCGTCACACCAGACCACGTGTTATTTGGCCTCAGCGTAACACTGGCACAGGAGTACAAGGCAAGCGTAAATTCACATCTACTAACAGGCGTGCAACATGCACGTGAGCGTGTGTTCACCGTGGACTACATGTGCTGCATGTGCTTGTGTGTCACAATATTTTGGTGGGCACATGCTGTGTACTGCAGTGTTACAATCTCAGGGCGAAGAAAAACAATGCAAAGAAAAGAAGCTGGAGCTAGAAATAACAGAGGCAACCTTTCCTGCTCAGCAGGGAATTCCTACTGTCCCGTTTCTTTGCTGCTTCCTCCCCCTCTTGTGATTTTCTGTTTGTTTTCCTGGTGCACTGAAGCATCCCTCAGTGGGCTGCCTGTCGCCAAAGGGTGGCTGTGTGTCTTCAGCGTCTGATCCAGCCACTGAGCGTGGTCCGTCAGCGGAGAGCAGGGCACGAGCAGCCTGGGGCTGCGGGTTGCAAGGCACTTTCGATGGTGGATCATGCTGTCAGCTGCTCTCCAGAGAGACACTGAGCTTTTGAATTGCCTTTTCACGCCACAATTTCCCCAATTAATGTGAGGCTATAATTTATCTTACCTTGTGATTGTGGACAGGAGACTAGGGGAGGCAGATTTTACTGTGACCTACTTCCCTAAACAGGCTGGGAAGGAGAGTTTTGCTTTGGCTTAGGAAAAAGGCAACGGTCGTTGTCAGAGCTTATTTATGCAGGCTTGTCTTCATCCGGAGAAAGCAGAGGGTGGTAATTCAAACTTGTGCTGGTTTCCCCATTTGCTTTACCCCATTGCACAAATGGATCTTCAAATCTACTGACCAAAGCAAGCCGTACCCTCACCAGCTCCTGTGTGACACAACCCCTGGCACAGTGCTGCAAAACAGTCATGCTCAGACTGAGTCTTAAAAGACACGCCAAGGATATGGGAGAAGAGATGGATTGCTTGGCTGCTTTTATGTAACTGATGGACAAAAAGGGAGCCTCTTAACTATATGGGTGTCTCAAAAATTAGCTTGAGTGATTTGGAATCCTTGTTAGGAAGTAGCAGATGAGTTTACAAGAGAGAGCAGGACACAAGTTTAATTTCTCATATAACATTATTGAAAGACAACTGAAGTATAAAGTTGAATTTAAAACAGAGAATAAAAAGCTCCATCTTGCCTAAATAAAACCACCTTTTAATTTTATTCTCCTTTTATATGTAAGCTAGTAAGTTCACATTATTAAAATATTTGATTTTAGAGCTGCATGCTTGTTCACAGGACATAAGATATTCTTCCTCCTAACTTAGTGGGCGATTGCACCTTTAACAAGAAACAGTTTCTGGTCCTGAATTCTGCCTTCCCTTCAAACAACTTAGTACAATTTGGAGTTTTTACACTTGGGCACAGAAACTATTCTGATCAAACTGGGGCCCTGTGTGTGACAGCCAGTGTCTGTCTCTTCCTCTGCAGCCTGTGAGTTTTACTTGCTTAAAAGGACCTCCAGGTCGTGCCAGGTGCTGGGACATCCCCAACACATTCAGCAACTTTAGCCCAGACTCTTGAGCATTCATTTTAGGTGATTTTTTCTATTTACACACTAAAATAACTGAGGTCAGAGCTGGCCCCTCTTCCCTATCAGTAAGCGATGGTGCAGAAATGCTGCAGAAGGAACCCCTTTCCTATGCCATCAAGGCAGATGTTTTTAACACGTGCCTCGTGCTGCTTTCCCAGATCCTGTTTTACTTTTTTCAGCCTGTTAGGTGGTGCCCAGAGGAACCCCATGAAAAGCCCTGCCCTGCTCCCAGCTCCCCCGCAAGGGGTGCAAACACGGGCCAGTCACCCAGTGTGCGGGTCCCGATGCCTTCCAACGAGCAGCGTGCCAGAGCAGGAGCCTGCAGACGCCTTCCCCAGGCTGTAGCACCATGCACGGGCCTCCAGCTGACCCCACATTGTACCTTTCATAGACACAGGGCTCACTTCAGCTGACTCAATATATCTGAACTGATCTTCTCAAAAATATATATATTGATTAATGAGTGAATTAAGCCATTGAATTCTGGCTCCCTGACCCCTCCAAGGTACAGCCACCGAACTGTTACACTTTTAATCATACTCTGCTCAGTTGCACATAGGAGTTCACGCGGGTGTTTGCCGTGCTTGGGGACCTACTTTGGAGTGGCGTATTTTGATTACTGTAGCGAGATGTAGTTACTTGCTTGTTTCTGACTAATACATTTCATGAATCTTCCCTGCTGTTAATAAACATAGTGGTGTTTAATTATTGAGAGATTTCATAAAAATGTTTTTGAGAAGAAGACAAATTTTGTGTTCTGACTAAATAATTAAACATTATGCAAATGTTCACAACCCCAGCATTCTGGCTATGTAAAACAATACTTGGATGATGGCCTTGTTTGCACACTGAGTTAGTATTGTGGGGCTGTAATTAGCAGCAGATATGGTATTACTGTGATGTAAAAACATAAACAGGTTCTGGTTAAACAGGACAAGCAAAAGCGTAAGGCTGAGGACCAGGCTGCAGCCACACTATGCGAGGAGAAGGTGGGATGTTTTCCCCCCAAGAACCACCTACCATGCCAGTTGTGTTCCCAGGAGGGAAGAGGTGGGGCAGTGGGCTGCCACACAGCCTGCAGCACCAGAGAGATGGGGAGGAAAGTATTTGCTTTCCGCACAGGCCCACTTCACCTGTGGCCAACATGATGCTCTCTGCCGAGTCCTTGCGTTATTCCCCCTTCAGCTCTGGCAGCCAGGGACAAAACCCGGCCCTTGATGGTTTTAGGGTGTAATTATCCATAAACAGGAGTCGTCCTGAGGCCTGACTTTGAACACGTCAGTACACATGTGCTCTGTAACTTTGGGTTAAGGTGTAATCACCTTAAAAACCAAAGGACTCTGCATGTGTCAGTCTTGCAATTTGTTACAGCTCTGTTTCTCTCAGGATAGGCACAACAGTAATAGCATGCATGACATGCAATATGCTAGTGATACAGCTATTGCAGGTGTCAAAGTCATCATCACTGATATGTTACAAACTTCAGAAAGAGTTTATTAATTGCTCAGTGTGCTTCGGCTGCCGGCGGTACTTAACAGCTTTGATCTGCTCCTGACCCCTGTTCCATTCACTCTCATTACCTGCGCGTTTGGTGGGTGGAATTAGCATTTGCCCACGCAGTTGCACAGCACGTGGGATAACACTAGGAGCTGTCGTTCTGAAAAGAGCTTTTGGGGAATAAAATACAATATCAACATTTTGCTCTTAAACTGCTGGTTTCCCTTTGTGTGCCAGGAGAGTAATCTACACACAATTGAGAGGAGGCTGAACACCTAGTTTGCATGTGGAGATGGGAATCTAAAACTTCTTTGCAATCTGTGAAGAAAGGAATACACTGCTTCATTTAAAAATGTATGTCCTCAGTGTCCTTCCTGGGGGATGGAGCTGTCTGATAGTCCCAAATCTCATCATCATTTTTGTTGCCTGTTGGAGCTGCAGCAGTGCTTAGCTTGTTGCTACTTACATGCTATTCCAGATACATGGGTAGAGCTCCTATCTGACTGAGGTTCATTTCTCTTTCTCCTAAAACCTTGGTCTAAAAAGTCCTAAGACATGGGAAATTGCACTCATTACTTCTAAATGCCATGAAGAATGCTCCTGTCCTATCTATGTTTTCCTTGCCATCTACCATCCTCCCACTGCTGCTTGGATAACTATAGGTTTGCTTTGTGGGGAGGAGATGGGATTCTAAATTGGCAGAAAGATAACGCTCAGATGAAAGAAACATCACTAAAGCCTTTAAGGCCGGTCAGAATGACATAATACAGCCTGGATCCCTGCTGTTTTAGGGGAAAGTGTGAGGTCTTTTCATTACAGCAGAGCAACAGCTCTGCTAGTTTAGATGGAAAGTGGATAATTATTTCCAGTGCTGCAGAGTTCACACACTCACAGTGATTGTCCTGACACTCGCCACGTCTCGGAGGGATACAAGTTAAGGTTAATGATACGTACTATAGGTAATTCAAGCAAGGGGGTCTAAAGGTATTATTCTCTTACTCCTTCACACCCCCACCCCCACCCCACACCCCAATCAGCTGCTGACAGAATCACTTTGGCACATACCTTGGGTTAAACGACAGCTCTATTCCTCCCTGGGCTGGATTTGAGCCCACTTGACCATGACCTGGCTGCGATGTGGAACAACATGCACAGTGAATACGCTTCTCGGGGTAAAATTTAGAAAGGCTGATGAGGAGACCAAAGCCCCCTTACCAACGATTAGGGATGCACCTAGGATCTGAACTTTTTATCCGTATCTGATGTGATGGGGCTGGACATGACTAGAAGGGCTCAAGTTGCAAGGTCATGCTTTGTCAAGCCGCTCATGAATCTGTTTCTTCTTCCCTTCATCTTAGTGTGAGCTGGTTTAACAATTCTGATTGTTCTTCACAATTTTAGTACAGGATTATGAAGGCAAAGCAGTTGGGGAAGACAGAAGAGTGTTGCAGGATCAAAGCAGGAGGTGCTGGGGTAAGGAAGGTACAAGAGCGAGGGCTGTGCCTCTTTGTCTGCTGAGGTGATGCTGATTTGAGCCTGGTAGGCCACAGCTGATGACTGCAGTGAGTGCAAATGCCCAACCATCGTCATAAGCATCAGGTTCCACATACAGTTTTGGCTGGGAATTAGTTTGCCAAGAATGAACTCAGAGGGTCATACAAATAGTGTTGTTCGTGGAGGGGCAGCCTGCTCCTTCCTTGTGAACAACCCCACCTACTAACTTCTTGCCATGAACCCCACCGTTCATTTTTTGTCAGGAGAAGGAATTTTCATCCCCTGCCCCGTGCTGCCTCTAGTGGGAGAAAACATGCACCAAGTTCATCCTTCACCAAGCGCTCCCCCTTCTACAGAGAAAGATGTCAGGTTGGCACAAGAAAGCATGGGCAGGTTTCGCCCCACTCCTCCACCTGCAGAGCCCTCACCATCACACGGTTCTTTGCAGGCTATTCACCCCCATCAGAAACAGAGCATAAAGTGAAGGGATGTGGCAGCAATCACTTTATTCCAGGTTTGGTCTGCACAGGATGCCCGGATATGACATTCAGTCAGCTGTGGAAGAAAAAGGAGGAGGAGAAGACACCCACTGACCAGACATCTCTTGCACGATGGGGCAAGAGTAGGAGGGAGCTAAAACCCAGAGTTGGGTTTTAGCCAGCGGTTTGGTGCTTGGTTTTGACTCTTAATGTCTGGTGCTAAGAAAGTGGATTAAACTATGGCCTGCACAACCCCGCCTTCCTGTGGGAAGAAGGGTTAAAGACAAAGAGCTGGGCTGGGCTAGACCAGAAGACAGGTGAGACAAAGAAAATGATGCAAAGACTAATGTGTGGCCAGCCCACTCTTTGGCAGGGGAGCCTGTGCCAGAAGTCTGGAGTATAAAGTTTTAGTCTGTGTTTCTTGGCAGTCAGAAATTTAGATTAGCATTGTTTTTGCAGATTTTAGCTCAGGTTTGACAAATCTCCATGTCTTTGGAGAATATGCTAGAGTCTTAACTGTGCTTTACTCAAGTGGGTATTTGGACATTTATAGTGAGTGGAGCTAGAAAATTTTTATAATTTGTAGCAAATCTGCACAAAATAAATCAAGAATTATACAGGAATCACTCTCAAAGCTTCATCTATCAATGAAACAATGTTCATTTTGAGGGACTTTGAGAGACCCTTCCTTCTGAAACATTTTTTACCTGTGTTGTTGACTTGGATTCTTTTCCCCTGCTGTCTGGACTTGTACTTACTTCTGCTAGAAAAAGCTACCTTCAGAAACCTAATTCAGAATTCCCTTTAACTGCACCTTCTCTGCCATCAGTGGACCAACGTAAATGAAAGGAGACATCTTAGTTTATTTTGTGTATGATGAAGATGTCCAGTTCACAAGGTGTAGTTCTCAAAATTTCCCTGAAAAATTTCCATCTTTCAAAATTAGAAGAGAGAGTACCATGAAGCAGGCACATGGAAAATAAGCTGGCAAACAAAATCCTCAATTTTGCTTGGACTATCCCTTCAACAGTAAATGTATCTGGCTGTTCTTTACGGAGGCATTGGACCTCAGCTACCATCAGCAATATTGGCACAATATGAACTTCAAGGTTGCCAGGTTTATGTTTATGTAATAGTAGGAATGCATTTAAAAACCTCTGCCTTCAGAAGGAGATGAAAAAATGTAAATGTTCATCACCTCCGAGCATATGGTAGAGGCATTTGCGGCTCAGACAGAACCTCCACAGTCAGTGAAATGACAGTGATGTGGGGGTGAGGGTAGAGAAACATGAGTTTGGAGACTGAGCTCTGTTCCTACCTCCCCGAGAGACTTCTTGGATAGATTAATTGCTCTCTCCCACCTCAGTTTTTATCTTGTTAAAGTGGACCAACAATTTACCTACTGTAAAGGATGGCACCATCACACCTGACTTCCAAATGAGACACAGCTCTGTACAGAGAAGTGGCATCACAACATGTAAGAGAAGATTATTTCATAATGTAATCACAGAAAAGGGAGAATAAAGATTACTAAATGTGGCACTTTTTCAGCTACTAAGCATTTGTATCTATAATCATATTTTAATGTAGTTTTCTACATCTCTTTATTGGTTGACTATTAGTACTACAATAGGTGCTACAGAAGCCACACATTAATATATAAACTGTACATCTATCACCTTTGTGTATAAAACAAGTTTACAGTACTACAAAACAAAAACTGTCTTTTGCAAGCTAGCTCAGCCACTGAAGCATTTATTTGTTTCAGTCTGTGCCTATAAAGCAGTAATGGGATCTGAATTTGTATGAGCATCAAACCAGTCTGTGAGATGGGAAAAACCTGTATTTTTATGCAGACACCATTTTACCTAGTCAGAAGGGGGGGATGGGAAAACTCCCCTTCCCTTTCCCATTGGAAAAGTCTCCTTCTGCCCTGCCATGGTGCCAGGTGAGGGTCTCAAGTCTTCCTGGTGCTGCACCATGACTTGAAGTCCAGCTCTCTGACACAACAACCAAGAAGGTGGTTGAAGGGGATTTTGCTTTTTCTTTCACCAGCTGTGTGCTGCAGGGATGGCTTGTGACCTTATATAGAGGACTGTCTGGGGCACAGACTGGTTGCAGGGGCATTGAGCGGCCATTGCCAATCATTCCCCGATACACACTGGGTGTGTTTATGTCCCTCTTTATTTTTATTGTTGATAAGGGAGTACAGCAAAGGCCCAGCAGAAATACAGCTTCACTGAGTGAGGTGCCCAGCTAGCATGTAGCAAAAAGGTTCGGGTCATGAAAGGCTTACAGCTGACAGAAACAAAACGGGGGTGAAATAGAGGTAGAAGCACTGAGAGCCCCAAGGTGTTTGTTAACAAACAAGGTTAGTGGCAGGCTGGGATTAAATCCTGTCTCTGAGAGAGAACTCAGTTGTCAGTCAGGAGACAGTTTTCAGATGGCCATTTTTCAGCCGCTCCATTAAGACTTTTGCTGCCACTGCCTAGCACCTTTACCTTTTTTTGCATCTTTCCTAGTGCCTGGGAAAGCCAGAATATGAGCATGGTGAAACGTAAGAATAACAACACTATCATACTTATGAATGAGTCAGGAAAAGTGCCCGGACAAAACAAACTCCAAGTCTGATGAGTGGCAACAACTGCACAGCCCTACAGGATTTGGCTGCCCAGGAGTGCCACAGAGTCACTGCAGCATCCGTGAAATTATGGCAGGCCTGGAGTGTCTTTTGGGACTTTGTCTTTACTCTGACATTTAGGTAATACCTTAGCAAAAACCTCCAGCATGAAATATTATGCATTTATCTTTTGTGGTTTTTATCCTGCTGGTACAGAGTAGCAAGTTCCTTGGTCTTTTTTTCTCAGCAACCAAAGATGGAACACTAAGGATTTAAACTTCCCATATTTAAAAAAAGAATTCTTCCCCCAAGACCCGCCCATTATGGTTGTTACAGCATTTGCACCTTAACACTTGCATTTAAAAAAGAAGTGTTCGGAAGTGCTTAATCTTCTCCAGTTTCAAATTGATACTCCAGTTCAGCAGCAGAGGCAGCAGGATGAAAGAATAACTTGGCAGGAAGAAAGAGTTCAGAAATTTGCCGGCATTAAATATTTTTCAGGCCTGAAAGGGAGCTGCCACCCTCACATGTAAGTGACATTTTAGTGTGTCAGCCAAACAGCCCCAGCTCCTTTCCTCTAGCAGCTGCAGCATTTCCCCCCACTGTGCCACTTTTTCCATGCATCAAGCAGCAGAATATGCCAAGAGGCATTTGGTTATTATGATGTAGTAGGTCAGATGAGGGCAGTGTTAAATTTCTTTTTTTGTCTTGAACTTTGCATTCCTTCTCAGGAAACTAAATTCAGGGGAAGATGTCAGAAGAAGTGGGAAACAACCACATTACACTTACTCTATTGTTTGGGGAAGTTAATAGTTAATTGGATACTGTCAAGGTCCAGTTGATAAACCTTCCTAATGCAAACATACAGTGAAAGAAAAAAAAGTAGGAAGGCTCAGACAGTCCTCGTGAAATCACTGTCATTAAACTCATCTTGTAACAGAGTCTTTTTCACAGCAGACTAAGCTCTCCTGACAAAAGGACTTTTATGTGAAAATATCTCCACAAGGTTGTGGGTTTTTTTTCCGGCACAGAAATGCAAAAATTCATATCCCTAAGCAACACTAATCTATTAGAGGCAAACAATGGTGGCTCTAATGCTTTTAGCTTGTTGGGAACTCTACAGGAAATTCTGCCATAGATGTGTGTGTGTCTGTCTCTGTGTGTCTGTGTGTGAGGACATGCATGCACTAATTTTTGTTTGAAAGTTATCATGCTGAATTTGTTTTTTCAATAAAAAAATCCACTTCATTCCACTTCTTTATAAACTGGAGGACTGAAGCATACATTTACATAATAAGTTCTCACCACTCAATGAATAAAATCACAGAACAGCCTGGGTGTCAAGACCTTGCAAACTTCTCCTGAGCTTCTTTTTTGCACGTTGCCTGAGTTGTCGCCGGCCCCTCCTTGCAAGGTTTGAGAAAGCCAGAAAAATCACTGTGGGCTACTATGCAGGTACCTGAATGTGTAAAAATACTGTAACATATTTAAGCATTGGTTAAAAAAAAAAACCACACCAAACCTGTGGAGATTTGTTAAATGTCACTTTTCAAACAGAGTAACTAGCAAGGTTCTTCCACAGCTTCTAAAATTCTAGTGTAGAACTATCCCACATAAGAGCCTTAACTGAAGTGTAAGGGCATGCTGTAGACTTCGTCTAAATTACGTGGAAGATGAGAAAAAAGGAGAAGCAATTGAATCAATCAAAAGATTGAACGTGGCTAACACTTGGTGTTGGCACTACACGGCAAGAGCACAGCTCTTGTGAGGTAGATAGGATCCTCCCCTGAACTGAGGGTGCTATTTGATTTTAATGGGAGCTTTCAGGCTCCCAAACATGCATAAAATTCCTGGAACACGTGAAACAAACCACTGAAGATAGGTGATTATTTACAGAACAGAAACATCACAACCCTAAATAACGAACCCATAGAGTAAAGCTGCCACTGACTTTCTTTCACTGGCTGCACAACACAGCAGTAATGACCCTCCAGAGGAAAGTGAGTTCATTTTCACACCTCCAAAGCTGTACCTGTTTAACAGCCCCCAGGGAGCACAAATGCCACTGCAACGTGAACGCCCTCCCCAGAGCCACACTTACGAGCGGCACAAAGGACAGAGGGTTCAATTAAGTGGTGTGAAGCAACAAGCTGCTCTTTAATTTGAACAGCTCTCCATACAGGCTCGAGGAGATCATTAGTGGAGTATGAACTCGGTGAAACCCATGACTCTTTGACATTTTGTCACAGGGGAACAAGCACATCACCCAGGGCACAAATACATGTGATTTGCTTGGCACTGACAGGCAGTTCAAGGTATGTTCTGCGGAGCTCAACTTCCCTTCGGGAGTACAGCCACATCCTCAGACAGCAGACCAAGGGCTTGACCCTGAAGTCCCCAGGGAGAGCCAAGTCCAGCACGGCCCTGCTGCAGCTGACTACGGGGCAACAAGTAACCAAGTGCCGGGGCAACTAAGCCTTTTCTTGGGACTCTTACAGAGCAATAAACCCCAGAAGGCACAGCCTAAGAAGGGGACACACAGGGAATAAAGAGAAGCGCTGCTAAAAGGAAACATCCCCAGCTCCCGCCGCTGCTACTGAGGAAGGCCTCGCGAGACCGAGCCATTTATAGCGACGTCCGACGAGAGGGACAGGCCGCCCAGCCAATGAGAAGCACTCCCCTACGCGGCGCCCATTGGCTGGCGGCGGGAGGGCGCCCGGCCGGTGGGCGGGGTGTCCGCGGCGGTGGGC
>NW_020799091.1:69230847-69233903 GCF_003259725.1 Athene cunicularia
CTCTCGGCACCCTCCGGAGCGGGTGGGCAGTGGAGGCGCTTCTCCTCCCGGCGCCACGGGCGCTCTGCGGTGTCGCTGGAGGGCGGTCGGGAGGCTGGGGGCCGTCCTGCTCCCCCATCCGCATGCAGTGCCCCCTTCTTCGCTCGCATGCACCTGCGTGGTGGCACTGGTGTGGGGAGCGCTGGCGGCTCCTTCGCAGGACTTGCCGCTACCTCCTTCCCTACGCCCTGCGCTGGGACTGCCGGCGGGGCGTGTGGAGAGCGGCGCTGGGGTCCGGGGCAAAGCGGGGCTGCTCCCCCTCCGTCTGGGGAGACCCCGCTTTGCACCCTTCCTCCTTCTCCTCCCTGCGTGCCGGCAGCCCGAGGGGCGTTCGGCAGAGTTTGCAGTTTCCTGTCCCTCTTCCTTCCCCCCCGTCCGCCTCCCACCTCGCTCCGGTGCACCGGGCGCCGCGCAGCAACCCGGACCGGCGCTCTCCCTCCCCTTCGTCTCCGTCAGCTCTCGCCCTCTGCCGCCCGGCAGAGCTGGGGGCGGCCGGTGCGTATCTCACCGCCTGTTTTTTCCCCTTCCTCGACTAAATAAGCCACGGCCGGGGCAGAGGCGCCGCGGGGAAGGTCCCAACTAACTCGGGACGGTTTCCGCGGAGGCAGCGGCTCCTCCTTCGCCGGGTCTGAGGGAACCGGGCTGCGAAATGGCAGGGCGGCGGCGAGCCTGAGGTAACGGCCCTTAACGGCGCCGGGTGACGGCGCCCAGCCGCGCGCCGCGGGGTTTGCTGAAGCGTTTCGGTGGAAATAAGGTGGAAACCCCCCTGTTCAGCAAATCTCCGCCTTTTTCCTTCTCCTTGTCTTCTGATCGCGGAGCCTTCTCCCGTGCCTTAAAGAACAACCGTTTAAATGCAGCTTTGCTGCCGCGGTAGGTTGGTTTTGCACCTCCGAAGTCTGGCACTCTCGGTGCTGTGATCCTGCACCATCTAACCCTCCAGCAACTATGTGAAGAGCCTCTGCAGGGGCATTGGAGTGTATCAGGCTTTACGCTTTGCAGTTGGAAATCGGCTTTGTACGTGTTTTGGGAATGTCTGAATAGATAAAGAAACTTCTTGGGTTATTTAAGACCCGTGATTCAGTAGGATGCTGCTCAGCACCTGAGAGGTGCCAGGTACCTTCAGTACCCATGGCCTTCAGCATCTAGCAGGGTCATTTCTGTCAGTCTGCAGTGGGAAAGGTTCAGGTCATAAGTGTGTTGGAAAATTTCATAGGCTTTGTCTAGTTATACCCTGTCATAACATCGGCTCAAACTGGATTACTCCTCGGTTAAATTTGTTTAGTTTGTGTTGTAAATTATTGAACAAACCTAAAGTGACCACCTGGGGGTTAAATAATTTATGTGCACTGACACATGGGTTTCTCCTGGTTTAACTGTCTGCATTTTTAAAAGCTGGAACCCTTCTGGTTCATGCATGGCCTTGATGTATGCAGTTTGATATAGTGAAATGCTTGAATAATCATCTAAGTACTGCTGAGCTGTAGCTGAGCTGATGGTGCCTGTGCTAAGAGGAGTGGTTACGACACCAGAAGAGAAGGATGAAAGCAGAACCAGCCAACTCAAACCCATGATAATTATTAATTTGACACAATTTTGTGCATACTGACTGCTAATTGATTCATGTTGCTACTGTTTGTTTATTTTTTTGTTTTCTGAATTCTTTCAGGCTGATTTTCTTTTTTGTGCATTCAAATAGCACAGTGAGAAGCTCTGATCACAACATCTTGGTTTTATTGCAGCAAATGTAAAAATGATGCCCACATTTTCTGGCAAGGCAGGCAGATCGCTTTCCTTGCATTATCAGCTGATATTTTTACTCCTCTGGTTGCCCTCTCTTATTTGCATGTTGGACCAGCTGTCTGTTGCCCCCAGTGGGATAATCTCTAGCTTGCAGCCTGGTCCTTTGTGCACACCTGAGCTGCTCCAGAGAGATCTGACTGCTGCTAAAATAACGGTAAAGGTAGATTACAGTTTAGGCATCCTTGCTTCAGAGCCACGTTAGCTGTGTTAAACTTAGTGTCATTGACCTTGTTGGTATCCTAGTCACTTATTCTGGTAGTCTGGGTATCACCTGAACTTCCTAAATTAATGCAGACAGGCCTATAAAAGCTTGGGGTTTTGAGATCTTTGCCTCTCCCTGCTATTAAAGTTCACCCAGACTTTTATCTCCTCACCTAATTGCTATTGTATACCCTTCTGCTTTTATTGCATTCATCTCCTATTCAAAGTGCCAGTGCTGATGGTGTTTCTTGGGATGCCGTGCTCTCTCTCTGTTAGCTTTCTATAGGTCTCTCAGTTGTCTTTATCTTTCAATGTGTTGAATTCAGGTTTCTCGTATCGTAAGGCCTTTCACAGTTCTTTCTATTCCTGCTCATTATTTTGTGTCTTACTGAATTTTACCATTCACTTTGTCTGCTTCCTGTGTACTTGCGTTTGTCTGCTTCCTCGTAGGTACTATGTGATTTCTGAGTTAATGTTTAAAGCCACAAACCCATCTGTGTGTAAAGTTCCTCAAAACAAAGCATGTTACTAACACTGTATGTGAGGTAATCCTGCAGTCTGAAGATAAACTCTCTGCAACCTGGATGTTGTGACTAAGATTTGAACACAAGAGCATGTAGTTCTGCAGCGTTTTTGTTCTATTCTGTTAATTTGTTAACCATGCCGGTTTGCTATGTCTTGTTTTGCAAGCTCTTTGGTAAAGGTAGTGTGTGCTGCAATATGAGTTTGGGAAGAGTAGTTCATATTTGACTAGAATCTCTTGGTACCATAATAATAAAAAGTATCTTTTCCCTGTTGTTCTAAGTGCACCCAGGCAAGAGTGACAGATTGCTTTTGAGGAAAATTCAGAGCAAATTATTTATTGCTGGGTAACATACTTGTATCAGATGTAGTTTACAGTGGGGAAAAACTGTCAGTGCATTAAAAGAATATTAAATTAATTAGTTAATATTTGAACTACTGTAAAGGATTATTTAGCGCTTTACAAACAAATCTGCCCCCCCCCCTCCCCCCCC
>NW_020799091.1:69233953-69318637 GCF_003259725.1 Athene cunicularia
TATAGGTCCTCATCGCTAATAGAACATAAACAAGTGTGATGCTGAAATGAGATGAGGCTCCGAAATGGAACTGTGGCCACCGTGTTAGTTTTCATCACTACTTTCCTCAGTTTGTCCTGGTATACTGCATGGCAAAATGGGAAAGGTAAGTAAGAGACTCTGTCATGTGGCTGTATGGCAGAGGAATGAATAGCACAAGCACGTGCACTGCTGCTGTAGGTTGGCAATCTGTAAATTGCCTATTGACTAGCTCTGCTCCAGAAGCCTTGGTGAGGAGTAAACACCTGCTAGTAGGTTCAGGAACATTAACTTAGATTGAAGATTCAGGAAAATTAACTTAGAGTGAGCCTGATTTAAAAAGAAAAAGAAAAAAAAAAGGACCTCAAGAAAAATAAATGCTGCTGTTGGAGGAAGGGGTTGGTCCAAGCTGAATAGTTGTGTTTAGTTTTGGGTTTTTTCCTGGTTTATAGTTGTTGGAAAAACATATGGTCTCTCACTGGTTTTTTTTTGTCGTGTTGGGTTTGTTCTTTTTTTGTTGTTATTGTAACATATGGCCAATGGACATGGCTGGAGAATGTTATTTTTGGTGCTGCTTTCTGTCTTCCCTGATGATTCAGTGATGGCAGTGGCAAACAACAAATTGAAAGACTTTTCTTGCTGTCTTTGAATAAAATGTAAAATATTTCTTGTCAGAGTATGATACAAGAAATAAACTAATACAAGCAAATTGACCAGGTAATTGGAAATAATAACATGAGCAATCTCATGAAAAAAATCAAGTAACTATTGTGTGTAATGGATTTTTAGTTTTTCATTTATCTTTGTTGATCTTATTATGCTCCATGTGAACCGTGGCAAATTCAGCTTTTCTGAGGGTCAGGACCGTTTTCTGCAAGTAAGATGTTTCAGTTTTGTCCTTCAGTAAAGCAAATAAACTTGTGCAGCAATGGTTTCTAGAAGAAGAAAGGTTGTATGTTGTTTTTTTCTTTAGAAACATGTGATTTCTTGAAAAAGAGTAGACTATGTCCTTCAAAGATAAAGTAATTTTAAAACATATATTCTATCTTAAGTGAGACTGCTACACAGTTTGTTCTGAATGTTGTGCTGACAATATTGTCCTTAGTTATGCCTTGGGTCCAATAAGAGGAAGTTGAGGTTTTCCAGGAATACTGTCTGTTGCAGCACAGCCAACTTGTAACCCTTATGTAAGTATAAAAGAAGCAGATGAGTTCTGTGGTCTATTGGATTTTTTTTTTTCCCAGTGGGCACTTGTCGGAGAAGCAGATGCTCTGTGGTGTGATCTTGGCTGTAGCAGTTGGTCGGTAAGCTAGCTGTCTGAATCTAAGCAGCAGGTTCTCAAAGTTGTGGCAGTATATGGATCTTTTAATTGGACAACAAAAGTGTAGATGTGCCAAAGACTGACAAAAAAAAAAGGGATATTTGAATAGCCTTGCAAGTAGTATTTTCTTCATTTTGGCTAATACCACATTCTCTAGTTAGATTTTGTGTTACTGATTAATTTCTTGCTGAAGAACCTCACAAGAATTTTGCTTTCAGTTCAGCAAAGAGAATTTCATACTTATTTCTCACGCTTTTTTTCTTTGTTACTTGACATATGACTTACAAGTCTTGTTCTTTTTTGTTAAAGTGTTACACAAAGAAAAGTAACCATTAAAAGAAACTGACAAAAATCTGCCATTTGGAGAGTGCTAGTATATATAGCACTTGGTGACAATTTAAGCTTCTGTTGGTCAGACTGCTCTGTGGTTTTTGATACTTTTTTTTTTCCCCATCTGAATGCTTAGAATCCATACTTTCTTAATGTTGTTACAAAAGTTCCGCATTTATCTTCTTCCAGATCTTGCTGTTGAGCATTAAGATGGTAATTTGTTACATAAAAATCATTGTAACTAGACATTAGTAATGTGTATCATAAATCAGATATGAAACTACAGCCTAGATGATTTGCTCTTAAGGTGTTGCTTCAAGAGAAACTTATACGTAGAATATTGTCTTTTAAGTTTTATTTTACTTCTTAATTTATATTTAGCATTTTATTAATTTGCACAGGTTGTCTAAAACTGAAACAGGTTTGAGTTCATTTAGTAGCATGTCTCTTCAGAGACATTTCTGCACCAATGGAAAAGGATCAGAAACTGATGATATGTATGAAGGTTTGGGTTTTTTTTTTCAAGTTTGATATCATTTTATGTTTATTTAGTAGGCCTTGCAGGATGAAAATGATAACATTTTCATTACAAATTACTGAGTGGCTCAATTAGAAGCAAATGTAGTGCTTGTTGTTCCCATTCACTGAAAGGTTATACGGTGTCACATACTCTGATCATCATCTTTTGGTTTTTATTAAATTTATATGTCATGCACTAGATTTCTGTAGGTATTTGTCAGTCTTTGGACAGCAAAGTAAATCAACATTTGGAAAGAAAATATTTACATTTTAAACAGGGCAAAGCAAAACCCCAAACTGCTAGCTTCTCAGTGATAACTAAAACAAATTTTGCTTTTTAAAAGCAGAAGCATAGTACCTTGTTTCTAACAACCCTAATCCAGTCTTCAAGTGATTAATTTTAATTGAGGAACTAAGATCTTAGATAATTGTCACTTAAAATGCTGAACCATTCGTAGAATAGCAATGAGGCTGGAATGATGTGATGTCTTTGTAGATCATGTCTTCCTCTAGTAAATATACCTAGTCCCGGTCTGTGCAGGATAGGATTTAGACACTTCAAAGTGGTACAGACTTTGGTACTTGTTTAAAGTGCAAAAATTTGTCTCTTCAAGAACGGTGCTTTACAAACTTCAAGTATATGCTAAAAAGTTGTCAGGAGCTGAAGGAAATACTCTGTCTGAAGTGCCATCACTGGAAACAGCATGGCTTTATCTTCCCCAGTGGTCTGATGATCATAAAATCACAGAATGGTTTGGATTGGAAGGGACTTTAAGGATCACGTAGTTCCACCCCCCCTGCCCTAGGCAGGGACACCTTCCACTAGACCAGGCTGCTCAAAGCCCCATCCAACCTGGCCTGGAACACTGCCAGGGAGGGGGCAGCCACAGCTGCTCTGGGCAGCCTGTGCCAGTGTCTCACCACCCTCACAGTAACGAATTTCTGCCTTATATCTAATGTAAATCTACCCTCTTTCAGTTTAAAACTGTTACCCCTGGTCCTATCCCTACACTCCCTGATAACGAGTCCCTCTCCATCTTCCCTGTAGGCCCCCTTTAAGTACTGGAAGGCTGATATAAGGTGTCCCCAGAGCCTTCTCTAGGCTGAACACCAACTCTCTCAACCTGTCCTCATAGGGAAGGTTCTCCAGTCCCCTGATCATCCTCATGGCGTCTTCTGGACTTGGTCCAACAGGTCCATGTCCTTCTTATGTGGGGGCCCCAGAGCTTGACACAGAACTGCAGGTGGGGTTACATGAGGGCAGAGCAGAGGGGGAGAATCACCTCTGTCGACCTGCTGGCCGCACTTGTCTTGGTGTAGCCCAGGATGCAGTTGTCTTTCAGGGCTGCGAGCGCACACTGATGGTTCATATTCAGTTTTCCATCCACCAGCACCACCAAGTACTTCTCTGCAGGATTGCTCCTAATCCACTCCTCGCCCAGACTGGATTTGCGCATAGGATTATCGCAACCCGTGTGCAGGACCTTGCACTTGGCCTTGTTGAACTTCATGAGGTTTTCACAGGCTCATCTCTCTAGCCTGTCAAGGTCTCTCTGGATGGCATAGCTTCTCTCCAGCATATACCACACAGCTTGGTGCCGTCGGTGAAATTGTTGAGGGTGCATTCAATCCCACTCTCCATGTCGCCGACAAAGAAGTTAAACAGTGCTGCTCCCAACACTGACCCCTGAGGAACACCATTCATCACTGCTCTCTGCTTGTGCTTCAAGCTGTTGACTGCAACTCTTTGATTGTGACCATCCAGCCAATTCCTTATCCACTGAGTAGTCCATCTGTCAGATCCATGTCTCTCCCATTTAGAGAGAAGGATGTCATGCGGGACAGTATCAAGTGCTTTGCACAAGTCCAGGCAGATGATGTATATAGACTTTCATGGGGGCAGGTATTGCTGTTTGGATGAAATGGCCAATCACTGTGTGTGAAGAAGGTTGACTGAAGTACCTCTGGTTGTTAGAGTCTTCAAAATTAAGTCAAGATCTTCGTAATGTTCTGGACCGCATACAATGTCTGGAAGTGCTGGAGTTGTAAGGAAGCAGTACTGTTGGGATTCTAGAGGGCTTTCTGCGAGAGAATGGCCATGTGAGCAATCCTGCGTGAGAACAAGACTGATAAGAGCCTCAGCCGAGCAAGAATGCAATAAGGATGTAACCCTGAATGAGAGGGGAGAAACTCGACGAGACAAACAACCCCTGGAAGGGGTTGGGATGGAAGAGGAAGTTCCACAAGGCAGGAAGCCTGGCAAGGCTGATGTGGCACTTTTTATCCAATCATAAGAAGGTTTAAAGCGTGGGCTAAGTTAACTGTCCAGTCTTGAGGACTTGTACTGCATGTTACTCCCATGTGCAGGAGAACATTATAAAAGGGCTTTTTTAGTTGTAATAAACGGGCATTGCTTGATCACATTGGTCGTGTGCGTGCTCAGCTCTCCTGCAGCAGTACGAGCCCTGAATACACCTGGGAAAGGCCTCTACTGTGAGATCCATGAGCAAGAGTTGTAAGACTGCTTTCTAGGAGTTAAAAATATACTATGGTTAGTGCAAATGAGGTAGATGTTGGAAATCAAATCTTAGCAAAATGCAGGTTACTTTGGTGCACAGAAGAAACACTTTGAAAGGATGTGCAGTCATTTCACATAGTCAGTTCAGTTTAACATGTCCTTGAATTCTTCCTGAGCTCTTGCTCAAGTGATAACTTTATGCTTAACATCATCTCTTCTGACTGAATCACTCTTTCTGGTTCTACTGACCTGCTCAGGTTCACAGGTTTTCACCACCTCATTTGTGAGCTACAGAAATGCGGTAGTTTTTTTTAATTCTAAAGGCACCGCTCGTAAGAAGATCTAACTAATACAAACCAGCACTGTGTACCTATGACACCAGTCACAAAAATTGTGTCAAAGCTGTGGTGCACTATGTAGAGGACGTACTTCTGGTACTTTGATCTTTAATGTGACTAGTGGTCTGAGTACATAATGTTTCAGGAAGAGCATTGTGCTCCATAGTGCTCAAGAACCTCCTTTTCTTGGGTCAGCAAACTTCCTGGTGCCTGCCACCAGCATGGAAATTAGGAAGGAAGGTAAATAACTTTACTGATTAGGGCAGGTGTGGTAGGATGAAATTCCTTATCAAAGCATTCATCAACATCATCACTTGCTTCCCATGTTGAAGTCCTACTCTGATCCTGCTGCCTTTGATTAAAAAAAAAAAAAAAAAGGCAGTTTTAAGTATGCGTGCTTTGTTCTTGGTGAAAGGCAGTAGTTGGCAGTGTCTTGTATCATTTGGCTATTTGTATGGAATATGTATTGTGAAAATCTGATGCAGCATAACCCTTCAGGATTGTCTAAACTATGTGGCTTTCAAATCAATCTGAAACTAGTAGCATATGTCATCTTTTTCCAATGTAAAACATTCTTCTTTAATGATGAATTAGTTGAAAAGCTTCTGGTTTTTAGTTCATCCAAGGGTGGTGTTGTAACTGTAGGATATCCTCCCTGTATGAGGATGGCTTATTTTAGTACACTGATTTAAATTCACACAAGAAGACCTCCAAGAGGACTTTTACTTTCAAGATACTTAACTAGCTGCTTAGTTTGCTGAATTTTCACTATACTTAAGTAAAAATGGCTGGAGGTGCTTTTTTGTTTTAAGCATGACATTTTCTGTCATTTGCAGAGAAAATGGCCTGGGCTGTATAATACAACAGTTGTCTTTCTTCTCCAGCTGTTTTCATAAAATTAGAATTGCCATGCTGTTTCTCAGTCACAATAATTGTAAGTGCTGAAAAATATCTAAACTTAACAACAAGCATAAGAAAGTCTAACTGAGACTAAACCAAAAAGCCTTGGCCAATGGTGGAAAATTTTGGACTAAGAACCAGGCATATTAATTCCCAGAGGAAGAAGAGTCCTACAGAACCGTGTGGGAAACAGGGCAAGGAGGACAGGAGATGGAGTGATATATATAGAGAAAGATATATATTTTTTTTTCCCTTGGCAGTGGTTATGCAAATATTCTCTTTAAAAATAGATCAGAAATCTGAGAGATGCATGCTAGTATTTTGCAACCATAACCCACCTTAGTTTATGCTTTGATCTGAAGAGAAGCTGTTATTCTAGTAAATGCTGATTACAGTGTTCTGTCTGCATGTTCTGATTTTCAGAGTTATGTGCTGATTTCCTACTAATGTGAATTAAAACTGACCAAGCAAAAAGTTAAATGGACTAGAAACTGGGAAGAGTGGAAGCAGTAGAAGGGAAGGGAAGGGACGGGATGGGATGCTGAAGTAGAAAGTGCTTATAACAATTTATGACAGTTTGTTCAGAGAAGGAAGATCTTACTTTCTTTTCTGTTAGAATGAAGGGAAGTGTTGGTTTCCTTTGGAAATTCTGTTGCAGATCTTCTAGGAGCTGAAATTAAAGGAAATGGGAGTTTCCTTTTTCAACACCATCACATGAATATTACTCTAGTGTTTTATCCAAAATACAGTTCAAGCTTGGTTTCCAAAACTGTCAAGTTGGCATATAGCTTATCGATATTAAAAATATGAGTTGATTTCATTAAAGCCTATCAGGAATGTAGGTTTGGAATGATTACTGAGAGTCCTGTGCAGATAGTGAACTTGCTGTCCCAGGTGAGTCAAGCAGAAGAGGTATATATATCCCAGCTGTTCAGGTGGGCAGTGGTTAAGTCTGCAGTATCTTTGTGTCCACCTTGTGCCTGTTGCAGCAGAACTCTCACACCAATGATTTTGGTGAGCTGCAGTGGAAAGGATTGCAACCAAAGGGGCTTCTGCAGCACTGCCTTGTCCCCTTGATTTTTTTGTAAACTTCTAGCTAGGTTAGCTTGGCAGTTTATGGGATTCTAAAACTTGGTTGCTACCAGAGTGTTTAATGTGACCAGACTCAACGTCTTGAGGTACTGCTCTTGATTGTGGCCCAGTCCTCAGAGTTGGGGAAAGGCAATACTTTTGTGCAATGTGGCTTCTCTTAATACTTCTTCAGCCTGAGTCTTCCATGTTTGCATGACTTCTCCAAAACACTGGTTGCCGCTCCCATGCTGACACTGTCATGTGAGTAGTTTAGCCAACCCAGGAAAGTTGCATCTGACACAGCTGCTCATACCCTACTGTAAATGTATCTACTAAGAAACCTTTTCAATGGATTGTAAGCCAGTGTGTATTTATCTTCTTGCTAGTAACCATCTTCCTAGAGTAGTTACAGTGGATACATGGTCAAATTTTTAACACTGATCAAGAGGGCTTTGCAATGATCTGTCCTGGTTTTGGTGGTGGTTGATATTTTCCTTAGTGGATCTGGGTGATGAGAGGAAGAGATTTTTTACTAAATTTCAAACAGCAACATGCTGGGAGGGGCAGCGAAGGTAGGCAGAGAGTTTGAAGGTAAAAATAACTTTAAAAAATTGGAGATATAGTCATGAAGGGGGGGTAAATGGAGAGTTAAAGGTAGGTGAAAGTGCCCCGGACAAAAGTGCAGTAAAGCAGAAGACAATCAAATGTATACATAAATGGGAAAGAAATATGGTGTTAGGATTCTAGTTAGGAATGGTAGTTGACTGTAAATCACATACTAAGCATGTGTTGTCATGTTATTGCAGAAAACAGAAGAGATTGAACAGTTAAGGAAGTAAAGTAGTATTGAAGTCTACTACTTCAGCAAGACAAAAGAAATCTTCTTTCTGCTCTGCTTGGCATTGTTTTCACTTCTGGATGGTGCACTGCAAAGCGGTTAGATTTATTAGATGGGTTTCAAAGGAGCAACAAGTGATCCAAGATCTAGAAAATCTGCACTGTAAGGGAAGAGTCAGTGTCCTGACATTCCTTAGCTTAAAGAGAGGTGTGAGAAGAGAGACAGGAAGATAATTTTTCAAATATTTCAGAAGTTCTTGCAAAAAATAAAAAGGACATAATCTATTGTTTGTGGCCATAGTGAATAACAGGATATAAGGGACTGAAATTAAAAGGGAAGAACAAGGTTAGGTAGTGGAAATTTATTTTTTTTAGTGCAAGTATAGTTATGTACTGGAGTAGATCATCGGGAGGAGCAAAGAATTTCTGTGTAGGCGATTTCAAGAACAAGTTAAACCAGCGATGCCAAGTAAAATACACCAGTACCATGTTTGGTACCAATAGAGATTTGGGCTAGCACAGAAAGAGTGAGTTACACTGGGTTTTAAAGTCACTATGACACTCCCCAAAAAAGTCTTAGATAGGGAAGACCTACAGCTGGCAGGGGTGATCTAGCTTTGAACTAGCTATCTTGCTGAAATTATTTTTTTAGTGGGGGGTTGGACTAGATGACCCTTAGAAGTCCCATCTAACCAAAATTATGCTAGGTATTCTTGACCTTTGCCAAGTTTATCTCTTCTTGTGCCAAGAAGGACATGCTAGTGCATTTCATTATTCAATAATATTGATGTTTGCATGAGGTGTGTGTTGCCCTTTATTATCATAAAATTTGATGCCTTAAAATACATAAAATGTTTGTATTTTAGCAGATTCACATAACTCTTTATTGTTAATGTCCACAGCCATTTCTATAGCTAGGAAGTGAAATATAGTGGAAATAATGTGTTAGAAATCTTTAAAAGTGTCTTGTTTTTATTTTCAAGTGTGGGTTGTTGTTTTTTTTCTTTTTTCCTTCCACATTTCCATGATTTGGAGTAGTATCTCATTTATTAACCTTATTTCTGCTGTGTAATCGTGACTTTATTTGCTGCCTGGATAACAAAAAAGCTTTCTCCATTATTGATACAATCTTTCAGATTAGAATTCTAGAAATTGTTTCTTTTTAGGATAAGACACTGACAAGTCTATAATTCAGTTTTGTTTATAATGCACTATGTTTTGTTTTCCTGAACATGGTAGAAAGTGAATGGAAAGTGGTTTCCTTGCTCACAGTGCAAGGCTTTATGCCAAGTAGTCTCTGTCTAAAAAGCAATTACTCTACAGTATTTTAGAGCTGTACTTCCAGTTGCTTTTCTGGTTGTCTCCTTGGCTTTTGCACAGTTTTCTGTCTATTCCTGTGGATGCTTCCCACATCTGTGCCACCCATCTATCTAACAGTAAACAACAGAAACCCTATTTTTGCTCGTGGCAGTCTCTAATTTTACTAATTTATGCTCAAAAATAATTTAAGAGTTTCCTATGCTTATCAAGCATAAATGTGGCTATGTATCCTGCAGATACATCATTATCTTACATATCAGTGCCATGAACAACAGGTAAGTTTCCTCAGACAGTTCAGAGATGGGCTGAAATAAATCTTTTTATCATTACAAATGACTAGTAAAGCAGTTGTGCAAATAAACAGCCCTCACTCATACTTAGTTGCACAGCCCCTAGAGACAAACTGTGGAGGTACTGTTGGAGAGAGATTTGAATGAAATGTGATCCCATCACATTTGACTAACAAGGTGGTTGTTAATTTGTAGCAATATGGGAGCATGGTCAGGCTTTGATCCTGAGTTGTTTTCAAGGAGGACAAGTTAAATATGTTCTCAGAAACAGAGCTTGTTCGACACAGTTGTCCAAGCACAGAGAAATAAGGAGCATCAGGAACCCCAACCCACCAGCATGTGTGGAAACAATAATCAAACTTATGCAATGGCTTGAATTTTGTGCCCAAGCTAATAAGACTTTCTAAAAGTTTGAGCTCTTAGAACAGAGTTGTTAATTATGAGATGGTGGCACTTCCAACCAGTTACCTTTTGATAGATGAATTTTATTCTAATATATTAAAATGTTACAACATTTGGCTGTGGATCTACCATTACTAATCTCATTTTAATTTAGGAAGCTAGTTTTTCTTGCTGTAGTTCCTGGCTTGTATGTGTATGTTTCACTGGTTTCTGAGAGGAGGGAGAGGAATGGTTTAAAAGTAAGAGCATCTTAATTTACAGGTACAGAAACTCACAGTTAGTTACAATTCTGTAGTGGTAACAAATCATGTTCAAGTATTTGGAAGCTTTCAGGGTGTCAGAACTGAATGGTTGCTTTTTCTTTCTGGGTCATGGTTCTACTTTCCTTTGTGCTTTGTCTCCTTGCCACGTTGGACTGTAGGTGAGTTAGTCTGATAATACACAGCATTTTAACTCTCAAAGTCTGAGCCTTGAATGTGCAATAGTGCGTGTGTATTATGTGATGATTCTTTGAGAAGGTTTGGAATATGTACATCTGGGTTTTCCTGGATGTGACTGCTTTTTATTCACAGAAATTTTGCCTGGGCAGAAATCCTTCAGGTGCAGAGCCTGTTAGCCCCAGATGGGTGGATGCTGCTGCACAGGCATCCTGTTGCTGACCAGGTTACTGCGTGACCAGAAATCCCAATTGTGTACACAGAAATTGTTTAAGTGTGCACAGTAAGTGGCACCTTTGGGAAGTTTTATGTCGGTGTGTATCTGTGACAAGTATTTGCTGAGCAATTGTGCAATAGTCCATGTGCTTTTGGGATGTGTGAGAAGGTTCAACCACTCACTGCCCTGTTGGTTGGCATATATGCTGAGTCACATTCTGGAGGATGTGTAAGGGTGCATGTGTTGTAGAGTTTGTGTGGAAGCATCAGGGTTAAACATTTTTTCTTTGCACGGGGAGCTTCTGTATAGAAATAGGGGAGACCTTTCTGAAACTCCCATGTGTAGACACGTGATGGTAGAATAACCATTTTCTGATGTAAATGGGACACGCATTCATAGGTAGAGATGACCTAAAAAGGTCAGGGCTCATTTTCCCTTGTTCTTCTCCTCCACACTGCTTTACTGAGAAGGCAATTGTATACAATAAAAATGCAATTTCATATTATATGGAAACACTGAAGAAGAGACTGATGTTTTGCCCTGCATTTGTAAAATGTTGCTTTAAACCTGACTGTTCTTAACTTAGTTTGATAAAGTTTTAAACTTGGAATGAGCTATAACTCAATGGAGCACTTTTCTCTTTCTCTTGTATTTTGGGGATCCAGAGGTGAGTTGCATTGGCTTTTGTGGTTTTAGCTATGTGTAGATTGCAGTGATCAAAGACTTGAATTAGGTGAAGTTGAAAATTTGTCCTCATGCAGGAAAAAATTGATGCTAGGACATTCACAAATGTGAATGTACCCATGGCTTTTAAGCTGTTCTCCAATGCAGTCATAATGATAAACTAATGACTTGGAAAATAAACATGGGATAGATGTGGTTAACTCGTTTTGGTTTGTTGTTTTGGTTTGTTTGTTTTTTTTTTTCCCCAAAAGTTGAAATGTCACTTCAGCTTCATTTGCCCTAAGATACGATGATGTATCATCTTTTTCACTGTGTCACTCCTTCATTAAACTTTTAGTCTGTCCTTCTCACTTAGTTCAAATTTGGTTTTGGGAGTACCACTATTCCTACAAGCTTGGAGGAAACAGGCTGTTAGGACCAGGACAGAGCCTCCACTTGGTCCCAGGGCTGGAGCTCAGCAGCAGTGTTGGTCTTGAATAGCTGGGTAGGCACTGCTCACGTTCCCTATGACCACGCCATCGGTGCAGAGCTCTTGTCTTCTGCAGCACTGCTGGTTTTTGCTAGTGGTTAGAGGCAAACGCTGTTAATGCATGGAAGAAGTATACAAATGGGAAGGCATACACAGGGGACAGCATGAGGAGTTATGTGCCAAGGGCCAAATGCTGGTTCTGCTGGCTGGGATTATAGTGTCAGAGGAACCAGAGAGTCCTGGGGTATGGACAAGGGTCCTGGGGTGTGGATGGGAGTCTTGGGGGGAGAGCTGGGGCCACTGGCCTGTAAGGGAAGAGGTGTGGAAACAGCTGTAGGAAAACAAATGCATGAAACTTGTGTGGGTGCATGTCTATGTTCAGGTTTGGGTGTTGCCTTCCTGCCCCACAATCTTGGCTCTCACTAGGCACACAAAATTACCAGAGTGCCAGGCGAGAGAGTTGTTTCATTTAAAACTTGGACATGTACACATAAATTGTATATATTTTTGATGGTTCCTGATACTGCTGGTTTAATCCTACTTCAGTGTAGGTTGAACTGCTTGTGATTGTGTTTGGCTGTATTTTTTCTACTTGGTCTGCTTTTGAATTACTAGAGAATAGCCTTCTGGGTCTGGCAAGAATCTGTGCTTAAGATGTTTGCTTTTATCTGTATCTGATCTTGTGGTGTGTCTTACTGTTTGTACATCATTGTTAAATGTGCCATTGAAGAAAAAGTAATTCATGGCTACTTTGCTATGCTGTTTATTGAGATATTATAGATGCATTTTTCAAATGGAAATTAAATGTAGGAGGCTGATAGTTATGCTAAAGGAGGTGTTGCCATTTGTGGTATTTAAGTGAAACTGCAGAGTTGGTAGCTGATGCAGCTGACGCTACCCTTCATTCTCAAAAAAAAAAAGCTTTATAGCAAATTGATTTATATACTTCAATAATGGCATCACAGTAATGGGACACTTAATAGAAACTTCTATGGCTGTATTGATTTGCACTTTCAAAAGTAAAAATGGAATTTTATATACCATTTTTGTAATGCAAAATTTTTTTTTTTACAAATCTTTAGAAAACCCCAAAGTCTTTCCTGTAAGAGAAAATCAAAATGTATCTTTATTTCAATGCATCTTTATTAAGGTCTGGTTTATAGCCACATGATGCTTCCTGGATCTTCTCTTCTGTGGGATTTATTCCTACACTGTGCTCATTGTTCCATAAACTCTTTGCTTCTTTGTTACAGAAGGGGTCAATACGAAAGTTATAATTCCACTCAGAAACATTAACCCATTTGAAATACAAATAGAACCACATTTCCCTCTGGTGTTGCAGCATCACAAACTAATGTTCAATAATATTGATGAAGAGTAGTGTAATGGAAAAATAATTAAAAATATGTAATTAACACAATGATTTGGGATGGTTACACCAAAATATTAATTTTCTGCACTGCGTATTTGGGAGACTCTGTGCAGAATTTTTGGTAATTCTCACCAAAAAATGAAAAATTTCATCTGCTTATACCATGTGACACATTCAAATGGCCTTAGTCAAGTGTAACTAGAAACCAAGCAGTGCCTTCCCTAACCTTGTGAAAACATGTTTGTTGCTACTTCTAGACCATTCTCTTCATGTTTATTAATTCATTTGCTTGAAATTCTGATTTGTTAAAGTATATTATTTGTTCTAGTATTTGCATATGACATAACCGTGTCCATTTGTTCCATCCCACACTTGATTTTTTTAAACATTTTACTAATTTTCTCTTTATTCATATGAAGGTTGTCTGTGAAATGATGACAAAACAAGCATGATACACAGAGACCATGTTAGAATTGAGATTAAACTAGTTTCAGGTGTCCAGCTAGGGTTGAGTTTTGAGGTGGTGTAAGGCCGTAGTTACAGGCTTGAGATACACCACTGCTCACAATTGCATATTGATGAGTGTGATGGTCATCTCTAAACCATGCCTGAACCTGTGGGTTTTTTTAAAGAGCTGGAGAAGTGAAAAATAGTAAGTTGATTTCAGATAAGATCAGTTAAATTTTTGAATTTTCTTATGTGTAGTACATTACAAATACAAGGAATAATGTGTGTAACCTTTGACTAAAACATTATTTCTTTAATTTTAAAATATAGCTGTAACTGTAGCTGTTAAAGCAGGAAGCTGATGGAGAGGCATAAGATATGTAAAAGATTAAAAAAATGTGTAGAATGCAGATTCATTTAATGGCTGGTTATTTGCAAGGTGTGAGTGACAGGATTAGGGGAAGCTTGAATGATTACCAAATTGCTTTTGAAAATTAGTTTACTGTTTGTGCACCCTGGTTTGGGTAATAAAAAAAATTCAACAAAAATGTTTTTATTGTGAGCTTTGATGGAGACTTGTTTTCTCTTTCAAATCTGTTTTCCAGTTTTAACTTACCAAGTCAACAATATGAAGAATAGAAGACCTTACTTTCAGGAATTCTGTTACAGCAGAGAACACTAGTAAATTGAATTAGAAGTTCAGTAGCATACAAAAAAGTGGTATGCAGAGAAAAAACCAAACCTCCAGGAATTGGAGACCACTAGATAGCATAAATATTTTGATTTGATATCTTAATATGGGTATATATGCTTGTTTGTAGAAAGTAGCTGACAGTATTGTCTGAGATCTGAGGGGAGACATGAGATGTCACAGATGACTTGTAGTCAAACTGACTGTAAGGGGTTGAATTACTTAAAGGGTAATTACATTTGTTTACACTGTCAGCAAATCTGTAAGTATTTCAGGTGAAGGGGTTGTCTCTTATTCTCTCTTAACAGATGTGAAAGAGATGTGTTTTACCAGGGTTATATTTTGGTATTATTTTTAATGTTGAAATGACAATACCACACAGAGATGCTGACCCTTACATTATAAAGCCACACTCTGCTATGTTCAGCATAAGCAGTTATGGTTTCTTTCATACGTCTTGTTAGAAATGAGTGTAATTAGCTATTACGTAGTTTTAAGAAGATATTCTTGTTTATTGGTAGCAATAAAGTCTCTCTCTATATACACACACACATATAAACTGAATGATGGAAGCAAGCATAACTGGATACAATGTCTATGCTTAATACTGCGGAAATGTAGAATGGATTGCTTTACTTTAAGATGCTAAAAAATTGCAATGGGAATGCTTTCTTTCTACTAATGTGCTTTAGTCCTTCAGTGTCGCCAAGAATGCAGGCTAGATATCGACCTATCCTGTATCAAAAGTAAAGTGTATTTCTGTGCTATGATTCTAATGTTTGCCTAAACTGGAACTTTGTGCTTGCTTGAGCAGTAGATCTTCTGCATAAGATTTTAGTCAGAAATGTAGCATGAATTTTTAATTGGCAGTGTTTGAAAAAGTAATTGTAACATAATGATCTTTGTAAAAGCTGTCACTGGAAATTGTGTTTTTGTTTTTGAGGTAATGCTGTGATGTTATTGTTGACCACTTCCTGGTTTCTTTTACACTGTTGTACATTTTGAGTCTTGTGCAAGACAAGTAAGAAGTATTGAAGTGGGATGTTTTAGTGAAGGTTGTTGGAAGGTAATTTTTTTCTGACACTCTAAAGAGTTAATGTCCAAATCACATGAATTCAATGGTTTGCATACTCAGCTGAGCTTTTCTTTTAATTTCTTAAACCGAACTCTCTGTGCTATGTATGTCTACAACAGAAGTTGCAATAATTTTCCTTGTACAGCTTTGCTTTTTTGGAATAGAATCTATGAAGCTTTTATTTATTAGTGTTTCTATTCAGGGCTAGAGATGTGTTAAATGCTGATTGCTTATTGTGGAACTGATTTAGCATATGATTTCAGTGACCTTTTTATATCACTTTCCCTTTAAAGAAGGAATGCCAGCAGAGTTGACTGTGCTTCTTATCATTGGGAATAAAATAAAAGCCAAATAACTGGAATCTAAAAACCCTTGAGGATTATATTCATCCACAGAGTCCTGAGCAGTGTTGTTTACTAGGCAAAGAAGTGTGAATACTAGTAAACAGTCAAATTAGGACAAATAAATTGCAAATGTGAATTTTCTTTATTTCTTTTCTCCATCACTGTAGCTTGCTATTTTGTTTTAAAGGAAGACCTTCAGCTTAAGTGCTGTCAATACTTCTCAAACAAATCATGTGTTTAATTATCCTTATTGTCTGAAGCCAATGCACAGACAGAATGCCATATGCTTCTGTTGACTTGACCTCCTTAGCCGTGAGTGCCTGGATTTTCTGATATATTGTTTTTATTCCTTGTGTCGTAAGGAACGTTCAGACCCTTTGTCAGCCCTCATCAATGGAGATTTGAGAGTGGTGTCATATTGAGTTTTATAACTGTATAGGAAATTTTCTAAATTGTGACCTTTCTGTATTGAACAATTTGTATATAGAGGCAAAAGTAAGCAATTGCATCAGGAGACATTTAAAACTGTTCCTGGCTGCTCTAGCCAGCTATTAAAATACCTCTTAAGTAAATCATTCATCAGTTGTCACAGTTCTAGTTTGGCTTCTCTGGCTTTCTGATTGCTTAGGATTGTTTGTTTTTCCCTCTAGGAAAAATATTTTAATCTGTAGCTTTTTAGAAAAATAAAACAAACTAAAAACCAAACCTGCCTGATATATGCTTCCATTTTGACTGGTAATCCGCAGCATTTTTTTGTGAAATTGTATTAAAGATATAAAAAATGTGGGGAAAGCACATTTTCAGTCTGATCTTTTTTGTGCTCACATTTTTCTGATTTGTTTGGATATGTGGAATCTCTGAGAAAGCAGGGGTTTTCTGTTCTTTTTTTCAAAAGAATGTTTAAAAGCAAATTTGTTCTGAAATTTACACTTCAAAATAGGAAGGTTTTACCAGTTGATACTACAAAGGATCATATACAGATTGCTTTAAAAATTTTAGTGAAAACAACTTCAGCTCCTGCTGCAAAGGAATGTTTAAACAAAAGTATCTGGACTGAGATTGGATCAGGCCCTGAAAGTTTCAAAGCAAACACTTCAGACTTGTGCTGGTGCATTAGAATTGGGGAGAACAAAAAACACTACTTGTTTATAAAGATCCTTGAAGTGCACAATGTGAACAAGTTGCAATAAAATTAAGTAATTATAATTCTCAAGTTATTTTTTAAAAAGAAAGTTAAGAAGACCTGCAGAACCTTCACTGAAAAATAAGCTGTTCTTCACAGTGAAACCTCCTTGAATAAGCATTTTTAAAAATACTTCTAGTCCTAATAAGTGTGTTTCTATGTGGAGAACAAGGGCAATAAACAGTAGTTCTACTGGATTGCTTTGGTGTATTTAAATACCAGATTGCTGAAATGACCTGTCAATTTTAGTAGCAAGATTAGGGATAAAAGAATGACTTGCCCACGCTTTCCCTAAATCTTGATACAAAACCTTTTTTGTTTGTTTCAAGAAGCAGAAAATGTTTTGTCATTAGTAGGATGTATTTTATGTATGTAAATCAGCTACCTTACAGTCTGTAATTCCACTGAATAATATAAAACAATCTCATGTTCTCTAATCCTTCAAAATAATAATAGCTTTATGAGTAGGCATACCTACAGACTCAGTAACTAAAGGCCCACATCAAGTGTTCAAAGAGGACTGATAAAATTTGACCTTGAGCTGTTTTCTTAAGAGCTTTTATTTATAGTATGTCTGTTGTTAGCATTTACAGTATACTGCTTTATTCTGTATTTGCATGGTTGATTACTCTTCTGCTTCAGATTTTATAACTCATCATAACTTGCTTATAAAAGGTTTTAATTTCACTTAAGAGCAAGGAAGGTAATTAGCTGATGGAGAGTAGTCATCCGTGGTAATATTGTAACATTTCAAGGACACCATCTATCAGCTTTTACATAGTTTTGAGACAAAATCAGAATCTGATTTGTAAACCACTTGAGATTTAATTTTGGGGGGCAAATTTTTTTAACACCTTCTTTACTCTTCATTGTTTGACATTGCTAGTTATAAATATGATTTGTGCCCATGTACAGGTTTTGACACGTCATAATTACCTCAGCTTGTTACAATGTTTTGCTGTTCTTATAAGCCTAAATATCACAGGTGGATTCTGGAACATCTTTAATCTCTCTCTTGTGTGGACTTTGGCTATGCCTGTGTGGTTGGTTTGACAATTCCCCTGCTCGCCTCTCCTCAGTTGAACATTTGAGAATGCAGTGCTTGATTTGTGCTTTGTGAATATCTTCTGCAATCTGGAGTAATTTACAAAGGGCAATGGAAGCAATATTTGTATTTCCTCAGTAAATGCTACTATGTATTTCTTGTCTGTGCATTTTTATGTGGATGCTGGATTGTAGAGTGCAGTGATAGCAGGATTTTCTATCATGGTACTGGGTATATGTATTTATAGTTACATTTTGCAAAACAGAAAATCTAGCCTTTGTCAAAAAGCTTCAGTTTTAAGATGAAGTTGCAAATTATTTAAGTGCTGGTATAGTAAGAATTTCTTTTGATGTGATAGAGGAATTCAGTCTTTCTTTTTCTTAACTGACATTGGAAATAATTTAGTTTGCCACAAATTATCATAGCAGGATTTTAATTTAAAAGGATATCAGTTTGTGAGGGATAAAGATGACTATTTGATCAGGTGATACTACAAATGTGATAGCTTGTAAGGTACTTGGGTATTACGGATCAAGCATGGTCTAAAAAATACACGTTGCATACATCTCTGGGAGTGAAGCACAGGTCAGTGCAGGTATTGTCATAGCTCAGCATATACTGGTGTACTTGATACCATGATTTCAGGGATCATATAAAGCTTCTGAAATTATTTTAGGGGAAGTGCAGAACTTATTTTTTCACATTACACAGCTGAAACAATGAAAGATTCCTGTAAAAACTATGCCAGTTTGAATTGGCTGGCATGTTGACAAAGTAAGTGATTGAAGAGTAACCTGCTCTTGCTACACCCACTGACTCTATATAATAACCTCAGTGTGGAAGCTCTTTGTCCGTTAAGACTTCTATTTTGTATCAACCTTGATGCAAGTGTAACGAACTAATACATGAAGTTTGTTACTGTCTCTGAGGTGTGACTGTGGCATTTTTATAATGGAAGGAAATGACTTGTGGAATAACTAAATATAAAAGTACCTGATTAGCACTTACTACACTGTGTTCTTACAGATCCAAACATTTATTTAGGAGCATTTCTAATAACTCTTCAGCAGAGTCTATAGAAAAATGATACATTTGCTGCGGAACCTTTAACTTGTAGAACAGTTCACTGCAGCTGCAGCCTTTTTTTTGTTGTTGTTGTTTTTGTTTGCTTGCTTTGAGAAGGTGCAGGCTGTGTTGGTTTCAAGTGAGGGTCTAAGGTGTCAGAACCTTGGGGTTGGAAGAAGAAAACTGAAGGCATTGTCACTAGGGCCATAAACTTGTTACATTGGTGAATTTAGAACTGTTGCCAGTGAGACACTGTTCATTTGAATAATGATTTGTATATCTCCTTCTTGGATAGAAGGTCCAGCCATGTCAGGTTATCTGTTCCTGCTTTTACCCGTTTTACTAACGGAATATTTGTGTGCAATGCTTTGTTGCCAACCAAAGCCCTTTGTGTGTCAGACGACAGCCAATTCTTCCTGTTCCTATTTAATGAACAAAGAGGATGAGGAGTTTCAACAGTTCAGTGGAGTAAGAGCAGGAAATATAAATCAGGTCTACAAGCTAAGCTCTCTGTACTTGTCTTGCTGTCTTTTATGAGTGCCAAGTCTGTGGCTGGTTACCTTTTTCTCTGTGTGGCGGATCCATCACTTTGGGTGTTTAGTTGATTTGCAGTTTGAAGGAAGACTCATCTGCCCGCTGTTGATAAGGGAAGGTCTTTTTCTGATCTTGTCTGATGCATCTGCCTTTGGAGACAACCAGCTGTGCCACCACAGAGCTCTTGAGTAAATTATAGATTGCCTTTTTTTTTTTTTTTTTTTTTTTTTGCATATGGAGAGTGGCAGGTTTTTACTGGAGTCACAGGCTACCATAGTATGGCTGTTGCAGGCTATATAGAGTCAGAAACTTTGCAAAGATAGCCAGAAATACAAACTTCCCTTTTTAGATGGTTTCTGGCCCTTTTTCTTTGCCCACTATTTAGCCCATTTCTTGACAGAGGCATCTCTAGAGGGTCACAAAACATCTCTTGAGTCTATAGTGCCTGTACCTTCTTTCCCTGGTGCAATGTTAACAAAGATGGATGTGTATGCATATAATCTAAATACATACTACTCTGTGTTCCTCTTCTGCTACTGCCTAAGATATGTGAATAAAATCTTCTGAATTCTCATATGCTGATACATGTACAGCTTTGGTCAAGACTGTTGTGTACTTACATGCGCTCCACAATGTTAAATTGCACCTGCATCTTCATTGGTGGATCTAAGTAGTTCTTTATACTTCTATATAATGAGTATTTTGTGGTGATTGTTGCTTAATAATACCAGTGTCTTGATGAGACATCCTGTTCAACTGTACTTTCTGTGTTTCATTATTAGTAGCAACACACATATATACAGATTTCAAAAGTGCATTCTGATTGAAGGTTAGGTGCTTAGGTTCTTTTTAATACAGACCCATTGCCGTTTCCCTTGTGGTGGTTTATGGTGAATCTTCAAATAGTCAGAGGCACCAGAATTTTGCTGATTCTGTAGATGTCTTTACTCCACTCAGTTTAAGAGTGCACCCAACATAGTTTCCTCACATAGTTTTCATATTAGAATGGACTATTTCAGTTGGAACGGACCTACAACAATCATCTATTCTAACTGTCTGACCACTTCAGGGCTGACCAAAAGTTAAAGCATGTTAAGGGCATTGTTCGGATGCCTCTTAAACACTGACAGGCTTGCGGTATTAAAAAATTTTGTTTTGCTTAAAAAGTAGCAAGAACAATAAAACTAAGCTGTTGATGTTTTGGGGTTTTTTTATGGCACTGGAGCTAAATAGCCATAGAATTGCTTTAGTTGTGTTTCCAGGGTATTTTTGCAATTTTGTTGTTCGGTATATGTTTCATTTGGAATTATGATACAGTGAGCATTCTGCTGGTGCCGGTATTACCTACAATTCAGACTACTTTTGCTGTTTTAGTTGAGCTGAGATAATCTGCAAAATGCTTTTGTAAATTCAAACTACAGCATATTTTCTTGTTCCTTTACTTTGTTCTTTTTTATTCCAAGGGAAAGCTCCTTGCTCTTAAAAATCATGGGTTGAAGTACATAAATTAGACTAGTACAAAACCCAAAACTAAGAAACTAGGTGTATGCTAAGATGTTCAGAGGCTTCATGTTGAGTTTAGGAAATTGGCATCTGGTTTAACACTTCACATATGAGCTGTCTAAATTTAGAAAAAAAAAAAGCAAATGATGTAATCAAGACTGTCTGTGGCTAAGGGGAGAATGGACTGAGTTAGTAACCTAGGCTAATGGTGTCTTTTTAGAATTACTTTTTTTTAACAGTTGTTTAGTAGGAAAACCATAAATAACTCAGAGAAGGAAGAGTAGGCTGAGAGCTGAGATCCCATCTCTGGTCAAAAACTTGAAAACCTTCACAGTTTGATTTGAATTTTTAATTTTCAAAATACTGCATCAACTTTCAAGTAAGCTTGTCTAAATTCTAGGTTCTGCATATTTAAGAGAACATCTTGCAACAAGGGAAAAAAAGTTGAGAAAACAAACTACTGAGTTGACATAGTGTTAACTTGCCAAGAAGTGCGCAGCATCAAGCCAGCTAAAATATTTAGGTTTTAGCTTCTTGGGTTTTGCTGAAACTACTACAGTTTAAGAGAAAGTTATGAAGAATTAATGCTTTCAGTTCTCAAGTAATGTCTTAAGATATTTTCATTTGAAGTATGAGGGCTAGTTCTTTTTATTTGATCTTTTTGGCTTTCAGAGCAGAGTATGCAAAAGCATCATCTTCTTATTTCAATGTAAAATAATATATTATTCTTAATTAAAAATATGACTTTATGCTGAAACTACTGGAGACCAAGTATGTTTGATATTGGCTACAGCTGCTGTTAGAGGGATATTTTATTTGTCAGAGAACAGGTACGTTTGGGGTTCTTCCATCAGCTGCATAAGGCCAATAATTACTGTCTGAATTCCTTCCTCTGTTTTTTCTTAAATTACTCTAGGTTTCAGCATAAAAAGAAAAGTCATTTATAACATTTTAGAAGCTGAAACTTTTTCGTGATGGTGACCACTGATCTCTGACTGTTTCCTTTATGGTTTTAGGCTCAGTATTTTTTTTTTTTTTTTTTTTTTTTTTTTTTTTTTTTTTTTTTTTTTACTGTAATAGCATTTTTTAAAAAATATTTGTTACTCTTTGACAAGAAATCAATTTCTTTAGATTTTAGAGAAACATTTGAACAAGAAAACACTAAATGGTCAAATATGTTTTTAAAATGTTGGGTACACTGTTGACTTTTTTGTATATACAATGCTTACAAGTCAGCTTGTCATAGAATAGAATATCTCAGTTGAAAGAGACCTACAGTGATCATGTAGTCCAACTGCTTGACCAATTCAGGGCTGACCAAAAGTTAAAGCATGTTGTTAAGGGCAAATGCCTCTTAAACACTGACAGGCTTGGGGCACCGACCACCTCCTTAAGAAGCCTTTTCCAGTGTTTGACCACCCTCTCAGTAAATAAATGCTTCCTAATGTCCAGTCTGAACCTCCCCGGCACAGCTTTGAACTATTCCCACATGTTTTCTCACTGGATCCCAGGGAGAAGAGACCAGCACTTCCCTCTCCACTTCCCCTCCTCAGGGGACTGTGGAGATCAATGAGGTCACCCCTCAGCCTCCTTTTCTCCAAACTAGACAAATCAAAAGGCCTTAGTCACTCTTCATAGGACATCCCTTCCAGCTCTTTCACCAGCTTTGTTGCTCTCATATGGATCCATTCAAGGACCTTTAACATCTTTCTGAAGTCGTAGGACCCCGAATTGTGAGCGGGACTCAAGGTGAGGCCGCACCAATGCTGGATGCAGGGGGATAATCACCTCTTTTGCCCGGCTGGTTATGCTGTGTTTGATGCACCCCAGGGTGCGGTTTGCCCTCCTGGCTGCCAGGGCACTGCTGGCTCACACTGAGCCTGCTGCCGATCAGCACCCCCAGATCCCTTTCTGCAGGGCTGATCTCCAGCCACTCTTCTCCCAGTTCATACTTGCGCAGTCCGACATTACTCTATCTGAGGTGCAGAATCCAGCATTTGTTGTTCAATTTCCTGCCGTTGATAATCACCCAGTGCTCCAACCTACCTAGATCCCTCTACAAGGCCTCTCATCCCTTGAGGGAGTTGACAGCACCTCTCAGTTTGGTATTGTCAGCAAACTTGCTAACGGTGCATTCAACTCCTGTCTCCAGATCATTGATAGAGATATTGAACAGACCTGGCTCTAGAATTGAGATCTGAGGAATACTGCTGGTGACTGGTTGCTGGCCAGCTGTAGCCCCATTAACAACAGTCTTTTGGGCTCAGCCCTTCACTCAGTTCTTCACCCAGCACACCATGAACTGCTTACCCCACAGTTGGACAACTTGCCCAGAAGGATGCTGTGAGGGACAGTATCAAAAGCCTTACTAAAATCCAGAAAAACTACATCTACCGCCTTCTGTTTATCCACCAGGCAGGTGACCTTATTGCAGAAGGATATCAAATTAGTTAAACAGGACTTTTTCTTTGTGAACTGATGTTGACTGTGCCTGATGATTGCATTGTTCTTTAAATGCCTTTCAACAGTAGTCAGTATAATGTCCTCATAATTTTTCAAGGAACTGAGGATAGACTAACATGTATGTAGTTTCCTGGGTATTCCCTCCCACCCTTTTTGTAAATTGGAATAACACTGGCTAGCTTTCAGTCAGCAGGGCCCTCCCCAGATTCCCAAGACTTTTGTTAGATGATCGAGAGGGGTCCTTCCATAACATCCACTAGCTCCTTCAGTACTTGGGCCTGATGGGACTCATCCCTCATGGACTCGAGAACATTCAGCTGATACAGCTGATCCCTTACAGCTTCAGTGTTCACAAATGGAAGGTCACCACTCCTGTAATTTTTTGTCCTCTAACTCAGAGGACTGGTAAGCCCAAGGTCTATCAGTAGTATTAAAGGCTAAGGAAAAAACCCAAACATTGAATGTGCCTCCGATTTATCTTTGTCCCTATTAGTCAGGTGACCATAGTCAACAAGTATTGGTCCAGTGTTTTCTTTAGATCTCCTTTTGCTATTAGTGTCAGATATAGCACTGGCCAGTTTCAGCTCTCATTGAGCTTTGGCCTTTCATCATACATCCACATTTCAGAAAGACTGCCTTGAATTTCTGGAGAAGCTTCTATGGTCACTTGCAAATTTTGATTGCTTCTTCCTTCTAAGGAAAGAAGTGAAACTTGAAATAGAAATGGGACTTCTGAATAATATAGTAACATGTTCTCCTCAAAAAGTCCTAATTTGTAAATGAAAATATTTAGCCTTCAAATTATTTAATATTTTGAAGAGGGGGGGACAAAATGCAAATATTGAACTTGAGCTAAATCAAAGTTTAAATAGAAACAAAGCCTTAAATTTAGTTTTTATAGGCTTATTCCCAAGTACTTATGAGTCAAGAACTTAGAAAAAATAAATCAGATTATTTATAAACTCCTGATGCCTTAAATTACACTTTTCTAAAGTCTGGGACAGGTGGTGACCACTATTGGTGGTACTGTAAGAGCCTGAGAAGTGTTTTCTCTTTTGCAACTACCTTTCAATATGAGATGAAATTTGGTGTTGCTGCCATTGTGGTTTTTTGTTTGTTTTTAAGTAATAAGTATCTGAGCAGTTGATCAATGTTTTGAAGTATGGTATGTATGTCAAAGATATAACTGTTAGAAATTTGTTTTGTTTCAAAGTATAGGCAGTCATATTCTAAAAGTACCAGAAGGTCAAATGACACATTAATCTTCAAATACATGAAAAGTGCTAGCTCTGGTAGTGTTAGAGATGTAGATCTTTTAAGTGACTTAGTTCTTGCAAAGAATTTTTTTTACTTCATTTTGCATAAATAACTAGAAAAATACTCATAGGGTAGTTGACTTAAAATATAATTATATTTGTAATGTTAGCATTTTTGAGTTTTACTTGGCTGAATAATATTGTGACCTAACAAAAAAAATCCCAAACACCATGTTTTTGAAGGATGGGTTTCAGAAGTTTATGGATCTTTTAAAGCAGCCTCCTTAACCCCCAGATACATCTGGTTGAAGCAGTTGTGAGAAGTTGAGTACTTTGAATCAATCAACTAGTATTTCTTAAAGGAATTCATGCTTTTGAGGTCTCAAGTACCATAAATGCAATACCAGTACTGTTCACTGGGAGCCTCAGGGCTGAACAGCTTTATAATATACTTCTACTGGGAAAAATTTTACAGTGCCACAGCTGGGACCTATGTTCTTTGCTGAAAAACTACTATGGTAAGTTATGAAAATAGAAATTTACTTCTAAATATATAACTTCAAATTTCTTTTAAAAGGAAATTAACTAATTACTTTTTTTTACTTTGACATATTATTAATTGTAAATTAAAAGTGTTATAATAGCCACCTCCTCTGAAAGTGTTGTTTCCTCAGTAAGGGATTTTTATTGGTAGTTCTTAATATGAAACTACCGTTTTCATTTCTTCATGTGATAAAACTACCTTTTCAGTTGGTTTCCAAGTTGCTTGTGGTTTTATGACTGAGTTTTAATTTGCTGTGGAATTACAAAGGTTCTGTAATTCCTACTTTCATATTACATATCTGAATTAGGGATGTAGAAAAATCTTAATCTCCGTTTACCAGCTGAGTTTAGGAATAAGATATTTCTGATTTTGCATTATGGAGTTTGCTAGGTGGAGGTGGCACGGAACTACTGTGGTTCTCCACAATTTGATGTATGCCTAAGTAAATTATTCTCTCTAGGCCTCTGCTGTTCCTTAGAGCACCAGAATCATTGCAGTACTGTCTGTGATGTGCTGCTATCTTGTAGTAAGTGTAGGAAGAGAAATGGTCTCTGCCAAGATTTGTCTAAGTCAGGAGAGGAAGACCTGAATTCCTCCTGCTTGAGGTGCCAGAGTGTGAACCACATATTTCCATAGGGTTCTCACCCAGGAGAAATACATACTCTGCCACAGACAAGTTTAGCCTTTTCGAAGTAGGAAGAACAGAAGTGTTAAAGTTTGTCTGCCTTCTTGTACCATGAAGAAAGACAAGGGAGACTTGGTGCTACAGGCTGCTTCTGAGGCTATCCACTGCTATAGTAGCCCTCAACAAAACCTTCCATGTCCTTTGATGGTTCACTTGTTCTTCTCTGTTCAGACAGAAATTAACAGGGATCTATATAACAACCTGCCATCACCCATTCATTTTGGGGAGGGAGTATCATTCGCATACTTGAGTGTGGAGTTTACACTAATACAGTTCTATATTCGTTTAGCTGTTAAAATATTCTGTAACCTTACTGTAGCTAGTAGACGTGCAAGAATGCCCTTTATGCCAGAAACTCCAGAACATTTTCCTGGCCTTCTCAATGCTGCTGTCTAAAGTACCAAATAGCAGTCTGTATTCAGTCATCAGTGTGTAGTGTGCCTAGCACTGTATTGTGGGCCAGCATCTGTGTTCTGGCTTTGTTGGCACAAGAGCAATAACCATTTGGTTGTTAATGAAAAAAGGAAAATAAGGCTGGCAAGGAAAATGTTTTTAAGAAGTAGTGAACTATGTTTTTATTTTTCTGTCTTCAAAACAGAGGGCATTTTAGCTAACTATGTTTTCTAAACATAATCAGAACAGTACATCCCAACTACAAAAAAGTAAATAAATGTAAATTGAAAGAAGTTAGAGGAAATGCAGCATTATTAACCAGGGAAAGTTGACTGTAATTCCTTTTTTTTTTTTTTTTACCCCATGTGTTACTATAATGTAGCAAGAGGAAGAAATTCAAATTGCTTGCAAAACTTGATTCCCTACCACTGCAATACTAAAAGGCTAGCAATGGATAGGTAAATAACAAAAAATTTATGTCTATGGATGAGAGCTGTGAGGTTGGAATACTGATTCCAAGGTATAAAATCACTTAAGGTACTCTCGTCCATATCTGTAGATTGGCTGAAGGATAGTGATGGTGGTGAGCAGGAAATTCAGGGAAATGATCAGTAGGAAGAAGGGAAGATATAGAAACCAGATATACTTACTTTGCTGGGTGGTAAGGGCATAAGCAACATATCAGCAAATGAGTTTTTGGTGTTTCCCCTCTCCCTTTTGGTCTCCTTTCAAAGAATATGTGTATGTATCTACATTAGCAGGATTTTGATCAGTTTTGTTCTTGTGGGCACTGACTAACATTACGTTAAAGCTTGGGTTTGAAATTGGTAAGCCTGAAATATTGTCAAATTCCATTCGTCCTTACAAAGTATTCAGAGGAGACTTTCAAAAGGCATAACCTGTGCTTTTGTAAGGCACCGCTCCTATTCCGCTTCTTAAAGAAAGGGTTTGTGGGCATCTGTTCCAAGAAAGGATTAAGAATTGCCTGGTGGTGCTAGAGTAACAGGGACTCAAAGGTTGCCCCTGTCTGTGCCTACGGTGAGGGGCATACCTCCCTCAGTGCCTGCTTTGCATCCCTGTGTGGTGCAGCTCCCTCTTCCCTCTGTGTGCTGTGTAAATGCTGGGATGCCTAACTCAGGTGGGATTGTGCTGGACTGTGCCCTGCTTGGCTGAATTTCAGGTGCTGCATAGCTGAGCAGTCCCTGACTCTTGCTGGATCTGCCTGTAGGTGTTTGTTTCCAAAAATAACCAGGATAATCTTTTTTCTCTCTAGAAAAGTTGATTGCATATCAACGGGAATTTCATGCATTGAAGGAACGTCTTCGTATAGCTGAGCATCGCACTCTGCAACGCTCTTCTGAGCTGAATGCTATATTGGAGCAGTTCAGGCGTGCAGTAGCAGAAACAAATGGGAGTAAGAATGCAATGAATAATTTTTCAGGTACAGACTGTGATTAAGCTATTTTTTTTTTTTACAACTCTGCAATACCAATATCTCTTACTATTACTATAGAATAAGAAATTAATACCAAGAAAGCCAAATGAAACTGTTCAGCAGTGTGAATAAAGAATGTGCAATATGTTATATCTGGTGGGGATTTTTTTGGTTTTTGATTTTTCCAATGTCTATTCTTAATGATCCACCCCCACTCTTCATTCTTATGACTTCAAGGACTGAATACTTATGACACACCTAGCTCTCAAAGTTTGGAACTTCTAGTTACTTCTTGAACATACTGAATATATTTTGACACTAATTTACATCACTTTTTAAATAGAGCTTGAGGGGAAAGGTAAGCAAACAGAAGAAATGGATGAATTTTAAGCATTTAAAGTATATTTAAAAGTCAGCTGGAAGATGTAAAAATATACAGGCTAAGGTATTGGTTATGATTTGTAAAATGTAATGTCCTTTTTAATAACTAGTGATTAAATGGTAAACCTGTAAAGTCTTCTGTAAGTTTTTACCCATTTTGGAGGCTGATGCTCAGTTTACCGAGAGCTGCATTTGGTAGTATTGGAGAATGACTTTGCACTACTCACCAGATTATTGAAGGTAACTTTCCAAATCACACTGCTTTAGTCACTCTGATTTTTCTAGATGGAAAATGAGTAAGAAATACAAACTTCCCATGGAGATGTCTAATAGGTTGCAAAAATTTCACTGTATTTGCTTAATGAAGAATATAAACCCAAATAGTTCTGCAAATCAAAAAACTGGACCAAGCTTTTTTGTATTTGTTGTCTGCTTGTATTTGTGCTATGGGTTATTATTTTCTATAGAATTGGGGGGGGCGGTACTTGTTATAATTATAGGCCCTCAGTGCTGATATTAGTGATGAATTTCTCTGACACTAGTGGCCTATCCAACCTGATCTCTGTATTTCCCTGGATCTTCAGGAATGTTATGGAAAAGATTACATTTAACATAGTCTGTGACTTTCACCTTCCTCTTCTGTATGCATGTTCTTGCTGTTAAAGTGAGCAACCATAGAGGAACTCAAGTAATTTTAATACTGGATTTATGATTAAGTTATTACCACATTTATTTCTGAAAATTAATTAACTTGCTTATAGACAATATAGTTATAGGCAGTTATTCTCTTCTGATGCAGCTGAAGCTACTGATTCACATTTTTAACATTCTACAATGTCTGGTTTCCAGCTGGGACATCCTCTTTTTTCCATGTAGAGTCATGATGTGAAGTCAGATGAAGTCTGAATTCCTGAGCTTTTGTGCTCAGAACTTAGTATTTGGTAGATTATTTTTTTTAAATTTAAGTTTAATGTAGTTAAGTGTACATAATACTATGTAGTATTTGCTATCTTTAAGCAAAAAGAATTCCAGATTGGTTTACATAGGTCATTATTCATTCACACAAAGAGCTGTCATACTTTGACACAATTTTTAGTCCAGCTTTTGTAGTTGAAGCTAAAGGAAATGTTAGCAGGAAGAGTAAAATGTACAACCTGTATTGTAATCTATCAAAATAAGCATCTCTACTTATGGCATCTATTTACAAAGCTTTTTTTCAAGATTTTAAATGGTTAGGGATTTAGTTTCACCCAAAAATAAATATTTTAAACAATCCAACCAAACCAAAACCCACAACAAACCCCTTCTATCTTTGTAGAAACTACCCTCAGATTCTGAGAGGAATGACATTTCTGGTATTACTTTTCTCACTTCTTCACAATTCAATTTTATCTGGGAAGCCTTGAGTGTTTTTACTTAACTTGATATTATAAAGCCCATAAGTTTTCAAAGGTCTATGTGCTATCATATTTGCCATTTGAAATAAGAGTTGTTTTCACACTGGATGTAAGAAAATCAACACACACAGCGAGGGAATTTAAAAACTGTTATTTGCAACTTTTGAGAGCCACCTGGAACATCTTGAGAGTCAGTTGCTCTGGAAAGAGCAATAATTATTTTAAGTACTCGGACCAAATTAAATTCACATTAGCATTTATATTATTGCAGAGATATTCAAAATATCAGTTGTATATTTAGTGCTGTTTTTGTTTTGTATCTGTATTTGCAGCGTATTCCAATATGTATTTGTATCTTTGAAAGGTTATTTGCAGTAACATTGCTACATGGTGGTGAGCTCTGTAAACATAAGTAAAAAATAATGTAGGTGAATAAGCCTCCCATTTTGATTCATTGGGAAAAAAAACCACCCCCACCCCCCCCCCAAACTCCTAAATAAATGGACCATTCTTTACTTCTGTGATTGCACACTAAGTCTTATGTGATCTGGTAAGTATTAGATGTATCTGTAGCAAGGTTACTCAATGGAAAATAATCTTGGCCATTGTTTATTCAAAAAATTAAAATGAGAAAATACTTCCTTTGTGCACAAGATATAATGCCTGAGTAAAATCCATCATTTGTTCTGTTTTTCAGTTAAGAACAAGCTTGGAATTTTGTACTATTGACCACTGCATAAAACTTCATATCATTTGTTTTCTGCATTACTGATTTCATGTATGTTTGCAGATGAAACGCTGAAATTGTTAAAAGAGCTAACAAGTAGAAAATCTCTTCAAGTGCCAAATATCTATTACCATTTGCCTCATTTGTTGAAAAATGAAGGAAGCCTTCAACCTTCTGTGCAGGTTGGCCTTGGAAGGACAGGAGGTATGGTAGTATGTTTATTTGATGTTTTTTATCTGGAAGACTTTCTAGTTTTAGTAATAAAATTTACTGCATTACTTGGTAGATCAAGGACATCTCATTTAACTTGTGTGATATTGATATCTCTTAGAATTTGCACTGAATCCAAGATGAAAGGAGTTTGGCTTTAGCTTTGCTCTTTTCTGCATAATCTCAATCACACCCCATGCCATGTTAAGGTACACATTAAAAAGCATTTGGTTTGGATGAATTTTTTGTAACTAAGTAAAAGAGAACAAAGCTCAAGCATTACAGATTCTGAACTGCTAATGGACCCTTTGACTTTTCAGATTTGTGGTGTAACCATGCTGCATGGATATAATTATTTTAGAGTTGATGTTTCTGGGTTTTTGACCAATATATTTCAATGTGTAACTTAGAGCTGGGAGAACTAGGACAATCAGATATAATTGCATCAATAAAATGTGGACATTCATTGTAGGGGAAAAAAAAAAAATCAGTGTTGTGATGCAATACTGTTAATCTTCTCTTTTTTTTTTTTTTTTCCCCTCCCTAATCCTCACAAATTCTGAGCTCTGGTCATTGGGATAGCTCCATGGAATCACACTCTTGGAGCTCTAGAAAATAAATAGCATAGAGCTCAACCAAACTGATATACCTCAAAGTGCATGTGTGTGTGTCTCTAAGCTTAAAGAGAAACAAGGATACTTTAGTGGGGCCTGTGTGCCATCTAACTTGAATGGCTCCTGTTACTGTGCACTAGACCTTCCTTTTTTTTTCTTCACCTCTTTATTTTTGAAAAAAGCTCTTGGCCTTTATTTTTTCATTACTTCAGTAAGTTTGATTGCTCCTTCTTTTAACAGAAGGCATGCCTGTGTGACAAATGTGTGGGCTAAAGCCATAGGGTTATTTCTCTGACTATAAACACAATTTATTTCAATGATGTTATTCAGGAAGGAAAAGACTCATATTCCTTTATTGTTTTAAGTGAAGCCTGTATTATATCTTGCTGGGAATATATGACAGAAGTTTGCAATTACAAATTAGAAATTGGAATCAGATTCCTTTAATTAAAAAGAAGGAGGAAATTCTGAGTTAAAATTATTTTCTCATCTTCCCCTTTCCTAGTCACTGTGCTTTTTTGAGTGTTTGTTTTAAAAATTCAGAGCTTGTTAATGTGTAGTAGGGTCTATAATAAATTAGGCTCTATAAGGAAGGGTAAACAATATTTTTAATAGTTGTTTGATTTTATATATTTATGATGTGGTAAATCTTGTCATAAATGGCTCAGAATGCTGGTGCTGACTTCATGATATCTGCTTTATCATTTTACTGTGTTCCTGCTGGTAGTAGACTACCTAATAATAGGTAGCAAGCCCTGGGTACAGGGTGGGGTGCATGAGAGAGACTGTGGGAAAATTAAGGAACACGTGCATTAAAGTGAAGGAACATGGGACTCAAATGGCCAGCTGAAAGATGGTGTTAACAGTGTTGTAGCTGCGGCCAGATTGCTTTGCAGGGATAAGAGTTTACAGCAAGGAATTTCTGGGCAATCCTGATGACCCAGACTTTATTTTCTAGAAGAACCCAAATCAGGTGCAAGGAAAGTAATAGAGTTTTTTATCAGTGTTGTTTTAAAAGATGACTTCTGAGAAGTTAATACTTAAGTTGTGAAGAATGGTTATGCCAGTTTGAAAATAAAACCAAGTTAGGGAGTTTAATTGCTGCATAAGTGTTGGTGCACCTCATCTGGTTAGTGCCATGGTTGTTGATTATTACCTATTGTATTGGGCTTTGTGTGGCAAGGTTTTGGTAGTGGGTGGAGCTACAGGCGTGGCTTCTGTGAGAAGCTGCTAGAAGCTTCCCGTATATCTGACAGAGCCAATGCTAGCGGCTCCAAGACAGACCCACCACTGGCCAAGGCCAAGCCTGTTAGTGAAGGTGGTAGCATCTCTGTGATAACATATTTAAGAAGGGTGGAACAAAAAACCCTGTGCAGTTGCAGCCAGCAGATAGGAGTGAAAATATGTGAGAGAAACAACTCTGCAGACACCAAGATCAGTGAAGAAGGGGGAGGAGGTGCTCCAGGCACTGAAGCGAGATGCCACTGAAGCCTGTGGTGAAGACCCTGGTGAGGCAGACTGTGTCCCTGCAGCCCGTGGAGGTCCACAGTGGAGCAGATCTCCACCTGCAGCCCATGGAGGACCCCACACAGGAGCAGGTGGATGCCTGAAGGAGGCTGCAGCCCCATGGGATATCCACGCTGGAGCAGGCTCCTGGCAGGACCTGTAGACCAGTGAAGAGAGGAGCCAGGACTTGTGACCCTGTGGGGGACCCACACTGGAGCAGTCTGTTCCTGAAGGGCTGCACCCCATGGAAGGGACCCACGCTGGAGCAGTTTGTGAAGAGCTGCAGCCCATGGGAAGGACTCACATTGGAGAAGTTCATGAAGGACTGTCTCCTGTGGGAGTGACCCCACTCAGGAGCAGGTGAAGAGTGTGAGAGGTCGTCCCTCTGAGGAGGAAGGAGCAGCAGAGACAATGGGTGATGAACTGACCACAAACCCCATTCCCATCCCTCTGTGTTGCCTGGGGGGAGGAGGTTGAGAAATTGGGAGCAAAGCTGAGCTCAGGAAGAAGAGAGGGGTGTAGGAAAGGTATTTTAAGATTTAGTTTTTATTTCCCATTACCCTACTCTGGTTTGGCAATAAATTAAACTAATTTCCCCAAATCAAGTCTGTTTTATCCATGATAGTAATTGGTGAGTGATCTCTCCCTGTTCTTATCTCGACCCATGAGTCTTTTGTCGTTGAGGAGGGGAGTGATAGAATGGCTTTGGTGGGCACCTGGTATCCAGCCAGGGTCAACTCACCACACCTATGCAGTGTTCTGGCATGTCTTGGTTTACTGGGTTTTTGGTGTGTTTTCTCTGAGCGTTGGTGGTGGTTATGTTAATCATGCTCCTGATGATGGGTGGTATATTTTTAAACTATTTTTAATTACTGTTATCTCCATCCTTTACCTTTTGCATTTCATAAGCAATGCTTTATTATGAGATAAGGTTTTTTTGTTTTCTATCTTGCATATGAAATCACTGAAAGTACATTTCTGGTTTGTTTGATTTCAGTTTCCATTGTAATGGGAATACCTACAGTGAAAAGAAAAGTCAAGTCTTACCTTACAGAAACTCTCCACTCCCTTATTGATAAGCTGTCCCCTGAAGAAAAACTGGATTGTGTTATGGTTGTCTTTATAGGAGAGGTAATCACTTAAGTATTTTTATACAATTTCTAACCTGCCTTTAATTACAAGTACCACTCCTATCAGGAACTGATGAGGATCTACTTTTTCTTCAAGATGTAGAGATGACTGTCTTTTCCTTCCATGAAAAGGAAACAGTGCCAGTCTTGTGTTTCTGAGAGAAATGATCCTGAAGAGCCCAGCCTTTTCTATTTATCAAGGGAATTGTGATCATGGATTCAGTGGACTGCTTATTTTGCACATCTTCTGATGCATGTACATAGTGACAATGATGTGCAAATTACCTTATTCCTTCAGCAGCAAAATAATGGCTAAGGGACTCTTGGTGTCTCATAGGGAGGATTCTTCCCATTCTCTTCATGCTACTGCTTAGTCCTTTAGTCAGATGAGTACTGCACTTTGAGCTGTTAGGCACAGATTGTCACTAGTTTTATTTTCTGGACAGTGTGAATATTGTAAATCCAGACCTTTTTAATGAATTAAAGTGTTCAGTTGGAGTGTTTGGTCAGTTTGACTCTGCAAATTTAGGAAAATGATAGAGTGCTTTCAGAAATAATACTGTTGTCTGCTGGGAATTGCGTATACTTATTTTGATCTGTATGTTTTTCTCACAAGTCTGACTTGGAGAGTGGGAAATTTATGTATATGTTTGACATTCATCCATCTAACCATATAGTGCTCTACTGAATCAGTGTTTTATAAGTCCCAGAGATGAAAATTTGCATCCTCTAGTTATAACTGCAAACAGTTTTAATCCTGTGAGCCAGTGTCCATTCAGGGATGAATCAGTGGAAAATAGGCATTTTAATACTTCCGGTTCTATTATCAGCACATTTAAGCTTTCCTTGAACTTTTTACCTGTACCTGAGAACTGATTCTTATGGTTTTCTAATGTAAATTGCTCTGTTTTCTTTTTCTTGACAGTCAGTCAAAAACTCTCTGATACTGCTTTCCTTCAGAAAATGCCCTTAAAACATCTGTTGATTGAAAATATCAAGAGAACAGAATTCATTTCAACTGCTGGAACGTTGGTTTTTTTCTTTACTGTATTAGTTGGAGTAATTTTATTGCCTTTTGGTGTGGCTTCTTTTCAAGTTTTAAATTTCATTTTGCTTTGCTTAAGGAGGTTTGAGCCATGAAGACTGTGTGTTATCATTGGAGTCTCTGTCTTCTCAAAAACTTAGGAGTGAAGTGTCCTAAACTATACAAGTTTTTGTTGTTGCCTCAGACAAGCCATATTTCTATTCTAGAGTTTTCCATAGCTAAATAACTTTCTTCCTTTGAGGTGGTGTGAAATTCTCTTTCATCTTGGGAATGATTCTACAGAAGTGACAGTGAAGGAAGTGAATATGTTAACATGAGAGCTATTGCTTCTGTGCCCAAGGGGAATCGTTCGGTTTGCTCTGAAGTGGCATCTGTTACCCTTTGTATCTTATCTCTTTATCTATCTCTTTGAGAGCAGCACTGTGTGCTTACTCATATATCTGCTATGGGCATTGCAAGCCATGAACATCTGGGAAAATTTGAAGAACCTGAGTTTGAAGTCTTGTCTTGTTATAACCATTCCTTAGATTTGCATTCCTTTTTCTTTACTCCATCTAATTCTATGTCTTTCCTGCTTTACTGTTTCTTTGACCATGATTAATATGCTACAGTAAATACTTCATCCTGAACTATGCTGTTTTTCTCTGAGTTATGCTGTATATTTCAGCTTCCTTCTGCAAGATGAAAAGCTTAGGTTTATTAAGCATTTTCTTTGGGTATTTGAAGGAAGTCCTACTCCCCCGGTGGACTTCTGTTTCTCCTTAAACAAAAGGCAGGGCTTTAGTTTTTAAAATAGCTTTGTGGGTTTTCCTAGCCTAAAATGCAGTAGACTATTGCTATCATTAACATGTGTGCTTGATTTAAAAATACATTAGAACTTTGACCAGCTATGCTTGCATTAAAAATAATGGCAAAAGTTTCTGAAAAAAGGTATATCCTCAGCTCAACATCTGTGCATTTAAGTACAGCAAGAAATTATCATAGTGTGAGGTTAAGTAATTTTGCTAATAAGCTTAAAATTTCTATCTGTGCTTTGTCTATATCTTCTACGAACAAAAAAAAAAGCACAAGACTTTACAAAAATGTTTTTATAAGAGAATTGTACCAAAAGCTATATTTTGAAAGAATTTTAGTGCTTTCTTGCTGCCTTTATTTGAGAAATCAAATTGACAGTGTTTAAGAAGCATTGCTGGGAGCCATAGTCATGGACTGCAGTCTGTGCAAAGCATCCTAAAAAACTTAATACTGCTGGGGTTTTTTAGCAGTTCAATCTTGCTACTTTCTTGCAAATTCTACTTTTTTGCTAGAAAACAAGTTGAAAATTAAGGCTAATGGCCTTCTGCAAATAACATGAACAGTGTAAACAGATGAGCTAGTAAATATAGATGCATTATGGTTGCTAAATAAAGAGATCTGCATATTCATTTACTGTATGGATATTTCTCAGTAATGTAATTATACACAGTAAATTTCCATACTGGAAGTTCAAGGAATTCTAAAATATCTCAGCTAATGTGATATCTAATCACCAATTTAAATAATTACTAGAATTGCTTGACAGTAAACTGTGCAGTTGTTCCAGTAACTGACATATGTCTGTGTTCTCCAGTTTGTTAAAATAACTGTATGCAGAATAGTTTGCAGGTATTCATTAGGATGACTAATAAATAGGCATGATTCATTATACCTCTATACTTAAAAGTCTTTTTATTCCCCTTCACTATATAGCTAGTTCATAGACTTGTCAGATAACTTGAAACAAGCAATTCAGATCTCATAAACCTGCTGTATGAGAACTTTCTTTCAGAATAAGCTATAGTCTTTAGGTTTAAGAAACTATGAATCCAAATTAAAGTTGTTGTCTAATCTTTTTATTTGATAGGGTTTGTAATTAACATGGGAAACATGTTTTTGAATCATGTTTCACATAATAGTGGAACAACATATATATGTAGATACACACATGCACTACTGAATATGAGAGAAATTAATATACTTTTCTGGTATCTAAGCAAAATTTTTTCCCCCTGTGGGGAGATCTCATTTACCATGAAGAGAATGCATCTTGAAGTTATTCTAAATATATCACAAATTATTATCAGTCCACTTTATTAATCACTGACTGCACTTATCACAGTCTTTTGCTCAAACAGTAATCAGTATATTTTGGAAAGACTAAAAGCCCTTGATTTGGTCAAAACTATAAAAGACAAATCATTTTGGTAACAATCAGAAGACACTACAGGTACACAAAGGCATTTTGCTAATTCTGTACACCACTGTTTACATCTGACTAGGCAATAATTGACCAGCCATTTGTTCTTGGACCACTAGGCCATATGTTACACTTTCTTACATATTATTCAAATCCTACTCTGTTGTTTCATACGTATACACTTCATTTAGATGCTAGAAGAACTTGCATATCTTGGTTATCTTTCACTGTCACTGTGTCATCTCTTTATGTGAACAGTGACTGCTAAATTAAAAGATATTGATCTTCAGTAGTGTTTGCTCCTTTTGTGGAGAATCTTTTTTTATTATTTCTTTGGAAAAGGTCCTGTACAGACTGGTCAGTGTGACACAAGCACCCAGCAAAATACCATCCTGTGCACTGGTATGAACAGAGCTTCAGCAATTTAAGCACAGAGTGCACATACTGGGTAAAACCTTGCTGAACCTGTTTTGGATGTATCAACACTGGAGTGCAATAAGCAAAACTTCTCCAGCAGAATAAACAAGCCAGTATTTTCAGTCTTCTTAATCTGAGCTTGAATTACAGATCTCTCTGATCAGTAGATTTTGTCTCTCTTGCTCTTAACCTGGATGTATTAGTATCATCCTGGCTACGGAGATGTTCCATGCTTTCTGCTAATTGTTGAAAACTTGAGTCACCCCTTCCTGGAGGTGCCCTGGAGAGTGTATTCTTAGCCTTCAAAAGATTTGACTTCACATCTTGTGTTGGAGAAAGACTAGTAGTAGATCTTAGCGTATACATACATGTGTATATATGTAATATATGTATTTAAAAACTCAAAGCTAGACAAGGCTGTTTTGCTAAATGATATGTTATCTTCACCAGGTAATTTTGAAGGCCTTGTTTTGGAAATCTCAACCAAAAATGATCAGAATGAACACACCTTCTACGTATACTGCTAACATCTGGAAGGGTGGCTTGGTCTGTCATTGAGAATTTGAGCTATTTAAGCTGCTATTGCAATCCCTGCTTCTTTGGCACCCAAAGGGTACCAAGATTACTGATCCTGGGCACTATCATAGGATTTTACACTCGTCTTTTCCTGGCAGTGACTAGCAAAGTTTTTATATGGGATTAAACAGTGATAAAAATCTTTTAGATCTAAGAAAAGATCCTTGAGAGGATTTGAAAACTTCCATGTACCTGAGACCAATTTAGTATCTCAGCACAAAGATAAAATTCAGGATTGTATTCTTTTCTCGAGCTTTAAACTTGAATGAAATGCTTCTCTATCTATAAGATACCTTCTGAGATGCACCTTGGCCACAGTGTAACTATCTGATGTTCCTGGTAAGGGAACATCACTGTTAACAGACAGTTGTGTCTGATCTCTTGGGTAATGTCTAATGTATTTGTGAGATAGAAAGTAATAGTAATAATTCTTCAGAAGCATTGTAACAGGTGACTTCACACTTGGATAACTGACTGAATTGACACTTTGAGTTTTGGACAACACTGTCAAATTTTGCTATTATGGTCTGCCTTGACCTAAAGACAGTGATGACAAATTCCTTCTGTCCTCCAAATAAAGAACACATATCATAGAAGAGTGCTTTTGACTGTATACAGCAACTACCTATCATCTTCTGGAAAACAACCCATCCATCTAGACCATTTCAATGATTTACAGGCTCACCCAGAGACAAGAAGTTTCCCTTACGTTGCCAGGACATGTATGGTGTTGTCTTTCAAGCTTTACAAACCATGCGCAAAACTAGTAGAAGACTGTATAACACTAACATAACATGCAACTGAATGTCCTGGTTTGAATTGTCCTTTTTTTTTTAGTTCTGGCTGGCCTTCTTAATAGCTAAACTTGTTCTCTGATGTGGTGTTGTGGTTCACAGCACAGTCCATATGGATTCACAATCCATCTGGACTCACAGAAATGAGAGTAGAGCAATACAAGAAAATAGTTGTATTCCTGCTATTGCTGCCAGAGGCTTTGCATTGTGAAACCCTGCCCTGAACTGAATTGGGTTAATCACAGAAATGACTTGAGAAAGATTTTTTCTTACCTGTGTGGTAGAGTGGGGACTTTTAGTAAGAGAGGGATGAAGTCTTGTAGCCTCTGTGTCCTACATGAGCTAATTTTGCTTACATAACATTAGAGGGCTATGTTGTGCCAGTATTCTGCATTCCTGTTTTTTGCTTTGCATCTTATTATCATGTTCCCTGTATTAAACTTGCTGCTTCAGATCTGAAAGCAGACACTGTATTCCTGAAAATAATTTTTTTTTCAGCTGCATTTGTTGAACTCAAACAGAGTACATTTTTCATAGGCTTTACTATTTCCATACACTATTGCAACCACTGGAAACCACTGCTGCACTTCTATTCCTTAGGTTTTTTTCTTCACTGCATAAATAGCTGAAAATAGGTCTAAATGTCACTATAATGGCTGCTTTTTCTTATGTGGATTTTAATATGTACTTTCACCATTTCGGGGCAAATACACGTTTGCTTTGCATTTTCTGGAAACTGTTCAGTTCTGTGTTGTTTGTTACTATTTAAAATACACTGTAAAATTATTCTACCCCTATTGTATAGGGATGATGAAAGAACAAATAAAATTGTAGAAACTAGTAAGCAGTAAAATGACCTCACTTTGCAGATTAGCATAGTTGTTTCCCAGGTATTTTTTTCTGGTTTTGGAAGATGTTCTTGAATAAGTTGACTTTCTTATAGTAGATTTAAGAATTAAGATCTGAATAATCTAACAGCCTAGATAAACGACATTGTTTAGAATGTACTGTACAGTTAAAGTCTGAATTTCTCCTCTTGAATTTGTAGTATTTTGATATTCTGCATCTTAATTTCCTTTCCTAGTGGCTTGTGGGGAAAAAAAAAATCTTTGGAGTTTTAATGCCATTTTTGCTTTGATTTGTACTTCTCTTATTAAAACTGACTCATTTTTCACAACCGAAATAGAAGTTTAACCCAAATAGAGGTCTGTTAAGGCAAGATCTGAGATTCACAGAATCACTAGGGTTGGAAGGGACCTTTGGAAGATGATCTAGTCCTACCTCCCTCCTCAAAGCAGAATCAACTGCTGAAAACTTGCACATTTTGCATAGCATTTCAATATGCATCTTGTAAAGTATAGCTTTAAAAAAACCTAAGGTTGCAAGTCAAGCTTCCAGAACAAGAAAATGGTACAATTACATTGCTTGGGCACTATATTGTGGCATTCCATCATGCTTTACTTGCTTTTTTGTGTTGGTTTTTTTTTTTCGGTTTGTGTGTTGTGTCCCCTCCCAACTTGAAGAACCACATGTGAAAATGAAGTTTTCCCTAACTAGGTGCCAGTGTTGACACATACAGTTTAAATTTTCATAGCAGTTGCCAGTCTGAAGCATTTTATACTGCCAAAGTCCAGTGTTTAGTGCTTCTGATCATGTGGAGTAGACAGGTCGTGGGAATTGGAGTAAGAGCAATGGTTAGTGGTAAACTAAGGGAAACTTAATGTATCCAGTACCACTAGGTAAGTTGTTGCAGGAACAGTGAGACAGGAAATAAAAGCAGGAACAGGAATTTCATGCTTTTCAATGGTATGTAGGTGTCTGAACTTCAAGGCTGTTTTTGTTTCTTCTAGCAGTACTGTGTCTTGTTGGTACTGCTGGAGTACAAGACCACATCTTGAATGGTCTGATACAAAGTGTGTGTGTGCTTGCTCTGCCTGTGTGTCAGCCTGGCTCCAGTCTTGTTTGGACTCACTGTTTTGCTTGTTTAGATTTCACATATGTGGATTAGAACCAATTCTCAGTTTGAGATGGAGGTGCAGGTGCAGTAGAGGTGCTGTTAAGTGAAATTAAGAGGCAAAATCTAGAACAAAGACACTATTTTTCACTTGGTATGTAGCTAAATTGTGGAGCTTGTTGCTACTGGATATTGTGAAATAGGAGTGAGTGAATGGGTTCTGAAATGAATCAGGGAAATTCCCAAAGACTGGATCTAGGATGAGCTATTAAATCTAATAATATGGCCTAGGAATTATAAACTCTTGATTACCAAGAACTGTGAGGTATAAGAAGGGAAGGAAGGTTCATTCTGTACATACCCTGTTTATTGCACTCTACGCTACACTGGTGCACCCCACTTGAGTACTGTGTGCAGTTTTGGGTGCCTCAATAGAAGGAGGACATCAAACTGTTAGAGCGTGTCCAGAGGAGGGTGACCAAGATGATGAAAGGCCTCCAGGGCAAGACTTAGGAGAAGCGGATGAGGTCACTTGGTTTGTTAAACTTGGAGAAGGCTGAAGGCAGACCTCATCACCATCCACAACTTCTTCAGGAGGGGCAACAGAAGGGGCGAGGTGCTGATCTTCTCTTTCTGGTGACCAGTGATAGGACACAAGGAAACGGAATGAAGCTGTGTCAGGGGAATTTCAGATTGGACATTAGGAAAAGGTTCTTCACTGAGAGGGTCGTCAGTCACTGGAACAGACTCCCCAGGGAAGTGGTCAGGGCACCAAGCCTGTCAGAGTTCAAGAAGCATCTGGATGATGCTCTTAGTCATATGCTCCTCTTGTTAGGAACTGGGACTTGAACTCAATGATCCTTATGGGTCCCTTCCAACTAGATATATTCTATGATTGCATCATTTTTTTTTCTATGCATCTGCTACTGGCTAAGACAGTAAATAGACCTTTGGTCTAAAATGCCATGGTTTTCCTTACATTTTGAAACAGACCTCCTTCTGTCATTCTTGAAGATATGAATTAGGTAGGATTTAACAGTATCAAAGTGTTGATTCTTACAACTAGAAACCTTGGTTTTGTGTGACAGTTGGCTAGCTGTTAATCAGAACTTTCTAACCTCTGGTTTTGTCTGCTAGCTAATATATTTTACTACTTTGCTATGTACATGCTCACTCATAAAAAGCAATAAAAAAGATTGGAAAGCTCATTGCTTCTCTGGTTCTTTGTTTGTTTGTTATGAATAACAGTGTTTGTTCAGACAAATCTTAGAATACCTGCAAATTTGAAATGCAGCCTCACCTAAACTAGAGAAGGCACTTTAGAAAATTGTAGGCCATCATCTTACAAAAACTGAGGAAATTAAAAAACTTATTTCACTGACAGTCTGAAACTTTAGTTTGTTCCACAGCAGACTCAGACTCTGAATTTTCTTTTAGAGAGATTCATCAAAGCACATTATATGTGTGCCTCATCAAAATTGCTGATGGCAGAGTTAAACCTTAGATGTTGAGATGTTCACAGACATATGAAACTTCATAGATCTCATTAAGCTAAAATCTTTTCTTGCTTGCTAAAGTTTAGATAGGCTTAAGGGGATATTGGCAAGGTATCTTGAAGAAGAGTCTACTGAGGAATATTAAGTACACAAAATCACATCTGTCTCAGGAAGTAACCTGAATTGAAGGTAGTTGGGAGTGTGAATGGTAGCAGGAGAGAGTATTGTGTATGTTTGTCCTGTTCTTATTCTTTGCTATGTATCTGTTCATGGCTGCCAGTGTTGGAAGCAAGATGCTGACTTGGATCAATCTTTGGTCTGATCTGGTACGAATGAAAAAAGGAGGTTGTCTCCCTCCAAGTCGTCTTGCTTTCTCTTGGATATCAGTAGTTTCATGACTAGTAAAAAAGAACAGGTGGAAAGATTTGAACTGCTGATATTAAAATAACCGACCCTACTTATGCCATTCATTAGTTCCAGAGATCCACCTAACAGGACAAACTTGTTTGTAAGGCTTCATGTCATTCACTAATAAGATGCATCTTTGCGGCTGACACTGTTAACTCTTCAGTTGTGGCCTATCACAATTTTTGTATTTAATCACTTTAAAGGGATTAGCTCATAAAATGTTCATTTTTGCTTCTTTTTCTTGGGTTCCAAACTCCTAGGGATTATTTAATCTACAACCTTAAGGGTTTTATTAAGGAAAAATTCCAACTTTGTTATTGCCTTCTGATTTAGTAGACCAGAACATTCATAGCTGTAGTCTTACAGGTTGCGCTGCTTTGGTTGGGATCACTAGTGACATTTTCTTTCAAGAGTTGCAAGTAGCACTGATACCGTGAAACAGAATTTAAGTTCATCATAGTTGCTCCAAAGTCAACCTGTTATCAACCAGAGGATCTTCACTGGAAGCCTAAAGAACCGTTAGATTTCGTCTTTCATGGGTGACATCCTCTTGATTAATCTGGATTTATCTTGTGCTGGTTAAGGTTCTTAGAGAAGACAAGGGTATTACTCTTTCACGTTATGTACAGTTCATAATAATTCTCAGCAGTCTTGTGTCCTGCAGGTTGATAAAGAGGACCTTAGGTCTTATTTTGTCACTGCAGTAAATGCTTTCTTCCTCAAAAATGGAGAACAGATTTTAGTCAATAGAATTTTTTTCCTGTTGTTTTTCAGTTACTAGTTTGAATTTATTGATACTGCTTGGAAGATTCTTAGGTTAGTGCAATTATCTGGCTATTCTGGTGTTCCTTCTATTGCTATCCTGCAAAGTCTTCTGTATAGTTAACTCTTCCCTTGGGTATAGTCACAGCTTGATCACATTTATTGCATATTCTCATACTTATTTCATGAGGTAGTGTGAAATAACTTGTAAGTGCCACCTTCCTGAGACATGTCCATAGCTGAAGGGTGTTGGCAAAGATCCCACCCAGTGTTAGGCTGGGTAATGAGAAGAGTTGGTTTTCTCTGGAAGTTTTGATGGGGAAAGATGACAGTCAAGCTGCTATCCAGAGGAGAAGAGTTGGTGTTGAAATCTTGGATCTGAATCTCAGACACTGCTGGTAGATATGCATACAACTGCTTTTTTAGAAATAATAGCAGGATATCAAGTTTTTAATGCATTTGATCATGTGGAAAATGGCATCAACTCCTTTAATCTCAATGTTCTTTTTCATTCTAAAAGTGGCATCTCCTTTTGCATTATGCTGATGCAGTAGTTGATTGAGAAGGAAGGTTATCTACTAAACTAGTAGTGGTATTTGCTGTATCTCATGTACAGCACAGCTAGACCAGACCATCTTGACTTTGTGTAGCAGCAGGCCAGATTACAATATGAAGGTGGAAGACTACAGGCTACACCTATTTAATGTGAAGCTATTGTGATTGCAGCTCCAATTGGAAACTGCCAAACTTTTACATGAAGGGCACAAACAAATAAGTGGAAGTAGGGCAAAACCCTCTTATTCCAGCCTTATTTTCTGATAGCGGTGCGTTCTCTATAAGTGTGTAAGGTTTTAAAAGCACTAGCAAGGCTTTGTGGCATATCTGCAAAATTGGTCAAAATATGTTATTGTTACCAAATACAAGCTTCCAGCTGAGATTGAGTTTGGCATTTATTTTAATCTCTGGAATACTGTATAGAAACTAGCTGTGTTTCTGCTCTCTGTGTGTATGGATGTATATTTTATATATATGTATGAAATCTTGCATTTTTCTGTGCAGTTACAGTATGGACTGTTTAACAAGTATTTGAGTTACTAATGCTAGACTGGGTAATTGAAGCTTGGCCTGCCAACTGGAAATTTAAATTGTTTTTTTCATACACTGACTAAATTACTGTATTTAATATTTAAAAGTTTGGGGTTTTTTTTAAAAAAAAGAGAAATGTTTTAGTTAAAGATGGATATACTAAACTATTTTTAGTTAGTCACTAGGTCACTTTGCAACTGTCATACACAGCAGAAAGTTTTATGTCTTAAACTCCATTCTAGTAATAAAAGTGTGTGTGAATCCATAAAGACTTAATGATATAATCAAGGTCCATATGGACTTGTGAGCCTCCTTATGTGGAACTCTGCAGAATGAGTTTTAAATTGTGAACACCTTATCTGTTTATTTAGAACTTCTGTCCAGCATTAGGCATAGCACTTATGAAGAAACTATGATGGAAAATTGTACTGGGTCTGGCTGAGCTGGAATTGGTTTTCCCCTATAGCAGCCCTCACGGTGCAGTGGTTTATGCTGGGAGCTGGCAGGGTGTTGATAGCACCCTGGTGTTGTGGCTACTGCTGAGTGGTGCTTACACAGCACCAAGGCTCTTTCCGACATTTCCCCCAGTGGGACGGGGTGGGCAAGATCTTGGGAGGGGACACAACCAGGACAGCTGACCCAGAACTGACCAAAGGGATGTTCCAGACCATAGGACGTCTGCTCAGGATAAAGCTGGGAGAAAGGAGGAAGGGGGTGGGGTCACCCTTGGTCCTCCGAGGCAACCACTACGCGTATGGGAGCCCTGCTCCTGAGAAGGCCCGACATCGCCTGTCCATGGGAAATAGAGAATAAATCTGTTTGCTTTTGCTTCTGCGCGCGGACCTTTGCTTCATTTTGCTTATATTAAAACTGCTTTTGTTTCACCCACAAGGGTTAGTTTATCTTCTTTCCCCTCTTTACACTGCTGAGAAAACAAGGGGAAAGGGGCAGGGATGGGGGGAAGTGATAGAGTGACTTGGTGGATACGTGGCATTTAGCCAGAGTCAAACCATCACAAAAATATATGACAAATGCTTTCTACTCACATTTTCTAGCAGTATTTAGAACCCGCTTTTGGAAGAAACCCACTGTCGTCCTTTTTGAAAACGTGTGTGTCACTGGCATTATGTTGGATTTTATAAAAATAAGTCTTTAAAAATAGGAATGGTAATTTTTAAGATCAAAGGTTAAGCACCTATATCAAACAAGATTAGTGGTTCTATAGAAATGCTTGGAAGGGATTTATTCTCTGTGTGTATAATCCTTCAATGATAACCTGCGTTACAAATTCATCCAAAAAAAAAAAAAAAAAGAACTGTTCCTTTGTTTCCAGCATTTCAAAGGCAGCTATTTCTCTAGAATACTCATGAGCCACCAGAATCTGGGCTGATTTATAGACTATAAATTTTCTTTTGAAAACTGATGAATAGTGTATCAAATTATTAGATTAGTAAGTATAACAAATTAGGGTTTTCATTCACACTGAGTTCACAGCTCTGTTTTCCTGACATGCATGTGTATGACCAAGTGGATAGGTTGACTAACTGGCCAGTTCTGGCAAGTTAGATGATCTAGACTTTTCCAGAAGGTCACAATTTGTATTTTAACCAACAAGTAATTTTAGCATTTTTTCATTTTTAATAACTGGGTGATTGGTAGAATTGACAGTCACTCAAGTTTAGTCTTTGATGCAAAAAAGCAACCCTAGTTAGGAAAGCAGCGTGTTCATTGCTGTCTGTGGTGGGGCATCCATGCTATAAATGCAAAGTTTAGGAGATGTGTTTTTGAAAGAAGAGTATGTGTTCAATGACCTGTTTCCCAGAAAGCTTTCTGTGGTAATATTTTCATATATGTTATATAACAATAATATGAAGTTCTTCCTACACAAACGCTCAGTGATCACTTTGTCATTAAGAGCATGAGAGGTTGCAAGAAAACACCAACAATTGGGTTAGAACTGTCTGTTAAATGCAGATATGAGGCAATTATTATTTCTCTCTTTTTAAGCAAAAAGTATTTCTTCTCTCATTAGACATAAAACATAGTTACATGTCTGATGTGTTCCTATATTACTCAAATATCTTATATGCTGAAATAGATTTTTGGGGACAGCTACCTCCAATGTTTATTTTACTGGGTTCTTTTAAAATGTGGCTCCAAAACTGCTAAGTATTTCTCGGTTTTGTGTTTGTTTTTTTCCAGACTGATCTTGATTATGTTAACAGTGTTGTTGCAAGCCTGGAAAAAGAGTAAGTTGTAATTTTAATGGGGGATTTCTTAGTTTATTGGTGGGTTTGATTTTTGCTTTTTCTGAAATCAAGTTGTGATAAGTAATAAAAAGTATTCTGGAAATAGGCGATCATGCATTTTTGTTTCTTGGGGATGTGGACTTCTGAAGATAAAGTAATAGATGACAAATTAAGGGGCAGTGATTAAGTCAGTTAAATTGTAAAACAATAAATGGGATTAAATTATTTGATTCAACATAAACAGGATTGTTTTAACATGAATGACAATTTGTAACATCTGCATTAAGGCCTTGTATTCTGTATGTTCAAAGAGAACTACAGAAAAAAATCACTAGGTTTTGAAAAAAAGGAAGGCAAAATAAGTGTTTAAAATCTTGTTAGAATTCTGATTATTGGGCAAGAGGCTGTCCTGCTCTGAAGAAGATGCTAAGGAAAACAGTGCTTTTTTACTACTATTACTTTATATCATGTTTGAATATGTCGTCGTAAGCAGATATAATAACTGTACCAACAGAAAGCAAGCAGGAAGCCTTATAGAACTCAGAATCTCTCATGTGACTTTAGGATATTTCTATTGACAGGTTTTCTACAGAGATCAATTCTGGCTTGGTGGAAGTAATAGCCCCTCCTGCAACTTACTATCCTGACTTGACAAACTTGAAAGAGACATTTGGAGACTCAAAAGAGAGAGTGAGGTTAGTTTATTTCCCCCACATCTTTTCCCATCTCCTCCCACACCCACACTTTTGTTGTTTATGAAATGGCAAGTGGGATGTGAATTCTTGAAATGTTTTCTTACTGTAATTCATGCAAGTGTGGGGATGCTAAAAGTGCTCTGTGAATCAACCTCATTCCTATCTGCATGCTGTTCTGTGCACAATCAGAGCCTAATGCTATGCGTGGTTGAATTAATTTAGTGTTAAATTTTGGGAGAACTGAGACTTGATATACTTTTTTCCTCTGTATGTAGACTTTATTGTTTACTTTTTTTTTTTTTCCTGAAATACAGTGTAAAACCCAGTAATTCCTGCTGAATTACCATTTAAAATGCACATGTGTTTTTAGTGAAATGTCAGGTAGTTTTCACAAAATCAGATTCAAGTTAAACCAGTTTTATGTCTGTATTAAAGCATAAGGTGAAAGCTTTGTTCCTTTTTTTCAGACAGAGGATTTCCTGAGGGAACAATGCCAGAAGCAGCTGTCCTAACATTTCACTAATATGCATCATTCTTCATAGTGAGATTTACTTTACATTGCCAGTGTGTATTGAAAGAACTTTTTACCATAATCCTGAAACGTTTAATTTGATTTCAGATGGAGAACAAAACAAAACTTGGATTATTGTTTTCTTATGATGTATGCCCAGAAAAAGGGGGTTTATTACATTCAGGTAAATTTCTCTTTGTTTTGAGTTTTCAAGTTTTCAAATGAGTCTTCAGAAATTATGCTGTCGGACACATCAGAAGGACCTACATAGAACAGAGATAACTTGATTCCATAGTTGAAGGAGGGCACTGAGTATGGAAATTATGGTATATGAGGAAGTAATCTGTAGAGGACACTGTCTCTGTAGGAGAAAGTAATTTGTCCTGTATGACTTACTTTATCTTAAGATACTTAATAAAAAAAAAGTGAAGGAATTCAGACAGCTTAACTACCGCTTTTTGCTTCTCCACCAAATGAGTTACCGTTGAGTCATGTAGGCAAAAACCACCAGCACAGTTTTGAGTGGAAATTGAGCTAAAATCCATTTTGATTTTCTTTTGAAGGCAAGTGCAGGGTCACTTTTGTATGACTGTTGTGTACTGGTATATTTTCAATGTGTTGCTAGACTTACCTTTTTTCTTTTTAAAAGAGGTTTTCAAGAGTAGAGTTAAGCAATTCTTCTTGAATTTAATTTAGCTTGGAATTGTTCCCATTAGGTCTTGCTGCTTTGAAGTAGAAGCCTTAACCTTACAGGTATTGCAGTAGTGAGTAACTGTGCTTGTGATCTTTATTTAGATTTTGGGACTGTGTCCTTTGGGTATAAAGCCCCACGCACCTCATCTAGTTTTTACAAAGCTATGCTGGGTGCTCTCAGAGCTGCTGGAGACTGAGCTCTCCTGGAAGCTGCACAGCCAGTGACATGAGACAGTCTTTCTGAAACTAGGCAGTTGCACAAGTATTAGTGCCAGCACAAGGTGGAGAGCATGAATGCACTGGGAGGAAGGACAGGACAAGCAGGATCCTTAAAGCAGTGGCCAGCACTTACTGTGAATTAAAGGCTTTGTAGCACCCCATCTTGGTAGTTCTGCTGCCTGGACTAGATGATTAGTTTGAACTATGTGCCGTTTCTTGTGTTGGACAGCAAAATCCAGGTGAAATGAATCCTACCTGTGTAGACAATGTATCTCTTAGCTTCTTGTCTCAGAGGAGAAATTCTTTCAGTGCTGTTAGGTGTGTGAGTAAACAGAGTCACATTTGTGTACAAATAATACAGATATTCTACTTGTTCTACTACTAATGGTGTCACTTAGTCTAACATTATTTCATGAATGATTTTCCTCTGAAGAGATAAGCTAGAAAAGCAATGTTCTGTAGTAATAAGTTGAGATACATTTGTGGATTCTTACCATAGAAAGATTCTGGATTAGTTCTCCACAAATAGACAGACTGTGATCCCTACAATAGTTATTCTTGGCTATAGCATCTAGGTTTATAGCAGCACTTGGATTAGAAATATATGGCTTATATGTTAGCAATATATTGTAAATCAGTATTTCCTAGCTGTCCTTTTTCCTATTGCTTTGCTGGTGTTTTTTTTTTATTATTATTATTTATGTTGATATCACTGCTGCCTTCCTCTAGCTTGAAGATGACATCGTTGTCAAGCAGAATTATTTCAGCACAATAAAAAATTTTGCACTTCAGCTCGCTTCTGAAGATTGGATGATTCTAGAATTTTCTCAGCTGGGTTTCATTGGTAAGAAAATGTTCACTTTAGTAGTTTGAAAGAATACTTTCATCCTCAGACTGTAAATTAATAGTTATCTGACTTCAAAGCTATCTTCTTTTACTAGAAATAGACCAAGACATAGAAATTCACTGGCTTTTTTAGTAACTCTGGTTTAACTTGTGGGTTGGGTTTTTTCCAGTTGCTTCAAATACTTTTGTATGACTGAGGCAAACTGAAAGTGTTGTAAAAAAGGGCATTTTTATAACCAAAAGTCAATTAATTTATAAAAATACAGTTGAACAGCAATTTAGCTGCCGTTAAAACAAAAATGTCATGAAAACATAACTGACTAAAGTAAAATTTTTAAAAGTCTGAAAACTAATTCCACCTAATACAACTTCATTTATGTTTGTGCCAAAGTTTCCAAGAATCAGTAGTCACCACTTTGTCTTGGTGGCAAAGCCTATTCTATCTCTACCTTCCTACTCCATCAAGGAGAAGTTATGACAGTGTGCCCCTTCTTAGGTGTAGTTAGAATCTATCTGTCATTTGCAGTGAACAACAGTGAGAGAAGCTAATGCAGCATCTCAGGCTCTTGTGGATTTACCACCAGGGTGCTGCTGAAATTACTTTATGGGTCTGCTCTTACACTCATATGTTTTTATTGAGGGGTACTAGACTTAACAGAAAAGCAATGAAAGACAAGTTTTGAAGGCATTTTACAAATCAAAAGTTTTTTTCATTAATGCAGTGATATGTCATGATATGTTTAAAAGCAGTAAGCTGGAGATACGCAAGGAAAAATGAAGAGCTATGACAAGACTGAAGATTTCTATATGTAGTCAACACAATTCCAAAGCAAAGGCTGGAAGTTGAGCTCAGAACAGGAAGAAAATGTTACGTGTAACAGATAAAGTGTCATTCTCTTAGAAATTCTTACAGCTTAGGGCATGCACTATCTACCCCATGCAGATGTATTTCGGATCACTTATTATTTGTATATTTGTGTATGTCGCACCCCTTTGTGTTCTCAGTGCTGCTATAGAGGGCGCAATGTGTAAGCCAGAAGGGATAGGTAGATAGTTCTTAATACTGAGATTTGGCTTAATCACCCTCACAACTGTTTAAAAATATTTTAAAGTTGTTTTTCTACACTGTCTATATACTTTTTTCAGTGTAGGCTCTGAAAATAGTTTAGTTGCTTGCTCGTGCTGCTTATATCCCTGTTCCTTATTCCTTGTATCATATTTGCATGCCTCCTTTTAATTAGATTATAGCAGTAGAATTTCAGATGAATTTAGCTATGGCTACACATTTTAAAGTTGCTTTTCTACCTGGAAAATTAAACTAGATTTTTTTTTCTTCCAATTTAGTTACTTATCCTGCTTTTAAGTTTTGAGAGAAAAATTAATATTCATGAAAGTGACTAAAACTTCTGGCTTTGAGACACAAGTGCTATACAGCTCTATAACAAAAGTGCTATACAGTGCTATAACTGTATATTGCCTAGAAATTTTTTTGCAAGTAATGTACATTTGCCTCATCTCTGCTATCCCTTTATGGATCTTGGTGCAGACTGATACTCTGGTAATTTGGTAATGTAAATAGCTATGGAGAAGAGCAAAAGTAGTTGTTTGTAACTGGAGATGAGTTTTATGTGTAGATGTCCAAGAGAGAAAGTAGAGCACTAAATTGTCGAGATGCTACTAATTTAGAAATAATCTCTGAAAGAGAGAGGTGCGCCTGATTTGCTGTAAGGTGTTGGAAACTTTGATCAGCTTGCAAGTTTGCTAGGTAAAAATGTTTTTTGTCATAGTGTATTTCTGAACTGAAAATCTAATTTATGCAATTTATGAGGAAGTGACAAATGCAGCTATTTAGGCTGACAGCGGGATTATAGAATTCTGTCACCTCTGCCACAGAGCAGAAGTTGCTTCCTTTGTTTTTTTTTTTTTTAATGCTGAAAGCATAGTCTTAAATGCTGTCAAGTATCTAATAAATAATGGGTGAGATGTATGCTGTTTCTCTAAGAAGCTATGTGAAAGGAGATGCATCTTCTCTTCTTCTGGATTCTGGTTTGCACTGAGGTTCCTGACAAAACATTAGGAAAGTCCTCCTAGTTTTCATGAGCAATACTGATTTGTCTTCCAAGTGCCTGTGGGCTGAAGTGTTTTTCGGAGGATCTGCAATACTCTACACTGTAGATATAATGCCAGCTGTCACAAACTTTTAATGGAGGGGTCTGAAACCAGCCTTTTGGTTGTCTTATACAGTTCCCCTGAATCTTACTGTGCCCTGATGTTTTAAGGCCTGTTGTTCTGATTATTTAAAGTTGTTCTGATTACAATTTTGCTCAAGCTGTCCACATAGTTGAAGTTTGAGGAAGAGTAGATCAAGTGAAATATTTGAGATTTAAATAACTTCAAAGAGGTTCTAGTTTTAATGCCAGTAATTTGCATATCATTAACAGGAAAAGCATTGAAAACTTCAACTATAGCTAGAATTTGTGCTTGCAGGTATAAAATGATTGTTGGTGTAGACTGAATACATTTAATGATGCTTATGTGGAAGAGTGAAAACGAATGATTTAGATATTTACAGTTGAGACAACTGTAAAAAACAAAGTTTTTCATTTTATCTGTGTCTTGTACTTGCCAACAAAATACTGAGAGGGCCAGAATAGTTCACTAAGGATAGCATTTAAATGGACTGAAAATAAGATAAAAGTCTTGGCAGGGCACAATAAATAGCAGAAAATGTTCCACAATTTTATTTTTTTTTTCCAGTCCTGGCTCTCACTTTTATCAATATAGATAAATAATATGGGGAAAGTATTCCACATTTTCTAAATTTCTAGGAGTTTATGGAAAAGATTTTACCTTTGAGTCTTAATTCTATTGGATTTTGAAGTTTGTTTTCGAGGGTAGATTATACACACCCAGAATCTGAAGCCTCTGAAGTTTTTTCAGCAGTCTCCTTGATTTATGTCTGTTCTCATGCACTGTACCAAAGTGCATGAACAAGGTGCAAGATGAGCCATTGCTTCAATTCTTTCACATTGTTACTGGCTTGAGGCAATGCATGTTGACTTCAGTTTTTGCTTTGGTCTCTTTGGCTTGATGATTGTTGACTTCATATTGGGGGTGGCCAGTGGGTAATCTGTAGGCTGGATTTGGATGGCATCTCAGTGTCTCCATGGCTCACAGCACTTTCCTCACTTGCAGCTGCATGGGAGGGTCATAAGACCTCAGGACCTTGGTAAATGCTGCTTCTAGTTCTATGCCTTAGGGAAGCCAGGGTGCTGGAGAAGGAGCCTTTCTCCAGGAGCTTTCTCAGGAGAAGCTAGGCAATGGCTTGGCTGGTTTGGATTCAGAGGGGCTGGGGTGTCAGATCTGTGGAGTAGGAGTTGTACTGGGCTGCTTTCCATCACAAGGAGTAGCTGTGGATAGTAAAGGGGTCCAGAGCTCTGAAGACCTGTTTTGCCAGGGACTTCCCTGCAGAGGCCTGTTTTTGACAGGTATGGAAAGAGCGTTCTAGGGGGAGAAAAGTGACATTGATCCATAGCAGTACTACTGTGCTCTGCTGGTGATGTCCTGAGATAGAAATGACAGATGAGGGATGTTGTGTTTATACTGAAGGGCAAAGATCTGGGGCAAAGCTGTGCCAAGCTGAGTGTGGAAGATGGTGACAACATTTCAGCAAGTAGTGTGTGAATGTTTGCCCTTGGTTGCTGAAAAGAGATGAGGGCTTCTCTCAGGAGCAGGGTGTTGACTGTCCATTTTTGTTCCAGTGATCATTATGAATTAAAGTACAAAGGCTTTGCCTGCACTGTTGAACCCTTCCATGGTGCTGAGCAGTGTAATGTAGAGAGGCCAGATGGGTCTGAAAATGGTAGTGCCGGTATAGCCAGCTGATGCTTACCTAGCATATTCTGAGTAGTTGCAGTTGGATGTATCAGCGTGGTTTTTGGTTTTATTTTGGTTTGTTTTTCCTGGTGCATCTTGTGACATCACCATGTTAACTAGATTATTCCCCAAGTCAGGGATGGTTGACTGCATGGTTGACAGTAGTATGCCAATCCAGGCCTAGAGGAAGGTGCCTCTGGGCCTATGCAAGTTGGGTGGGAGTGATGTGCTTGAGGGTAGGGAGGCTCTGCAGAGAGACCTGGACAGGCTGGAGCCATGGGCTGAGGCCAACTGGAGGAGTTTCCATAAGGCCAAATGCCGGGGGCTGCTCTTGGGCCACAACAACCCCCAGCAGCGCTACAGGCTTGGGGAGGAGTGGCTGGAGAGCTGCCAGTCAGATAGGGACCTGGGGGTGTTGATTGACAGCTGGCTGAACAGGAGCCAGCAGTGTGCCCAGGGGGGCAAGAAGGCCAATGGCATCCTGGCTTGTGTCAGCAATAGCATGGCCAGCAGGGACAGGGAAGGGATCTGACCCCTGTACTCGGCACTGGTGAGGCCGCACCTCGATTCCTGTGTTCAGTTTTGGGCCCCTCACTACAAAAAGGACATTGAATGACTCGAGCGTGTCCAGAGAAGGGCAACGGAGCTGGTGCAGGGTCTGGAGCACAGGTTGTACGGGGAGCAGCTGAGGGAACTGGGGGTGTTTAGTCTGGAGAAGAGGAGGCTGAGAGTAAGACCTCATCACCCTCTACAGCTACCTGAAAGGGGGTTGCAGAGAGCTGGGGATAAGTCTCTAACTTTAAGTAATAAGGGATAGGACAAGAGGGAATGGCCTCAAGTTGTGCCAGGGAAGGTTTAGGCTAGATATTAATAAGTAGTTCTTTACAGAATAGGTTGTTAGACGCTGGAATGGGCTGCCCGGGGAGGTGGTGGAGTCACCATCCCTGGAGGTGTTTAAGAGTATAGTCAACATAGCACTGAGGGGTATGGTGTAGTTGGGAACTGTCAGTGTTAGGTCAGTGGTTGGACTGGCTGATCTTCAAGGTCTCTTCCAACCTAGACAATTCTGTGATTCTGTGAGATCACATCAGACTTCTTTTCTACAAAAGATGAGGCCATTTAGGCAGTCTTCTAAGTATGTATCCTCTCTTCGGGAAAAGCAAGGATCTTGCAGTTCGAGATCTTGATATTCTCAAAGCAAATCTCTGTATGTAAGAGCCTGGTACCTGGCAGTGTCAGACCACACATAACAGGGCCCCTGCAACTTCCTTAAAAATATCCTTGTTGCTAATATATATAAGCTAACAATATGTCATTCTATGTCTACTTGGAAATACTGTCTAATGTGCCAGGTTTGGTCACCTGTTTCAGTAGAGAAATTTTCCATCCCTGCTACAACAGGGACTCCCAGTTCCTTGGTTTAGTTTTGGTTTTTTTTTAATGCTGCCTTGCAATAATCCTCTATGAATTAGACTTCAGTGAGCCTCAAAAGAAAGAGAAGTAACAATGTCTGGCTCTGACTGATAGACCACATGTATATTCACAGTGGAAATGTATGTTTCTAATCACTTAAGGCTAAATAGCTTTTTATGTTTTGCGTAGTACTGGTCAGGGTAATACTTCAGGTATTCTCTTCTGTTTATATACATGCAGCCATTCTCCTTAATGGCTAAATAAGGTAGGCTGCTTGCACCATTTCTTCATTTCCACTCAGCCACCTGCTCAAGTAGACTGTTACACTGCTGATTGTTTTTAAGCTTCCTACAAAATATTGTTCCCTATTTGTTTGTCATCCAGACTAGCCTGTACTGCTCCTTAGTGACCTTTCCAAACAAATCTGTCGTCTTGTAGATGAGAACTAAATCCCCTTTTCTGATGAGTATGGGAAGTGTTTTTGCCACCTCAGAGATGAACCTGTTCTTAGCATCTACTCCAGCTGTTCTTTGTAAATGTAGAAGGAGAAAATATACCACTTGTGGAAGTCGTTATTTAAAAAAGTCTTTGAAGGCCTCATAGATTACAAGTGGAAAAAAAAATTTTCACATGCCTAAGTGCTGCATGTTAGTGTGTTGCATGGAACTCCCAAGTGTGGACAGATAGAAGACTTGCATTGGAGAATAGCTTCTATTGTACTCTGATCCATCAATGCACATGTGCCCCAAGAGCCCATACCTGTCTAAGTCAGCACTGCCCACATCTCAGCACCATCAACAGAACTGAATCACTTCAGCCAGTGTCCTCCTAAGAGATTCATTGTCATGTAATGTCTTTTTCCTTTGCCTCCTCCGTTGTAGCCTAGCAAAGTAGAGGCAGATAATCTACAAAGCTGTTGTTGTTTACTGAATCTGTTCTCAAATCTGGAACTGCCTCTGGGAGTTTAATTGGCACTCAGTCCCTGGTACAAGCACTTGTTGTGGTTCTGTCTTCAGCCTTGGACCGCTCCACTCCCAGTTACGTGTTGCTCCTGATAGGTGCCTTATATGAAGAACTGCTTTCTTAAGTGCTGCATTTGGTTTAAAAAAATAACCTAGTATATTGGCCACCTTTCTCTTCAGATACCTGTACTGGCAGTGAAGTTTATTCCACAACCATGTAAATAGTTGCTCTTGTTGATAGTTAATAGACTTGCTTCATCAACAGTAAGTTTCCTTCTTTTGCGAAGGCCTCCTTTAAGCCTAACAGTTTGCAGGGTTCCCAAGAATCCTGTAGCATAATGCCACCCAGAAGTCCATCTGTACTTGACCAAGCAGTATGCTGTCTTGGATGTCCCAAAGTCATGGCAGTACTTAGTAAAGAAGTTCTGCAGTTTTTGTTTGTGGGAGGGACTTGCAGACTTTCTACTAGGCAGCTGACTGCTTAGTGTGTGGCAGGTTGAAAATGCACTCGGTATGAATGTGCTGATGGCCTGTGCATTTCAGAAGAAACTCTGGTCGTGGCTGTGATGTGTCTTTTTTTTAAGTTGCATTGTCTCTGGTTATGTTCTAGTAGCTTCCTTCTTTCCCTTTGATTTTCTATACAGAAGGATCTGGAGTTAGTGGTAGGTGTTCCATCTCTGCTTTTTGTACCTGCAAAAGCTGAAATTGTGTGACTGGGCAGATAACACTTGCAACAGCTCCTTGTCTCAGATGATTAAAGCTTACATGTGGCATAGACACAAATCCGTGAATCTTCTTTCTCTATTTTTGCAAACTGACAATTTCTGTTCTTATGGAGACTGTGTTGTAGTATACATTGAATATTTTGATAGCACCAAGATCTAATATGAGTCCTTGTCTGAATACTTGTTTTATTTAGTTTTGCATAGCTGAAAGGTATGGAGCTTTTAATAACATTGAGATTTCAAGTTGTTCATTGCTAACATTTCTTGTCTTGGCACAAACTTATCTGTTGATAAACTGATTTCAAAAGACAATATTATCTTTAATCTCAAATAACTCCAGTTATTCTTAATATCGTCACAGGTAAAATGTTCCAGTCTCCAGATATCACTCTTATTGTAGAGTTCATATTTATGTTTTATAAAGAGAAACCTATTGATTGGCTCCTGGACCATATCCTCTGGGTGAAAGTGTGTAACCCTGAGAAAGATGCTGTAAGTATGTTTTTATTATAAAGGTTCTAATATGTTTTCATGGTGATGAATGAGTTGGTTGTGGTGAGCTGGAGGCTAGCGTACTGTGGATTACAGTTACTGCATGTCTTGAAAGAGTCTTTCTTCCTACCAAGAATTTGGGAGACCATTCTCAGAGCCATTATAACAGTTATTGTTTCAGATTTTGGAGATGGATGCAGTAGGAAGAAAAGCAAAAGTCTAGTTAGTTTCTGTATGTAACAGTCCTAAAATAAACTCATTCATGTAACCCCCACTGAGGCTCTGCAGAATGCCACTGCTTGGGTGGTAGTCATAGAGAAGGTTCCAAATGGGGAATAAACTTTGGATATTGGTCCTACATTTCTCAAGTGGCACCCTCACTGAAAGACTGAATAAACAGATTCTGTGCAAGAACCTTGAACAGTATTATATTTGCACAGCAGTCTTGGTAGATTTCTGGAATGAAAGCAAGAACAACTGGATAAATAGGTCTGGGTTCTTGTTGAATCTTTTTGGTTCATGTAACAATCACATACTTGCAGTAAAATCTTGGCAACCTTGTGTTGGCTTTACTAATGTGATTTTCCCCCCCCCCCCCATTTCAGAAACATTGTGATCGACAGAAATCTAACCTACGGATACGCTTCAGGCCTTCTCTTTTCCAGCATGTTGGCCTCCACTCCTCTCTAGCAGGGAAGATCCAGAAACTCACAGTTAGTAGCTAAAATTTTCCTTCTTTTCCGGAGCAGTCTGATTAAATGGAAAAATTTGTAGTCATTGAGAAAACAGGAATTTTCTTGTTGTCTGGCATTTTCAAGCATGTTATGTATTACTCCAGTTGAAATGAAATCTGATTTAAACTGGTTACTATCAAGTATGAGAAGTGTTAATCTCAGTTTACTTTGTGGATTTTTGCTAGAGGATAGTTTTCTAATTTTTTTACTTTAATGGCATGTTCATCTTGTAATCAGTGCAAGATCTGATACACCCAAAAATGAGTAATGCATTCATTTTCTATTTTATGCAAGTGCTTGTTTTAAGTGTAACCACTTGGGAAAAGAACATAATAAACCAGGTTATCTGACCAGCTTGATGTTTGTCTGTCTTTCAATTAGGATAAAGACTTCCTGAAACCATTGCTTCATAAAATCCACGTGAATCCACCTGCAGAGGTTTCAACATCTTTAAAAGTCTACCAGGGGCATACGCTAGAAAAAACCTACGTAGGGGAAGATTTTTTCTGGGCTGTCACACCAGTTGCTGGGGATTATATTCTATTTAAATTTGACAAGCCAGTCAATGTAGAAAGGTTAGTAATTATTTGCCTTTGGTCTCATATCTAAAGCTGCTTGTTTGCCAAGAATGCTTGAAGATAGAATTTGGGGCCGTCATTATAACGTACATAATGATGTAGGGTCTTTGGAGTTCAGCTGAAACTATGATGATTGGTGTCTTCCCTCTAATTCTTTTACTACTGTAAATTTTGGCTTGCTCTTTTTTTTTTTTTTAATTATTTAATCCAAAGCCTTTTTGATAAATGTAATTCAAACCCAGTGCTTCTCTGACAGTTCATAAGAGAATTTAAAAGAAGCCAATTTGATTCTACTTGTACTTGGTTGGTCTGCTTCTAATTACAGAGCAATTGTACAGCGTGGTGTGTGGTACAGTATGTTGTGCCCTGCAGCCTCGGTCCCTTGATTGTCCAGATCAGAAATCTTGATGGAGCATATCACGATGTCCCCAGACCTGAAAGCTGGGAACTCTGAAGGGTAATGTTTTTTAGATGTAGCTTTAGGGCTTGAAAAAAAGTCACCATGCTAAGAATCCAAGTTGGCCTATTTGAAAATGTTAAAATTTAACAAACAAAAAAAAAAGCAGAGTGGTGCCCTTGAAATACAAATATCTGTGATCTGTTAGAGGAATAAAGGTGACTTCTTTTTAGCTATTCATCAGATTAAATAAGGATAATAGAATTTGTGCTTTAGCATAGTCATCCTTTAGTTTTATTGAGACTTATTTGCTGCTTTGCTTTTTACTATCTTGCCAACATAGTAGTCCAAGACTTATAGAATAAATTGTTTATTTAGTGTCTGTTTAAGTGTTGCTATGTTAGTGGATTCCTTTTCTCCTTTCTTCACATACCTCATGTGTTTGTTTGAGGCCAATACCTATAGTCTGGTAGAGCAAAATTTCTTGGGATCAATTTGACTGGATGCTTTTTTTGTGAATCAGCCCTTTTTGCAGTCCTGAACTGAATCCAATTAGTCAACTTCTGCGACTTGGTACATAATCAAAGGCTGTCTTCACCTTGGCTTAGTGCAACAGTGAGGATCAGTAGTTTCCTTGTTACTGTGTTATTCCAAACTAGTCTGACCTATGAAACTCAGGTTTGCCATTTGAGATGTCAATTTACTCTTTCAGTTGATTGCTATCCTTTAAAAGACTTTCTTGATTAGCTTTCCAAGATGCAGATGTTGAGGAATATGACTGCCTTACCTCCTTAAATTAAAGGCAGAATCTTTTTTATCCTGTGCCAATAGTTTAACAAACACATATTTTTCAACTCAGATGTACGAATTAATTGATTTCTTTTTATAAATGTTTTCTTTTCAAAATTATGAAGTAAACATTGTCCAATTTGTCTGTTTGTTTCGGGGCTTTTAAAAAAGAATTATATGCATTTACATTATGAATAGGGTAACTGTAATCAGCAAGTGTTGATCTTGGGTGGATTAGGATGAATCAAATGCACAATGGCAGTTTTGGATAGCAAGTGTCACAGGTCAGCACTGTTATTTAAAAAAATGGCATGCATAAGTCTGAAGAATATATTTTTTGATATGTATTACCTTAATGGTGAGGGAACTACAGGAATGAATAAGTACTAATTATTTGTGCAAAAGGTGGGAAGATAGTTTTCATTATTGTGCCCTGGAAAATTGTAGCTAGGGCTAAAGTAGTTATGTCCACCTGCTGTGTTAACAGTCCCAGCAGTAGAGGATTCCTTTCTGTTGTTGTTATTTCTATTTATTGAAGAAATGCATTTTAATTTTGGAAGAAAGGGAACATTGTGTATTCTGTTGCTTCTTCTAAGGGAGGTGCTACCATTCAGATTTAACTTAACGTTGTTTGAGCTATCATTGTAAACCATTTCAAAGTTTATTATGATTTTAGCTTCTGTTGCTACAGTGTCCTCAAAAATGCAGTATTGTGCCTTTCTAAAGTCAGTAGCTGATGAGAGCCTCAGGTGTTGTAATTTTAAATTGTTAGGGACTTACTTTTGTTTGTCTACTTAACTTCAGCAGTAGCAGATTTTGGTAGGTAAAGGCCAAGTGGAGCAATGATGTTTCCTGATATTTCAAGGATGCTTGCTGAGGCGGCCAAGACCAAAACTGACGAGAGTTGAAATACAGAAAAGGAAAAATGAACTGAGCCTTAGGAAGACTTACCTGGTGGGGAGATATATCTGATTGTTGGGAATTAAGAGTAGAAAATATGCTTTTATAATCTATCTTGTGTTTGTTGAAGGGATGCAATAGGTTTTTCCTTGTTTTCCTTTTTTTAAGGAATAGAAAAGCTCTTTGAATTTACAGAAAATTTTGTCTGCCAAGTCAGTTTGAGGTGTAGCTGCTTAATAACTCCCATAATAAATTCTTGATAAACAAGTTCTTTTAATGGAAATACTGACCACAACTCTGACTGAATGAATGGCAGGTCTGTTACACTGTGACAGAACACTAAGCTGTTCCTCTAGTTTATTTTTCCATGCCAAGTGTTTTGCCGAACTGAATTTAAATTTTCTACTCAGTATAGTAGTTTAATAATTAGTTTTTGCTAAGTCTTTAAATATTTCATTTTTTAGATCTGAGGATATTGTCAGGGATAACACTGGCAAGGATCTCTTAGTAGTTTAAAGTCAGAGCTGAGCTCACTTTGAGCAGAAAGTAACAGTTGCAGCTGTTCTGTGCAAGACCTGGATGGCAGATACCTGCTGAATATTGAACAGTCAGATAGATGGTGCTTGTTCTAAACCACACTTGGAGAACCAGGGATGTGTAAATTGAAACTGTCAAATGCTCATTTTAGTAACACCTCTTGTATGGAACCTTTTTTTTTTTTTTTTTTTTTTTTTTTCCCCAAGCAAAAGATCTCTAGTCACAACACTGAAGTCCCTCAATAGTAAGCTAGGATCTCATTCTTGGCAATAAAAAGATACATAACTCAGTAGCATATCATTGAGAATGAAAGTAGATCCTCTTGAAAGTTGACTTTTCTCTTAAAAACAAATTGCACAGCAGTGTTGAAGATGTGGTTTGGTTTTGGTTTGTTGGGTTTTTTGTTTGGTTGGGGGTTTTTTAAGTAAATGGATGGAGTGTTTTCTAAATGCTCAAAACAGCCTACATTGTAAAGATAAGAAATAGTGAACTTCTGTTCCCTTAGGTTGTTATGTAATTATTGAAATCCACGTAGCTATTTTGGTATATGCACACTGCTGTTCCAAGCACATTTAATTATTAAAACTGACATATTTGAGTGTTTTTTTATGAAGCATACATTATTACTACTTTGATGTTAGTACTGAATGTAAATTCATTTTCCTCACTATAACAGATTCAAGATACTTCTTTTCTTTACTAGCTACTTGTTTTCTTCAGAGATGTCAGTGAGGAATGTTGTACCCAAGCAGCTCATTGTCAAGAGGATTTGACATTAGACATTGCTTTGTTTGAGGGCTTTTTGTATGTAGTAAGCTCTGTAATATTGGTGGGTGAGAAGTGAATCTTGAACAGAGGTAATAAACTTTGAATGTGATCCTGATTAAAAAAAACCCACATCCCAGAAAGACATTCCAACTGCAGCACTTAAGTGATGCTGGTGTCCATCATCACAACCATCTCTTCTATTGACTGCCTAAGTTTCAGAGTCCTCCTTAGAGATGTGATTGACACAAATCAGATTTTTTTTTCAAAGAACATGTGCACTAATTACATTGAGGAAGCCCTTGGAAGCACATAACCTATGACTGTTTTAATTAGATTATGTCTACACTTGTCAGCTTTTCTGCAATAGGAATTTAGAATGGATATTTATAAAGAGGGCTTCAGGTTTGTTTCAGTATAAATTGCTTTCAAGTTCTGATCTTTATTTAAAAACAAAAAGCCGCAGGAAGAGACAAAGCTGTATTTTATACTGTGGAAAGTAAAAAAAACCCAAAACCCACATCAACCTCACCAGTGTGTATATATATCTAAATATGCTTCATATTTTTAAAATATGAGGCTTATCCTTTCTTGTATGTTACTCTTTGGAAGTGTTATTTTGAATATTTTTAAAAGGATTATTTTGTTGTTGTGGTTTTTTTTTTTTTCTCCCCCCTCAGCACTGGTTTTAACTCTGTAGTTGCCCCATAGTTGTGGTGTTCTTTTAGCAAGTTATTGAGTAGTCATTCTGATGTGACCTTAATTATTAATAAAGTGATATTCTGAGGTAGAACTTGCTGACTGGAATTTCTGCTTTAAACTGAAATCTTAATACTTTGACTAACCAGCTTTACTACTTTGTTTTCTGATATTGACATAGATACTGGATATGCAGGATTTGAGAGTAATCATCTAATTTTCTATATTGTTGACCCTGGAATCCCAGGGAGCATGTGATGTTAACTTCACATGTATTTCCTGTCGCATCTTGTCACAACAGAATTCCCAGTTATGCAAGAAATATGTTTTGACTATTTAAGCTAGAAAACCAGTGTATTGAGTGTGAAGAGTATCTTCTTGAGCTCATGATAACTAAACATATACATTACTTTGTCTGCTTTGAAATTACACTGACAGTGCTGAAAAATACCTGCATAAAAAAGTGACAGTTGCTTACCTGTTATTACTGCCACTTCATTGTAAAGGAAAATAAATGCAGCTTTTAACACAGGTTCTCTAGCAGTGAATACTTACAAGGAATTTGACTGCTTTTAAAGTACAATAAAGTTACAAAAAAAAAAAAAAAAAGTACCATAGGGTGGGTGTCCTTCTATTCTCTGAAATAACAAGTGATAGGACAAGAGGAAATGGTCTCAAGTTTCATCAGGGGAGGTTTAGATTGAATATTAGGAAAAATTTCTTCACCATAAGGGTTGTCAAGCTTTGGAACAGGCGGTGCAGGGAAGTGGTTGACTCATCATTCCTGGAGGTATCCAAAAGACATGCAGACATGGTGCTTAGGCACATGGTTTAGTGGTGGACTCGGCAGTGCTAGGTTAATGCTTGGACTTGACCTAAATGATTCTGTAATTCTATAGCAGTTGGTCATGTATGTATCTAAAATGTAGTTAATTATCCATCCTATAGGATGCAAGTCCTCCTGTGGGTAGAGAGATACAAGATCAAATGCATTACAAATGGAAAAAAGACTTTCTAACAGCTTTCCAAAACTGGCAGTGAAGTGGAACTTTCTCATTTGCTTTCACAGTAAGAACCACTTAAAATGTGGGGAACTGCAAAATTCTTTGGGTTTTAGATTAGTACAGCAGTAGCTTGACTCATATATTAGCTGTTCTTTGTTCATAATCATTGTTCAGTGTAGAAACTACCCTTCAGCGTGGTGCAATACATTCAACCTTTCTTGGGCAATTTTAGCTGAAGAACCACATAGGTGCGTGTGCACACACACACAGAGTGTATGATTTAGAAATAACCTTTGTTCTGATTCTAAAGATACAGGTTAATGAAGTTTAACATCATTTTCATTTTATTAAGCTTTACTGGTGGTGTCAGGTGATAGGAAATATTTGAACGTCTCTTAATTTATTATCTTAAATGTTTTGGTGTTTTTCAGTTTATTTCAGGTGGAATAATATTTTTAGTGTATATGAGAAAGACAATTTGATACTTCGATTTCTGTGTTTACATAAGTTTCGTACTAATGAGTAGAACATCCTCAAATGGATACATTGACAGTGAGGATTTGGCAGGCAGGCTCCCAGCCACTGATGCTGTTTGCTCTGGGCATGGATCTCTGCCCATAACAATGAGGCAAGAACTTCATATGAAAAGGGGAAAAAACACAAAGTATGGATCAGAGACAGAAGAAAAGAGCTGCCTGAGCCAAGGACATGTTGCTTCCTCCTTAATGGCACTAATATTCAAGATTTGTGTATTTGGCAGTGTTCCTGGGTTTACAGTTCTTAGTCAGAAATCGTAGAGACTTATTGCTGTTGCCTAAGTGTTAGATGTCTAATGCCACTTAATATACCCTAAAACACTTCACTTGACTTCCAGGAGGGCTTGAGTCTGAGATGTCATATTTGCATTTTGCCAGCCTGTGACAAAGTCTCCAATGGTGGCAAATGCCTACATTTTAAGAAAACTGAATGGCATTGTTGTCTGTGCTTCTGGAGAACTATGTGCACACACACATATATACATATGCACATATTAAAAAACCCCAAAACAACCCCCAAAGCCTTTCTGCATTTCACTGGATTAAAAATTAAGCAGAAGTAACCTTATTAAAGAACATAGGGAGCTTTTAACTAATATAATGACCTTTTAACTAATACTGATGTTTTGGAAAAATTAGTAAATTCCTCAAAGAGCAGAGATTTCAGGACAGAGAACCCCTCCCTTAATAAATAACCAAGCCACCTACAGAAACAAAACCCCCAAACTAACAAAAAAACCCCAAACCACCTCCAAAACAAAAAAAAACAGTTGAAAAAAAAACCTAGTTGAAATGAATGTAATGCCAAACTCTTTTGTATTACAGTTGATGTGTAAATACTCCAGAGAGCACAGTGCAGGTTTAGAAAGCTGATCTCCCAGTCCTCACTGGGAAACAGAAGGTAAGAGTAGACCTGGGAATGAGATTTTTCTCACCCAGCTAATTGCCTTCTACACACATTGCACAGTTGAATAAAGTTAGGAAATGGTATAGGTAATCTTATCAAAAAATTTAGATTGACTTTTAAAGTGGTGTGGGAAAAAGAATTTCTTAGCTGTGTGTTGGTTTAAAAAAAAAGACTCGGACCACTCCCCAAAATCCCCCCATCACCTCTTCAGGCAAGCTACTTTGTGTTCCTTCGACAAATGTGGGAAAGCTCTCTCCTTTTGGTTTGGCACTTCTGTAATAATGGAGAATTCACCCCTTGCAGCTCTCAAACATGCAGTCCAGTCTGTATGCAGACAGTTGGACTTGCCAATTTTGACAGGCTTTTTGCATAGAACTTAATGGAGTGGTTTTGGTGAGGTTTTGTGGGTTTTGATTTTGTTGTTGTGTTTTTGGTTTTGGTTTTTTCCTTTTTCCAAATTGAGAACTGTAACAACAAGATGAAAAAGCTCCCATTAGATTGCTTACCTATTGTGAGTACTTGGTGGGTGTCTATACAGTCTTGAGCAATTAAGCTTTTTTTTGGAGTACAAGCATTTTTTGCAAGAGTGGGTAAGAAGTGTAAAGGATCGAGAAGAAATTTGAGCTTGAGGGAGGGGAAAGAAATTGTTCATCTTCTGTTTGTATTTTGCACGAGGAAATAGTGCATGGTTAATACTGGCTTTCACTGACAGTAAAATAACATTATCTAATGAGTATTCTGGGAAAATGACAGAGGAGGTAGATTAGATTTCTTTTACCACATTTGCATCCAGTGATCAAAAATATGGATGGAATTGGTGAATAATAACTTTTGCAGTGCATGACAGCATCTGTAGAGAGCCAAAAATTTGCTGACTGAATGTTGTTTTTATAGAAATTCATGTTGTGCAGAATTAAAAACTGTTATGCTGCATGTTGCTATGGATAATGTGCTCAAACATGGAAGGAAACATTTCCTCTCTGCCTTCCTACCTCTTTTCCTTTTCTGAAATGGGATATACTAAAATATATACAGATTGCTAAAAAGAGACATAAGAAGGATGTGTAGAGAAAAGGATTTGATTCCTGATGTTTACAGAGCACAAAACCCACGTTCATAAATAGATTCTTGGAATATTTGTGTTAGCGTTGAGAGGTCTTTTTTTTTTTTCCCCCCCTTCAAAACAAGCCCCAAATATATTGACAATGGATGTGAATTATGCTTTTTAAAGAATGTTTGTATATTGTTTCCTTTTATAAAGCTGCTGTAATTTACTGATAAGGTTATCGTGTTCTGTTCTAGTTTGCAGTTGCTCAACAGAAAATGCATAGAATCATACTTTTATATATATATATATATATATATATATATATATATATATGTATATAAAATCATTGGCATTTCTATTTATTTAAGTAAAACATAAAAGACAGCAAGAGATATTTTTAAGGCCTAAAAGGCAACAAATTAGGTAACAGAATAACAGATTTCTGGTCCTGAATATGGTTTGATGCAAGGAAAGGAGATACATTCTCTCATAAGCAAAATAGGAAGCGGGTTAAGTATTTGGGATTTTTTTTTTTCTTTAAAGTACAGGTGATGGAAAAGTTTAGCTATTTAGATAAGAATATTAAAGCTAACAGCACAGATTAGCAATATTTATATTAATTTATACACATACTTTGGGAGATGAGAATCTTGCCAGGTGCTCACTATTGGAGGAGTTATGAATCTGAGTGTAAGCTTTTAAAGTACCATAACAGTTAACTGCACTGGCAAATTAATGATATCTTTCATCAGTGTATTAATGATAATCATGCTTCTGCCCTCCCCTCCCTTTGTGTATTAGGATGTGTATGAATATTTGCTTCAGTTTACTGTTGCGTTTTTTTTCCCTTCAATTTGCTTGATTTTATAGGTGTATCTAGCTCCATGGCAAGAAATCAAATCCTCAGTTTGAGTAAATAATTAAGTCACTAAGTATGAAAAATGAAGTTTTCTTTGCAGCTTTGACTTTGCTCTATTTTGTTTGGTGGTTGTTTGTTTGTTTGGGGTTTTTTTTAAACCTTTAATGCTCTTGAAATTTTGTGTAATTTTTTATTCCACATGAGGTGTTAATGTTTAGCATCCTCTATTACTTTCATACTACATTGAGGTCACGAATGTATGTTCGTACATTTAATAACTTATGGCAGAGAGGAGCTTGTCTCTTTTCTTGAATATCTACAGTAGCTAGTTATTATCTTTGATTTGTGACTCTTTAAAAAGACACTGCTAGAGGAAAAGGTTCTTTAAGATTCAGATACATTAGTATTTCATTTAACAGTTGTAGGTTAGAATTACTTTTCTCTGACTTCCAGCAAGAATGTCCAAATGCGTCCATGTTTGTAGTTTGTAATAAAACAAGCTGTGAAGTAATATTTCATAAGGTAATGATAGTATTTTTTTTTTTTACCATTAGATGAATTTGTGTTTGTTTAGGACTACTATATTTAGAGGTCTGTGGCTTTCAGAACTTTAGTTTGAAAGAGTGGTTCAGAAGGTGTTGTGTTTAAGCAATAGGTAGACAAGAATATCTTAGTGATTCCGTCCTAAGAAAAATTACACTTACTTAGGAAGAAAAAAAGCATGTTTTTACTGTTTGCAAGGACTGTCATGTGTAAATCCCAGGACATATGTCAGAATAACTTAGCAAACAGAAGCACAGCTACTTCCGAGTCTTTCAGTATCTTTATTGAGGAATACCTGTCATATTCTGAAATCCTTGAAAGCTTGTGATTTATCAGTATGTCAGAACAGCAAGTTTTACAAAAGAATAGCTAATGACACTTATTTTAGTACCTGTAGAATATATGTTTGTGTTTCAATTACATTTTATTTAAAATTAAATTTTCTCATTTGTAAATTTTATTTTCAAACAAAAGATTCATTGTAGATGTAGATTGACTGTGTATGTGTATTCATACTTCTGGTTTTTAATCTGTGTAATTTTTTATGTCTAAGTAGGTGTTATCTCTCAAGTGTTCAAGCAAGGCTCAGATATAAAAATACCCCCTTCTTTCTAAATGTAATTTTAAATAAGAGGTGATACATGCATGTGTTATATATTTATGTGCATGATGGGTAACAGTTATAGAAAACATACTAAAAAAGCAGGTTTGATTTTGTGGAAATCTGGAGATCAGATTTTATTAATTACTTCTGTAAATTGTTTTGACATTGTGCCAACTTTTGAGTGCATTGTCCTGATGGAGTGATGACTGCTGAGGAGAGGAAACCTCATTTCAGTTTCAAAAGTTGATAGCATGATAGGAAAAATTGTTGGCTATGGTTGTATGGTTGGGTTGTTTTTAAAAACAAACCAACCCCAAATAAAAATATAAATAACACAAACCTCTACCCCCCAAAAAAACCTCCCACAAACAAAAAAATAACTCACCACCACCACTTCATCCCTGCTTGCCTACCCCCAAAACCCCACCCAAACATCCCAAACCTATTACCGTTCATTGAGAGCACAGTCATCACAAATCACAGGGAGTTTCTTTGTGGCTTTTTAGGTGTGTCTTCTCAGAAATAGTATTTGTGAACTAGAAAGCACTAAGGAAAAGCCCTGTGTCTGTGGTTTGGTTGGAACATTTGATGGCAGCACCTTAAATGGAGTGTTTGATCACTTGCATTTAAAAATAAGTATTCTTAGCATTTTCGGTGGTTTCAAGAGAAAGATTCCCAGTAATGATTAGGGTATCTGACTGGCTAAAGAATGGCAGGTTAGGTCTGCTAGGTCAGAAGACAGCGGAGTATACTTTGTCTTCAGGTCAGAGAACTCTTTGCCAAGAGTTTTGTTTTGCTTATTAGTTAAACTTACAGTAAAGGCATCTTCCCAGAAAGGAGAATTAAGTCTCTGGGGCTTTTTGGACATCACTAATATTTAGAAAAAGACATAAGATTTTTCTTGGAAGAACTGTGGATGTTTTAGATAGCTTGTGTGCTTTAGAATTGACTAATCTTTACATTAAACTACAGTGGGGAAATTATTTTTCTTGAAGCACATGCAGTGCTGAAGCTTACTGAATGCAGTTTTGTTTTTGCAGTTCAGTCTGTGCAGTTCTGCTGAAACCAGTGCAATAGGAATCAATGCAGCATTCTTATATCAATGTGTGGTTTTACTCTTTTTCTGAGACTTGATAAAAAAAATGTTATATATGTGTATGTGGTGGGGTTTTTTTAATGACTTCTATCATTTTGGCATCACAGACATTTCTAAGTCAGGCTTATAGGGCTCTGTTTTCTTCTACTTGTCTTGTAGCTATGGAGTATGGATTAATGGCAAGTACTTATCTGGCTTCAGACATATTGGATAAAGACAAACTGGAATTTACATCTCCAATTATGTCTTAATAAATTGCAAATTGAACTAATGTTTGTAATTTTAATCAAGTGATCATTTCTGAACTAATTTTGTCCCTGGCTGGTGATATATTTAATGTTGAATATGGTGCTTGCGATTATTTTTCTAAGTTCCAATTGAAGAAAGGTTTGAAATGTGTTGATAGATTTTTACATATTCATTTAAACATATTAAAAGTGAAATAGGCTTGTTAAAAGTGGCATCTGAGTAGGTGTAATATCTAGGTAGTTTTTGACAGTAATCTGAATAAACTCTGGTCCACTAGAAAAAATGGCAAGTAATCAAGAATTTTTCAAGCAGTGATACCACCTAGTGGTAAAAAAAATATTGTTACTTGTTTACATAATAGGTATTCAAAAGAATACAAAGTTTGTTTTATATATAAAGGAGACAAACTGTGTCTTTTGTAACATTATCTACACATCTGTAATACTGCAAAAGCTAAGAATGGGCAGCTAGAATTTGAACGATTTTATTTTACTGCTTGGTACGTATAGGAATGGTTTTGATACAGTTTTAAACACACCATCACATTTCTAAAAAAAGAAAATTGATTAAATGCACAGCTGAATGGGGTTAACAGACTTCGTACAAGTATTTTTAAAAAATTGTCCTTTTCTGTGTGTATACACATCAGAAATATGCTTTTTGTTTTAAAAAAAACCCACCATCTTTGGAGTAAAAGTTTGATTTTTGGGTAGCATTAAAGGTGTGGATATGAGTTGGAAATTCCTGGCATAGTCATTAATGAGACTTTGCAATGAACCAGAGTGCAGAGCTGGTCTTGGGGAAAACTGGCCTGGCAAAATGTTGGCTTGGATAGGTTCCCAGAACTGGTTCAGAATGGATCTGCTGAGTTCATCCTCTGGGCACAAGGAGGCATGTGATGGGGAGCAATGGGAGAGGCCAAGGGAAGCAGGACTCCTGCTTCTGGAGGTGATACCAGCACATGCCAGGCAATAATGACTACAGCGTTGGTCACTTTGTATAATGCAACCTGTCAAGATCAGATTATGGAAACTACCTTTCTAAGTAAATTATTGCCCAACTACTCTTTAAAAAATGCAAAACTTCATCTATTTCAATTATGGTAGTATGTGAAACTGTCGTTCATTTCTTATTGCCAGCTGATGTAGGTCCAGCATAAAAATTATGTTTATCATTGTAACATCTGTAATGTGACTGTTAACATGTAAGATAGTAACTTTGTTAATTCTGACTGTATGTAGATTGTTTCATTTTCCCTTTTTCATTTATAGGTACTTGTTTCACAGTGGCAATCCAGAGCATCCAGGAGACATACTTCTAAACACAACTGTGGAAGTTTTGCCTTTTCAGGTATGAATTTATTGATTTGTATCTTCTCCATTATAGGATAAAAGCAAAACCTCCTAATTTTATTGACTTTTTTAACAGGGTGAGACATGAATACCTTTTTTTAACTGTAGGATCTTGATGCTCTGATGCTCTCATACTTTTTATTTTTTAAAATTGGATCTATTCACAGAAAACTATTGTAACTTCAGATATTCATTCAGAGTGCTGTCTGCTACAAGTGCTGTTGGTAATTTGGAGGTGAACAAGCTGAGTTTCTTCCAATTCACTGCTACAGTTTAAAACAAAAATAAACAATTTTCTTTTTCCTGTGTTATTTTGGAAAATGGGAAAGCTAAGTCAATCTGCTTTTTGACTTAGTTAAAAAGTCTTGGTTCAGGAATTAACATATACCCAAACCTTACTAGATACTGAAATATCTGGACTCTTAAACCAAATGTGTTTGTTTCTTCTGATTACTGGTTGTTGGGCTTTTTTTTTTTTTTCATAAATCAGTCTGACTTTTTTCAGGAGGGCACTACACTATCTAAAGTATATTCTTGCTTGAAGCCAGATGGTATGTGTTCTTTTTCTTCAACTAGGTATTATAGCTAACCATTTATATCACAAAACTCTGAGAAATTAAGATACTACTTCAGACAAGTTTATTATTAAAATAGCAAAGAATTTCTGTCTTCTCCCATATACCTGGTGTAGGTATCTTGAAATCTCTTTTTTTTTTTTTTAAAAAAAAAAAAAAAAAAAAAAAAAGCGTAAATAATCATGGAGGAGTTCACTTCCCTGTTCTTGCAGTCTGCCTTCCTGGGAGCGAGCAAAAATAGGAAATCCTGACCACCCCCAACCCTGAAAAGAAGTTTGTCAGTTTGATTCTAATTATACAACACGATATGTGGGATATTATATCATAAGATTTATGGGGTTTGTTTCTCAAGACCTTTGGAAATATATTCAACCACAAAAACAGCAGCAGCCCTCACTTCATCTGGGCCCAAGATACCACAAGAATGCACAAGAGAATGAGAAAAAATGTGCGTCAAGCATGTCACTCTTTTGGCTATGCTTGGCTGTGAAATCCCCCTCAAACTGGAGCACCCCTTAAGGACGTAATGCTACTGAGCTGTGGCTATTGACGCAATTTGTGGCAAGGTAAACAGGAAATTCTGCATCTGGCCTGTTCCTAAGCCCTTGGTGTCAGCAGAAAATGTCACCAATATGAGGACAGCAGCTGCAGAATGATAGGTACTCTCCTGAGGGAACTATTTCACCATCGTGGACTTCAGTAGAGCTGGAAGCCCATTCAGATATTTCAACTCTGATCGTCCCTAAGCCAAATTAAAAAAAAAAAACAAAAAACAACCCTTAGAAAACGGGGAGCCCCCAGACTGGATTTTTCTGGGACTCAAGCAGCACACTGAAAAAAAACCCCAACCCCCAAAACCAAAGCAAACCAACCAGACACCTCCCCACTCCCTCCCTCCAACCCCCCCCAATCCACTTTTTTAGCAGCCTCCCTTAAAAGTAGGAATTTTAAAAAAAAATAAATTAAAAAGCTGATGGATTTAGTCTCCTGTTTTGTCAAGCATTTTTAATTGATTCCTAGGAAGTTCTTACAGTCAGTCTTTTAATATTGGATCTTAGGATTCTGGTTGTAATTTTCCAGCTGTCTTTGAAGCGCTGATCTTACAATTAAATTGTTCTGTGCTTATTAAAGAAGCTTATTGATACCCATCCCTTTTTAGCAAGGCAGAGGGCTTCCCTCACTGGTCTGATGGCTTTTCATCTCATCCAGATTCTTACATCAAAAACTAGGCTGTAAGTTTCATTTGTCCTGAGAGAAATCTCTGGTTCAACCATAGGGAAAGACAAGATCCTGCCTTTGCTTTTCTTCTACTGTGTATGCCAGTATCTGCTATGTATTCTGTTCACGTGGCAGTTACCATGCAAGTTAAGTTGGGCACTTAAAGTACTTCTTTTTTCCACTTTGAAGCCAAACACCGTTCAGTTCTAGAATATTTTTTTTTTTTTTTTTTTTTTTTTTTTTTTTTGTGTTGGCTTGTCTAAGGCTATAAATAACAGTTCTAGGCTGGTTCACATTTATTTAGAAAAGATGGATGCTGAATATATAACAACAGTGCACATACATTTGTCTTTCACTGGCAACGCCATATGTCAAAATAAATGATCTCATTTATGCTTTGTTGTTCTAGAATGAAGAACTGGTATTAAGCAAAGAAACCAAAGACAAACGCTTAGAGGATGGTTACTTCAGGATAGGTATGTCACAGTGGAAAGAAATGTGTATTGCTACTATTGCAACAGTTAAGACACATTCATTAAAACCAAAACAAACTTAAAATGGAGTTTTGATGATTTGTTTTTGGGTACATGACCTTGTAGGCTTTATTTAATATTGTTTCCAATATCTCTTTTCTGAGACTGACGTACTAAACAAAGATCTAGCGTGACTCTTAGTTGTAGTGCAGCCACATCCAACTTCTCTGCCAGAATTGATCACCTAGAGTATTGTAGAGGCATTTCCAGGTTGTACAAGATCACTTTTTCTGTCCTGTGACTGCACAAGTGCCTCTGTGAGAGCTGTTGTTCTTCCCCTGGATTTGAAGCTGCACTACAGACAATCAGCTGTCTCGTCATGGGATGAGATTGGCATCTCCATAGCCGAGAGGCTCCTGGGGACAGTGCCAGGGTACCTCTTGTCAAGGAAGAGAAGTTCTACTCATGGATTGTATTTAGCTTGCTGGACAGAGGTTGGCATTCCTCTTATAACAGAAGCAAGGTTTTCTTTGTTTTAATGAATTGTAGTTGCTGTGTATATGTTTTAAGTGTAAAGTCTAACTGAGCTTTTCAGCTGGATTCTTATTCATCCTAATATAATTGAAGATTCTTTAAATAGGAATACATAATGTATGAATGATACTCCTTGTCCTTAATCCTCCTTGAAACAGGTAAGCTGGGGGCTCCATGTTTAGTTCCATGATAGTAAATGAAAATCTGTGCCAAAATCTTCCCAGGGTTTGAGGTGCTTATACCCTTACACAGTTACAAAGTTTTTATTCTTATGTGTAATCATGCTCAGATCAGCATGCTCTGATGATATGCCTCATCTTGTTTGCTGCTGCAGAACTGATATCAAAAATCACTGATTGTCTTTTATTTCAGGAATGATACCAGACAGTTCTACAACCACCAGCAATAGGTTTCACCTGTGAATTGTGATACTACAGATACATTTTTATGGACACAGATTTTGTACCTCAGTTTGTTGAACAGGAGCTAATTGAGGATATACTTTCGCTTCTTTTGCAGGGAAATTTGAAAATGGTGTAGCTGAAGGAAGAGTTGACCCCAGCCTAAACCCTATTTCATCATTCCGGCTTTCAGTAATACAGAATTCAGCAGTTTGGGCAATTCTGAATGAGGTGAGAGGTAGTAGAACCTTTTAAAAATAAAACTGGCAAACGTGAGATTTCTTCATTCTGTCAGTGTTTTGAAGCTCAAAATTTTGGCTAACGCTGAAAACAGTTACCTGTTATTACTGAGAAATGTGATAACCTAAAACATGACTTCTTTTTTTCTGATTCTCTATTTCAGATTCATATTAAAAAGATTACAAACTGATCATGGAAATCTGCTTTCGAGGAAAAAGAAGGAGTCCTTGAAAATTTTTCTTATAAAATCTGACATCCTTAGCAAGTCACAAATTGAAAATACTGAGCATGCACCTTATTCCAAATTTCTTTCATTTTCACTTGAACTCTACCTCTTGTGAAATCTACTGTAGATGAGAAGATTGTATTTATCCCTTCTTATCTGATCCATCCAGAAACTGATGCTCCACACTGATAACATTCGTCTGAGGCCTAAGTTGTCCTCCACTTTAATGTGACTTTACCGTCTTATGGTTACAGAACCCTGCTAGGCTTAACCTGTACTATTTTGATAGTATAGTAATATAGAGAAGTTGTACATATTGTTACATTCCTTGAAGGAGAAAGAAATATAATTATTGTTAAATATGTTTTGTTAAGGGGGTGCTTTCGGAGTTCCATTTATTTTCTATAACAAGAACCCTCTTTTATAGACTGTCAGGGATATATATTAAAAATGTTAGGGATATTTAATTTATTAAAATAATTTGAAAAGTACATATTTTTATGCAGTAAAATTTTAAATTGATATAGTTTTTTTTATGAATTCTCTAGTTTAAGTTATCTTTCTACATTTTTCTTTGGAAATTAATACCATATTTCAAATATACTGCCATGTTTAAAAGAACCTAGATTAAGTTTCTAAATTATGTAGTTTTGTACACAGAATCTGAATGATGTTCAGAGGCATTAACAGAGTTCTGAAGAGCATTATTCTTTGGGGCTATGAAATTCCACTATGTACAGTTTGTAGCCACATAAAAAGCATGCTGAAATGTCTTGTTTCATGTTATGTACTAAATCTGCAGTGATTTTCAATTGAATCCATTGCATTTTAGAAGAATTTTTTCAATTCCAAACAGTTCTTTCTAAAAATCTTTGTAGACATTTCGTAGCCTGAACAAATTCATTTTCTGTATTGAAAATAATCATTCTCCAGCGTTGCTTTGGAGTAACAGAGGTTACCTTTTATCAAAAGAATTAATAGTAGTTAGATATATTTGATCTACAGAGCTCTCCTTTTAAAAAGTTCTGTTATTGCAGTGTTTAGATACATTACAGTGAGTAGTTACGGTTTATTTTATTTTATTCCATTGTTCAAGAACAAGGTTTCAGTTTGACTCCTTTATTGATCAGTGTAGTAACTTGCACTAATGTTTAATAGGAACTGAATTTGGCCTCAAGTTAGTACCCTGCCTTTTCATTTCAAGAGAAACGACAGTGATCTTAAATGAGTTGGAAACTCAGGCAGGAACAGAAAGTGATTTGGATTAAATCCAAAGCGGAAACGCTGCCACTCCTCTTAAGAGTCCTTCTGCTGAGGTGCTTATGTGTAAGGACACAGGCACGGGAAGGTTTAAGCTACCCGGTCAGAAATGGTCAGGAAGAAGAGAGACAGAAATTCCTTTCTTTACTAGGAATGAAGTGCCTGATTGACAATGGAGGGAGGCATTTACCCTGGCTTGGGGATTTGCAGCTGTGCTGTTAACCAGCCTCCTGGAACTCAAAAGCTGGCCCAGTTGTCCCTGTAGGGGAAAAAAGCCTCCATTACCCCCAGCATCTTTGTGATCAGGGCACAGATGCACAAAACCTGTTGTGTGGTCCCTGATCTGGAGTGGGGATTTTGAGTTCCTATCTCCAGCATGAAAGTTCGACTAAAAGCTTTGGTCTCTTTTTCATTACATATTTATAAGGAGCAGGAGCCTAAACTTGACTCTCCAGCACTGCAAGCCACCACAATTGGAATATAGAGTCAACCTGTCTTCTGCCTTGTTGGAAAATTGTGTTGAAGCTTTGACAGTTCGGCAGTATTCAAGAGCTTAACTACTTCTACAGACCGCAGTCATTTTGTTTTAGCTGTGTTGTCTGGGGACACGGGGAAGACAAGATTTGTACACAGAGATACAAGACCATCTGTTTAGACCAACTATTATAAGCTGAAGAAAAGTAGAAAGCTACCAGTGGGCCTTGTTTACTTTTTTTCTGGTTGCATCAGGTGGTGTAAATAAAATGTTACTTGGGAAGCTCATCTTGCCCATAGAGACTGTGGGCATGAGATAAGAACTGGCCTCATAGATTGAGTTTATTCTTGGATTTAGAAATGAGGGTGAGCAGGCTCAGAATCCTGTGTGAATCTAGCCTCTTGTGGTGCCACAGCCCTGTTTGTTGTATGTATAATGCTGTGCCATCAAATTACTGCCATGCAGTGGCTTCTTATCACACTTCAGCTAGCAAAGGAAAGTATTTAGGTTTTCTTCTCAGCTGTGCCTGTGAATGAATGATGCAAGTAATTTATAGCTATTTATTACAAGTTAGATTGCAGAAATGTTAGATATTGCAGTTTCTTAATATAAGTAGTTTCACTGACAGTGACTTTCATCTTTTTTCCATGAGTTCAAAAGTTTACTGGTACCATTTATTCAAGAAAGCTGTGTGCTTATTCTTGAAACATCACTGTTCCTGATGTTTCACAGTAGTTAAAATTAATTATTACTAATATATTTAGATATATAGAACCCTTACCACATTGATTGCAGCACTCTGGTTAACAGTATATTATAGTTTTCAGAAATCTTGAGATCAAATTTATCAAAGACAACAAACCAACTAGTACTTGCTGAAATAAGTGGGTTTTTTTTCCTAAAGAATGTTGCATTTTTATTACATTATACTAGCAGGAGTTGGAAATACTCTGGGCTGCTTTAACCCTTTAAATATTCCTGAGCTTATACGCTCTCTAAATAAATGTGCCACATTAATACAAATTAACATTTTGTAGATTCAGGTAAATTCAGACCTGGTCCAGGTCTGAATTTGTACAATTCTGCAAATATGCTTGGAAATTTTGCTGAGAAATAGAAAAAGCAAGGAAAATATTTTCTATCTAATTATTTTTGCAGACAGCTATTTTGGGCTTTCTAACTTTCAAATTCCAGTCTCAAAGTCAGGGTAAACTGGGGCAAGTCTCCTTCCTGGACTTACAGTGAAATAACACTTCGGCTGTTTGGTCGACAGTTATTAGCTTGGGCATGGTTTACAACTGGCCAGGTGTCTCTTACATGTCTCAGTCATAATTTACAGTATTACCACAAGAGTTCCTCAGCATCTTAAACCTAATACATGATTTTGTCAAGTTTTTTCCCTATTTATATTTATTTTCAAGTTATTTTTGTTGTGGCTTTAAAAATCCTCTCTAGGCCACTGAATCTTATAGTAATCAAATAATGGAAAGTGTTTTAAAATAAACTGCTATGATCCTGTTAGCTCCTTCTGAAGCTGTTAAAGCTTCAGAAAAGAGAAATTCTGTGAAACCTAAGGCATTAGCAGAAACCTTAATTATTGAGGCAAATTATTCTTCTTATAGTGGTTGCCAAACAGGCCAGCTGATATGAGCACTGGCTTTTCTGAGCTGATCAGGATTACTCTGGAACAAGAAAATGTGACTGTCAGTATAATCGTGCTTTGGTCATTCAGGGGGTAGTCCTACTGAAAACTTTGTAAATAATGTGAACAGGATGTGATCCCAAATTAGCACTTTTAATTTTTTTTTATTCAAGAGTGCTTCTAAAGCACTGAGTAGGCTTTGCGCTTTTGCAGACATCTCAAACATGTATTTGCATTGACAGAAAATATTCCTACAGATGCATTTGTTTTTTCTTAACTGAAAGATGGCTTAGAAAATTTCGAACATATGATTTGTGGACCAATAGAAGACTGGACTCTTCTGTCATATCACTGCTTATCTAGCTGTTTCAAAAGCAGTTTTTAAATACCTTTATTTAAAGTATAGTAAAGTAAAGAGTCAGTTTAAAGCAAAGCAATTTATACTTTGCCCATGTTATACATGATTCCTTTATAAGCTGGAGTGTAATTAGTCTTTGACAAAATTGAACAACTGCATAATTTTTTTTTTCTTAAGTATATTATCATTTTGGTAATCTCTGCTTTTTGTTGGAAATACAGGCTCCAGATGAAGCATTGTAGTAATTTGTAGTTTGCTTCCAACTTGGAAAATACTATTTCAGTCTTGTGGGGAGAAAAAAAGAAATTTAAATCTCTTAAAACCTTGCTCCCATTAAATTAATTAACCCTAGGTTCTCTATTTGTTATTACTAGGAAGGATGTATTCTGAAAAAGCTAAAGCAAGTAACTGCAGTAGAAAGGGAAAAAAACCCTTGTTTTTAAATCACATTTACAATCACCAGCATAATGCTGAAAGGCTATTAAATAACTGGTGTTTCTAGGCTAGTATTGATTGCTGATGTAAAAAACACTCCATGCAGACCTGATGAATTCATCTTTGTGAATCACTTTTCTGACCTTGGTGGTCTCTTAAGGGTTTTGCTGATTTCTGCTGTAAACAGTGAGCTGCTAGAACTCAAAGTAGCTTAATTTTGAGAACGATGAAGCCTTCTTTCAAGGGGACAAACTTTGGTATCTCTAAAGGGAGGGCCTGTGTACCTTGAGTAATTCATTGATTTCAATGGTATTGCACTACAGGGCACTAAATATGAAGTATTTTTACTGTTGAACTGAAGTGGGTGACCACTGGTGCTAGGATTCTCGTTAGCGAAGAGGAGTACAGATAGGCTGCAGCTGCCTGCAGGACAGGAGCTTGTGCCATTAGCCAGGGTAGGAGCAGGTCCTGACTGAAATCCTTGGCCTTCTGTGGATCAGCAGTTCAGTGCTTTCCTGATCATGAGAAGGGGAACGTTGCTCAGCATTTGCTGAGGGGGGAACATGATTCTCTTCAAGCCTTAACAGTGGCTGAAACACGCACTGCCAGCATATTTGGTATTTTAAGATATAGTTTTTTCCCTAGAGATCAAATTCTAGTATCGAAATATTAAGTCTTACTGTAACCAGTTTACTGTTGCATTGTTCTGGAAACTGAATCCTAGTGCTTATGTTTCATACTGAATACTGCTCTGGAAAGCTGTCATCTTGATTTTCCAGAAGGTATTGTTTGTGATGGTCAGCTTATACTCCTGCCTTGTGGACTTCACAGCTGCAGGTATTGCCACGAGCCCACCCTTGTAGCCAAACTAAACTTGTACATCCCTTTCATGTTCACTGGCTTGCCACTCTTAATGGTGGATGTAATAATGCCCACAGGACTTCTAGAGATTGGGTTTAAAAACTTGCTGCTATATTGGGAAACCTGATATGGGTCATGTTAATTGTGCCTTTCATCACAGTTTCTTCTGTGTGCCAGAGTTGTCCATGTATATTTCTGAAGTAATCATTAAATCTGTTCTCAAGTTCTTTCATAAGAGGAAAGGACAGTTCTGTAGCTAGAGAGTGTTGTTGCTTTACCACTGCAACACAATTAAGATCCATACTCTCACACAGTCATAAGGTGAGGTATTCCAATATTATTCTTAAATAAAACTGCTTTTTTGTGTCAATTAAACCCCTCCTAATGTAGAGCTTATGCCAGTATGTGCAAAATATCTGCAGTAAGAGTTATGCTAAATAGACTTGTTGCAGTTAAATTGAAGCTATGGAGATGTACAAGTAACTTGTTTTTAGGAATGTACTGCAAAAGTATTTGAACAAAATTGCTAACATGTTTACTGTTGTAAATATTTTAATAAAAAAGACACTTCAAACTTTTTTACATAATTATCTACAATAAAGAGAAATTTACAACCATTTACAAAATGTTTCTTAACTTTTTCTTTACTGTCAGAACAGCTAAGATAAAACCAAAAGAAACATTAGATACATGAAGTCCTGGGTTTATTTCACTCTGTATTTATAAAAGGAACAAAGCATCTTCGTGAAGTTCCATCCACATGCTAATGAGATCAAATAGAGCATGATGAGAAGTGCGAATGGATACAAAAGAATGGCTGTGTTCTTCAAAAAGGGCAGTGCTGAAACAGAAGCAACAATGAAGCCAGTATAAAGTAGTGCTTTTTTGAAAAAGGTGCTTCAGGTACAATGGCCTTGAGGGAAGATAGCAGGAAATCAGGACTGCTCTGCCAGGTGCTTTAGAAGGGCAGTTTGTCATCTCTGCCCTGCTAGTCCTACCCTTATCACAAATGAAAGAGTACTTGAGTTAATTGCTATAGGTAATGACCTGCAAACCTGTTTTACCTAAAACTATCGTCTTAAACTCACCACAGAATTTTTTTATCCAATCAAACATTTTGAAGTAGATTTATAGAGGAACAAGAAAAACAAGTTGTGGTGCTACAGGTCTAATACAAAAGGGGAAGTTGGTAAAGAACAAATTTTTTGGTTAACATCTCCACCCAGCTGGAAACAGGGGAGTGGTAGATTTCTATCAAATTCCTTTACCATAAAGAATTACTTTAACACCCAGCTGAGCCTATGCTTTACAAATTAAGAAACCAAGATCAAATTAATAGGCTAAAATCATGCTCTTGCTTTTAGTCAAATAGACAAGCTGCTGCTGTTACTCACCACTGTATCCTAGGAATGTCACATAGATGTAATAGCCAATTGCAATCAGCCATAATGTATTCCCAACAAAATACCCAATCACAGAATCGGATATGATGACATCTGAAAGAGACAACTGTCCTCAGCTGGTTTGGTAGAGCATGATTTTGAAGCAGAGAGCACAAAATATTCTACTTACAGTTGATGAAAAACAGCTGGATAAAATGCAAAATGACTAGAAGTGGATAGAAAGCATTCAGATGAACATCAAAGGCATACCCCCACTCCACATCATAGTCTCTGTTCTGCTGCTTCACCAAGTATTTATTAGAAATGAACCTATACGAAAAGATATTTGCAAATGTTGTTAATGTGAATCTATAAAGCTGACCAACAAAACATTGGTTTGAGATAGCTACACATGATCCCAATTCTCTACCCCAACAAAGTATCTGGGAGAAAAATATGCAAGAACTATGCAGACCAGGCTCCCATTAAAACATTTTTGTTCAAACTATAATTGCATTCTTTGCATTACCCTGCTGGTAATACAGAAACGTAGCCCTAAAAAAATAGATTTATCAACGCAATCCAAGTTCTCAGGCAGCATGCCGCTTTTGTTTGTACACGCAGAGATGGCTTCAGAAGAGTGCTTGCACACGATCACCACACCTCACACAGAGAGGGTTTGTTCTGGCTCCACAGCAACAGCACACTGCAAGCATGGAGAGGGCAGGTGAGCACTATGCAGATGAGCCTGTTCCTTGTGCCCTGCGTGGTGTTCCAGCCTGCAGAACAAGCCTTGAGACTTTGTTTTCTTCAGCTGAAGTTCTGCTGATGTCAGAAAATTTATCCCATTTATAAGAGGAACAAGAAGCCAATATATGCTCAGAAATAAGAGACCAGAGCTTCTCACAGTAGCTTCCTCCAACATACTCTTTGTGCCAAGGGCAGGATCAGAAAAAGGCAGAGCCTGGGTGCAAAGTGAAGGGAGGCAAGAAGGGGTTTACTCATCAGGAACAGAGGGAGCTTTTGAAAAAATAAAAAAAGGTGAGCCTGCACTGGAAGAAGGAATTTGAACCAAACTGGAGCCAGGCAACTGATATTTAGGTCTGCAAGAAGCTGACTTAAGGACAGAGGAAAACCAACAGATGCTGAAGTCCTTCTGGTTCAGGAGACCGCATCCTGAGTCACAAATTGCTGGAGGGTGGGGGGAAACATTACTATATGCTTTTCCCCAAGCAACTTATGGGTTGCTGTCCCAGACAGAAGACTAGGTCACATGGACCTTTCATCTATCAGCAACAGTTCTTGTATGTGCCTCATCCTGAATTCTGTGATTACAAGCAGGAGTTCCTGAGATCACTGTTTAAAAGTAACCTATCCCTCTTCCCTACTCAGCATCAGGTTAAGATGTAAGCTCCATCACTAAGAACTCTTAAATGCCCTTGCCTCTAAGTTTTTTGTAAAAGAAAGATTCTTGCTTTGGTGCCCTCCTCTTGCCACAGCACAGAAACAGCAACTTCCCGTTGTTTCATGGTTCCCTTGCTGGTGCAGGACACATCTGTAATGTGCTGAGGCCTGGGTGATGAACTGATTCACTAGTGCCTCTCCCGTTCTGCAGGTGTCTGAACATTACAGGATAAGACTGGCAGTGACTACCACCAAAGCAACAAAGCCAACATGTGTGAAATACAACAGGTGTTACTTGTAGTGGAAATAACTAAAATCTTCAGCAAGAAGCACAAGCAATTGTATATTGCCCTATGTAAACATAAGTAATGTAAGCCTACGGATGATTAAGTTGTTCAACCAAAATAAGGAATGAGTTAGCCAGCTCAAGAAGAAAGCAAACAAGCTGAAATGTCCATCATAACCCAGACTTTCTGAACATTCATCGTTTACAGAAATAGTAAATAAAGAGATGTGTTCTTTTTTTAAAGCAGCATTTTGCGACAATTACCACAACAGCACAAAAACTATAGTCAATACATACTTTATAAATTTTGCCCCAAACAGAGAATCAAGTGTCTTGCAAACAGCAGGGGACTATCTGTGCCCAAACAGCAATACTGAACTCAGTTTCAGACATCACTACTTACCACATTAGAGTTGCAATCAGGAGGCCAACGCCTACGCAGTCTATGAATACAACCCAAAGTAGCAGCTTTATTGTTTCAAAAAACCCCATGTCCAGCACAAATCCAAATCCTACAGTAGACACTGAAAGGAGAAAAAGATTATATTAAAGTTAGCTGTGGTAAAGAAAGCATGAGATCTTAAACTAATGAGGTTTTTGAGTACAGTGTTAAAAAAATCATCAGTTTCCTTATTTTTCTCCCTGAGATTTTCAGTCCAACAGCTTTTTTTTTCCCCACCAAATACTAGGTATAATGTGATTTATTCATAATATAACCCCTTTCACAGACTGGAGAACACTCATCTGTACTTGGGTTTAACAATGTAACAGCAAATTGTATTGCTCCGCCAAACTATTTTTTATAAATTCACACAGCGCAGCAATAGAACATTCTTTGTTTTATCAAAGCTCCTTGTTAACCCAAACTATGTGTGCTGCAATACCTTAATTTCAGAGGTAACAGTTTTGATATTACTAACAGCAACATGCTGCATAACAGAAGACTAGGATAATGCTTCTTACTGTATTTTCAATTCAATCTAAAAATTACAGGAGACACACTGTTTATAGCTCAATTCTGCAATACCTAGAATCGCACTAGGGTCTTTATTGTAAAAACAGTATTTTGTCTGTAACTTTCAGATAAACCAAACGTTCAGTACTTTTTAACTAAAGCAATGCTATGTGGCATGGGTTTTTATTACTGTTTGTAAAGTTCCAGGGAACTACATAGTTTGAAACGTGCTAGAAAATGAGTTGCAACAGAACAATTAATTCAGGACTACATAGTATTACTTACACCTCCTGTTTACTAATTCCCACTTTAAGTTCCAAAAGGTTAGGCTATTTTCTTGTATGCTACTTTGATTAAAAGATCATCCACATGGACTGGTCCTTTGTGTGTGTGTGTGTGTGTGTGTGTGTGTGTGTGTGTAAGGGCCATAAATGTTCATCCCTAAACTTCCCCTCCCTTTTGCACTTATTTCCCAGCACTCACCACAGAGCCAGATACTGAGAAGCACTAAAAAGGCAGGATCATCTCTTGCCCACTGGTCCTTTGTCTGTTTTCTGTAGTGAAAGTTCCTATAAACCCTCTGCGGTGAAGTAAACAAGTAAAGCATCTGCCAAAGTGCAAACTCAAAGTCCATCTGTCGGAAGTGGAAGAGTCTCCGCAGGTATTTGTAGCGTTTAGCCCCAGCTGTGTGCCTCGCCGCATCTCTGGGACTCAGTGCACCGTTGCCCTGGCTCCGAGAATTAACTGAAGTGGTTGGCAGCATATTGCTAGAGAAGAAATTTCCAAAGATGCGCTTGGTTTCGCGTGTAACAAAGACTAAAAAACAAAATCACACGACGCGGGCCGCACCTGCAGCGCTGAAGCTACAAAACCCACGGACAAGCAGGAACTGTGACGTTTAAGAGCCGAGCTCGCCGCGGCCCGGCAGTCACTCCGCTGAGCACTAGGGAGGCAGCAGGGGGGAACTAGACGTAGGCACCTCCCTTCCCGTGCTGCCCGCCGGCGCCCCCACCCCTCAGCGCTGCCCAGGCAGCGGGCTCGCTGCCGGCGCGGCGCCTCCCTCCCACCGCAAAAGCGATTCGAGCTGTTAACGGCCGACGGGCTTCGCGGAAGGTGAAAGGCCGGAGGGCACAGCCAGGGGCGGGGGACAGAGCCAGCCCGGCCCCGCTCGAAGCGACCCTCACGGCCGCCCCTTCTCCCGCCCCACAAACGGCCGCCGCCCTCCCAGCGGGGACCCAACGGCCGGGCTCGCTGCCG
>NW_020799091.1:69318687-69466060 GCF_003259725.1 Athene cunicularia
GTGGGCGCGGCGGGGCCGCCTCCTCAGACAGCGGCTTCCCCAGCGCCTGGCCCGGCGGGGCGAGGGAGCGGGCCTCGGGGCACCCTTCCCTCGGGGCGTAACCGGGGAGGGAAGCGAGTGCAGCAGCAACAGCAGCGACGAGGGTCCGGGAGCCACAGGGCTGTCTCCCGGGAGGGCGGCAGCGCCCACCTGCAGGACGCAGGGGCTCTCCAGCAGACACTGCCGCAGGTCCTCCCTCACCCCCCTACAAGCCTGTCCGTCCTCCTCCTTATCCTCGTAGTACTTGGGCATGGCGGCGAAGCCAGCTCTACGCCTCGCCGGGGCCTACCCAAACACCACCAATACCCCCAGCGGCCGCCTCCTGCCGGCGTGAACGGGCCCTCGGGAGAGAGAGAGAGAAGCTGCTATTTCGTCACTTTCAAGCCTGATAATTCGTGTTTTAAGCAGGTTAAATTGTAACTTAAGACCAAAAAATAGTGGACAGGCAGAAGAGGGTCCAGAGGAGGGCCACAAAGATGATCAAAGGACTGCGAAAGCTGAGAGAACTGGGTCTGTTCAGCTTAGAGAAGAGAAGGCTTAGGGGAGACCTTATTGCTATGTTGTAGTATTTAAAGGGTGGTTACAAAGAAGATGGAAATGGAAAACAGGAGGGATAATGGGTAAAAGTTACTCCTGGGGATATTCCAGTTGGATATGAGGATAATTTTTTGTAATGAAAACAATCAGCCACTGGAATAATCTCCCCGGGGAAGTGGTGGATTCCCCAACGTTGGATGCTTTTTGTAATATTGTGCTGGGCCACCTTCTCTAGCCCGTGCTTTTGCCAAGAAAGGTTGGACCTGATATCGTTGAGGTCCTTCCAGCCTGGTATTCTATGAAGAAAACGTAACTCACCATGCTGTAGCAAAGTCCCGAGTAAACCTTGTCTGAAGTATTTTGATGTCTCTTTGACAAGCTGCAGAAATCCATTGTCTTTAATCCTTTCTTTTTCATCTAACAGGAAAACAAAAGCCCTAAACAATGTTTGAGGGAAGGACACTGTAGGAATTTGCAAGTGACATTTTTTGCATGCAAAAGATCAATGGTAAGTGGAGTGGGTTTTCTTCTGCTAGTGGCCTGCTTGCTTTCTGGTTTTTTCCACGCTTTCTGAAAAAAAACACTTAACCACTTTAATTCAGTAAAGCTAATTGAGCAGAATAGGTCTTGCCTTTGAATTCCATTTAAAATATGGATGTTGTACACTATTCTCACAAAGAAAAAGTTGTATAGTGTGAACAAGATGGAAAAAAGGCATATTTAAATTAAATTAGGCTCAGCATGTGACATGTAAATGAAGTAGGTGGTTTTACTTTTTGTTTAAGTAAAGCTTTGGTTTAAACAGTATTAGATTGGGTACTTGTAAGATAAGATATTGACAATTTTTTGTCTATGAACCAAGAACATTTAAATGAAAAGAATGTATTACTGAAAGAGATTTTTACTTGTTGAAGCAGGCTCAGCTTTTGCATTCATTAATTTTCTTGGAGGGCTTGAATTCATGATAAAGAACAGTTGGGGTGGGTTATAACAGTAAGTTATCAAGTATGGTAGTGAGAAACTAGTTGTAAAAATGTAATTAGATAAAGTTTCCCCAGTTTTGATACAAGTACCTTGTCTAGAAATACCTTGCTTGTGTTTCCGTAGCACTTAAGAAATAGTTACGGTGTGGCAAAGGTGGTATTAAAACTTTCTAACCATGGGTTAGTGCAGGGCTCATTTTTGTTTTTAGCCAATGTGATACATAATTAAGAATACACAGCTGAAACTGTACCTAAGATTTTTATTCCATTCTGTATTCTTGCTTAAGAGCTTTTGGACCTCTCCTATATGAACTGTATTAATCCATAATGTGACAAATGATTATTTCTGTGTATAGGAAAAAATGCTGTGTATTTAATGCTTGAAATACCTATTTGATGCTGCAGTAGCAACATACATATCTCCAGATGATATGCCTGTATTTCTGTCTGTACATTTTTAATGGAGGCTGATGAAACTTAAGTTTCTAGCAAAGTGTCTCCAGTCATGCCTGGACTTCCATGCCAGGAAGAGGCCTGGCTCTTACATGAATCTGTTTAACTGCTACAAATTCTAAGGCTGATGAGTCCTGTTAACTCTATGAATTTCAGTAATTGTGCTCTGCCAAATTTGTTACTGGGTATAACAGTGAGGCTTAAAGAGTATTTAAAAACAAGTTAGACGCTAAATGCAGATATAATTTACAATATGCTAAAATCATTAGGCATTTTGTGTAGATGCTGTTTTCTTTGTAATGAAATGTCTTACCAGAGAAGTAAACTTTAAAGTAGTACGCTTTAAAGTAGAAACAAGTTTAAAATGAAAGCTGCTTGGTTATTGGACAGGCCGTATCATCTTGCAGTTTAGATCTTTACAAATCTTGCTGCAGTTCTGAATCCTGAATGGGGGGTTAGTTAAGGGAGGTAAAAGATACATCCTCAATCTAATATTTGAATATGGCCGAATTGCAATCTGTAACTGCTATCTTCAAGACTGACTACTAAAGTCAGAAGAATGCCCTCAAGATCTGAGTACGGTTTTCTGCTGCACTGGGAAAGAACTTGCAATTTAGTTTCATTAAGTGCTGCACCGTAGCTATTATTGTAGCTTTACTGCAAGTTTTTGCCTTCCATTAAATGCTTTTTTGTAACTGCCAAGAAGAAACTTGCAGATTTTACAAGCTGAATATTATTTCAGTTTTTACTGATTTTTATTTTTCAGACACTTGTTGTATTTAAGTTATCCCTGTCCTCACTGACATTTGCAGTAACTCCTATTTCAACCCAGTCTGAATTTTCCTCCTTCAACTTGTCAGTTGTCTGGAAAACCAGGTCTAAGTAGATTTACTCTACCTTGTTTTCATGCGTTCCTTGCCGCCTCACTATGCTGTTCTGTCATTTGTGGTGTTATGCTGTTTCAGAATGCACAGGGTGTTTATTACATAATTAAAATTTTGAGTGAGGGTTAAGATAATGTCTGTTTCCTTGGAAGAACCCCATGACTTGTTGGCTACAGTGACTTCTGCTTTATTCTGTGCTTTCTTCTGATGTTACAAAGTGCCAAGATAGCACAAGCACTCTGAAGTATTTCTTTTGCAAAATGTATAGTTTTAATATATCGACTTCAATTTTCAGTTGGATACCAGGGCAAGATTCAGAGGAAGGAAGGGATACTGAAGTCCTTGTGAAGAGACCCAGCCATGGGAAATCAGGGTTCATCAGCGCTTTAAGCAAAAAACAGAGATTGAAGTAAGAAGATTGTATCTGCTGCATCCTTTCATGCAGTGTTTTTGTGGAAGGTTATCTACTCATGAGTTCTTCTGATAGATTGGCCTGGATATGCGTTTAAATGTTAAAAAGAAGGCAAGCATAAAACTGCAAGTTCTGGCCAAAATGGGTGCATGTCTTGTACTTGCAATAAAATATGTGAAATCCAGAATAAGCTGCAGAAGTTATCATTCTGTTTTGAAGTAGTCTTTTGTGGTTTTACTAATTCTGGTCATGTTTTTCTATTACAAATAATACAGGATATAGAACTGGTAGTTCACTCAATGGGTGTCTCAGAGGATGCCTCAGGACAGAGCTGTTTTCAGAGATGATGAGTTGACCAAGTTTGTGAAATGTATGTGCAGGCTGCATTCTCCCCAGTACGTTTGTTACCCAATAAACCTGCACAAGTAGATGGGAGTGGCGATATTTTTGCAGTCCCACATGTATAAGGATGGCATCTCATTCCTCTTGCTACAAATTCAGTGTGATGATTGATGTACTTTTAGATTAAAATTTGATTACTCTAGATTAAAGGATGTCTGATTTATCTTTCAGTAATCTGTCTTCTCCTTGTATGCAAGAGAACTATAGCATTACTCTAGTCAGCGACTTGAAAGCTGTATGCCAGCATGTAATTAATTATATATCTTTGGATGGGTGAGGAAGGTGTTCCTCAGGCCAACAGTTAGGGAGGCTGTGGCTGCTACTACTGTGTTCTAGAAGTATTTACAACAATATTTGAGTTTCTCTGAGATGACCTTGAATGATCTTTCTGCATTATTTTCAAAAACAAGTCTATAAATACACCAAACATATGTACAAACTAGGGATGATCATCTGTTTATCGGAAATCGTGTTCCAGATTGACTTTGTGAATATTTTCCTTCTTTTAGTGTTGTCACTTCTGTCTAAATTCATTAGTTCACATTTATGGTTGTTAAATGTTCAAGTTGCCATTCATACTTATTTAAACTGTAACTAGTTTCTGCTATGTACTTCTTAAAACTTACTTTTCCTTTAGAATTTTTTTGTCCTTTGTAAAATTTTATGTAGTTTTATAAAATAGCTGCAGTGAAAAAGAAATTAATAGAGGAAAACGTTGTTTTGCTTTCCTTTGATGAAGGATGACTGTGGCAAATCTGTCTGCAGTATGGCAGTGTTCTTCAAGACATAGGTAACATCTATCAGTTAGTGTCTCTTTCCCCACACTGGTAAGGAAGTGGGATTTATGGGGGTAACAAGCATTAAATAGTGCTTAAACTGTGACTGTGGTCAATACTTAATGGTTCTGTTTAAGAACTTGTTTCTGAAGAATATTTTGTTTTCTTTCCTTCAGTGTCTCTACCTCCTTCCCTGCCTTTTGAAGCTTTGAGAAATAAATGGTAGTGTAACTCTTACATAGAGAAACTGAAATAACTTCAGACGAGCTGATTAGAAACAAGATTAGGAAATAGCGAAGGGGGGAGAGAGTCCTGGTAACTTCTTTTCTTGGCTAAAGCTTATAGCCATGTGGCTGATTTACATTTAGTCTGAACAGATGCATGCAACGCTTACTGTTTGCAAAATTGAGGACTTCAGTGAATAGTGCATGTTGATTATTTAATTTGGTCTGTCTTAAGCAACTGTTCTGTGATAGTCAAAGTATGTTTATATTCCTTGTATATGTAGGATTTTATTTTTCCAATCATAAATCAACACCAAATTCACATTTTTGTGTTGATCATGTAGAAGCTAGTTCATTTGCTGAGGTGCTGTAAACATCCTTTGTTTTTCACAACCTAGTTACCGTATTGTCTCTTTATGTATAGTAAAATGATAAATTAATGTGATGTCTCTAAGAATATTCTTAATCTAGCACTCTGATTTCAAAGTACTACCCACAAGCCTTCCCTCTCCATAGGGGGGGAAATTTTTTTTTAAAAAGGGAGTAAAAATAAATCTAAAGCTGCTTGGCAGGTAATTAAATGTCAGAGGGAAGAGTGGGAATGGTATGTGGTTTTGATAGTTCCATGGTCTGCCCTGCTGCAGGGAAACATGGGCTTGATGGTTCAGGTGATCTGTCCCTTTTCCAGCTGTAATCACTGAGCCTCACCTAATGGTGCTGTGGCAGCTCCTTTTGGAAAGGAGCAGATGGATAACAGATCATAGACAGATAACTAGTTATTTTTAGTAATTGGCTTGATCCAGTGGAGATCAAGTGTTAAAATGAAATGCAGTGTTTGCCGTTGAACATTTAAGGATTTAATAATTAACAGAATATGTGTATTTGATCCAATAGAATCTTGGTGTCAGGACTTCCTAATGGTTCACTAAGCTATCTAGGACAGTATAAACATACATGTAATATGTATCAAAATCCTGACTTGCTCAAGAGACTGTCATTGTTCAATTCCAATATTGTGTACCATAATATTCTGTCTAAAAATGACTAATTATATAATTGCCTTGGGACTTTGAGCACTGTCCTACTTGAGAGCTATTAATGTTTCTTGTGTGAGAAATAATTTGTTTAATTAATGGGAAGCCCTAAGTACTATAAATTTGTGTATATGATTCCAGCTTTTTTCTAATACACAAAGTGTTTTTATTGAATATGTTGAATACACAAAGTGTTTATATTGAATAAGTCTCGTGCCTTGTGCTACACCACTGGCTTTTATTAAAAAAATACATATTTCTAGACTATGGTAGATTTTGCAAGATTGAACATGTAATGCATTTGAATTTGTGAAACTGGACTGCTGAGGACAAACGGTTGAAATGACACCAAAAGACTCTTACTGGTTTTAGAGTCACAAATGTATGCAGTGCTAATGATTTGTGTTTAACAAGGACAGAACATAGTTTGCAAAAACCTTTCACTGCTGCTCTAATTTCTCCCATTTGTTTTACATAGTGGCAGAGTCAAAGGGCATTGAATGCTGTCGAGATTCACGTCGCAGACTGCAGCTCCGTCACTGTTAGGACCTGTCTGTATTACTACATCTGGTTTCAATTAACATGTTCTCTCCGTGGCCCAATCCTGCAAATGCGTTTGTATTTACATAGCAGTAAACACATATTGCAGAACTACTCATGTGCTTATTACGATAAATAATAGGCCATAGTAATTTACTCTGGTTTGAAAATTCTTTAGGTCATTAATTCTGTTCTTTCAAGTTAGTATGAAGTGGTAAGCATATTGTTTAAGTGGAACCTGTTAAATGGAGGCTTGTGTGTACATATATTGAAAAGTAAGAGAGAGGAGGTAGCGTTTAATGCATTTATTATTTCAGTTACACCTCTTAAAATGAAAGACAAAGCATCTTTAAAAAAAAAACACTTTTGAAAACTTTTCTGCTTCCAGAGTGTGGGGGTTTGTATTACAAACAGCTTCATTGTTCACTGGTTGGCATCAGAAATTGGTTGTGATTTCTCTCTTCACTTTTAAGTTTCTGGGGAGTAGCAGGTTGGATGATAGGCTTTTTTTCAAAGCAAAATTTTCAAATAATATTTTTATTTCAGTGGAAGCCCAGAATGAACTAGACTACACCTTCTGCTCATAAGAAGAGCACTGAGTGAAATCATCTTCTAAAAACGTGCACGCACAGAATGTAGGTGGTAAGCAGTATCTGTCATTTAAGCCTTTGGTTGGAAAACTTGGAGTTACAGAACTGTAGCAGCTTTGTTGACATGATGAATTTCACAAGTACTCATGCTGCCATAGCATTTGATACATGGTCATTTAGAATATGTGTATTTATTCTAAATATGTATCTCATTGTCTGAAGCTGAAGAGTATGACAGAGTTTAATTTCCATCATAAACTGCAGTTGACAGAATAGTAACCGAAAACCTTAAGATCCTTTCTTCTTTTTCTGAGTGTGCATGCCAAATAGTTTGTCTCTGGCATGGTTTTGCTGCAGATATGTTCAGAAAATTATTAACCAGTTATTTCTGTAAGTGGTACACCATGATGACTTGACTGAATCTCTGTAGGAAGAAGATTCTGTAAACATTGAGAACAGCTTCTTGAAGTAGACTGTGCTTCATTATCAGGATTTGCAGTAGGTTGATTAATAATGTCCTTAAACATTGAAAGCAGAAGCAGCAATAAGATTAGTGTTTGAATAGCTGCTTAATGAGGTCAGTAGCAGGTGATATATTTCAAATAATAATGTATTTTAGTAGGTAAACATTGAAAATATTTTTTGTATCTAGCTGAGGTTGGTTTGTTCTGGTGAAAGCCTTCATGTGCCATATTCCTTCTTTGCATGTAGGTACTAATGGGCTGCAGTGAAATGGAAGGGAATAATTTTTTAAAGATTTTTAGTAACAAAAGAAATAATGCAAGTGAATCTCTGTGACTTAACAAGATATCAAAGCTATTTTTGCAACATTGCTACTATTACTTTAAATGGAGCTGGGAAAAAAATAGTGAATATAGAAATTGGTTTGTAATTCACGAGTTCTAATGATAAACTGCTACTGTAAAATTGTGTTGTCCATTGTGAAGGATGAGGAATTTAGAATTTCTCTTTCAATTTATGGCATTTTTGCGAGGCTTTTTTAGTGGGGGAAGTTTTGAAGTCTTTCTGATATGTAGGTGACAGAGGCCTAATATTTGTTTGATATTGTTTGTCTTAGGCTTTTGATTCTGTATCAGCTGTAGTGCTCTATCAGCTATAGCAGGATGGCTTCTGGAAATCTAAGTGGGAAGAAATCTGTTACAGATCGTCGGGTCACTGGCTTGCTGAGGAAGATGAGGGTAAATAGTGTGCTGAGGGGATTCATTATCAGCTGTGTAAAATTTTACATTGCTAAACATAAAGGCAGAAACTTCAGAAAGGCCTTTATCAGATAAGACTGGACATCCAGTGAAGTGTCCCTGCCTGCTTCATATGAGCAGTTAAGAGAGTTTGATACACTTCATCTAGTCTTACCTGTGAAGGTTAAGTTTTTATGCTAGAGAAAGGCACTGGCTCTTGTAAAGGGCATAAAACGTGATCTAAGTCTTCTTTTGATGGGGTATTTCAATAGTTAGCAATTCCCCTGTTAAAAGTGCATGTCTGTCTTGTGGTTAGAATTTGACTTCTGCTGACACTTACAGGAGAAGGGGAAGGGATGGCTCTGCAAAAGAGGTCAGTAGTATCTTGCATTTTTCTGCTGGGAATGCATTTAAGACTAAAGAAAAGGAGTGTGCTCTTCATATTTTTTGGATGAAATGCATGGATTGACTTCCTAGAATCTTGTGTTATGCTTGTCTTCCTTAATCCCTTCACAAATTTGTAATTTTTTAAGGGTTACAGGGTGGAGTTTTGTTGGTAATCTACATATGGATAAAATCCCCTTTCTTTCTGTGCTATTGATTGTGCTTCCAAGGTTCATGATACATTTTTTCACAGTGGTAAGTTGGGATCTTGTGTTCAGTTCTTTGTCTTACGACCCTGACGCGCTTTTCAGAGTCAGTAAGTTTTTCAGTCTGCTGTTTTCCCGGTGTTCAAGGTATGGCTTTATATTCTTTTCCTGGATGTATAACCTGAGATTTGGCTATAATAAAGAAAAAAAATCTGAACAGTATGCTTTATCAGCTGTTCCAGAGCTCTTACGTGATGACCCAGTTCTTTTGTTCACTGTATTGCCAGCTTTTGTGTTGTCCACAAGTATTATCTGCAGTGAGTGTATATATATGCTTCCACATCTTTGAGGAAAATGTTGAATAGTCTTGAACCTGGTAATGGTCCCAGGGCAGCTCTCCAAGTACCTCTACTGAAATACAGCTCCTCTCTGACAATTAGTTTTTGATGTTTGTTACTTAGGTTTTCTTAATCAAACAAATCTATAACCTTACCAAAAAAACAGGTAAATGAAAAACATGCCTACCCTATCTGTTCCTACTCTGCTGGTTTTTCTTCAATTTTGCCCTGGATAACTCAGACAGCTCTGCCTGTAAATAACATGGTGGTTCTCCACGTCCTCCTTCGACGCTGGTGCAGCGGAAGTGCCCTCCTGGTCCATTGGGTTTTAGCACTGTTTCTATTCACTGATGCTCAGTGAACATCAGTAGCAAACACTGTTCTTCCAGGAGCCTTGGCGGAGAGTTGTCCAAGCCCACTGTTTTTAAAAGGTCGTATTTTGGTTAATGATTAAAATTGTCATCAGCTACAAATAAACTAGAATGTTTTGTGCTTCATACTGTCAAGCTCTGTATTAAAATTGAAGGGTGTTAGTGACAGCATCTATTTGCTTTCTAGCCTGTTCCGGCCAAGTATATTTAATATTTTTATGAGAGCATGGCTTTAAGCTTGCATGGTATGCAGAGGAACTTATATCTTCCATCTCCCTTTTGTTTAAAAACATGGCATGATTCATTAACTTTGTGCTAAGCTATGACCAAAGATAAATGTTAAAAATCACGTGTGTTTGGCTAGGCATTGAAAATGCCTATTCTCTATAAGTTCTGTGTGATTTTTGAAGCAGAAGTGATTGCATGGAGTTTCGCCAGTGATGGGTGGAAAGAAAAATTAAAAATTCAAGCTGCCTCTCCTGGCTTCTCCTTCCAAATTTGGATCATATTGAGGTCTTGAGCTGGCTAGCTTCCAGCACTGGGGAACTGCAACAGGCAAATTGAAATTCTTACACTAGTGGTGTTGGGACTGACTCAGCTGGTGCTTGGCCACGGTCCTCTGCAGATCATGCACAGTTGGCTGGAGGGACCCAGACAAGTGTGCCCATGCGTATCTCACTGATTGCCCACTTCAGGGTTGCCTGCATGCAGGAGCCCCTCATGTACCTCCTGGGACTTCCTTGGGAGTAACCTGTCTTCCCCTTGGCTTTTGTGCATTCTGTAAAAATAATAGAATGAGCTAGAGCTGGGCTGTGACCTCACATTCTTTCGAATTACACTTAACAGTGCTCGATCAAGTTAAATCCTTCATTGGAAGTAGTGTGGTATAGAAATTGGTTAAGAAATGGAGCACAGACCGCCTGGGCAGCAGTTTGAACAACTGTAGCTGGCTGAGCCAGCTATCGAGGAACTTCGAGTGTGGCCGGTGAGGATGACCGGAGGAAGCATACTGACGTTTTTATTAGAAAAAAATCTGGATTATTGTCTCAAATTATTTGGCTCAAACTTCATAGCTGCGATGGCAGGTACAGCTCAGCCCCGTGACGTTTTCTTTCTCGACATCCCCGGTTCCTGACTGCAGATGATGATGACACAAGAGACTCCCAGTTTCTGCGGGTTTGGATGCTTCTCGGTCGGAGATGACAAAGCACGCACCAGGTGGTGCCTGGCTCGCAGGCCGGAAGGCGAGCCTCGGCTAACCGGGGGCGCGCACTGCCGAGCCCCCATCTTGGGCAGGCCCTGGCACCCGGGGGTGGCTCCGTGCCGCGGCGCGGGTTTCGGCCGTCGTTGTTGTCATCTGCAGCGCTGCTGCTGCGTTTGACGGCGTTATCGGGTTTGTTGTTACGCGTTTGTCTGGTGGTCGGGTTCGTCCTGAGCGGCGGTGGGAGCGTTATGTGAGCAGCGCCGGGCTGCCGGGGATGGGTAAGGGCGTGGAAACAGCTGGGGAAGAGGTGCAAGAGCGAGACATTTAAAAAAAAAAAAAATGTTGCTTTTAATTTGTTATTTAAGGAGGTCTTGAAAGCTCCTGTGCATTCCACTTTCCAGGTATTTGTATGAGATCTGTGCTTTTCGATATTAACCTGGACGCTTCTTTTATGGCTTTGTGTAACGGCGTGGGTTTGTGGAACAGCCGGCTGGCAGGCCCCGTGTCCCTGAGAGATTTGTGATCTACGGCATTCGTTGTTCGGGGATAGGTGACCCCAAGGCAAGGTGGTGTGGCCGGGGCCGTAACTAGCCCTATGCCCTCCACACCTGCACGCCGTTGTGCTCAAAGACCCACGGAGACACTTGTGTGTGCAGGAGGCCCCATCCTGAGGTGGGGTTGTCCGTTCGGGGTTGCTAGCGGGACTTTGCAAAAGCGAGGATCGGCTGGTCCGTTCGTGATCACTGTCTGGTGACACATGGTGCCCCCGTGCGCTTCAGTGAGCCCCACTTTTTCAGCAGTGATGCCATCGTTCTGGGTGTGGGAATGGAGGAGCAGAGTTGAGCGAGCAGAGTGCGCTGTGGAAAGTGATAGGATGTTTAAGAACATTTAACCTCCCTTAATTTATTCCAGACCGGCTTTTATGATTCCTTTCCCATGTAGAGAAGCCTTAAAAGGAGACAGACGGTATGTTTAGTTTGGTGCATATTTCAAGTTTTTGCCCATTTATTAAGCTAGATTATGGTTGTGAAATACAGTAGAAGTGCCTTTGCGGTACTGATACACCATCATCCATTTCATGTGGTCTTGTTGGAGCAGTCTAAGAATGAAGTTGTAGCTTTGTCCCAGTGGCATAGGTTTTCCCCTATGCAATGAGCAAAGTCAATACATGCTGGGTAGAGCACAGCACAGACTGCATGTTCTCCATAGGTGGTAGAGGGGCTTTTGCCTGGGCGGTCAGGCACTCTGTGTTGACATTAGCTCTCCATCTGCAGGCCAGTATCATTCTGCAGAAGTCTGTAGTATTGAGCTTGTCGATGTTGTCACTAGAGAGCTAGCTGGGAAGGTCTTGCTGGGTTACTTTTTAAGGAACAGGAGGAGTGACTCTCATATGTATGCCCTCCAACTCTAAAGTAAGGGCGATGAGGTAGCAGGACCTTCTTGTTCTGGAAACAAGATTATTTGTTTCCCCATGAGGAATCGCTATTTGCTTATGCTTTTTTCAAAAGCTCTTAATCGAAAAACTTACTAAGATTTTTCCTGCTTCTGAAAATTTTAATTCAGTAGGCTACCTTGCTTCTAGGAACTCAGAGAATGTAATATCTTGCCATTTTTTTCACAAGTCTCTGACTCTCAATGCAGATGTTAGGTGGGAGCAAATGCAGGGGGGCATATATATTTTTAGCAAGAGCTTGAAATTCAGTATTCTTAAATTTAGAAGTTCTGGCACTTTCCAAATTTTGAGATAGATGTGCCCTCTTTCATTCACTCTTCCCTGCTGTGAATAAATACTCCCTGCCCTACCAAGTTGTTAGCAAATCATGATTTCAGTGCTGCTCTCAAGTATCTGTATCAAGGCTGTATGCATTTTTCTTGATACATGACAACTTTGCCTGTGATTTAATTTATTTTTCATGAGCTAATTTTAACTTAAACTGTAGTGGGTGGTAGCTTGTAGGGACCCACAGAGAAACAAAGAACCCTGCCAAAGTGTGGCAAAGGAGCCATGTGATCCTCAGAGGGTGTTTGGCTCCATTACTGAAGACAGTGATCACACCTCTGCAGAAACTTCTGTCTTGCTTGCTATCAGCTGAGACAGAAGGCTGTACCCCTACTCGGGTAGTAGAATTTTCAGTCTTAAAGTCTCAGATATATTGAAGGTTGGACATCCTCAGCTATCTCTTAGACCTGTTCAAGTCTGGTCTGGTTGCACAGGTGCTGTATTCAATGCAAGAAGTTCTCCCTGTGGTGTGAAATGGCTGCTCTGTTGCCTATACATTCTGCGCTCAGTCTACTTAATCCTTATTGTACTGGAACAAGGAAGGACGAGAAGGCTAAGGTTCCCCTTTTGGTTCTTGTTTTCTTGTTAAGCTTTAATTCAGGCCTCTGGCATGTGCCTTGTTACAGCAAATTTGAATTACCTAACTGCCAGTACATAAGATGCACCTTTAGAATAGAAGAATACCTCTTGGACTCCCTTTGTAAATTACTTTGTTGGAAAAGCTTCCCCACTCCTTGCCTTGATGTGGAGAGTAATTGCCTTGCTTGGAGGTGAAGTTTGAAACCTCTACCTGTTGTTCTTGGAGATAGGAGATCAAATAATGCAGACAGCATAGCTCAGAGCTCTCTCTTATGGGCTCCTTGCTTCTGCTTGTCACTTCCCTTCCTGTTTTTTTTCTGACAGACTGAATTTCCTCTCTATTGTTGGATTATCTACCTAAATCTCAAACAGACATCCTTTGCAGAAACGTTGTTGGAAACTGTTGTTGACCTTGGAAGAAGAAAGCTTTGGAGTGTATCTACTTCATCCACATCTGTCAGAGAGATAGGCATAGCCTCAAATGTGTTTAAATCGCACCTATTACTGCTTAACCTAATATGATAAGCTCTTTACTATAGACGAAGTTGATTCTTCTGAATTTCAGATAGGAGGGTTTTCCCTTTCCTGCTTCACAACCACTTCCACTGCCACTGCTCACCTTCCTTTGCTTCTTACGTTATGTTCTTCGTAGTGGTCTGCTTACTGGAAGGGAAGCGTTGCCACAGCTTGGCAGTGTGCAAGGCAAAACCAAGAACAACCAAAGCAGAGCAGGTTGAGGATGAAGCGTGGACCAAGGGAAGTAAGGCGAGTAACAGGGGCATTTATTTGTACATTAAGGATGTGACTGAGAGGAGGATATGTGTCTCAGCTGCACAGGGGAGTGGTAGGGTCATAGGTGGCTTTTGTGGTTTGCATGGCAGGTAGTAAGGGAGGTGTGCGTGAAATAGTGGAAGGCAAACTCCCCAGACTTCCCTGGCATTTATTGCTGTATTTTCCCTGTTTCAGAAACTGGGGTTAATGACGTTGCATCAGCCAGCACAGGTGGACATTGTGCTTCTGTTTCTGTCAGCCCGTTGAGCCAGGCACTTTTCTGTCTTTCACAGAGGAAAGGGAGTTTTCAGCACTGCAGAAATATATTAGCACTTCATGAAAACATTTGAAAGCTGCAATAAAGAGTATTCACTCAGCAAGAATGCTATTCCTGGCTGTTTATACTTCCACTGAGTGTGAATTTCTTGCAGTTATGGTATGTTTAAATGAATAATAAATTTAATAAATAGTAAATAGGCAAATTGAAGTACCAAGGTACCAAGGACTTGGCTAAAACCATCTTGATGAAATACGAGAGTAACATAGTTTTCCCCCTAATCTCCAGGCAAGTTGAGATCTTGTTATTAGGTGAAGAAGACTTTCTGTGCAGCTTGTAATACATGACTAAGGATTTCTCTGCAACTGAGGTTTGTAAATGTTTGTCTGTATTCACTAGAAGTACTCATTATATACAACAGTGAGATATCACTAAGACCTTGTCTGAAATCAGCAGGATATTTTGAAGAAGACATTGACATTCTTGAGCTGTTACGTGTAGACCTGGCCCACTCATGAGATTGTAACACCTTTGATGTTCTTATATTTCTCACAAAGGCCTGGATCTTGTTTGTAGCCTACTACTCTGCCATGCTAACAGAGAAGCTCTTGTGTGAGAGATGACACTCTCTAAATACAGCTCTGTTCTTCCAGTTTGTTGCGGACAGAACAGATTTTGTGGAGATAACTGAGCGAGGTGAAAGGGAGTAGCATGGGGGAATAGAGTGTGGGTATAGAGGGGAAAAGTGAAGGGAAAAGAGCAGGGAGGCTGAGAGAGTAGATGGCCCATACAAGACAGAGGAGAGTGAGTGATAGAAAAATGCATCCAGTGTGTTTTTTGATCTGTGTTTCATAGCATTTGCCAGTGGAGCACTTGAAAGATGTAGTTTCTGCAAAAAACCTGGAGGAGTTCTGAGCCTGTCACTCCAGCTGGGGTGTGCGTGGGGAAGATGCAAAAGCAGGGGCCAGCCTTTACAGCTGGACTTCCTTTGCAGGCCTGTCCTGAACCTGAACATATGGGGAGCGAGTGCCACTGAATGAGAACCTGCAGGCAAAGGCCTGGTACAGGACTTCCATTGTTAGATGAGATCTAGGGTCATCTTAGGGTCACTTAGAAGTTAGGGTCATCTGCTCTCACAAGCATGGCTATTTTCATTCTGGTGATGAAAATAATATCTTCTACCATCCAGCTAAAGTTTCATAAGAATAATTATTCTTTCCAGTGTATGACTAATTGTAGGAAATGTATATTTACAGATGTTGCAAATCTTTGGAAAGAGCACACCTCTGTTCCTTGGGGCACCTTATAGCTAAGGTACCCTTTATGCAGTGTAGCAAACTGTACAGAATTCTACAAATAAAACTGGTGCCTGCGAATGCCTCTGCACATGCCCAGTTCCTTCCTTTTTTTTTTTTTTTTTACAAGGCTTAGTCCAGACTAACTCTGTGCTTGAATAGCTTCTTTACCTGGTGGTAACCTGCAGTATCACTTGAGTTTTCTGTAATTTCCTTCCAGCCTCAGAAGCATGTACAAGGAAAATGAACTGTGCTTAGAATGAATTTGATGCCTGAAATTTCTCCTTGCAAAGAGTAGGACAAGTCTCAAGAGTAGGACAGAAATTATAGTTAATGGTGGAGGCACAGAGGATACTAGATTTGCTGAGAACTTGTTCTTCCACTCATTCATTGTTGTTAAATCTGTTGTGTTGGGGAAAGTGCAGTGCTGGGTTTACTGCTAGGGTTAGGCATTGGATCTTTCTGTAATTCTGGTTTATGTTCGTTTCAGGCCTTAACCCTTGGCAGTCTGAAGCTTGGATGCAGGCTTTAGAAGAATTTTTCAACAATTGTCCAGTCTTTGAGAGTTATTTAAGACTTCAGAATTAAATTGTTTTGTATAAGGTGTTTTAAAAATACTTGCCTGCTTGAAGTCTCCTCTGTTATTTTTCTACATTTTCACTGTGATGACCAGCATTAAGAGAAAAGTTTTTTGTATTTGCTAAGCCTCTAATTTTTCATAGTGCTCTTTTGAAAAACAACTTGTGCTTTTTTTTGAATGTTGTTCAGAATAAAGCAATTATTGATGATAGACTCTAAAGACTTTTACTTTTTTTTCCCTTTACCCACCTGGATTGCTCTGGGCATCTTGCTGCATTTTGTCTTGCCACTAACAGTTTTTATATTCACTAGGCTGGAAATTACTACCTCCCACAGCAGGGCAAGTGGAACGAAACGTGTGCCTGCACTTCAGCAACTTCAGTGCAAAGTTCAGCGGCTTAATTTAAACTATTGGTTTGACATTTCTGAAGAGTTTTCACTTGATCTGGTCCATTGACTTTGCTTGGGAGGCAGTAAACTTGAACAGCAGCATGGCAATATTTTCAGTCACCACAGCTACTCACCAAGCTCTGTATGCCATTTTTCTGTTCTATTTTTACCATAAAGTGATAAGTATTAGTGCATTGTTAATTCTTACACTGCTTACAAAATAGCTGTCTTTAAAGAGCAATCCATGTAACCACAGTTTGGCCTCATGGATTCCAGTTATGCTGAATCTTTAGTTAGATGATCTACTTTTCTGTGTTGTATTTAATGCACAGGAAGGGCCTAATCTCTGGGAATGAACTGTGCAGTAAAGGACATTGGTGAATGTAACAGCTCTGTTTGTGGCAGAAAGTTGTACAGCAATCAGAGCAGGGGATTGAGAGGAGAACAAGGTTGTTTTCTAATTGAGAACCGCATCCTTCCAGGGGCCTGTGATGCAACCCTACCACGCCCCACGGTTCCTGTGTGGTGCAAAGCAAGTCTTTAAAAATTTTCTTTTTGCCATTGGTCAATCCAATATTTCTCAGTTTTTGGGTGCTGATTTAAGATCTGTTTTCAGTTTTACAGAACTGCTAAGCCCTCCCAGCTATTGTGTAAAAGAATGTATACTTCCAAAGTTGAATCATGGATGTCTCAAGTTGGACACCCTAAGTTAGATGATACTTTGTTCTTTCTGCAGAAGGCTGCTTCTCCCTTGAAGTCTGTGTCCAGCATCTCTCCTGTTCCCACAGCTAGTTCCCAGCCTCCTTGTGCCAGGTTAGGCTGCCTGCCTTGGTTTTCCTCCTTAGGCTACTTGTCCAGTCTCTTTGGTCTGCCCATACATGTCTGCTCCCCAGATCTTTATTGCAGCCAGGTAATTGTTGACCTTATTTCTATCCCCAGACTCAATCGTGGTCTTCTGACACCTTAATTTTTTTAAGCCGACTTTGCTAGTATTGCTCTTCAAATCTATTACTTCTTTTGATTTGGCCATTTTTTTCCCTGTGCTTTTGAATTTGTTATTTCTTTCTTATTCCTGAAAACTTGTCCTACGGATACAGGTTCCGTTGGTCCAGTTCAATGTTCAGCAAAACTGATGTTGAATGAGTATTAAAAGGAACTGTTTTCCGAACCCCTTGGGCTAGAGCGGTGAGTGCCTGTAGGGCAGTGCATGTACAGGTAGGTCACCTGTGACAATCAAGACTACTCAGTTATTTGGCATCTTTGGAGAATTTAGTTGTGAGTGAATGTCTACTGGATTAGTGTTTACTGTGACTTTTTAAAGGATTAGGATAGAAAGGAAAGACTGCTAGGTTTTGTTGTTTCTTAAATTTATGCAAACCAATTTTCCTTTAGCTCTTACTCTTGGCAGTAGCTGAACTGTTTTAGCTGAAACTAATGATTATTCTTTAAAAATCAGTCTGAGGCAAAAACTCAGCATGAAAAATTTCTTGGCACACGCTTTGGGAAAATGTATGCAACTGAAAATGACAGTTTTAAGAAGTAGTGTTGAGCAGCCTTAGTTACAGGTTATGATGCTACTGGGTCCCACCTTCTGATTATTTCTGTCTTGCTGAAGGATTAGAAAGTGCTTTGCAAACTGTTAATTCTCTTCATGTGAACCTGTGTATCTCGGCAGTTGTTCAGTGACACAACACTATAATGTTTGGCATGCAGTGGCATATAAGAGATTTTGAAAATAATGTGTGACTAGTGATGGCATGTAAATGACTTGTCCATTAGAAAATGAGGGAAATCTTGTTCCGCAGGTAACTGATTTCAGTGTAAACAGAGACTTTCCTGCTTTTCCCCTTTTAGTAAGAATGGTAGAAATGTTGAAGTGCATCTTTGCTGTGATGTATACCAAAACTTTCTCTCCCCAGGCAATGTACCTTTCCCAAAAAACTATGAGGAAGCACTTGTTGAGCACTAACTCAAAGTGTATGGGTGCCGCCATCTAGGTTTTCTGCATTACATAGAGTTTTTTTCATCAAGTAATAGACAAACTTCATCTCACCAAGTTTATAAGACTTGAGAAAACTATGTGTGCTTTGATTGAATCTTTCCTACAATATGTTTCTTTTGGCAAGAATGGATTACCCAAGAATAGTTATTTTTTCCTGTTAGTTTGACCCAATCTATATTTTAGTAAAATTACCTGTTCCAAGAAGAATCAGTAAGAACTGTGCTAGAAGTGCTAATGGCTACAGTAGCAGTGCCTGAGGCACAGGCTTCCAACATGAGCTGTAGGTTTACTGCTTCACTTGAGCTAGAGATGGATATGGAACAAGCCTTGTTAATTCAACATCAGGTTCTCATGTAGTGCTCTATCTTTGTGATTTCTGTGTCATGGTATCTGAAATGTTCTGTACTTAATATATTAATGGTAGGTTACAGTTCTGTGTTCTCAAGAGGCTTTCTAGCTGGGAGCAAGCAATCTGTTATGACCAGAAGGTTATATACTCTATAAAAAGAGAGCACAGCAAAATACAGTCATTTGAGAAATCGATGTGAAAGCTCCTATAGTGAGTGAATCTGCAGTCAGTGTTGGTTGTGTGTGCTCTATTCAATTTTGAGAACATTTCAGATTAAATATCTAATTAATATATTGAATGAACATGCCTACATAAAATATTCAGCAGTTCTGTTGTACAGCATAAGTAGCCCAGTTACAGTAGAGCGATAAGTGTGCAGGTGCTGTCAGAAACTGGGAACTTCAGCACCCTGCAGGCCTGGATGTGAACTGAGCAATTGTATTAAAATCTCACAGGTAAAACGAGCATGCTGCTAAAAATAGACTGGTAAGATGTAAATAAAGCCATTAGAAGTCATCACAGGCTCACTGCTGGCTCTTTGTGTACTGTGCTGCTTTTCAGTGGGTGCATAATGCCTATTACTTCTCAGCAGGATAATACTGCTCTGGGAGAAGAGATGCTGGTGGAGTGGAGGTTTCTGCTCTGCTGTGTAGAAGCAGCTCAACAGTTGGACTAGCTGCTAAGCACAGGGAGACTTTGAGAGCTGCTCTGAAAACAATGCTCTCTAGTCCTAGCAAAAAGCAGGCACATGGGGAGACAATTAGTGGGGAACAAATTGTGATGATCAGTGTTTTTCTAGTGAGATTTCCCTCCTTAGGAAGAGCAGTGAAAAATTCTAATGTTTTGTTATGTAAATGTCATGTCTCACATAGGTGTTTCAGGGGCTAAAGACCTGGCATAGGAATATAAATTCTTAATTTCTCTGGTTCTCTTATCACAGAATCACAGAATCATTCAGGTTGGAAAAGACCCTTGGGATCATCAAGTCCAACCGTCAGCCCTACTCTACAAAGTTCTCCCCTACACCATATCCCCCAGCATCTCATCTAAATGACCCTTACACACATCCAGGGATGGTGACTCCACCACCTCCCTGCACAGCCTGTTCGACTATCTGAGTACTCTTTCTGTGAAAATTTTTTTCCACCTTCTTGTCCTATGTCCCAGCAGGACATTGCTGTGAGGGGACAAAAGCACGTTATCCCTCTGGTTTCCCTTACCTCAGTTAGCTCAGGGTACTGCAGCTTGGAAAGTAACATGTTCTTACTCTTGGAACGGTGGAGCGCTGTTGTATTACTATCTTGCTGTAGCAGTCTGGGGTTGCTCTGAATGCCTTCTGTCTAGCTTTGGAGTGTTAAAATCCTCAGAACATGTTTGCTCCTGGTTATCTGCTGCAAACAACATAGACCCCTCCACTGACATGTGTATGTGAGCAAGATAGTTCAACCCCAGGAGTTATCACTGGAACCTGTCTTTCCTTCCACACCACATCTGACAGGTAGGGGCGGGAGAGAGACACAGTAGTAACAATAGTTCTTGTGCAAGGGTGCTCCTGAGAGCTTTCAGTCTGAGGGTGGAAATCTATTTTGCTGAGGTGGACATTTTTCCCCTTCCCATTTCCTACTTCCTACTCTAGAAATTTGCATTTGGGACAGGCACCTGGTGAGCTTTACAGGTGAGATTGATGAAAGGGCAAGGGAAAGAGTTTTTTAAAACTAGTTATGAGAATCCAGTGAAAGGTTCTTTTATGAGAAGCTGTGGTGGTCGTGTCTAAAGTAAAATAAGGTTATGAGTAATTCTTCCTTGAGCAAACAAGGTTGTGAGGCCTAACTTTTACATGCAGCACTTAAAGGGTATCAGGGAATGTATGTGGTGATAGCATTATCAACCTTAAACATTCAGAAATCACAGGAGGCCCTCAAAATTGTGAGCGTTATTGAAATAATCCTTGCCATAGACTTCATATTTGTCTCCCAGCTTTGGGAGCTTTTAGGTAGCTCCCAGTCTTGATTGATGGTCCCCATTCAATAATGCTGAGTAAAATAGCATGCTGTGTGGTCACCTCATATTCCACTCTTCCTGAAAACCCTCACATCTTTAAATTGTTTTGTGCCTGTGAATGATGCTGAAGAACTAACATGTGTCCTGCCCTCTTTATGAATTAACGTATAAGGCATGTTTGCAAGCTCTATTCTGATACTGATAAGGTGAAAGGTTTTGTCTTTCATATGTGTAATACATACTTTAGGGACCCGAGAGTTTCAGGAAAAGGCTGAGTGTTGTGATACTTGGGTAAAATAGAAGGAACAGTGATTCCTGAGGGAAAAATTGTTGGAGGTTCTAAAAAATCTCTGTATTTCTGAGGCCCTTACGAGGATGGGCAAACCCCACTTTTATATGGGCTTCTAAGTAGGTCTGGATTTGTGCAATTGTATATGGTTCATTGGCTTAGGGATTCAGAGGCAAAATTATGCACAGGATGACAGTTTACTGTCAACATCAGTACCTATTGCATCTACCTGGAATTTTTAGGAAGTGAAGAACCAGTGAAATACAGACAAGTCTATTTTGTGGTATTTCTGCAACAGAGCAGTATCAGGAGCTACATGGTCTCCGAACTAGAGGTTTTGAGCCAGATGTTTAATGGGAAGCATTTAATTTCAGGCTGCTCCTGTATCCAATACCATAACCTTCCCTGTCATGAGGATTGCCCTCCCAGAAGTTCCGAGAGCACAGTGTACCCCGGTAATTTCCATCTGGGACCTGCTACTGAGATTTATAAATTAGAGCTTCCGAACAGTTGTTTTAATTTAAATTATGATGTCTAAGGATTGGAGGAGACAAGAAGTGGTGAAAATCCATCTATATTCTTGCCCTTTTTTTGATTTATTGTTCAGCAGCTAGGTTAGAGAGCCCATGAAGACACATACCTCTAGGAAGAGTAATGTTGTGTGGCTCTGGAAGGAGGAGAGCTTCGGTTCACTTAAAAAGTGTCAAGAGCTTAGGGAATAAAAAAGAAAATATAGGTGTTAGTTCTATAAGTAGAAGGAAATAGGGGTTTTTTTCGATGGCCCCTTTTTCCTCACTGCTGCAGTTATACTTGCGGATTAGAATTAGACTAGAATTGAGACCATTTGAAGCAGTGAAGCCGTGAAGGTGGCAAGAGATATACCTGAACAGTAAGGGTACCTGCAAAGTTCAAGTTGAGCAAAATGGTCTGTGGAAGTTTGACAGGAACAGGAAAAGACATATGTATGAATTCTAGGCGAAGAGACTTTAAATGACCTTGACATTAATTTATGGAGAAGGTAGGGAAAATATGATTTATCTGTCATTATTTTTATGATGTATTTGGTGGGAAAGAGATAATGAAAGACTCTAGAATTATGATTGAAGATCATGAGAGCATAACTTAGAGAACTGCAAGAAGCAAGACTTGAAAAAATTAAAAAAAATCAAGGAAGGAGAACTGTGAACTCTGTGGGAACTTTGGTACTAGTGAATTAACAGAATTAGCAGTCAGAAAGTGAAAGCACCCAAAAGTCTAAAAAAATAGGGTATTTGCATTTCACAGAAAGAAAATGAAAGGAGAAGCAGCCCTCTGCCCAATGAATTTTCAAAATACTGGACTAGTGCTTGAAAGGAGTACCTTCAAGCACTGTGTCAGTTAGAAGGTCCAATACAGAGGCTGTGTAGAGTCAGAATCAGCCTCCTAAAGCGTAACAGGAAAGAAGAAAACACAAAAGTGAATCATGAGGTTCTCATGGTGACTACTACAGATATCTAAATCAAAGAAAACTATTAATTGCAGTTGTTGCATATAGAAGTAATATTTCAGTTTGAACAGTTATCCTAAAATACTCTCAGGTGCTTTGGTTTTAGTGATGATGATTACTAATGTAAAAACTTCTTTAATGATTACCCTGTGGGTAGAAAGAAATATGCAAATGTAGTTAATTTCCAGAGAGGAAGAAAGATGACTTAAAAGTAAAACCACTGTTGTTCAATTGACCATGTCTTCAACAAGCCATTGACACTAAGGAAATGTCGTCTTATCCTATAGTTGGTAATCTGCAGTTGTGATCTTATCCTTCCCATTTCCATCAGGTCCAAGATACACACCAATTTCTTCTCTCTTGTCCCAAATGAGCAGCTTTTTACTTCTGACTGGATGATTGGTTAGGATCTTTTTTAAGGTGACACTCTTGTGGCTGTTGTGTGTTAAGGCTGGAACTCTGATGCATTACTAAAATGTTGGTTTGTGGTCCTTTCTGTCAGGTAGCTCTGAGTACCATGGCATTTCAGATGTAATGGATTTTTTGTTTTCTACTGAACCATAATTAAGAGGGTGACATCCCACGAGTGAGAAGCAACTCTGTCCTCCTCCAGACCAAGCAGCGTGAGAGTTGGTTGTGGTCAGAAGAACTGCGTCTGCCTCTGAAAGCTTCTTCCTGTCCCTGTAAGCCTTCCCAGGCTGTCAAATGACAGTCAGCCCCCTTCCCGGTCTGGTCACCTGCCTCCCTGTTTACTTTTGAACAGCTGTTGCACCCTTTACAAGGTGAATGCTATGTGTTGAGGAAGGGTTTGGTTAATAGTGTTTAAATGCTTTGTGCAGGTGAGTTACTGTAGGGAAAATATTTTTTGTTTGCTTTTTTTTAGCGGATTTACTTTGTAATAGAGTCTTGCATTTGTCAGAGTTATTGTTTGCAGACAGGAATGAGATGATATAATGATGCAGGATATATTTGTGCTTTCCTGTTGTGGTACTTGTGGTTGGAAGTAATATGGGCGTAGACCTGGTTTTCTCCTAAATGACATGTTGCGCAGGTCAGAGAGCAGCCACTGTGGGTAAGGTAGGGGGAAGGTAGCTGAAGGTTGAAAAAGAAGATAAAGCTACATGTTTCCTTTTTATGGCTGGATAGGTTTGTTTTGTTGGGTTTTGTATGGTTTTGGGCATTCATTTGAATATTCTTAAATAACATCTAGTGAGATTTCTGTGAGAAAAAGAGACTTCCCCCATATGTGTATATAGCATGTGCCCATATTTATCAAAATAACAGAATGGCTCATAACTCTTGTTATGTTCTTGTGGCAGCCCAGCTAAAGCCGTTTTCCATGTTGCCTTGCAGACACATGTCCTGCTCTTATTCCTCTGATTTTACTCTTAAGAAACTCTGCCATATGGTGTTCAGACCTGATGATATTCTGGCTCAGTGTGCTTCACATGCTCAAAGTAGTCCTTTCCCAGAGACCTCCTCTTCTGTTGCATTTGCATTTCAAAGTGCTATTTTGGTACTGATATATGTGTATGACATTGTATTTATCGGATAATTAATTCCTCTGCAACATTCAGTGTTTGGTGCTAGCAGGGGTGGAAATGAGAGCAGGGTTTAGACCCAAGAAGAGAAATGTCCCTGGCAGTGATGTACAATGTGGAAATCCTTGAAATGACGCATATGACAAGCAAAGTTTTTAGGATGGGCAGGAAGACAGTGGTCTCCTCTGGCAAACAGGAGGGGTATGAAGCTGGAGTGGGAGGTATGTGATGTCCCCATAAAGATGATTTTTACTGGAAAATGGGGATCAGAGGCACATGCAACACATAAAAAGGCTTTGGAAATGTGATACTGTCATTTGCTTGCACTGTCAGGCTGACTGGCCTACTTTTTCTCTGAAAAGGATTTGCTAACAACTGTGTGAAAACCCTCCAAATGAAGATGTAGCCTCACATAGCAGCAGTCCCTACCTGTTGGAGCTGGAGTTTCTGTCTTCCATCAGCTTGAATCTGAAATCCTTTGCTGGCAGCAGTCCGACCTCCAGGCTTTAACTGAATTTCCATATTCAGAGCACTGGATGCTGGCTTTCGTATGGAAGTGGAGACAAGTTCTCTAGTAAAGAGTCTCAGAAAATCTGCTGCTGTCTGCACCTTCACTTTGCTGATACCACAGCTTTTTAATATTTCACTCTTAATTACCTTTATACCTCACTTCCATATCTTGGTGCCAGAAGAATGCTTGAAGCCATGTGGCTTCATATCCCTGTCCTTGGAGTATTGATTTCAGGTAAAGTTGAAAGGAAAGAGGAAGTGTGTAAGAGAAACATTGTTGCAGTTTGATAACACATTTAAATAATTATTGTTTTAAGGTGCAATGTATCAGAATCGGTTGTCTATATTTTTAACAGAAGTCTTGGGTTTTAATTTATTGTTAATATAAAAATATTTTGGTTTTATAAAATGTGTATGCAGCACTTGAGACAGCATTGCACAGAGTGTCTTTTTTTAATGCTGGAGTTTTAGCCTCTCTGGAGCAGGGTATTTACTTAATCATACTCTGTTGGATCTTATCTTCTTTTCCCATCAGTCTTTTTCATCCATAGTTCAAATGGCTGACTGAATATATGTTCTTTAGACGCATCAGCATGAAATTTTGCAGATGGCCACCAGTCTTAATACATGTGAAACTGTGATCACAGTTTTCTAAACAGTGCCAGAGATGCTGAATTATGTTTGCAGTATTGCCAAATCTCTTTAATCAGTCCTGACCAATAAAATGATGGCATAAATCCCAGATTACTAATGGTGCTTCAGTGAGTCATTAGCAGTGTTTGTCTAGATCAGATTGTAAAAGATATTTTTTACAGATACAAATGGGCCAGTGCAGGGCAAAGGGGGAACTGCTATGGTATAGCTTAGAGCCATTTTTAGGTTCTTGGGCATGTATAGAAGAAACTTCCCATGTAATTCACTCAACATAGTTATGGGATCTAGAACGCCATGCTCTCTGCTGAAAACAATTTATAGCTCATTACAGGTGCTGTTTTTCCTGTTGTTGCATCAGCTGTTTGAGTTGTGGGACTAGAGCTGGGTGGAGAAATGTGACTTAGCCCAACATCCTGGTGAGGTGGTAATTGCACAACAGTAGGGTCCTGCCAACACCAGCTCGAACAATGCAACCTGTGTGGCAGGGAGGGAGCGCATGGGTCTGGATTGTGTGCGCACATACATTTTAGTTGTAGGGGACAGTACCGGGGACCTTCATCTTCCCCGTTTCTCTTTTGCTGAGAATACGAAGGGGAAGGGCAAGGGCTGTTTGTGTGTTGAGGCAATGCAGGATACTGCCTGCTCTAAGTGGAGAGCCCTTCTCTGCCACTCCATATGAAGAGGAACCAGGGCAGTGTTGGGCCATAACCAAAGTGCACAATAGAAATGTTTGATACTAAACCAAAAAAAAAAAAAGCTCACCTGCAAGGACTTTCACACTTGCAGTGTTATCCCCATAATGAGTATCTTGGGGGACATTCTTGTTGTTTTTAGGCTGGCTGTCAACTGTGTAAGAGAATTGTCCATTTCAAAAGGCTTTTGTGCCAGGTCTCCCCTTGTGAGCCCAAAATTGTTTGTGAATATCTTCTTTTTTTTGATTGAAGGTTTGAACTGATGAAAAGCTGCGTTTTGACAGCTCAGAGGAATTAAATCTTAAATACTGTTTAAAGTTTGAGCAACAGCAGCATATTTTCCTTCACACTACAGGTCTTGAACTGGAAGGCCAGTTTTTAATGAAAAAAGACCCCTACAGAGAAAAAAGGCCCCGTTGTTTAACTCACCTTGGTTTCATACAAACATTAAAAAGATCATTTTCAAAGCTCTTGTCCAGAAATATTTCTTAAATGTACAGGCTTAACTGAGCAAAGTGATTAAACTTTTCCTTTTTTCAGAATAAGAGCTTTGTTTGAAGAACATGCAGCACTTGTCTTCTACTTGGATTGAATGCTTCTGCTTTTAAAGCAGTCTATTTCTACTCATTAAACAAGAAACAGGAAAGTGAAATGTGCAGTGTTTAATCCTTCTTGAAAACATTTGCATGAAGAAAATTCTGTACATTTTTTTCTGGACTTATACTCAAGTTGTATGAGAAAGGATATAATAGGCTTTAGTTTTAGTGGCAATGATGCATCACTTATTTTTCACCTTGCATTTTGTCTGGAAAGTTTGAATAGTGATTGCTTTTATATGTGCAGACATTTTCTAGCATTTTTGTTTAACATTTCACTCTTCTGATAGCTAACAGCTGTCTTATTAGAAACAGAATTTTACATTTATATGCCAGAGTTTCAAGATCAATGTCATGAAATATCAATATTTCGTTGAATCAAAGTTTCAGTGATACTTGTGATATCAATACACTTTCCAAATTCTTTAGCAATCGTATACTTCAGATTTTGGAGAAAAATATTTTCTCAACTGACATTACAGCAAAGCTTGACATCTAACTGGTGACATGGGTGTTATCACTTCTGTTTTCTACATATCTCCAGTAAATAAAAGTTCAATACTGTTTTGCCTGTGTTACAGTAGTAAAAATCAAGTATTTAGTAAAATCGCTAATTGTTAAATCCAAATATTTGTTGTCCAACACATCATACTTTTGAGTGAAAAACAAAATATTCAAGAAAAACAGCAAGTTTCTGGAGTTTATATAAGAATACATTTTAGTGAGATATATTTGACTTTGGGATGTTCTCTTGATGAAAGAAAAGCAAACCATTTCAGACCAAGCACAGGGCAACAGCACCTGTAAGCTAGTCAACTTCTCTGTTTTTTTTTTTTATTCAAAGTGACTGTAGATCAAATAGAACAGAAAAACTTCATTCTTATGTCCAATTAATAGGTATCAGTGTCTATTGATTGGGTAGATTTAGAGTAGCTATAAGGAAGAAATTCTTTACTGTGAGGGTGGTGAGACACTGTCACAGGTTGCCCAGAGCAGCTGTGGCTGCCCCCTCCCTGGCAGTGTTGAAGGCCAGGTTGGACAGGGCTTTGAGCAGCCTGGTCTAGTGGAAGGTGTCCCTGCCCAAGGCAGGGGGGGTGGAACTAGATGATCTTTAAGGTTCCTTCCAAACCAAACCGTTCTGTGATTCTATGATTATGTGCAATGGTAGTTTCTACATAAACACATATCCCATACTCCGGCTTTCGGATAGTTCTGTATTTCTGTGTGTTTTCGTTTTGGTGTGCTGTAAAACTGGATTTTGTTTCGGATGCTAAATTTGTTCAGATCATTCTATTTTTTCCCCATGACAAGTCTAAATGTAATTAAATATATTGCACTGTATGATTTCTTTTTTTTTTCTTTCTTTCATCCTTCCTCCCTTTTTAAGTAAAGAATACAAATCCCACAAAATTAATTCAGTATTTTTGGATTCCCACATCTATTTATGGCTGCTTGCATCATGGGGGAAAAAATGCGATGTGGCTCATAGGAGGGTGACATAAAGGTTATATGTGGCTGTTGACTTGTGAGAGTTCCAGTCTTTTTAGAATATCCCAAGAAAAAGTGTAAGCACAAACATCATAGTAGTTCTTTAGTTTTTTGAGTGGGTTTATTGATTTTTTTCAGTACAAGTCACCACCTGTATTAAAATCTGCAGGCTTTTCTCTCCTTTACTACCTCTGGTTCTGTCCAAAGCGATGGCTGATAGCAGGGGTGGTTGGCTACAGGTGGATAGAACTCAGTCTGGGACCCCCTGCAGTGCAAGAGGAGACCTGTCAACCTTGTCATAAAAATGCTGTGGTACCCAGGACGAGTGTTCAGCATTTCCATTGGTTCTGTTGCTTAACATGTGCAGCACAAGTATATGAACTGGTGCTGCATATGGACTGGGTTTCTTAGGTCATTATGCCAGGTGCTTTTTTAGTCAGCTGTCTCTTTTTGGACAGTTGAATGAGACTGGGGTCCTGAATTTGATAGGTATGTTCTGAATGTAAACTTGATTTTACAGAGAGATGTGAAGTATATGGCGGTTGCTGATTGTTACAGTACAATCAGTAATGATCTTGCTTTGGAAAAAGTATGTGTACTTTCCCATGCAGTATGCATGTCGGCTTTATGACAGAGAACTTTCTTAATGCATGAGAAATTAAAATGAGTGCTTTCTTATTGCTCAAGAAGAATGAAGTATAAAAAAGGAGACAACTTGTAACAGTAAATTATTATGATAATTTAATTGCTGGATAGAATTGTTGCTACCCTTGAAACTGGCTTTTAATTTCAGTGAAACAGAAAACAATTGGTAGCTGTTTCTTGTACAGTGTGTTATTCAGGAACTCTCCAAAAACAATGAAAAAGCCAATCAAAATATGTTTCTTTTTTTTTTTGGTGTGGGGTTTTTTTTTTTCTTTTGACCTGTTGGCTGCTTTCCTCTTTGAACTTGACCTAATAATGACAGATTTGCTTAAGATAAAGTTCTGGGAACCTGCATTTATTATTTTTTGGCTATGGACACAGAGAGCACAAATAAATGAGACATCTGTAGATGGTTTTCTGCTCAGGAATAGGTGTTTCTATACTCCTTTGTGGGTGAGAAACATTTACAAACATATTAACTTACATATGCATGTAAATTACATATACACAAAAAGTCCTAAATTTGGCTTCATGGCTGTACTGGGCATGTACTCAGGTAAGTAGGGACAACAAACTACAAACTTTTATAGGTAATAGATGACAGGATAAATATATGTAATATTTCCTGATTTATTTTTTTTCTTTCAATTTTTAAAAAGGATTTTCAGTTCTGTTGTGTTTTAGGAGCGTAAATAGGTCACAGCATGTGAATGGAGTTCATGATAAGTACACAGAGAATGAAGACCACACAAAACCCATCCTCATCTTTGTTTATGATACCTGCTAATCTCCAGTGCAGGGAGTCTTTGTTCTTGGCTCTGCTTCATGTGATTAAAACCTGCTAAAGCCAGATGCTACATTGGTCAGAACAGACATTTATAACCTGGATGTTTTCCTCTCTTTATGGTCTGATGTGTTGCTTCCTCTGACCTCAGTGGGTGTTGGATCAACCCTTTACTTCTGTGAAAATCTTAGAGACTGGGGATGAAAAAAGCACTGGTAAATTTTTGTAGCAGGAGAAAATGTAAGTAATGCCGGAAGAAGTTATTTAAAACAGACACCCAATTTTGTCTTGGTAGCAATTGGTACATTTGTTGCAAGTTCATTAACTGACTTCCTACTGTGGTTTGTACTGCTTGTGGTTACAGGCAATTAAACCAGAAAGGCTCATGATCAACACTTGCTGTAGTTTTGGGTAGAGGCAGATGACCTTTGTTGTACAGGAAAAGGCCACCTTTTGCATTAAGTCTCAGTCCTGTAGCCTTACATTTCTGCCTCTAAAACCACACAATTGGACAAAAATATGCAGTGACCATTCAGACCCTTGGAATGTGCATTTAGACCTTCACAACTATTAATGATGAAAAGTGCTTGTTTATACCCATTTTGCTGTTCATTTTGTTTTAAGGATGGTATTTTGTTGCGGGATTTGCATTTTACCTGAATTTCTCATCTGAATTATTTTACTATGTAGTAACTGCTCCTGCAAAGGTAGAACTTCATAGTGAAACAGACTGAGGAGGAGGGAGATAAATTTGTAATTAATCATGTGAACAGACAAAAAAAAAAAAAAAAAAAGTTTATTTCTCTCTTACAGGGTGCATAAATGGAAAAAATTCTAGTGGACCGCTGAAAGTAATTTTTAACTGGGTGGTTCTTCCCTTCTGGAATATAAATCTCAAGAAGTTTAATATAGGACAAACACACATGGAGAAAGATAACAAGCAATGTACAGAAAACAGAAATACTACTAGAACTTGTAGCTCTTTGATTTTAGATGAAAAAAGGAATTTCTTTTAAGCAAAATGGCATCATGTTCTGGTTCATCAACAAAGTCTGAAATGTTTAGCTCTTGTGAGGGAGAGTTAGAGTGGCTGCATGTGGCTTCTTTGGGGAATAAAAAAAGCCCTGCTTTAGCTTTGGTATCTCCTTTCTACTTGCAGACCTTTGAAATTGAGAAATGATTAATTAGAAGAAGAATACAAGGCTGGTAGTTAAACGTAGTTTAAGTGAAGTTAAGAGGTTTTTCGGTAACTGTTGGAAACCGACTGAAACAGGATGTGCTTGTTTGCAGCAGTATTTTACTGTTTTTGTAAAGGCTCTAAGTGCACTTGTATTTGTCTGAGCTTCAACCCAGCTGTCTGCACTCAGGGATGTGAGCCTGCTGTTGGAAGTAGGGTGTGAGAGAAGGCCTGACTCACATTGTTTTTGCTGCAGGTTTTACTTGTGAAACCAGCCCCAGTCTGGCTTGAACCAATTTGCTTGGGCCACTACAGGTAGGCATGTTAGAAAGTTTTGTAGCAAAGAGGTGAAAAAGTATATATTAGTGGCATGAGTTCTTTCTGATGAAGGGTTATGAGAATAACAGGTGCAAGCCAGAGGCAAGTTGAGGTCGAAAGCTTTGACAGATTTCAGATGGGATTTGGGGATTGCTATCTGAAGGCAGCAGATACAGTCAGAGAGACCTGAGGTCTCTGCAGTGTTAAATACTTTTTGTTTTCTTAATGTTTTTAATTTGTGCCACTATAATATTTAAAGTAGTTTTGCTGCATTAAGTGTGGAACAAGGAAACAGTTGCTACGAAGTATTTCTTAAGTAGTCTACATTTTACCATAGAGTACCTCCTGTTTTGCTGTTGCTTTTGCTTATACCTGTCCAAAAAAACCCAGAATTGTGGATCACAGATGTGTTAGGCTTTGCTGATCTCTCCTTTTGATATGCCTTGTTTCCTCATGGATTCTCTGGGGATTTTTTTGGTATTCATTGCTAAATGGAATATTTCAGCCATACATAAAGTGAAGCAATTCAGAGATATGTATAGTTATTGATTAGTGCTTCCTAGCCATTTTCTAAAGTGGAGAAATTTGCACGAGACACTTGAAATACTCATGATTGGTAACACGTATTGGATTTCTCCTCTTGGTTTGGCAGCTGTGCTCAGAGGCTCAAAACTCCTGCCTTGGGAAACTGAATTCTTCCTGTGTGTCACACAGTCCTACATATTGAAAAGAGCTTAAAGTCAAGCATTGGTGCCTTTCTTGTTGAGTACGTTTTACTGACATCAGTGAAGTTACTTGCAGAGTAAGGAGTTATTTGACTGGAGTCAGTGTTTTAAATAACATCTGTTAAAGAAATTACCTATAACCATGGGGAAAACCAGTTTGTCCTTGAGCTTTTTTCAGCAACAAATTGAAAGGAGTTACTGAAGGGAGAGGTGGAGGTGACTTTGCTTGTGGATGTATGGCTATAGAGTTGGAGAGCAGGAGTAACTGAGCAGGGAACACTCTGTGATGTGGCAACGTGCAGGAGATGCCTGTGTCTTTTTAGGGGGAAAGTCTCACATTGGTATTGTCCTTATGGAGGGAACCAGCTCACCTTTTCCATGGTTGTGGAAAAGAAAAAGCAAAGTTCATTGCTAAGAGTCAAAAAACCATTACTAGAATTCATGATGTACAGAAAATTTAAGGTGCTGTACAGTATAAGCTACCTAAAATAATGTTAAAAGTAGCACAGTACTCGCTCTGATTTTTATTACAGTATCTACTAATTTTTTGCATAAGAAAATTACTTAATGTAACCACTTGAGAAGCCCAAAGAATATGTCTGCAGAACTATTAATTGGGAAGATTTCTATCTTGCTCATGTAGCTGTCATCTCGATAACTCTCTGATCTTAGTGTTAGCAGTGGATTAGTGGAAGTGAACAACAATCAATTTTCATAAGAAAACCTCTGAGTAGTAAGTCTTGCTTTTTATCCTTGACTGATCTATCTCCTGATTTACTTGCATGTGTTACTGTTACATTCACTGTGCAGTAGGCGTCTCACAGGAGTGGTCTGATATGTCAAAAGGTGTTCTTCCTTCATGGCTTCAGCAGCCCTCAATCCACAAACAGTCTAGCTTCTCAAAGATGTATTTGTGTTGATTTTGTCTATTTAGGTCAGTGACTTGAAGACCAGACTCCTTATCCTGTTACTGATGTTTAAGAGGCCAGCATGTAGTAGTAATCTTATGCAGGTTTATTCTCAGCTCAATGCAGATGTAAGGTTATTTATCTGTGTAGTTCACAGTGGAGTGAGGTTAAGCTAAGTGACTATGCTGTTTGCTGTGGTTCAGCTGATATGTTACAACTTGTTAAACTTCAGTACTTTGATCCTGAGCTTTTATCTTTACAACCATCAATGTAGAATATCTTATTGTGACAGGGAGGTCTTCTGAGCCAAAGAATGGCATTTCTGTCTTTTGCATCAGCACTTTCCATGCATCTAAGATCGTCTTACGCTGTTTTGATTCTAACCAATATTCGTTTTTTAAAAATCCCAATTAAACAACAAAAAAATCCCACAAATGTTTTAAAAGTGTTATTTTTATAGAACAATATTTGTGTGGGATAGAAAGTACTAGTTATATCTGCTCTTTGACATTTGCTATTCTTGATCACTTCCTTAATCTTACTAGTCTTTCTAAAGGCATCACGTGTTTTGGAAAGAATAACTTCAATTCACTGCCCCATACACAGGTTAATACTACAGTGTTACTGCACTGAACTAAGCCTTACTTTTGTTTGGTTGCTGAATTTTAAAAAGAGAAAACATATTTCTGTGTTAGGCCCTAGTCTGACATACTGCAGGAGTGAATCTTTATATGCCTGTTTCACTTACCAGGTGCATGTTCATGTGAAGAGCAAGCTGCAGTGTTAGGAGTCCTTCACTTTCTCACATCTCAAGATGCAGTCCTGTTTCAGATGTTGTGGCCCTGTTGAAGGGATTCACAACAGACAAGTAGAAGTCATGGTCCTTCACTCGGCTAGCTGGTTCTTCTTGGTCCTGGCATTCTGAAATGCTGTGGCTGCAGGTTTCCTGGGTCTCCTGTGAGTTCATGAAGGACAGCTAGCAGCTGCCTCTGGCAGCTACTCTGTGTCTGCTCTTCTGCATTTCCTCCCTTTGAAAAGGAACAGAATAATTTGGTTGTGTTTTGTGGCAACATGAATCCTCCTTTCTGCTACTGAACCTGGGCTAAATATTTCTGCAGTATTCCAGTCCAAGCGACTGGAAGCTGGTATGGCTGCAGCTGCCTTGCTGCCAGTGGTCAAAACTCACTATTCAAGATAGCTGTAAATACTGATGAGGCTTTAAATAATCCTGGAGATCATTCTAATTGACTTCCAGCACTTGAACTTTTGTGGTTCATGTTTCAAACTTCCCTCTGCTAAATCATGAAAGAGGAGAGATTTGCAGTGACGGTTACTTAGTTTTAGAAGTCAGCCCGGAGACTTTTGTCTTAGTCTTACAATGTTAGCAATTGAGCATTTATGGAAAACATTGAATATCACAGTTTATAATTCCTGATAGGCTATATAGGTTCACAGCTGCTTTAAAACTTATGACCCTGCCTCAGCTTGGGGTCAACACAATGACAGAGGGTGTATCTTGTCAATGTAATGCTTCTCCCAGTAGTTTCATCCTAAGGTGTTTTTCTGCCTTAAATTTTCTTTGCAAATGTACCTTTCCTTGGTTTGATCTGCAGTCTCCCAGTGCAGCATTAAGCCAGATGTGTATGAACATGGACCTGTGCAGTAAGATGGGTAGGTCTGTACCTCTGTGCTGTCTGTCATCTTAATGTATTTGATGAACTTAATCTAAAGGGATTCAAGTTTTGTAGTCTGTGTAGCTTCATGTTCTAAGTGACATTTCTTCAAGAAATATATTAAAGAATTTCTTCTAAATACAAGAGTTACTTCTTTAGCACAAATTTTACATTGCTTTAAAGAATGCCAGGAGAAAACCGTTCCTGCTTTTACTTTTAAAAATGCCTATAGTAGGTAATTAGCTCTAAATGATTTTATGGCAGCTCTATTTTAATCGATTGAAGGGTGACAAAGCAGATAGACTTGGCAAAATAGAGCAAAATGAGTAACAAACTAGCTGATTGATTTTGTTTTCACCTGCAAATAAAGGTAAGTGGTTGATTGGTGCATGTGTGTGTGAGACGTTACATTTAATCAGCCCCAAGTGTAAAAGTCTCACCCTTTTTTAGCACCCATATGCAAAAATAGATTTATATTTTGTTTGCTCAAACTGGCAACATGATAAAAGTTTTCTGGGAGATTGAATACTCTTTGGATGTTTAACTGCGTAATCTCTTTCTAAAATAAGAGATACCAGTTTAATTACTTATCTGAAAAATATTGTCTCCCTTTTTTTTTTTTTTCTGTTTCTTATTAGGTTGTTTGCTCTCATGTTTGAGAGATTGAGGAGATAGAAAAAGGAGTTGCACTCATTTCTGAATGGTCTTATTTTTGTGCTTGCAGATGATAGTAGGAACACTCTAGGAGTTGATAGCTCTTTAGAGATTAGTTTAGAGACATCATTCTCTGCACCAGCTGCTCTCAGTACTCTCCCAGATTGAATGCTGAGGATGCTATCCAGTGGCTCATGTCTTGCTGGGATTAATTTTAGGCTATTTAAAAAAAACTAGGGCTGGTCTGCTTTGGTACACAAATTGGGGTATGTTGAGGGTTATGTGAGCTGAAGACAGGTTTTCATTCAGACTGGTGCTTTATTTCCCACAATGCTGCATCTAAACCAGATTTGTTTTGTACTTCAGCTGTTACTAACCTTTAGTTTTTAGAAATGAGGAGACTGGAATACCATAATATTGGTGTCTCTCTCTACATGTTCCCCACCTTCCTCCTCTGCTCTTTGTACTGTGAGAAAACTAATGAGTAAGAAAGAGACTGCTGAGGAAAAGGGAGGATGAGAAGCCTCCAAAACTTCCAAGATGTAAAGAAGTCCTGTTAGTTATCCCTTCCTCCTGTATTTGTCATTAATCCTGTCAAGAAGAGCCTGTACTTGGTAGCTCTTCCTTTTAGTACAAAAAGCAGTGTGTGGACTTAAAGAGGACAATAAAAGGCAAGTGCTTCAGGCAGCTGTGTTATGAATTTCAGGGTGTTGATTACAGAATATCATAGGAGGCTTAAATTTTGCAGTATTGTTTTTGCTTTTTCTGTGGATGTGTAACTTCTGCAGTATTAGAGGCCAAACCTGACATTGTACCTTTCCAGGCCTGCAGCCTGTGAAGTATATTGTGGAGGCTCTGCACAGCAGTTGTTCTCAAGTTACTGGTATTTTTCCTCTTGTTGGCTTTCTTGCCAGTGCCACTCAGTTCTGAAAAATGGTGCTAGGGTCAACTGACAGTGCAACACTTGGACTAAGCTGTAGTGACTATAAAGGAGTATTTCTGTTATAAGCCAAAAGCCTAGGAGTTTTAGGGACGGGTGGCCCAAACCAGCATCAAGCTCAACATGTCGTGTTTTGTGTAACTGAGCTACAGCATGCTTGGGGATAATGGGAGGATTTGCATAGCTCTGTATCACAGCTTCAGTAGCCAAATCTTTGAGCATTGCTTAATGGCAGGCCAGGAGTTTCTAATCTGTGGTCTGTGAATAGGTGGAAACTTGCATGGTATTGCTTTCCCTTTATTCATTATTACTGCCTTTATTGCATTAAAGAGGCTAAGCCAACCTTAAATGCTTCGTGTTAAGTAGCACTTGCTTTGATAGAATATTTTTTTTACGTGATGGTAAATGGTTAGTCCACTGAACAAGGAAGGCTTGATTGAGGGAATGGCTTTTGAAGCCTCTAGTAAGAGTTGTATGGTTTAGTGTCTTACTTGGGTTCCTGCCAGTCAGACTTGAACTTTCAGGGGATGATAAGTTCACATCAGAAAATGCCATTGGTCAAGATGTGATTAGGACCTTTTTCCAGACTGAAACCTGCAGAGGTCTACACGGTGCTTCAGACAGCTGTGTCAGTGGACAAGGCCTTACCGCTGTGAGGGAGCGTGGTGAAGTGCAGCAAAGTCTTAACAGCCTTAAAACATTTCTGCCTAAATTCAAAACAGGGAAAACAGCTGAAAAAAAATTTCTGCCTTTTCCAGAGACATGACAAACATTGGTTTTCTTGCCAAATAATACTTTTATAAAGCTTTCATGATGATCTCTTCCCAGGTCCTTTTGTCTCCTCTCTTTCCCTTTACCATCAGAGCTTCCCCAGGCATCTTGTTTTCTTGTGCTTGCTTCTGATCAGCCTGTCAGTCAGCTCACTCTTGCAGCATTACAGATGTGTGCCTGTGTCTGCCTGAATCACTCCTCTTCAGAATCCACCTCCTTGGGTCTTTCTCCATCATATTGTTAACTCTGCACTGTGTACTGTTGACTTGCCCTGTCATGTTTTCCCCTAAGATGACTTTCGTGGAGTTTGGCCACTACTTTGTTCTTCTTTTCTCTAAACCAGTTTGACCCATTAGCAAGTGGTTCTCTAAACCATTCTCTGGTTCTCTAAAACAGTTTGTCCCATTAGAGAGCCACCACAATGCTATTAACTTTTCTCTTTTCAAGACCATATTCTAGGAACTGTTCTCAGGTTGGTAAAGTAACTGGAACTTGTATCTTCTTGATGGTAACATGGATCTTTGCCTTGCTGAGAGTCTTGATTCCCCAGCTCTGACATTTCCTGTTTCTGTCTGTCATCTTCTAAAAACATCCCATAGCTCACAGCCAAATTCTTCCCATCTATGTTCTATTTTGAGCTCTGCTTTTACTGGATAGTCTCCCTATTTAACTTTAGCACTTAAGCCTCTGCAGCATTTCTGTATATCTTTGGCAGATATTTTTTTTTTATATGTTTGTAGGCCTGATTGGGGCATATTAGCCCCGGTAGACTCCATCCCCTTTGGGTTGTAGAGGGAAGTGACTGCCTTTAGAGAGGTGATTCCTGATACCTGTTATCAACCTAGCTCCTGCTTAGCTTAGGTGCTCTGAATCACACTTTGCCTGTCTTGTTTCTGAGAAAGTAGAGAATTCAGTGCATTTTCTGACTCTCCTGGACATTTCGTTAATGTAGTCTCTTCAGCTTCCAGATTGCATATAAGGGGTATGCATGGATTGTAGTAATTTTCAACCTATTAAAGAGATCAGAGGCATTACAGAATTTTAAGCCACAACTTTCTAATTTATGTTCTTAAATACTCGTTTTTTCTTGGTTACCAGGCTGCATCTGTAGGAGGAATCAATGGATTTGTTTCTTTAATGCAATTTTTGAAGTTCCTACTTTTTTTTTACCTTAATGGGAGATTTTTCAAAGAAAAACATATCTTTACAGACTAGTATTTTTCCTTTTTTAGTACATAAATTACAGGTTTTTAGCCCATAGTGATATGGAACATTGGAGTAATAAAGCTGAAAAGCCTTATTTTAAAAAACCCAAAAGATCACAAGTCAGATACCAGAAAGGTGTTGCTTTCCTGTGTGGAAAGATTTTTATGTAGGTTAAAAAAAAACCATTATTTCCTTCTCACTCTCTTATATAAGCTATAATTGATACCAATTTCATGCAAAGTCTGTTACTATTTGTAAAAAGGTTCAGTCAGGTCTCCATGATATTTTTTGAACTTGCAATCAGTTATTTTTTGGAGGAAGAACTGGGGGGGAAAGAGTGGGTAGAAGAAATGTGCACCATTTTTGTACAGAAAAAAGGCTTGTAGTGATTAGCTGCTATCTAAATTACAGTCTATAAAAATAAACTTTAAGCTCATTTATATGAAGCTGACAAAGTATCGGGTCCTTTTAAAACAGTGTTTGGCCGGTATTTGTGTGGTTTCAGCCTATTACATGAATTCCTTAAAAAGGCAGGCTATTTAGAAGCACTGCCTAACAGGTGCTGCTTGCATCTTCCCCTTTTTTAGACCCACTAAAAAGACAGACACCCATACTTTTGAAACTGGTTTAATGTGAGGATAGCTTTTACTTGTCTTCCTTTAATTTTAATGTGCCTCTTTCCTTTTCCGTCTTAACTACAGCTGTTACACTGAATTGCAGCCTGTGTATTTTAAGAGTCCTTCCATAGTTATGGGTGTGGATCACGTCGTTTCCATACTCTGCTGTGCCTGGCTCAAGGCAGCTATGGCTCCATGCTGGTATTTGCCCTTAGTTGTGATTTCCTCACTGAACCAGTACTGTGCAATAGTTAACTGAGCTGGAGATAGTTCGGTGATTTTCAAGCAAAATGGGTGGTTCTGAACCTGTAAATGACTAGTCTTTGTATTAGAGAATTTCTTACTCTGATGAAGAACTGACACAGATAAAGGCTCTGTCTTCTTTCTCTTTTGCTCAGCTTGGTGTCTCTGTTAAATCTTGATATAATGATATATCTTGATATAATCAGCCAAGATGAATATATTGTATTCTATTTCAGAAGCCTTTCATAAAAGGTTATTAGAATTTTTTTTCCCAAGAGAAGTTAATGGAGAATTAATGCTATTTTGGACTACAGCAATCGATAAAGTATTTTTACACTACCGATCTTTATGGCTCTTGCTGACTTACGCTTGTATTTTGTATTTATAGCTAGCTCTTTTTAATATATCTTCTTTATCTCTAAAATGGTTTCATGAGTGTTTGAAATCCTCCACTTGCAAAAGTGACTGTATTTTGATGTGCACTGGGAATGTGATTGTCATTTAATAAAATATTTCTTTAAACAGTTCTATATTGATTAGAATCAACCTCACAAGATTTGAATGGGGGATAAGTGGATATCTTCCTTGCAAAACTAAGCATTATCTTTGAAAGAAAGCTTGTCCAATATTTAGTGCACTAATTGGAGCTTAAGATTCAGTTCCCAAGACTCTTCGGGTAATGTCAGGCAAGTAATGAATAACATCATTACAAGCTCAGTGAGGTGGGCCCTAGACACTTGTGCCTCTGAGCCTCAGGCTCTATCTGTTTCATTCTTCCATTTGAAAAAACAACAGAACACAACCACCCAGTCCCATACCCCCCAAACCCCCCAAAATTCATGAGCTGGGGGGAGAGAAACCTTACCTTCCTCCATTTTGAGTTAAAAACTTTGAGATGATCTGGAGAATAGATAATGAGGATGGCATGACCTGCTGTCTCCCAGATCTCCAGGTGCATCCTTTTTCTTTATCCTGACTCTGTCTCAGGTGCAAAACACATGCCAACAAACCTATGCTTTTCACCAAACTAGTCTCCATGTCAAGAGAACCTTGGGTCTGTGGCCCAGGCAGGTCTGGGAAAGGGTAGCTGCATCTCCCAGTGGTGCAGGGTGGCAGGACTCATGGTCTGTGACCACTGCAAGCCTCATTAGGCAAGTGCAGGAGTAGCCATCAATTCCAGACAGCTAAGTAACTATATCTCAAACAATTAGAAAAAGATGCAAGTAGGGGAGAGCAGGGTAATAGAAAATATGTTTTACTGCCTTTATGATATAAAAGGATGATGCCAGTAATCTTACCAGTTTAGGCTGGTGGAACTGAACTATTAAAAAGAGGTTGTATGCACATCGCTTTTCTGCACAGCTGAAATTGTTTGGTGACTTAGATGGATCTGTTGAACAACTGAATGAAGGTATGCCATACGTTTGATGGGAAACCGAGTGAATGAGGGCTTTGTAGAATCGCAGGTTATAGATACGAAAAAATTACCTTTAAGCAGCACAGTAACCAGTGTTTTCCATATAATCACAATTCCTTGATACTAATCATGTTTCCTTAATACAGACACAGAAACATTGTTAGAGAAGGTCAATGAGACTCTAATAATGCATTAAACCTGGTAATCAAATGATGCAATGCCTTTAATTATTATCTGCCCAGTCCAGCTCCCTTGAAATTCAAGGGCGCAGGGTCTTTCCCCAACTATATGATGCAAACATCTGTAATCTCTGGTCTCCCTTTAGTTGCCAAGACATCCCATGCAATGAGACGTTTTACCATACTAGGAAGTGAAAATAATCTAGAAATATATACAGCAATATATCAATGCAAACTTCTGGATTATACATAAACAAATGAAACTGATTAAAAAACAACCACACCCAAAGCAACCACTCATTGCTCTTGTTATATACCACCTGATCTTCATTCATATATATATATATATATATATATATATATATATATATAAAAAGATATATCTGGTGGAAGAGCCAGCAAATGGAGAACAGGGGTCTGCTTGGGGCAGTCTCTATGTATCTGAAGAAAAAGAAAATTATTTCTTTAAGGAGATTCTGAACCTATTATTATTTTTTGTATTTTTTGCCTTATCTGTGTAGGTTTGCTGGTTTGTAGTTGTAGTTGACTGTTCTTTGAATAAGACATGTAGCTTTTAATGTTAAGATTTTTTGAAACCACACTAAAAACACTGAGGCACTACTTTTTGGGATCTTTTTCTGTGGCCTCATTTTAGGAAAAATCCCAAATGATCTGAAGTCAATTAAGTTCTGAATGTCAAAATTTAGATTAATCAGGAAAGAAACACTTCCATTATCAACACTTTTAATAAGCTCTTCCACCTCAGGGTCCCACTGGTCTGAATTCTGATATGCAACCCAGTGTATATAGTACCTTAATCTTTGGTCCCATTGATATTAGGTAGCATTAATCTGGGAAATAATTTACAGTGCACCACAAATAAAGGTTGGATTCACATGTAGTGACTTAAAATTTGTGAGCTTGCAGATGGCTCTTTCTGGTTGGATTCTTAGATAATTTATGTTAAAAGAAAAAATAAAGAATTTTGAGAGAGAAAGAAGAAAAATGGCTTAACCATGGCTTTCCTTTTATTAGATCTTTTACTGCTCAGCATACATTTGGGGACCCTCTTAGCTTTCTGTGAAGTGCTGTATTACATTATACTACAACAGGACACTTTTTTCATGGCAAAGGCAAAGAATAGCAATAATAGGAATAAGAGAATGTGGCCCTTAAGTGTGTCTAGGCTGGCAGTTACTTTTCATGACCTTACTAATGAGGAACACTTCAGAAGATTATTTCCTTGTTAACAGCAGGGGCTGGTTAACTTGCTAAGGAGTACAGATGACTTGAAACCAGGACAAAGCATTAGAAATCTGTGTGCAAACACAGAAATCTTGCATTACAGTTGCTCTTCCTTCATGCATATGAGGAGTAAATTTTCTAAGAAATAGTGCAGAATAGTCATCAAAACTGTCCAGCTTTACATTCAGTTTTACTGTTTATTGATTTAGTTTACCCAGTGCAGCAGATGGTACTGAGAAAACAATAAAGTCTTTGCATTGACTTTCTCCAGGATTGACAATAGTTCTTTCTGAGGCATTTGAAGAATCTACCAGTCATAGGTCACAAAGACCAGCATGAGATCTGCAAATCCTGCCTTGTGGAAACAACAGGAAAAACTTCACTTAGAAAATGTATAGGGTGTATTGAATGAGCAAAATGAATGGATGTAGCCAATTCCCACCAGAGTCTAGCATTTTGTCAGACAGTGCAAGGAACCATGATGTATAAGTCATGCAATAACATATGCCTGCCTCAAAATGAGTTTATGTCTGTGTTTGATTGTCTCTCTTGTTAGGATTCACAGATCAATGAAATATTCAAATATTCAATTGAAATCACTGTGAGTGCAGAAAATGGGGCACACTGATTTGAACCAGAGAGGTAGTTGTGCATTATGGAGAAAAATAAAGACTAAGAAATTTGTGTCTGTGTTGGTAGAACAGATTTGAATATTCTTGGAAGCCTGGAGAGACCAGGTGTTTTCTGACATGCTTTCTCTGTTATCCAAAGTGATCTCTACAGCATATACGTAAGATTTGAGATTACAGATGCTTCCGCACTTGCACTGAGTAGTTTTTTTTAGGAAAAAGCAGAGCTCTAAATCTAAGGAGAATGACATAAGGCACACAGCAATTGCAAATGGTGCATCACTTGATTATTAGGTTTAATGTATCATTAGGGTCTTGCTGACCTTTTCTGTCAGTGCAAAACATGGGCAGATGTTGGCATTGAAGAGAAAAAGAGAACAAAAGTGAATTGATATGAGCAGCTCAGCTGCCACTATGCTGACATTAAGTGAAATCTGGGGAGTCCTCCTTATCCAAGCAAGCCTTCACATGCAGCAAATGTATTGATACTTTTATACACAGGAGCCACAGCAGTATCTGTAAATGAGTGTCTCATCTGGTCAGTATATCTTTGTTGCTATGAGACATGTTTTTCTTGTCTTGTTTTGGCTGATTTCACTGATCTTAGTCTCTAGGACTCTCTTGTTTCATCTGCTGAGAACAGACCATAAAGAGGAAATGGGCATTTAGGTCACTGTGTGCATTTTCACTAGATTCACAGGAGTACTTCCCTCTGAGATTTGCCTGCAGTATGTTGCAGGCAGCTTGTAACTTTTTAGTCTTTTGCCAGTGCAGGTTATGTATCTTTGGATTATTGTAAGAAAAAAAAAAAAATTTTACATGGGTCATAGCTATAAGAGTGACTTGAGGAGGTGATCTTGGTGAAAAGATGTGTGGTGAAAATGGTTTCTCTCAGCCTCTTGCATGTTGCTTTGCTGACTGCTTTTGTAGAGATGGGTACAAGTTGGTACCGAGACCTTGGTGGATGATGTAGTGACAGTAAAAAGTTCAACCGCTATAGTGTGTCCTGTTATTTATCTTAAGAATGCTTGAGATAAACGTGATGAATAAAGGACATCCTCTACCCTCCTCCCATACCTAATCACTAAACCTCTGCTTTCATGTGTGTCTTTCCTCTGTTCATTGTCTGTGCAGGCTAAAGGTTCTGGTGCTGATGGTTTTCCTAGCAGGAGTTTCAGTTTTCCTGAGAAGCAAACAGTGCTTTTGTCATAGCATACCAAAATACCCATGACAGGTAATTAGCTGGATTAAATGTACCTACTACTGAGATGTGCTGAAAGGGAAGTCTGATAGTCTAGTGAGCAAAACACTGAAATCTAGTTACTGCGTTTGGCTTTGCTGTGGACGCGTGAAGCAACCTTGGTCAAATCAGTTAGCTGTGCTTTGTAAGATGATGCAAAAAGTATTTATCTTCTCAACTTTTTGCCTATGTCTTCCCAGAATATGTGCTCCTTTTGCACTCTTCTACTGTGTATGTGCATAGTGCTCACCTCCATGCGTGGCTGCTCACTGGTGGGGGCCTTTGGAAAGTACTGAAGTGCCTGTAATAATGGTGAAGGGTGTGTGAGCCTCTGCAGAAAATGTGCGCTGCTTTTTGTCTTGGAAACATGCAGCAGTGTTGCTCAAATACGAGTATCTCTGAACTCCCACCTTTCCACAGGTCTCAGAAAGAGAAGGCTACAAAACGTTAGGATGCAGCAGAGTATGCAGCTGATGAAAAGATGACTGAAAGGCTAGGATAGTGAGGGGGGAAGGAGGAGCGGAGGCATCACTGTGGATACTGGTGCAGTGGTCCTCAATCAGCTTCTGCTGCCTTGGGAGCCAGCTCTGTCCTTGAAGAAAATGAATACCTTTTTTTTTTTTTTCCTTTTTTTTTTTTTCCTTAGGACATTATAGTTAAGAGGAAAAAAAGGCTTGAGAATGGGAGTTCTCACTAAGAACAATCTGACTGTAGACTGAGCTTTCATGAGAAAGTATGTTAATATGGAATCTGGAACTTGGAAGAGGCATGGGAAACCATTTCCACCATCAGTGGCATAATGATGACTTAAAAAAAAAAAATCCTGAACAAATTCCCAGAGATAGGAGGATGATGAAGAACAGGATGCTTTAGCCTGACATGTCTGGGGTACCATGTTAAATAGGTACTATAGAAAGCCTTTGCTTGCTTGTTTCCTAAAGGAGGAGGAAGAAAAACTGTTATCTCTAGTCCTTAGAATGTATGTGTGCGTTAGAGTCTACATTGCCTTTTAATGCAAAATCTCTTGCAGCAGCATTTAGTTTTTCAGTCTGTACTAAATTCCTGTTCCAGATTTCATCTACATCCATGTAAGTTTTTGGGGTTTTACCTCTGCTGGGGTAAGAAGCTTCAGGTTTTCCCAATTTTAGACCCAAAATCTAAACTCTACTGTAGAAGGTCCAGCTGAGGAGACTGGTAAATGAGGCAACACAGAACTGCTGCCTACAGCAGCTAGATCACTTCTGATTTGCAGAGGAGGTTGTTTGCAGTTGAGGCTAGTATGTGCGTTTGACACAGTGCATGCTCTTGTTATGCTTTATCTCTTGAAGGCCTTTAACAGCTCTTTCCTTTGAGTCATCTTTGATCAAAATCTATGCTTTTAGGTGGACAGCAGCACAAAATTGAACGTAGATACAAAATTGTGTGCCATACATTTGAAACCAGACAAACAAAAACCACCACCACCACCCCCAAAAAACCCTAAAACCCCCAGACATTTAAAGTACCTTCCAGTTTTGTCTTCCTCTCTGCCTGTGTCATAGATGCCATTTGGACCGTATCCTTGATGTTAGTTTTCCTGTTTAAAATCTCAGGGGTCTTGGTTTGGGTTTTTTTGTTGCTATTGTTGGTTTGTTTTTTTTTTCTTTCCCTAGGCATACTGTGGATTTTAGCATTCTTTTGCTTATTCACCATATAAGACACAAAAATAAAGCCTTGAAAGATTGACAGGACCAAAGATTCACTGTCACTAAATTGGGGGAAAGGATGGGATTCAACAGAAGATTTTCCAAGTGATAGATAGAATACTGGTGGGTTTAGGCGAAAGAGTTTATTTCAGTGTGTCTTCATAGACACCAGCTATTCTTTATCCCCCTTGTTTATGTTATCTCCATGACCATGCTTCAAGGACTGTTTTGCTCAGCTTGATTCCTTCTCATTTCTTGATCCCTGCCAAGCCAGTGCTCTTGGCTGCTTTGAGATACATGGAGAGAGTAAACATTTGCCATCAGTAGTACGAAGTTCGTTCAGCAGCTTTAATAACAACCAGATACAGTACTGAACAGGGCCATGCACATATTTAGATTGGATGGGTGGGCTTACCTTTAATTTGTTTGGACTTAGCAAAAGAAGGGATTCTTAAAAAAGGCAAAATCCACAGAGCCATGAAAGTCATGCTTTGATACTAGCTTCTCCATGAGAAATCTCAACACAAATCTGTTTATCTGGGCAATATCCAGCTGGACATTTGCAAAGTATGAGGAAAGATGTTTAGCTGTAAATGCTTTGACATAAACCAAGTGCCTTTTCCCCAAAACTATCTGGGATGTTTATATGAATGGCTTTTAAGCAGATCCGTACACTTTAATGGCATTGTTCCATTGGCCAACAGCTTCTTTTGACAAAACTCTCTTGATTCATCCCACCATAATTTGTTTCCATGTGGTTGACCTGCTGGCTCAGTAGTAGAGGTCTTCATCTGCCTCTATTGATGTCTGGATTTACTTAACACTGCAACTGCTTAGTATAATGTGCCTTTCAGAAATAGAGTGTAATCAGTACAGCAGTGCATATCAAGCCTATCTAGCGTTAAGTGCCTGACTTTGGTGTCATGATGCCTGTTCTCAGTTGTATGTGTTGGGGAGTCTGGCAGGCCTGGGAAATAAACAGGAGATTAAATTGCTTCTTTGATTGTGGCGATCGGTGCCTAGTGAGATGGATAGCTGCGGGGGAGATGCCAGAATTCAACCCTAAACCCAATTGTGCTGCCCCTGTTTATAATGCAGCTATGCTCTTTTCCTATAGGCACTTCACCCTACTAAACTGGTGTCAGGCATACAGGATTTCTGCTCATGTGCATCCTGTAGTTTTTCCTACAGTTCTTTTATCTCACTGCCTTTGAGACCAAATTTGTCCTTCCCAGAGTGCTTAATGAAATCAGAGGCGCTTTGCTGTAAAATTTTCATGAATAAATGTATATTGCTCTAAATTAATACTTTTGTTTTAAGTGTTTAAAAACTTCTGAGTTCTTCCCCTAATCTTGATGAGAAGTATGAGCCCACAGATAGCTTGTCATAGCACACTGCCTGGCATACCCCAGTGTTGTCCTGGCTTGCAGAGCAAGCTTTTGCATTCAAGATAAATATATTTACAGTGAAGAAAGAAACCGAACTGCCATCCTGGAAAAAAAACCAAACCAACAAGATTATGTAGAGGATGAAATCAAACTTGCTGCTGCCAGAAGAAGCTGGGGCAGTCTGCAGGCGTACGCAGACGCACACAGGCGTGCCTGCGCGATAGAGCAGGAGCAAGCGAGCCAGAGGAAGCCTGAAACTTAAACTCCTCCTGCAGCTCTGCATCTGCTCTGAGTCACTGGTATGACTCACACTGACAGTGTTCACGTTAGCTAGCGTTCAGATGGAGCAGCTCTGGCAACAGAAGAAGCAGGTTATATTATTGATTACCTGCTGCAGCAGACGGTTGCGCCAAGAATTCTTTTTACGAGCACAGATGAAAGAGAGGAGGCTCTGTTGAGCACCGTTTTTATTATTGTTTTCTTAAGGTAAGAATGCCTGTTACTTACTAGAGAAGGATAGGAAGGGGAATTTAGAGCTTGTGAAGGCAGAGTCTCTTTCTGCTCCTGCTTATTCTCGGAGGACCTTGATCTTCGGAGCTGCGTTACTGCAAAGCTTTGTCTGACTGTTTGCAGTGCCATATGGAGAATCATATGGCTAATGGGCAGTGCATGTCCTAGGAAACAAAATAACTATATTCTCATTCATTGATGTTATGTAAGGCATGGCAGCCATGTTAAGGACAGAAGACCTCTTTCGAAGAAACAGTGCTGCTAGATAGATGGTAGGGCAAGGAAAACAACTAGTTTTTAAGCAGCACTGTTCTTTGGAGAGCACTGCCATTCTGTAGTTCTTGCTTAAAACTAAATGTACTGACTTCTGAATTTCTGTGTTAATAGAATAAATACCAGTGGCATTAGAAATAGCAGAATAATTTTTTACGTTTAGAATCACAGTGTTGTTTTGCCTTCAGCATTCAGGCAGGGAGTGTGTACGTGCTGTGATACGTGAAGTGGGTGGATGTAAACAGTTTCTTCAGATACTTTAAATGTTATTTCCAGATATTGGGGTCATTTTCATTTTGTGCCACTAAATGCCCACATATATACATATCCTGTCCTGACAATTGATTATATGCAAAAAGTGGGACATATTCTAGTTAGTGTTGACATTTGAATAAGCGATAAAGCAGTTTTTTGAAGTGGCTTTATTGCTGTTTTATTCAGTCTGGTGCTATAATTTTAATACAGTCTAAACTGGAATCACTTATTATTCTCATGTAGAATCCACTGAATCTTGAGCCTTTGCTGTACTCCCCACAAGAGGCTAAATTAGGGATTTGGTTTCTGAAACACAATAATTAATTTATCTTAAATTTATTTTTCTTTCATTTCATTCCCTCCCCCCCCATTCATTTGGATTTGCAAGGCACTTTAAAGTACATCTTACAGTGAGGTTGGCAGCTGCTCTTAGTAACAAGGGAACCTGGCTACTTCTGTATAGTATTTTCAGAATGAAAGAATAAGGATATTTTCAAAAACTGATGATTTACTATCTTACTTTTCAGCTACTTGGAACTACATTTCCTTGTAGAATTTACATTAAAATGACTACTGTCTTCTCTCAAAGACATATAGTGCTGTAGTAAGGTCATTTAAAAATTACACCAAACTTCATGTGGTTGATCTGTTTGCTAATTTATAGCATTCATTCATGCACAGTGTTTTCATTACTATGAAATAACTAGATTTGGTATTAATACCTTTTTAAAAAAATATTAGGTTTCTTAATAAAATGGAAAGTAAGGTTTATTAGTTTATTATACCACTTCTTGTGGCATCTAACTTGGAAAACTGTAGTGTGAGAGAAGCTTTTAAAACAAGGTCACTCATGGATGCCTATCTCCTAGAGCAAAATTTTGGTGACTAATTTTAATGATTTATGTTTCTATTGTAAAATATTTCTCATGTTACAGCATTATAAATGCAAGCTGGTTTAAACAATGTTGGGGTTAGTTTTAGGACTGCTCAGTTAACAAAGTTCTGGCACATGGCAGTCTTTCCCTCCCAAATCCAAACAAGTCCAAATAAAACATTTCTTTACAGTCTTTTCCATTAATTTATATCTGAATTATTGTTTTCTAAGATCGTGTGTCAGAATTGTATTTGCCTTCATGTTTGCCTTTAAGTATGTATGCTTTTAGAGTACAAATTCTGTATTATGTCAAACCAGAGCAAATAATTTACGATAATAAAACTCAATTATCTTCAATTGAGTTTACATAATTCTTTATTAATGTGTTGTGGGCACAGTTAAATAATTAACAGTTAACATTTTGGAAAGAAATTTCAAGAACATGCTTAACATCTAAAAACCAGGATGAGAGCTTCTGAGTCAACACAACCCCAAAAGCAGCCACTCCATCCTACCTGTCCATAAACTCTGTGCAAGTGTTGACCACTAGAGAGACCTCCCTCTGATTCATCTCATTCTCCTGCTGCCTGCTATGTCACTCTTTCGGCTGCTGGAATGCCACAAAGTGAAGCAGAGCATCAGCTGAAAAAAGAACAAAAAGCCCAGCCTTGCAAGATAACTGGACAGTTTGTTTTCTGTGAGTTGGAAAGCTTCTGAGAAGAGCTAAAGCAATTTTAGTGGTGTTTGTTCTGATACTGTCTTGATAAGTACATGCCGCCTTTTGGATATATCAAGAAGGCACAACTAAAATGTAAATATCCAAGGCAGGAGAGATTGTGCAGGGAAGTGATCATAACTTTGTGTTAAGTGCAAAGGAAGCAGCTGCGTTTGATCCTTCTGTGCAGGGATTTTGTAATAAGAATAATAGGGCTTGCCGGAGTCTGGCCTCTAGACATCTTGGAAGTTAGTTTTTGTTGCTTTAAATTGGCGTTGTATCAGGCCGTAAAAGCAACACATAGCAGAAGCTGTTGGGACCATTTCACCTGTACTTCTGTGTGAGAGTTCATTATCTCCTTGGCCTTTCTTTTCTGTAGTAAATGTTTGTTATTTCCAGCTCACTGTTCTCCCCTCCTGTTCCTAACCTACAGGACATCACCTGTGCTTGCATGCCTGGTTTTCTTGTCTCTGCATTACCACAGAGCCATGTTTTGTTATCTCTGCCCTAGCTGAAGCTTTTGCAGACTTCCTGTTGAAATTTAAGACCCCTTTTTTGATTCTCACTTCAGCTGCTCTACTGTAACCTGTTCAATGATTCTCTCCCCTTGGTAGGTTTTCCACCTAGGCAAGCCTTAAGTGGTGCAAAGCTCATGTAATTCAGCTCTTCCCTTTTGCTCCTGTGCAGCTTGCGTTGCGAACAACAGGTGGGATGTTCAGCCGTCCTTTTATTTGTTTCTTCCTTCAGAAAACCTGCTGCTTTTTTCTGTGGCTTCCTTTGTGGCCATGCCCTAACTGTGTTATTCTGAGCCCTTCGTCTTACTTCCTGGCACTTGGGAAACAACGTTGCTGGATTAGCTCTGATCTCTTACATGCTCTGCTTCCGCAGTCCTTGAGCAGAAGTTTTGAAACGGGCAGTGCCATGGTCCTTGTGCATAGTGTTCTACCTCTCCCTGCTGTGGCAGGGGGAAGTGACTGCAGGAAACATAGCTGTTGCTGTGGGTAGTAAGTAGAGAAATGAGTGGCATGGAGAAAATAAACATTTCTCCAAAATTCTTGAAGCTCTGAAACCTTTAGTGGGAGGGAGCATTTACACTCTGTTACGCAAAAGCTGTGTCAGCGATGATTTATAGCTTGCCTTGCTAAATGGCTGGTGAAGAGCATGGGGGAAATCCAGTCTTGTTATTGAAATGAATTTACATGAGTCATTTTTAATATGGGTGATTTTTTGATTGTATTACAGTTTTACCTATTGATCAACCCAAACTGCAGCAGTGCTGTATCAGATGCTGTTTTACACATAGTAGAAGGTGGTCTGTGAGCTGACTAATGATTTTTTTTTTTCCCCTCCAAAAAAAGGTTGTCATATTTTCTATAGTGATTTGCTATTTGACATTACTTTCTGAAAGAGGACTCTGCAGAAAAGGCAGCAGTATATTGGTGTTTCTATAGTACATCCTTGTGTCACAGAACAGCACCGCATTTCTGTTGTCACAATAAATTTGAAAAGAAGTGAGGGAAAAAGTTTGAGGGTTTTTTTAACAAGTTTTTATCTCTTTTTTTTCGAATGTTATAAGCAAGCCCCTGGAAACTGGAGTTATATTGAAATAAAGTCCTTTTGTGAGCAGTATGAATAGCACTGTTTGCAGTACTGAACATTGTATTTGTTGGAGAGCTCATCTTTTTATTTGAGAAATTTTTAGAAATTACAATTTTTATATCACTTGTTTTGGGGGTCTTTTATTTGTATATGTGCATGCATCTAAAGGGTATCTGCTTTTTCCTGTTTTCTGAATAAATTGTCTTGTCTGGATTAGATTAGTTGCTGTTTTTTTAGAGGAAGGGAAGAGAACTGTTAAATCTTCATTTATACTGTGTCCTGAAAAGCTCTTCACTTAATCCTGGAGCAGTTCAGGCAGGACACAGAGGGAGACGGTGAATGCATCCTGTTTGCCATGGAAGGCCCAAACTGCTAGAGGGCTCCCACTTCATTGCATTGCATGAGGTTTTGTATCACACAGAGAAAGTCACAGTCTCAATTTTTGTCTGTTGAAACCTTTGTGTATTTTTGAGCATGTGCTAGTTTCAATAAGGAGTTATGGGTGTAGCCTATACTGTCAATATAGCAATGATGATCCTTTCATTTGCCTTCAGGGTCTGAGTTCCCACTTGACTAGTCCTTCATGACTACGGGTTCCCCTGCCCTGCTCTGGAGTCAGAGCCAGCGTAAGGATGCCTTTAGTTCCTTTTGCTCTGATTAAATGAGATTATGACCTGGATTACAATGACATGTTACTTCTGTGCTGAAGCAATGCAGAAATCTGGGATTAACTCAGTTTTAGTTTGATGCTTCATCTTTTAAAGCAGCAGAGTACCTCTGACTCTGCTGTGTAGGTTTACATAAATGGTAGTGACTTTGTAGGTTTGATGTCTCACATGACTCTGAATTGATCTGTGTTCAGGTGAAACACAGTTTAAAATGAGTGAGTTCATGATCTTTAATTCAGATTTACTTTTTAGATAAATACTTGCTAGTGCCAGATGGCAGAGCTGCTTACAGCAGAGGTGGATAACAGAGCATGTCCATTTCTGTATGTTACTTGTGTAGCAAATCTGATTTTTTTTTTTTTTTTTAAAAAGACAGCACTGCAACATTCTAGATTGCACTAAAAAGCCAGTAACTCCATCAGGTTTCCTGTGTGTGATAGGTAAGTGTATTTTAAACTCCATATTCCTGAAATAGAAGAAGCTATAAAAGATTTCATGTTTCCTTTCAGAAGTAGACACTAATGGTCTGACTTTGAAGCCAAAAATTTGTTGAGTCAGCAGTGTGCCCAGGTGGCCAAGAAGGCCAATGGCATCCTGGCTTGCATCAGCAATAGCGTGGCCAGCAGGGACAGGGAAGGGATCTGACCCCTGTACTCAGCACTGATGAGGCTGCACCTCGATTCCTGTGTTCAGTTTTGGGCCCCTCACTACAAAAAGGACATTGAATGACTCGAGCGTGTCCAGAGAAGGGCAACGGAGCTGGTGCAGGCTCTGGAGCACAGGTCCTACGGGGAGCGGCTGAGGGAACTGGGGGTGTTTAGTCTGGAGAAGAGGAGGCTGAGGGGAGACCTCATCGCCCTCTACAGCTACCTGAAAGGAGGTTGCAGAGAGCTGGGGATGAGTCTCTGTAACCAAGTAATAAGCGATAGGACAAGAGGGAATGGCCTCAAATTGCGCCAGGGAATATTTATACTGCATATTAGGAAGCATTTCTTTACAGAATGGGTTGTTAGGTGTTGGAATGGGCTGCCCAGGGAGGTTGGTGGAGTCCCCATCCCTGGAGATGTTTAAGAGTTGGGTTGATGTAGCACTGAGGGATATGGTGTAGTTGGGAACTGTCAGTGTGAGGTTAATGGTTGGATTGGCTGATCTTCAAGGTCTTTTCTAACCTAGACAATTCTGTGATTCTGTTTTTTCCCTGGCATCAATGTTATTTCTGTTGGGCAACTGGGGGGGCTTCTCCTGAGGACATATGGACCAATATGGTAAAATGTTGATTCTTTTAATGCACATAGAAGGACGTGAAAAAAATAGTACCATATTGACAGTGTCTTCTGTTGTTTCAGGAAAGCTTACAAGAAGAGCTCTTTGAGCTCTGTATGTTAGTATGGAGTATTTGTATGAAAAGGATTGCATTCCAGGTATTACTGTCACTAAATAGTATTGTGACTGTGAATACATGACATAAAAATGCATGCAGCTGAGCTGGCTAGAATGTCTTTCTGTTATAAACTCTCTCTCTCTCTCTCTCAATGTGGGTGCCTGGGAAAAGTTCATGAAATTATTCTCTGTTCCTGAGATAAGTGGATGACTTTCAGTTGTATTTTGGTAAAGAGGAGGTAGTGAGTAATAGGAAGAATGTGGCCTTTGTGGTTTTGAAAGATAGAAAGATTTCTAATTATTGTCCCATAGCTTTGTAGACTCATTGGTGAGAACATATTAAAAACACTGATACAGGACAGTGATTTTACACACAACAGTTGCATGGAAAAGTGAGTACTTTTTTGCCAGTACATATGCAGTGAGGTGGTCTTGCAGACTAAGCCAGATATTAACTTTGGAAAGAAAGGCTACTGAGGAATTAAAGGGGATTCTTCTTGGCTGCCCTCCTCCTCCTATGAAGTCTGCAGTTCAACTGGGGAATAGATGGGAACTGGGACAAGTTTGAGCTCGAATTAATGAATTTCAGGTAAATTGCTTGTGATATTATATCAGAAAGTAAGTTGAGAGTGCTTATGCTTGCTGATTGGCCTTTTTTAGAATTTATAATGTAGTGTATGCATTCATACTGTCATGTAATTTGCTTTTTCCCAATATTATATATTGCTTTTTACTGGACCAAAGCAGATTAAATGACGTTTCAGTCTGAAATTGGTCTTGAAGGGATGTGGTGTCTTCTAGAGGATCCTATGAGAGGCTCTACAGAGATTTGCTGTCTTTAGTGAGTGTTCACAAACAGTTTGTACAATCAGTTTATCTATAGAACTTTCACTAAAATACATGAAAGTAGTCACTTTCAGGTGTGGGCAATGTTCTAGATTAAATAAAGAAATGGGAATTGAATTGAGGGGAATTGTGTTTGACAGTGTTTAATTCGTGCTTTGAGGACCCAGACCTGCGGTCTCTGGAGCGAAACCACCGCTACCGTTGCAAGAGGTGCTCAAGAGGCTTATTTTGGTGAGCTCCACAAATCCATGGCTGGAGGGATCAGAGTAAAATACAGTCAGAAGTGTCTCCTGTGCAGCAACCTTAATTTGTCACCTTTATTGCTATGTGGTGAAATTACATCCTTTATTGTTGTCTCCCTTTTACCAACATCTTTTGCAATTGAATGCACACGAGTATTATTGCCCTTTAAACTGATATGATCTGAGACTGAATCAGTTATCTGAGGAACTCCTCTGTAGTGAAACTGCAAATGCCACCCAGGAGTCAGTTCCTGTGGGCCTGAGTGGGCAGAGCGAGTCGTGACTTTGCTGCCTGTGGGGCAGGTTGGATTGTGAATGGCAGAGAAGCCTGTGGGCAGGAGGCTAAGGTAGCAACAGTCCCTCCTGGCTCCTACCATCCAGCCCTCTTCACCTCCTCTTCTGCCATGAAAGCCCCATTTCTGCCAGCTGTTCTGTGGCCCAGAGAGGGAGGTGGTGGCAGTTTGCATGGGGCAGTTAGTGTGTTTTGTTTTTCCCCCTGAAGAAGAGCTCTCTCGCAGGATCCTTTTGAAGATGCCCTGTCATTTCAGTGCATAGGGGTAGCAAAAAGGGTTGAGCAACTTCAGGTACAGAGAGGAGCAGGAGAGGGGACCTGATTGGGCATGTAGAGGAATAAACATATTTGCATAGGGAGCACTTGAAGGAAGCAACTGTTGTTGTGCTTGGAAGCCATGGGAGGCTGCCAGTGTTCGTGTGTGTGTGAACTGAGGAAGTGAGGTGCTTGGCTTCAACACTCATGGTGTCTGAATTTTGACTACCTTGTAAATGCTTTGCCTTTTTTGTGGTGTGCAAGTATTTCCTAATAACTCAAGAAGAACTGAATGTTCTTTTCTGTGTTTGTTATTGGGTTTTATATTTCAGATATGTAAACAGCCTTTAATTTAATGGAAAATAAAAAAAATCACAAGGGGCCACTGGTAAGATTTTATTGAGGGCTAGAAACAATTTGGCACACATAACAATCATCTCTAAAACTGGGGGTGTCTTTAAATATGCATTTTAGGTAAAATCTAGCAACAAATGGAGGGCACAACACTTATCAGTGAAGATCTGCTTAGCTGATGTTTTATTTGTGATAACTAGCAGACAAGAACTCCAGTAATTTGAATTTGTGAAGATTTAATACTGCTTTCTGTCACGAACAATACATATAGGGAAAATGGGGGACAGTCGTTCCTCCCTAGCACAGTGCTTACTTGTCACTAGCAACATTCACAAACCTCTAAAAGTCTTCTAAGAGAAAGAAGGGAGTTGGCAAATAGGTGTTTGGAAGGACTGTGGTAGCTGTTGGAGAGTGTAATGTTTTGCAGCATTTATTTTTTGAAAGTATGACATCTTTCCCAGCTTTGCTACAACTTGCACTTATTTTCCCCATTCCTCAGCGATTTCATATTTCTGGGACCCAAGAAAACAGCATTTTCCAAGTAAACGTGACTATTTATATGCAAAAATTAATAAGGCAGCCTAGATTTCCCCATATTGTGCTGCACATTTGATGGCTAGAGTGCCCAATGTTCCAATTCGCATCAGCTCTCAAGTTGCTTTTGGGTGTCTGTAAAATATGTCTGTGTGACGAGGTCAGTGCAATGGATCACCTTAGAAGGAAAACCCATCTTAATCTCAATGACATCTCATGGATTTATGTAAAACTGAACACACTCAGAAAATTACAATTTCGTTACAATCCATGAAGATAATTTTCACGCATTACTACTCAGATGTTTGGTTTTACAATGGGATATTTAGCCAAAAACATAGCCTCCTGTGATAAAAGAGAGCATGTGGGCATTTGGTAGCTAAGAAAAATGTGTCTTACTGTGACACTAATATAATAAATGAAAGAAGGGAATGAAAATTTTAGGTACTGGACACCATTCTTTTACTGTCAAAAATATTACAAAACTGTTCAAGTTGATTCACTGTGGCCTTGGGTGTTCTTCATACACCTCTTCTACATAAGCGTGTAGTAAATGGTTGGATCAATCAGGCTTGTAATGGCAATCCAGGACTTCTCTTTAGTATTTAAAATAGAATGTGAAATACAGGATCCACTCAAGCAAATCAGTTTGACATTGAGAATGTATTTTATAATCTTTTCCTTGCTTTCCATTTTGCAGGACAGCACTCCTTAGCTAGACTGACTTGTAGAGGTGTGTATGTAACGTTGAGGAACAGACCTAAACGTCAGGACATGCTGTGGGTTGTGGCTCCGTGTTTGTTCAACATAAGGAGGTACTGGCATGTACTATGATTTTCTTTCCATGAAAATCAGTTGCAGAGCAAAGTTAATTGTGACTGTGTTTCTGCCTGACACAAAGTTGTGACTCATTCAGGAACACAGCCTTAGCTTTAGGAATACTAAAGCACTGCTGCAACTGGTGATACAGATACAGTCACAGATGTGTGTTTTATTTCTTCCCATCTGGGAGCTGAAAATAGCTGAAGCTTTAATGTTGTGAAAGTACAGGTTGCATACATAATGCAAGCAAATCTGAAATAATTCTGGGGAAGTCAGATCAAGACAAGGCAAGTTTCCTCTTTTTCTGCAAGGCATATTTTGATATAATGGTGATAGCATTTTTGTAAGTTAGTACTACAGAAGGAGTTGCCATATTGATCACAATAATAACTTGCTCAGAATGCAGAGAGTTTATGTTCTTTAAAATCCTGAAGACTGGTGTTTCAAAATGGGGTATATGAGGGAAAACTTCAGGAAATAATACATGGTTTGCAAAAGGGTTTAAAGAATGTTACATTTTATTTGCCACAAGGCAGAGATTGGACAGAGCACAGCAGGAAACAGTATATTCTACTTTCTGTCTTCTTGACGTTTGGGGTCATAACTATCTTGACCTAGAAAAAGAATGTGCTGCCTGGGTTTATAGGCTGATTATTGGAAACTTGAGCCCTTAAAATATGTTTACAGGAAATGTCTTCTAAGCTACATGGGGTCTGACAACTTTGAGTGTGGTTTAGTTTGCAGTTCTGCTGTCATGTGGTTCATTGTCAGCTGCTTGTCCACTGCAGAGAGGTTCCCACTCCTCAAATTTGCCAGCATAAACAGCAAATATAGTCCGTCCCCAGCTTGGTTCTGTCAGAGTGCTTTGGTTTAAATTGTACCTTTTGCAGACTGTTCTGGTTCGCTCTATTTTTCTGTCCAAGTATTCTATGTGGTGGTGGGGGTGTGTGTTTGGTTTAGGTTTTTTTTTAAGTAAGTTTAGGTTGTACCAACATGTTCAGTTTTGCTGACAGGTAGGAGGAGGGAAAAGCAAGGACAAACAGTGGGAAGCAGTAGCTTAGATTGGCTCAACTCTCATGGAAATAGTATGTCTGTTGGACTGTGCCTGGATTAAAGCTACCAAAGCCAGCCTCTGGGCAAAGTAGCTCTGTTTTTCTCTGTTTAACTAATGGACAAAATCACACCTGGTGTCATGGGTTGCAGGTACCCTTCAGAGAAGTTGATACCACATTTAATTGCAAAGGAAGGGGGTTAGTTGTTCATTCCTCTCTGAAGTGATTTAGCTGATGTCCAGTGAGTGAGAAAGAGGGAAGGAGGGAGGATTGAGGACGAAATGAGAGATTTTCAGTAGGAGCATGTACACTCCTTGTCATTCTTACCTTGGCTTTGTATCACACTTAGAGGTTTCTCCACAGGGAATAGTGTCATGTGCTTCACTTTCTGCATTATTTAGGTATAATGGTGTGGCAGTTTTAATTGAGAACTGGTGTTCTCAGTTTGTATGGTAACTCTGGTTGCAAGTACAAGCAACTGGGAAAAAAAAAATCTCACTATATATCATTTCCTTACAGTAAAGGATCTGAATAGCTTTTAAAATCTGGCAGCAAGCACCAAGGCTTGAGCTGCCATCATCAGCCAATTGCAAAACAATTTCTATGTGGTTTTAATTAAGCAAAACCATGCTGCAGTCTTTGAAGAAACTTTTTTTCTATAATCATCATTTCTTGAAGCAGAAGGCCAGAGGCAGAACATGCCAAGAAGCTGGTGCTCCGGTGTGGTCTGCAGTAGAGAGTTACCACACTCTGCCATTGTTTTACTGCTATTCCAGGGCAATGTAATTTGTAAACTACGATACATGATGAAAAAGAGGGGCTTGAGTTGGTGCCCAGTTAGATTCCTCCATATGCAAGTGACATTGGACTCTCAGGGCTTACTACTTCAATTTAGTTGTTACAACTAAAGCTAGCACTTTAGTGGTTCTTAATCAGGTACCAAAGCACAATAGAATCGTAGTGCAATTAAAAAATGTGATTGTGTCAAACAGTAATTTACAGGCAGACTCTAGTTTTGAAAAAACAAAGTTGCTTTTAAAATGGGGTGCAAAGCAGGAGGGCACCTGTGGGAGGACAAAACTTGGTGGAGGATTGGTAGGTTGGATTTGCCTTCTCTGCAGAAGTTGCAATATTCTTCTAAAAATCACACTGATGGACTGATTTTAAAACACGTCGTTCTAGAATGTGTGATTTCCGGTGTTGCAATGCAAAAAGGATGTGACTTCCTGATGGTAGTGAGCAAGGTACAAATACAATTTACCAGCAGAGAAACTTGGTGTAGTTACTAGGTCGCATTGGCTCTATTTTACAGTTATGTGAGCTCAGCCACAGAGATGGAGAATTCACTGTGGCCACAAAACTAGTAATTTTCTGTTACAGGGTTGTAAATAGAACTTTTAGATTCCTTTATCACCTCTGCCATTTTCATTTCTTCATTTTAAGTGAAACAAATAATAATTTACCAGGTTTAAGGAGTTATATTAACTGTCCTGAAGGTGAATGGTGGTATAGTGTATTACAAGCTTGTAATGTAGCAGGTCCATTATATCAGCCCTTCATCTTGTGACTGTGGCTGGCTGTGACTTGCTTTGTGAATAGCTTTCACGGTGTCTAGGAGCTTTCACAATACATGCCCTGCTTTTAGAATGAGAAAAGAAAAAATAACTATACTAAATAAATATAGTTGGAAGTTATAAAGGATACCAAATTGGAACTTTGTGTGCCTTCACTGAATTTACCAGATAAAAAAATTATTTAAAATAGTAAAAAATGACTTTGCCAAAAACTATTGCATGTCATGTTTAACCCTGAAAAGAGCTCCCATAATGACAGTTGTGTCTCTCCTCATTGAGGAACTCTCCAAAAGCCAGGGTAAGTAAAATGCTTTGTAACTTCTCATCTGAACTGACAGTCACAGACTTGAAGCTTAAGTTTGTTCTGCCTTCAGCTTGGACATTGAAAGGAGAAAAAAAACTTGAGCTGCTTTATAGGCCACTTCTGCAGAGAGGTATAATTTTGTAAGAAATTTTAGATGCTTTGCTGATGAGTGTGTAGAAGCATAGGGCTGGATGGAGTTTCCTGAGTCTAGTCTTCAGACTGGCGTGATGCTCCTTTTACATGAAAACCAAGTTTTTCCTTGTCTAAACTAGCTTGCTTGGTTGCTATTATTCCAGTTAGGTTAGTTATTTTGTTAATATCCTATTTATCTTACTGTTTTTTTTTCACCTCTCTGATGTTTAGCTCTTGCCGTGTATTTCTGGAGAGCAAATTTTAACTCGCCTCAGCCTCTAATTTGCCAAGCTTAATTTCTTGGTCTGCTCTGTGGAGGCTGACTCTCCATTGTCCTCATAAGACTTTCTCTACATGTGTTACAGACTGAGGTGAACAGTTAAACTTCTTGTAGCCAGTGTTCCTGACTCAGATTCATTGCTGCTTTTTGTACTGGAAAGAGCAATTGGCTGGTACAACTTAAGACTATCTGCCGCCTTTTCTGTCTTCATTATCTGACATTGAGGTCTTTGTTCTTGGGTTTTCTTAATGCTAAACTACCAATTTGTAGCAGAAGTTCTTCTTGTTTGTCTGTAGTGTGTCTTTTTGTTGTAGTGCTTTTTAACTTCATCTTATTTACTTCAGTCCTGGCTCTTATTTGATAGCTTTGCTTTTCCTGATATCTACATATAGCACTGTAAACTGATTAATTGCATCTTAATTACTTCATCACAAATCTGTACATTGTTTGCTTTATGTATGAATTTTCTGTGAATTTAATGGTTTAAGCAGCAAAACTGCTTAAACTGTTCAATATATTTTTCTGTGAATTAAAATTTTAGCTTTCTTAATCCTCCTGTATATATTTATATATTTGCCCCGTCTATATATTTTACTAGAGAAGTATCTTCTCCACATAGGATCCTGTTGCCTAGCCACAGTTTTGTGGTACCACGATCAAAGGTTTCTAACATGGACTGTCATAGCAAAATGGCAGATACTTCAGGTTAAAAATCATATTTGTCCTGAAAAGCATAGTAGTTGAAGAGCTTTTGTTTTGGCCTTAAGGTAAAAAATTTGATCGATAGAGTTATTTGCTAACTCCCAGGTCTTTATTGAGAGTAAACAGACAGGTGAAGGTGTGAAACTGAAAGATCAGTTTGTGTGGTGCAATGGTTGTGCAGTAAGCAGTTGCTTACTTTTTTTTTCTTTTTTCATTCTGTAACTCTTTTGGAAATGCAAAATAATTGTACTACTGGTTCCAGTGGCACCCGTAACAACAGGTAGTTCAGCAGTGGAACAGTTTGCCAAGAGAGATTGAACAGTTTCCATCCTTGGAGGTTTTTAAGACACAACTGGATAAAGCCCTGAGCAGCCTTGCCTGATCTAAGACGTGATCCTGCTTGGAGCAGAAAGCTGGACTATCCTTTCCAGCCTGAATTACTCTGTAAAGTCAGATTCCACTACCTCTTGCTGAGGAATGGATTCCCTCTTGGAAAGAGATGGGTAGTAGAGGAATCATTAAGCAGAGTGTGCTGAATGCAGTAGTATGCCTTTGCTGGGTTTGGTTTCAGCTCTTCTGTAATGTCTCAGCCTGCAAGATGCTGTGATGCTGCAAAGGGGCAATCGTGCAGCTAGGCTACATGGATTCACGTAAATTCTCGTTTATTCTGACAGGTTTGTCATGTTACTTGAAAAAAAGAAAAAAAAAGGCTCTATCTGATGTGGTCATGTCTGGACTATAGCAGGAGATAGTAAATTCAGTAGGACCACATTAGGAAAAGCCTGTGCCTTGCCTTCAGGGTCAGAGGCAGAGAAGGTGAGCTAGAGTATTAAACTGGCAGCTCATTTCCCATCAGATTCATCCACATTTCATTCTCCAGTTTGGTCCCTCATCCTTATGCCTGACTTTTTATATACTGTGTGTTACTTTGCTTCTGGAGTGAGCGAGCTGGTTCCATGGACTGCTCCCCCTGTGAACAGCACTGGGCCAGGTTTTGTCTGTGTACCTCACCTTGCCCGCCGTCCCAGCAGGTTTTGCAGTATCCAACACCCCATTTGCCCTCATGCCAGGATGCAAGACAACTGCTTCTGGTTTACCAGTGTAAAGCACCATTCTGTTGGGTTGCAACACAGCTCTTGCATTATTTCGGAAACGGTAAACCTGAAAATTCAGAAGAACAGTACACTCACAAAATAATGATTGTGTCTTAAGATCACCATGGGAACTGAGAAGAGACTATGGGTGAAATGTTGAGTACTGTGTGACAATTGCGTTAGGCAGAACTGAGGCAGCCCTGGGCAGTGTGACGGGGAGCCTCCCCCTGCACCTCAGGGCCTCACTCAGGGGCTAACCCCAATAGCTGGTGGATTAAGCAGCCTAGATGTTGGATTGGGCTGGCTACAGAGGGAGCCTAGGAAGGCTATGGCTTTCTCAGGTTAAAGTTAACCTTCATGTCTAACTACCTTACTTTCCTGCAATGTGGATTGTGTTTCTGTTTGACAGTGAACTTGGATAAGGAGTCTGTACTGACTGATTTATGGGATAAAATGTGCTAGGCAATGTCTTGATTATACTTCTTGAAGGGAAAAATACCCATTAAGATACCTATTATTTAGGTGTGGTGAGTGATGTTTAGGTGTGGTGAGTTCTTTGTCATGATGGAAGAGCTATGGGTGTTGGCAGCAGGAATGAAACTCTTGAATCTCTCTACCAGTGGGATCTGAATTCAGTCTGGACCTGCAGGAAGTAAAAATCGTTTGGGGGTCTGGGTTCAGTTGTTAGCATTTCAGTTTCGCGGAGCATCCTCTTGGGGAAGGAGTTGCAGTGCTATGTGGCAACCACAACTGACGGCAGCTGGAATGAGCAGATGGGACAAGGTAGCTGAGTTGAGAAGTTATGCTGGGAGAGCTCAACTGTTGCTGGTGACATGAAATAGCTACTTTACTGAGCTTCCTATATCATAACTGCACTGAGTCTTTTACAGACTTAATAGAAAAGTGTTTTAGTTAAATGCAGTGTATTTTTGTTAATATAGTAGAAGGGAGATCTAGATAACAGTCCTTAAGTGTTAAATGTTACAGTAACAGTACCTGATTCTGAAATTTCTCTTTTGGCTTTATTCTTGTGTTCTCATTCCTCAGATGTGATCCACAGTCCAAATTCTGTTTCACATAGTAAAGGAGCTATGTTACAAAATGTTAACACGGTTCATTTTTTACAAGTTTTTAGTGATTTTTTTTTTAAATTTTTCCTGTATTTATTGCTTTCCCCCAACATTTTTTTCCTGTACTACTAGCTGGTTTATTTGGGTCCAGTCAGTCAGAAACTGTTTGTTCTATTTGTGTCTTTCAGGCTTTATTAAAAAAGAACTGAATGCACATGCTGAATTTCTTCTGTGGAAGATGGAGTAAGGTAATAAAATTTTAGTGATTGCTACTATAATGTGTGATGATCTGTGACAATGAATGCAAAGGTTCAAAGATTAAATAAATCAGAGGCAGATAAAGCAAAATGAATTTCAGCCTCAGAAATAACAAAGTGCTGACAAGATCCTATGTTCTGGTATCAGTGGCATGCTTACCCTGTGTTTTGTACTGTGGCCAGAGGTTTTCTGTTATCATTGAGTGTATTGTCCACAGAAGCTAGCGGCACTGTCATTTGTTCATCTTTGTTTCTGGAAGCTTCCGACATTGAAAGTACAGCCCATGCTGAAACGCCGGTATTTGTCACCTGTTTCCACCATGAGAATGAACTGGTGGTTCTTTAATTTTCCTCCCTTAAACATCCTGGATCAACAGAGATGGAGGAAGGCAGATCTGCCTCACTGAATATTTCTGCAGCATAGAGCAATATCCTGAATCTTGTTGGGCACTTCACAAACATTTGTCAGGTATTTAGTTCTCCACAGTGAAAGAGCTACTTTAAGTCCTGTGATGTAGCAGGGTACAGAGGCTGATGTTCACATTACTAGGCCCTGAGGTTAGTGTGTCCTGGTGGGGTTCCTGTTAGCAGAAGACTATTTTGAGACAACTCTTCCCCACTCGTTTCCAAGCAAAGTTCAGTAATAGTATTCCTCTTGCTTCCTGTGGGTCAGAGCAGCTGCTGGTGATACCATGGACTGGGTTATTTAACTGGGGCAGAATGGAATATAGTGCACAATGGGATGCCTCAGAGGCTTGTGTGTAATTTTTTACTTTCACCATCTGGAACCATTCAGTAAAGAATAACTTGGGAATCAGACGTGCACTTACAGATCTTTCTTGATCCTAAGAAGGCAGGGATGAAGTTGCCACCAGCAAATTAGCATTGCCAGACTCTGTAGTTAGCTTTACTGTAACTTAAAAGGAGTTGCAGTAATGCTAGTGATTTATATCATCTTTCTTTCTTCTATTAATCATTGTCTGCATTGGAAAAGATATGCCTGGGGCAATTCTGCATCTTCATTCAGTTCAGCGCTGTTCTTGCTGAAGAAATTAAAAGATAATTGTCATTCTTCCCCAAGACAGCTATGATTTCTCCCCTGTGGGGTCTGTCCCCACACTTTAAAAGAAATCCATAACAATAGAGGGAAAAAAACAGCATTTGGGGCTCCCCTACAGGGATAGCATGTCATCCTAATTAAATGTTTCTCAAATATGACCCAGGCTGTGCAGTCAACTCCATATAGACAGATCCCACTGCTCATTTGAAGCTTCGTGCTAGGTTACGTTTGGAGAGAAAATAGGAAAGAAAGAAAAGAGAATGCCACCCACTTTTGTTTGCTTGCTTGCTTAGCATTTTGGTGCATATTTCCTTACAACTGATTTGGATTTAGTGGTTTCATTACAAGTCAGACTTAGTTTTGCATATATAAAGCTCCACATAACCTTTTTTTGATTGAAGCTACTTAATGTGTGTGTATAAAACAGTTTCTCTCCAGTGGCACCATTTTTAAGAAGCAGTCTCTGCTTTCTCTTCAGTCGGCTCTCTGGGTGTCATCTCCAGAAAATGTGCCCTGCTAAAACATATACTGTTATAGGTGCCAAACAGAAAAACTGCATGAGTGACTAATTAAGGAGAGATAATTGTTATTAGCACAGCAAAGCTGCTTTATGATTGTTGTTGTTGCTTTTACTGCAAGTTTACTGTCGGCTTTTACAGTTTGTTTTTTAACAAAACCCAGCGTTCACTAGTTTGTTCCTTCCCTTCTTGCTTTTCCTTTTTTTGCCAGTTTGTAAAATAGAAATGCAGAGCAAGCCATGTGTGAATGCATGGCTGTGTTAAATGCGCAGTTGATCCTGTTTCTTAGACCATCATGTTCATCATCCTCTTGTTAGTGCCAGATCAATTGCACACACTGTGCTGGATTGGTATGCATAATTGCAGTAACTACATGTGCAGTTATTGCATAATGTGAGGCACTTGGCCTTTCAATTATGTTCTGTATTCCATTAGGTGTTTTTCTGACTGCTGATTCTAGTCTACAGAGTTAACCGTGACTTAGGCAGTGAAGACAAAAATGAAGGACTGAGTTTGAATATTTTAAATGAAGGCATAATCAGATTGAGTAGAGCCTGAATGCAGGGAGAAGGACAGAAAGAAGGGTAAAAGATACATGGCTAATGACAATGGCTGTAGAGAGCACAGGGTCAGGGAGAAGGAGGCAGCACAATTTCAGATATTTTAAGTGTCTGGAGACTACAATGATCTGTGGGTTATTACTTGTTTTCTTTACTGTGATGACTTCTGTCTCTTATTTAACCTACATTATGTTCTGCACAAGCACAAAAATTAGGAATTAAATGCTACTTTTACTTCAAGGCATTTAAGGTGTTTGGAATGTTATCCTGTTCAAGCTTACATTCTATTCAGTAACATTAATTTTACTCCTGTGTTTGCATTTTAATTATACAGCTGTTAAAGTGTTCACATTACAAAATGTATAGTAGCTAATTGTTAATAATCTCAGCATTACCCTTGGGAAGATACATAGATGAACTACCATAGAGTCATTATGATTTCAAAAATAATTGTTTCACTGAAACATACTGATAGGATTAATGCTTAATCTGAACCATCTAAACCAACCCTTAGCATCAGCTGCCTACCATACTACTTTAATTCTTGGAAACTTCACATATGGATCATTTCCTAATGCCAGTGATATTTTTCATATACCTAGGAAGATAAGATAGGAGGTGACCATGCAGGTCCTCAAGTCCAGACCTCCATACATCAGAAGGTCTGGACTGTGCAGTACAAACACTTGCCAACTCTTTCTATGGTCTCCAAGGCTAGGTGGGATATAATAGCTTGAAGCACTGTAATAAAAGCCAAAAATCTCTAGTGGTAGTATACTTCAGACTGGGGCATTGCTAGCATGTTAGTCTCTGCAGAATAAATACTAGAAAAGCCTCCCAGTTATTTTTAGCTTTAGGGCATGGTTTTTGATAACTTTTGGGATGGCATTGTGTATGGGCTTTAAATACCTGAAGGTCAAATTTTCAAATATGTATCTTTAATCTGAACTGGGACATCTCAGTAAAAGTTCTTTGTAGACACTGAACGCCTGCAGCCCTTGGTGAAGTCAGGAGCAGTTGTCAGTGATCCTAGGTCTCCCAGGAAGTCATGTCTGTCCTAAAGTCTGCATCAGGAGAAATCTTAACTTTTCTGTCCATTTCAGTAGGACTGAAGCTTATAGTTAGGTCTGTGCTCATGTGCTTCCCCTAAGCTGGGTTGCCTTGCTGAACCAGAGTTTATTGAGGTGCCCCATAGGTGTTAATTTAGATAGAGCCCAAGTAGAAGTTTTTAGCCATGATATTCAGAAGGAATCTTGTCTGCCTGTTTTGAACATTGTGTGACATGTACAGACATTACAAACCTACTTCTAAAGCACGAGGATGCAGAACTCACACTGCTGCTGTTTGAAGAATGAATCAGTAAGTGTCTTAAAATTCAGGCCAAATTTGTCTGAAGGAAGCAACATACACAACCTTTTAACAAGATGGTTGCTTTTAGCTCAAGGCATAGAAATGCCAATTTTGGTGAAAAAGCTTAAAATTGCAGACTACAGGAAGTTTTGTGTGCTTTTAAGGTATGTTTTGCAAATGTTTTGCATGTGTATGTCAAGCTGACAGAGATATGAAAGTGCTGAAACAACAAGAAAAGGAAAAACAGCAAAAAGGTTCTTACATCCCATTGATCAGTTTTCTTGACCTGGATAGGGTATTTATCCTTTTTAAAAGACTTTAAATTTTATCAAGAAAATCATGCCTCAGCCCAAAAACTTTTCCATATGTAGCATGCTTAAGTAAGTCTACATGAACATATTTTAACACTTTGTGAATATAAGAAATTATACTTAACGGTGGGAATCTAAGATACTGTGTAGCTCTTAAAGAGGTTTGTGTAACAGAGATCCCAGAAGCATCTCAGATTCACACTGGGGTTGACCATATCAAGTTGAGCAAGAGCCCTAGCTATATCTTGCCGTATATGTTGTGATTGTGGAGTCTCAGGAGCTTTCAGGAAATCTTGAGTATTTTACTTATCATTTCACATAGCTTTTTGTAATCTCAGAAACAGCATCCAGTTTTTGCGTCTTTCGTATTTTAAAAACAAAGAGACTTTCTGTCTGTCAGAGTGACTTTTTAAGTTGTTGTATTGGGAATTCCCAAATTGGGAATTTCTTAAAGGTACCTTTTTTTTTTTTTTTAATGTGAAATTAAAATATACATCCATTATTAAGATTTTTTTAGAGAAGTTTTATTACTTGATACTATTGAATGTTATATATATCTCTAAGGAAATGGAAAATATGATCTAGGCAACTTCAGGCTTGTTAATTTGACCTTAATAACCTTAGAATTTTTTTTGAAGGAATGAATAATTAAAGACATGGGAGTTGAGTGGAAGGAGGATGAAACATGTTCTACTTTTCTGGGATAGGTCATGTCAGACTGACCTAGTATCTTTTTTTAATAAGAAAGTAGTTTTTTTAGAAAAAGAAAAAATGTGCTAGATCTGGTCTCTCTGGATTCTACTAAACCATTTAACATGATGCTGCATCAAAATTACTGTTCAAGGTGGAGGAAAATTAGGTTAGTGTAAGAACTGTAGACTCATGCAAAGAACTGGCACAAGGGAAGACATCAGGAGGTAGATACATGAGATTAATTATTATTTGGGAGTTGGCTTGTTTAGTTTTCTTGAAGCTTTTTCTTTTTTTTTTGAGTTGATTTTGTTGTCATGTTGCATTGAAAGCAGGCTATTGAAACTTGCTGATGGGAGGAGGACATTAATTTCCAGTACAGTTTTAGATGGAATGACTATACAGTTGTACAATTAGGTAATACTAAAGGGATGAAATTCAACACAGCAAATTGTAAGGCTGCACACTGGTGGGAACTTACTTTCTCAGTTTAACCTTGGTATCAAAATTAGCAGTCTAAGTTCTTACATAATCAGTGGAAAGAGGCAGATTTTTAATTAGGCATCCAAGTCCTGCCTTTATTTCTTGACTGTTAACAGCCTAGGCACCTGACTGGCATCTGTGCTGAATTCTTGAATAGTGCTACAGCCTCATCTTAGGAAGTAATACAACAACTTTTTCTATGAACAGGGAGTTCAACAACAGAAGGGTTTGAAGGAGAAAGGCCTGTGTAAGGGTAAGTGGGTTCAAGCTTGTCTCAGTTTGGCACCATCATGAAAGCGATGGATGGGATCCAGGGAAGTGTCAGGAGAGGTATTTCCAATTGAGGGAGAGCAACTCAGCTGGGTGACTGCGAGCTGGGACCTGATCAGGCATAAGCGTGCAACACTTCGTGCAAATACCCAATAAACTTCAGCTCAGTATGTAACAGATGCAGAGAAGAGCTGCAGGGTGACCGAAGGAATGATGTTACAAGAGGAGCCTGAACCAGCTGTGTTGGATATGTCAGAAAGACTAGCAAAATGGGAAATGTAATTGCTGCAGCTATGCTGCTGGAGTCTTTGGGAGCTTTGGAATGTGGCTGATACCAGCTAGGCGATAGCTAACATACAGGATGTCTCCACTCCATCAGAGGACTAATGAAATTCTATGTGTAACAGTGCAGTATTGTATAAAGGTTCTGATACAGAAACAGAAATGTCCAGATGTATGATTTAGAGGTGTTGTGAACTGCACATATGGCACTTCTTAGTAGCTGGAGTTTGTGTGTGTACCTAGCATAGATAAAATATTTAACCCACATAGGAATGCATAGTGATAATCCCATAATATATGACAGTACTCAGTAGGAGAGCGCTTGATGTATGTTTAAGGAAGAGCATAATGATCTATGAAGGGCAATGATTGCTTGGATTCTTTGGATTTAGGCTGGTTGGCAGCTTGTGCTTTTTGATCACTCCTGTACAGTGTGATACTTGCTGTCTACTGTATTGTCCTGCAGGTTCCCTGCACTGCACAGGGAAGGCTGGGTGATAAATCAGGCATCAAGTGAATTTGTAGGGCTGGACAAAGGCATGTTAAGTTTAGCGTATGACAAAGATACGTTTAGAAGCAGACTGCTGGGTAGCAAACTCATGACCAGTGAGAGAAAAGCTTGCTCTGAAGTGAAAATTGTGGTTGAAGATCCCTGATGGGCCTGTACTGACAAATGATGGGTGCAGTACTTAAGAGTCAGTGGCAGCCCTTGCCCCAGATATCTCCTTAGTTTAACAAATGCTTAAACTTTTAACTGTATGTTGGTGAAGAACTACCCTTTGCCTATATGCTGATTTGTCCCAACATCAGCTTTGGAGAGGAACTGAATTCTTTGAACCTCGGTGAGTAATGTGTTTTCTACTCTGTTGCAAATCCTGAGTTACTCTAAGTGGCTATTAAGACATTGATCAGGTCATTCTTTAGCAGAATTATCTGTAAAATAACAGGAGGAAAACACCAGAGCAAGAAACCTTTTTAATGTACTCTGTCAACGCTATGTTTAGTTCTCTAGTTATTTGTTTATTAATAAGTGCTTAGCCTGTGTTTTTGAGGTTTTTAAGTGCCTAGAAGAATATCAGGAGAGAATAGTATGGCTTCTTTGTTTGTTTTTTTTTTTTTCCCCTGCTTCCTAATTAATCATTGCATAGTGGTACTAAGTAGTTATTGTTCTGTGGTAAAAACAATTGTGTGTGTGATCTCACAGTCCTAACTTGGAAAATTGCCAATGTAAAGAAAAAAACACTGTTTATGGACTGAATTATTACTAGTGTGGAAGGGGGCTGCTCTGTTGGAAAAAGTGCTTTGAATGACAGTCTGAGAGGATAGATGACAAGGAGGGAGGACTGAGAAGATAAGAATGAAAATGTGTGAGTGCTTTTTTAGGTTTATTGTTTATTAGAGTCATGGTCAACTCCCTGAATCTGTCCTAGTTTAGGTTTTGCCTTTTTCTATATTCTGCATTTTATGTAGTGCCAGTCACATTTCTCTGGCTGATAAACTGGGGTTTTAATTTAAAAATCTCTCTAAGCCTCTTCCTGAGAGACATCTCAGGCTTGCATGGCTATCACTTATAAGGATGCCCAGAAAAACTGGAAGAACATCACTTGAAGAGGTTTCTGGAGGAGAAAGGATGATCAGGTCTGAGGGACTTTCACCTCTAAGCTTCAGGAAGAAGGCTTCTCACACTCCTATTGAGGAAGAAAAAGAATCAAAGGAATTTCTAGTAAACATTTTCTTCCTATCACAAATCTTTTGAGCATGGGAGATGGATGAAATACGCTCAAATGAAGAGACAAACAGGAATAGTGTCAGGTTTGGAATACTTCCCTGGTCTGCCTGTTGTAGATCATTATTAAACTTGAGGTGTTGGAATGCAAATTTAATCCTGTTTCATAGTCTTTTAAAATAGCTATTTAAAAGTCAGAAAGAATTACCTTTTGAAGGTTCCTATCCCGCTCAGTTCTAAATAACTAGCTGCCTGTTTTGCTTCAGTACAGCTCAGTGAAGTGAATCCCATTCAAAGAGTATACACCTTCCTTAACCTTTTCATAGTGTGATGTTTAGTCATGGTAAACACTGTCCTTGTGGTTTGTTCACACAGATTCTTAAACAGTAAAAAAAATGAAATATGTTTGTACAATAAAAGAGGGTCTATGTGAACTGTATCTTTGCCAAACTGTATTCAGTTCAAGAGAGAAGGTTGATCCAATTTATTTGGATCTATCATGATACTTTTAATAGTATGCTTTCTGTTTGGATATATTATATGCTATAAAAATTAAAATAAACTGTGCCAAGGTATTTTGGAGGTTTGTAGGCAGGCATGACAGAGAGAATATTAATTTCTTTTTCAAATGTGTTTATGCTAATTTTGCTTTGAAATGAAATATATCCATTTTGGAATATTTATGTTCAAGATTGTTCTGTAATTTCCATATATATATAAAAAAAATAATCTTAGTGCAGCACCTGCTAGACTTTAAACCCAGAAATGCCTAGAATGCAACAATGAGATAGTCTAAAAGATGTGTTCTGGCTCAGGCCCTTGTGAGGGCTTAATCTCCTTGAAAGCATTTTAAAAATAGGGTGTCTGAAAATGTACTTTGTTATTGACTCTTTACCCATGTTAACATGAACAAACGAAGACAAAGAATAAAAGAAGTGCTGCTCAGCTGTTAACATGGAACTGGTTTTAGTGGGACATTTGAATACTGCTTTGGTGCTTCTGAAAAGGAGGTATTTTCACTGTGGTTGTGCATGTTCATGTTGGCAACTTTCCTTTAGGCAAATCATCTGTGATTTGTGATAAGGTGATTTTTGGAGCTGTCCCAGGCAGTTTCACCTACTGTGTGGTGGGTTGACTTGGCTGGATGCCAGGTGCCCACCAAAGCCGCTCTATCCTCCCCTCTTCAGCTGGACGGGGGAGAAAAAGAACAACAAAAGGCTTGTGGGGTTGAGTCAAGGGCAGGAAGAGATCACTCACCAGTTTTTACTATGACTTTACTATGAAGAAGATGAATAACCTTTCGGAAAAGAAGAAAATGAACACCTACCTTACAGAAAGAAAGTAACAGCATTGGGAAAGAAAACTGGTAAAAAACAAGTTGAAAGCGTCAAATTAGTTATTATAGTATTATGGTAATAATCTGTTAGTAATGGGAATAGAGAAAAGATGATAAACCATCAAACTCCATTCTCTTCAGCGCAATGTCATGTTCTGCAGCAAATGACAGTTTTTAATATAATCTTCCTTCTGTCCACTGTTAATGGGAGAGGAGTTGCTAGCTTTCTAATTACACGTGTGTGTGTGTGTATGTGTGTGTGTATATATATATATATATGAATAGCTTAGTTTGGTTCTCTGGATTTTTTTGTGTGATTTTTTTTGAACATTTTTAACAGAAGAGCTATATTTACATGGCAGTCTGTGAAGGTTTAAGCTTGGCATAGAATTGCAGTTATTCATCGTAAGTGATTTTCATGTTTTCGGTGTTAGTGATAAAGAAAATGTTATCAAAGCTTTTGTTTGTTATTGTCTTACAGTTCATAGGCTATATAAATGGGAACTTGTAAAAACAGAAATAGAGTTTGAGGGGATTTTTAATCTCTTGAACACTAAGGTAGGAGATAATACAAAATATTATAGGTTAACTGATGCACTTTCAAACAGATGAGTTCTTTGCTAGTTCAAGGGTGAGTTCTTTAACAGTATACTTAAATGGCTATTGAAGAGAAATTCTGAAAAAATGTCTTTTGCAAACATTTCACACATATAATAGTTTGAAAGGTAGCATTTTTTAATGAATTATAAATTTTAATAGTTTCTGGTTTATTTCCTTGGTATTTCTCTATGAATCAGCTTTGAAATCCATGTACTATAGCAGGAAGAAAAGCCTTTTCTATTTTGTATTTGTAAGTATGACAAATCAGCTTTGTTTTGTATGGTGCCTGTTGGTGCATTTTATCCTCAGACAAACAATGGGTTATATGTGTTAACCCGTTTGCTTTGATGGGTTAAGTGATAGTTATAAAATCAAATAACCCTGCCACACAGTCTTTTATTTCTTTGAGAAGGAATGAGAATGTTGGGAGAGCAGTGCTTTCAGATAGTATTTGATGCAGAAGGAGGAAAAATGGAAAGAAGTAGTTCTTGAGGACTGATTTTTCAAGAAGGCACAGCTGGGAGCAATAGTGAACTTGAGGAGCAGTGGTTATAGATTCCTATGGACAAAAGAGACACCCAGAGGATTGGATATGAATGGTCTCAAATTACTCTGTATTTTACCATAGATGTTTGTTGACACTTACGAACAAGCATCGAGTTGTATGGAGAAATGCACTTGTTGGTACTCAAAATTGTATGTAATTGAGAGCTTGGATATCTTGCTATGCAGTGAAGGGAAGAGGCAAGAACAGAGAAAAAAATTCTCATTACTTTTCTTTAAGTCTCAAAGTAAAAGTGGCTTGTAATTTCCCAACACACCTCTGGTCATCTGGAGCTGCTCTGCTGTGTCTTGTTTAAAAACTGTCCTTTTTCCCCTTCCCCAGGAGCACCAGTCAGCACCAGTAAGTATTACAAAACGTCTTTCGTTAGGCTAGACAAAATCAGTATGCTAGATAGGAGCCTCACAGAATGGGAAAGATCCCTTCCATGTCCAGCTGCATCTATCCCTACAGAGACAGCACTGGCATATTGTATCTTAATGTTTTGGCTTTGAAATCATACTGCACAAAAGGAGTAAGGTATCTTATGTCCTGAGGTCAGTTTCTGTGTTAGTGATCAGAAAAGAAAAATCTGAACATGAGAGATGAAAAGATGGTGGTTGTCAAGGTGTCTGAAAAAGAGACACAGCAATTACTACATGGTCACGGCTTTCTCAGAACTGAAGAGAAATTCATAGTATGTTTTTCACCATTGACTCCTGCAGTCTGATTTGTAATCTTGGCAGATTAAAGAGTCCTTTTATAATATGACAGATCACATTAGAAAAATCTGTTTGGGTGTTTGCAAACTCTGTTCTCACTTATGCAGGAGTGACCTAGGGGTGTCACTGGAGAGGAAAATAGAATATGTTTTAACACTAGTTATTTGGATGCCACTGTTGTCCACTTCCAGGCAATGTAATTTTATCTACAGTTGTAAAAGGCAGATATAGCTGCAGTTTCATGATGTTTGCTTTTATGACAGTTCAACTGCAAGCAAAACTGTCCATTTGTGTAGTGTTCATATTCTAGAAACAGAAATGTTAATAAATGTTATCTTTTGCATCTTTTACCAGACTGTACAGTCAGACTTCAGTAACTTCTTACACCATCTGGATCTCTGAAAGCACTCGTCCATTTGAAGGTTGGAGTTTACAGTACCAATCGTTTAAATTAACTAAACTGCTTGTGGAGTTTAGGTCATAGAAAAACTTGTAGTACAGCAGAAGCATAGAGAACAGTATTTTTGTGGCTTTATTGTGAACTGAGGCTGCATGCCTGATATCATCTAGCACTTGGATAGTTTCACAGCCAAGATAAGGATGTGATTCAGTAGCTTGTTGCATGTGGAGTTCTCCTTAAAATCTGGGTCTGTGTTACCAGAGAGCCATCTCTCAGATACTTAGCCACAGAGCTGTTCAGAATAGAAGAGTTAACAAAGTGCTTGTTGAGTACACACTAATGCCACTGTTTCTGCACGATCCTTTAGTAGCCTGAATTTTCATAGGGATTTGACACTGATTGTTGCTTCAGTGTTAGAAGATCCACAGGGCTTGAGTGGGGTGCTAGTCTCCTGCATTTCAACCAGTGGTCCCTGGCTTCATTCCTTACAGATAATGCCAGACTCTCATTTTTCTTGAACTCACTTTTATTGGGATTAGCAAATTGCTTGTTTGGTTTGTTGTTTTGTTGGGTTTGTGTTTTTTTATTTTTTTAAAGTGTATACATCATAAAGAACTATTTGCAATGTAGGGTTTCAGTTACGTTTTTTTTTTAATTTTCTTTGTTGAAAAATATTTTTTTTTCCTAATTGAATGAAGAAGTTATTATTAGACTTTCCCTTTTCAGAACTGGAAAATGCCCAGAAAGGCTTTAGCTCACACTTTCCAAATACAAATTTACTTCTAAATTGAGACCAAACATGGAAGAACTTAGAATGTCAGGTGAATAATTTGTGTAGTTCTGAGCAGATGGAAACAATGTATAAGAAAATGAAAAAAAATTAGTCTTGACAGTCATAGCTGTTTGGTTCTTATAATGTTCAAGTTGGTGGTTTTAAATTGTCCATGAAGTATGCAGATAAGTTGGTGGGAAGTGGCTGAGGAGAGCAAGCCTACGATCAGTAGCTTTAAATTCGTTTGTACCAAAGGGTTCTCCCACTGGAAAATTTTCAGGGAGTTTTCAAATCTGAAAAGATTGAAAACTATTGATATAAGAGTTTAATAATGTCCCATTGCATTTTGTCATAGTTCTAGCTTGTTGCAATTCAAACAGTTAAAATGTTTAGTTTTCTGACATTTACTGTTTTAAAGTAATTATTTGACAAAGATGCATTACACTGATGTCCATGATTCACAGTGATATCACTGTGGACAGACAGGGACAGACAGTCATTTTATGTTTTCAGTGGAAGCAAATAGATTGTGCTTGGAGCATAGATGCTATCCCAGTGATCACAAACTGTCCTGACAATGTTATGTCTAGCTCTCATTCTTGCATCTTTAGTCTATAAAAACTCTCTAAACTGAAGCTGTAGAGATGAGATCTGCATGACCTTCAAAAGCTGGAAACAGTAAAATTAGTTCTCCCAACTGTTAAAAAAATTCTCTCCTAAGCACTGGATGACAACAGCATCTGCTGATGCAAGTAAACAGTGAAGAATGGCACTAAATACCATGTCTGTGCTGTTACACTCAAAATCTTCATCTGCAAAGATGAAACACCTTATATCCAAAGGCAAGAAGTTGTTGTCATTATTATAGTTAGTCCTTACAGTGTAATCATTACTTGTTCAGATCTAATAATTACAGGAAAAGAAAGAATGCTTCTGTACAGGGGAAGGCATCAATAAATAATAATACAGCTAAAATCATTGCACGCACAAAGTGTCTACCTCTTCACCCTGCTGTAAGGCTCACCCTTCCACTGCTCCTCTGGGTCCTAAGGTATTTTCATTCTGGTGGTGAGGTTTGTGGAGGTGTTTCAGCAGTTGTCAGCAGATAAAGGACTTCAGATGCTGACAGGAGGAATATGATATTCTTGTTGATAGTTTCTTCTTCTTGACTCTAGGATCCGCTTGGGGTCTTTTTTATGTTTGCTAATAAGCTCTTAAACTTGGCTTGCTCTTCATTGTTCTGCAGCTCCATGTTATGTCCAATTTACTATATATGCTACTTTATATACATGTTAGATACTATTTTTTATTCTGTTTATTACCCCTAAAACCGGTTTTGTCCAGCCAAGTCTGCATTTCTTTAAGTGACCATGGGTGAGCTGTCTATAGCCACAGTGTCTCCCAAGTGTCAACATCTGTACCCTGCCTCTTCTTATCCCATGCTTGTACTCCTCTCCATCTTGTGTCTCCACTTCTCAAGTCCTCTGCTGACACACCACACCTGTATTTTTCTACACTACATCATTACATTAGAGTTGTCAAATGATGATAGTACCATGTAAAGATAAACAAAAGTCAGAACAAATTAGCCACAGACCTCTGGGCTGTTGGAAAAATTGTTATAACTAAACCAAGTTTAATTGCTAAAACAAAGTTGCAGCAGGTCAAGAAAAGTTCAGACAAAACAAGCCTGAAACCCTTAAGTCCTCAGGGTTTGCAGGCCCCCCCTTACAAGGTTTATGGCCAGCAACTAGTGATGGTAGTATGGTATTACAGAGCTACAGGGTAACAGTGCTGCAAGGGCCAGCGATGAATTCTGGGAGCACATTAGCTGGAGTGTTACCACCACCAGTTAAATACGGAGGTCTGAGTGTGATGCCCAGCTCAGAAAGTTCCTAGCAGCTTGTCAGATGAATCTGGGAGTGCAAACCTGGAGATGCCTCACAAAATACCAGTACTGCTCATTATGCTGTTTTTCTTAGTCTCTAGTGCTGCCCGCTCTCAGAGACAACTTCAGGCTTGGTTAAACTTTTGCTCTGACCCGGTCTTTGTATTCAGCTTTTGGTACCGCCCTTTTGCCAGAAGGTACTGCCTCTCTAGCAGAGGCAGTGGATGTGGCAGTGTGTGTCTACACTGAAATGTAGTTCAGTGTCTGAAACTTGGGGTTTCAACCCCAAGCCCCAAATTAAGGTTGACATATGGGTGATTCCCACAGCCCTTCACAAAGGGGGGGTGAGTTTGCCTTTAGGCTTCCCTCCAGGGTGTGGCCGGCCTGGCAGACAGAGCCATTGGGTGAATGAGCCCCAGGTGTCCCACATTAAATAAGCAAAGGTCAGGTGTCCCACTTAGGGATAAAAGCTGGGACCACTTGCAGGAAAGGACAGTGTCTGTCTGTGAGGTGGATGCACATTGTAGAGTTTTCTGTTGGGGAAGAACCTCCAACCTCCCTGGGACTGGGCTCCAGTCAGGTCTGGCCTCTGTGAATGCGGGCTATGTAGAGATTCAGTGTGTGGCTTCCTTGGCCTTATGTATTTGGTTTGTTGACTTGGTTGTCTCCCATCCCTTCCATGGGAAACTGCATTTCACCATTTATTCCACCCGTTGTTGGTCGTGCAGTGTCGTTGTTGGGGTCAGTGGGATTGATGTTGATTATGTATAATCTGACTTGTTTGTACTCCCAGCGCTCACCCATGTACTGACCCTTTTGTACCAAATACAATTTGGTTATTGGTTCATCTTTATGCTGGCGGTGTCTTTTATGTTAGGCCTAATAATTGGCAGAACAGTGTCTTAGTTTAATCTGTTGCTGAAAGTGGCTTTGATAAGATGGTGGACTATAGACTTGTGTGGTTGAAATGCAGATACCTGTTCTCATCTGGGCCTGCAGATCAAGACAGGTAGCTGTGGGCAGAAACATCATCTCTGCTGTTTTGTTTGCTGAGGTAGGCAGTATGCTTATGAATTTCTGATAAAGTTTGGTGGGAGGCACCAGCAGTTAGTAGGAGAAGCCGGCATCACTGTCGCTTGCCTTCAGCATGCCAAAATTGAGAGTCATATATATCAGTCATGAGAGTGAATTAGTCATGAACTTAAAGAAAGTGAAGTAATTTTGGATGCGTTCTTCACATATTCAGTCTCTTCTATATCCATGTGAAACTTGCTTTTAAAAAAAGTGAGATTCAAATAAACTTGGCCAGTAGTAACACACCAGTTTTATAAGGCATGTTAGTGCTTGGAGAATTGACAAAACTCTGACATTTAAGCTCATATTTTTGAGCAATGGGCGCTGCAAGGAACTCAGCACTAATAAAATGCCCTTTGTCCTTGCACAGCATTTATATCTTTTTGTTATCATTGCTACCATCCATGCTTTTTAAATAAACTTTTGAAGCCCTCTAAACTACATCAGTTCTCAAAATTGATCAGTACTAGTTGCTGAAGACAAACCAGTAGTTTGTGGTTAAAATTACTTGAAAAATGCTTTTAAAAGCCCTGGACTCCAAAAATCCATGGCCATACCCTATAGGAGTCTTAATTTTTTTCTGAATTTTGGACTGAAATATTTATTACACTTTGTCTGTTGGTAGATGAGAGTGAAAGCGTGTTGTTACAGCAGAATGAAGTGTTGCACAATGCATATTGCAGCTACACAAGTACTTGCTACCTTCTCTGTCTGAAAGAGCACTTTAATCTGTAATATGTTGAAGTGAGGAGACATGAACCTAAGTAAGTATGTGCAACATTTTTATGTTTCCACAGGTGTTTGCTCACTTCACAGAATAAACCAATCAGAATAGTAGAAATACTTTTAGTTACTCTTTACAAACTATACCTTTGTCTTTTCTGTCTTAGAGCTAGCATCATAATACCCACTACAACATATTTATTTTCTATACTAGTTCCTTTGTTCAATTGCACCTCAACAAAGAATATAGTATTTCAGCAAGGCTGGTAGGCAGAGCTGGGAACCCACAAGGGAATTTTCACAAGTAGGGAACAATTGTTGAAATGTGATATTCTAATAGAAAGCTGCTGATTTAACACCTGAGAATGGAATATTTCTATGAATTTGATTACAGATCAGTGATATTTGGTCTGATTTCCTCTTTTGAGGTCACTTCAAAGACACACAAGCCACTTATCTGTTTTTTTGTAGGTTGCATACTTTATTTATTCCAGTTTTGTTACTGATTTTGGCCTTTTAAATTCAGCAATCAAATATGGCAATTTTCAGCATATTCCAAACATTTTTCCAGTGTGTTTTAAAATGACCCATGTCTGTTAGTACATGTAGTCTTTCCCACACAGTTGTGTTTCAGTAAGTCTGTTAGAAGTTAAGAATCCATTTAGTAAATTATGTTATCAGTTGTCAGGTCCTCTTAGCAACAGTGTGGTTTATACTTGATGTGGAGTTTGCTTTTTTGCAAAAGTGGTGAAATATGCTTTCTCTTAAAATACAGGTGGAATTTATTCTGTGTTAAAAACACATAGGCAAATACGCTGGTCAGCAGAGTTCATTATGTTCCTGGTACAATCACAGCTTTCTATGGGCCTTGCTTACATCTTCTTGTTTCTCTTTTCTTACCTAAATTCTAGATGTACTGTCTACTGCTGATAATTCTCAATAGCAGAGTTACTAAAATGAAAACTTCTGTTGATGTTGAAATGTAGAAATGTCGGTTTCTCTGAAGTTACCATCTTAACCTGTTTTTTCTGAAGAGCGTCAGTACTGTCCTTGTGACCTGCAATGGGCTGATGGTGACATTTTGAGACCTCTGAAAAATTACTTTTTAATGTTTTCTGCCTTGGTTGGGAAATGAAACTGTGGCTTCCTTTTCTGAGAGGTGTGTGCAGCAGTTCCTTGCTTATAGCAGAAAAGCTTGGACAAGTTAGTGTATCTCGGATCCTGACACTTCATTTCCTACTTCCCCTTCTTGTTGGCCTTGTTCAGAATACAGCTGCTGTAACTGTGTTGAAAAGGGCAGGGGGGATGTATGTGTGTTTTGTGTGTGCATGTGGGAGAGAGGTTTGGGGTGCAGGGAGGAATCCTGCACATGTGCATCCACTGACCCAGAGTGTGCCAGCTGCACTGGGCAGTGCAAACACAAGATAACACACAGTGCCTTTAGTCATCCCTGAGTCTCCTCTGCCTCCTACCGAGTGCCTGTGCTCCTGAATCTGTTTTGAATGTGTAAACATTTTTGAGTATATAAAGGCTGCATCTTGTTCATGACCCACTCAGAAATACTTTGATTTCTTCTTTCAGTGCCTGTCCTACCACTTCTTGAGAAGCAGCTCAGCAGTTCATCCTTCCTCAAACCTACTAGTGCTACTCCCTTTTGACTGTCATTTCAGCTCACATTTGCCTTTTATCTAGTTGGTGGAGAATCCTGCATGAAACCCCATAGTTTCTCCTCACAACTTGGGGAAGAAAGCAAACCAAATGTTGGAAGTGTTTGGCCTGTATCCTAGGAATCTTGACAAGGTTTTCTAGATGAGATTGAGGTCTTTGACGGGCCAGCAAAATAGGGTCTGCTTGCTGTCTCAATAGATTGTCAAGGAAAATATTTTCAGAAACTGGCAAGACACTGAAGCAAACCCCCCCCTCCCTCCCCTTATATCTCACAGGGTGAGCTTACTGTTAACCCACAGGGTAGGATTGGCATGAAAAAGGATTCCTTTCACTGGGACAGCTGTCCCACCGAGCTGTTGAAATAGGAGCAGTGGTGGGAAGCACAGACTGTTGTTGGCCTGTGTGGAGTTGGATGCTTAGGCTTCCAAAGTGCCAGCCTCCCACCCCTTGTTTACATGACTCCAGAAAGGAATCCAGGAAAGAGCCTTGCAGTCAGCATCTTGGCCCATAACAACCCTCTTTCTCATTGATTTAGAAAGATCAGGGTAAACAAAGAAATCATTTTCTTTTCCAGGAAGAATAAATGAAAGCAGCACAAAGAAATCGGATATTTGGAACCAAAATAGAATTATTGAATTTGAAAAGGCATCCAATAACATGGCCAGTAGGCGTAGCCTAGGCATTCACTGTGTAAGAAAAAAAAAAAAGGTATGAGATACATGCACAAAACAGTTCAGGAGTACAAAACAAATGTTGATGGAGAAATAGGTATCAGCAGATTTGTATTAATAACGTAAGACTCCAGGTTTGCTATGCTGCCTAAATTCTGGTAATAACCTGTGTGGAATATTACTCCCACACTAACATTTATTTTAAATTTTCTAAATACCTGACACTTTTTCATTTCCTGAATCAGTTAGTAACGTCTTACTGAAAACACATATGTTAGAGAAAGAGTTCATGCATTTCTGGTTTGTCCTTGGATGCTGTTATGTATGTTTAATTTGTATAGACGTTTTAAGCGGTAAGTGTAGGAATCACTGCGAGTCAGAGCACTGCCTTGTAAAAATGGGAGATTTTTCTGTTATGCCTGTGACCTAACACAGTATTCTTTCTATGTGGGAAAATGTAGTGTCAGGAAAGTAAACGCATGTTTACATTGTGACCCGGAGCACAGTCCCATTGCACAGGAAACTCCGTGCTTTCAGAGCAGAATGTGAGATCCCATCAAGCACACAGAGGACAGTGCTAACAGTAGCCTGTGATTCCTGGGTTGTTCTGACCAGAATACACTAGCTTTAATTAGTGCTACATTAGTCTGTGAAGTGGTGAGTATTGTAGACAGCTATATCGGGTAATTCCCTAGACTTTTTGTTGTAATCCAAGCTTGAGAAAAACTGATTACAGATCTAGTTTCACTGCTTTTATCCCTATGTCTTCTGTGGTCCCCCTCTCTCATTGTCTTTATGTTTGAGGATTTTTTTACTGCCATCTGACTGTAATCAAGAGTCATATGAAATCTTCAGCTAATGTTAAGATGTGTCTGGTTCATCTCCACTTGAGGTCATAAACTGTTGGGAGGGGTTTTTTTAATTTTTTTTTTGCCTTTGTTTCCCCTACCCCACCCTTTCCTGCAGCAGGAGGAGCTCAGAGCAGGGGTTAAGCATTTTGTTTTCTCCAGTTGGTGATGCAGTTTCTGCATTGTGAACATCATGAAAGTCTGCTTTTAGAACAGGCAGGGTTTAGGAGGGTGTCTAGAGGACCATCAAATTCAGAAATGTGTTTCCAGTCCAAACTCCTCCCTGTTCTCATGGGCTTTTCCGTATCTGTATAGGTAGCATGAGAACCCCGAATCATGAGGAGAGAAGTCATCCCATGCGCAGGAAACTTCACCACAAGGTACCCAGCATGCTTCTTGTGAAGAGGGTAAAGAATAATTTAGGGTAAAGACCATTTCTAATCTGTTTCAGTTTCTGTTGATAAAACAACAGAGGAAGCTGAGAGGGTTGGGTGTCAAACTGCTCTATAGCAGGACTGATCATTTTCCATGGGATTGTGCTGTGATCAACTTGATAAAAGCTGTTCTGCAAAGTGAAACAGAGCTGTGCTTTTTCATTTTTAGTTAGCAAGCATTTGTGTTACAAATTCTTACTTCCACCTGTGGGTATGCATATTTTTGTGCTCTTAGAAGGAGGACTGAAGATATAGAAGTGTTGTCATCAGACAAGTGAAATTAAAACAATATCTCATTAACTTAAGGATGCTAATTGTGTTTCAGTTGTGAATATAGACAAATAGTCTTAATTTGCACAAAGAACGAAGTGGCCTGAATTGCAGTTTTCTATAAAAAGTACTCAAATATATTAAAGAGATAAAATTAGGTTTTTAGATTAATTGAGTTTTTTGAAATTCATAGCAGGGAAGGATCAAGAAGAAAGTTTGTGACTTAGATTTGTCTGTACATAAGTGGGAGAAGGTGGACAGGAAAGCAAAGAGAAAGCAAGCTACTTTCTGCTGCTGAATTGGCCTTTTATCTAAATAACACTGAAAGGTTGCATTTGGGGATTTCCACACTGCACAAATGAGTTCACTGTATCTTGTGGTAGTTTATTTAATTTTCTTGTGGAAGACTTTTCCCTATTGTTTCTGAAGTCACCCATTTGGTCAGAATCCTCAGGAGGGCTTCAGAGAGTGACAAGAAGACTCTTCAGGGCAAACTTTTGGTTTTTTTTACTTGGTAATCAAGATTCTGGTCAGTGGGAGGAGGAGGACATTGAACCAGCCTGTGAGGGGAACGTAGACTTCAGGAGTAGACTGAGAGGTGGAAATACAGCCTCTTTGTGGCGCTGACAGACTAGCACTTGCCAAGTATGTTTTTGGTGGGCAAGTAATTTCAGTGGGAGGCAAAGGTCCATATTGGATGCTGGCACCACCTGCTTTCTTTTGCCTTCCCAAGGGGCATGGTAAGGGAAATGTCCTAAGTTGTGGAGTGTGTGGAGTGAAACTGTTGTCAACCCGTGGATCTGCAGTAGATGTAGTCTGTGTTGCTGCCCCCACATGTTTGGCTGGAAGGAAGAATCTGTCCCAAGGTGTCAAGCTCATGGCTCTGGCTTTTCCTGTTGTGATCAGTGTGTGACTGAGGACATTCAGTCTCTCACGAAATGAGACAGAAGAGCAAAGTGCTTGTGAGACTGTAAAAAAGATAGCTCTTAATCAGTGTTGGTCTTAGCAGGCTTTTGCTGGGAGCTGCTGTCCTTCGAGCTGATGTTCTGCTCTTGGGCTGCCTCTGCAGCCATGAGTCATAGAGTTGATCCAGATCTTCACCTCAGGCCTTGAAGCATATATATATATATATATAAAATATATATATTAAAAAAGATATAAAGTTCCTTGCATGTTCTTTGAAACAGCTGTTGGAGATGGGATGCTGGAATTGCTGGATGATTGGTCTTGAGCCAGCATGGCAAATCTTGTTTCACTATCAAGGTTTTCTATGGTTGGAGGTAAAAAAAAAAAGAGATGGTGCTCTTACATGGAAGGCAGCCTAATCATAACATAGCATAGTCTGGCATTTCATCCTTTCCATTATTTTGTCCATAATGATACAGTTACTAGGATGTTGGCTGGAAACCTGGCCATGTTGCAGATCCAAAATACTTCAGGCAGTATTAATTTTCACTTTTTCATGTATAGTTGAAACATTTTCAGCCAGAAAAACTTTTTACTAAGACATTATCTGAATTTGGCTGAAGGAGCCCTCTTGATGTTTTAAAATGTTCATTTGGGAACAGGAACTCTAATTTGTAAGGTTCAGAGAGTGGTACAAGTCCTTATAATCTAGAGAGTGGTACAAGTATTTGCAGATACACCACAACTACTTTTTCACTCTCTCTTGGAGATGATGTCATCCTCTTTTTTTTTTCAATTATTAAAGAAGGCATCACGCTCTTCCTTTCTCTGTTATTCTCTTCATATAGATGTATTACTAACATTAGCCTTCCACTGCAGTTGCATTTTCTGCTTTGGCATGCCTCTCTACCCAATCAAATGCTGTAAGCCCAGAGCACTATGGCTGTAGAAAAGTACAGTCTCAAAGTAGATTTTGATTTAGTCTATAATTGGAGTAGCCTCTTTCTCCTGCTTATTGATGTGTGAACTGGAAAAATCCTGTTTCTTAGTCGTGTAATGAGTGTCAAAAAAGTAGGTGTTGGGGTGAAAGAAGGTTTGTCCTCATCTGACATGTTTGTTTCAAGGGGTAGTTTGGTAGGAGATTTTTTTCAAGAAGGGGACAGACCAAAGCACTTTGCTAGAACAATTGTGGAGGTAAGGAGAATATTAGTTTGTAGTTGTATAAGCTAATCAACAAGGGATTATTTGGGGGCTGAGATGGTCATCGGTTTTGCTTGAGATCTTGCAAGCAGTGATGAGACTAAATGTCTGCAAGTTTAAAGCCCACAGGGTGTGTAGCTGAGCAGAGTGGCATTTGCTTCCTGTGGCCAACTGCCAAGACTGAAGGTAGCAGGCCAGAAGTGGCATCTGATGAAAATCTTTTCTTCTGTTCATGTGCTTTTGTGCTAATAGAGCACCAAATAAATATTCACATAATAGAAGGGAGGCTTGTTCAGAAGCCTTTTCTGCACAGTAGAAATGACCATTACTGGTATTGGGGGTCAGCAGCAGCTTTTCATAACTGTTGAAGCCACAGTTGAAAATTGGGCTTGCAGCAAAACTTCATGAAGTGCAAAGCTGCACATATTGCCAACATCCACTATCTGCAGGATTAGTAAGGGCAAATCCAAAGGCTGTGGATGCATCATGTCATCTTCAGGATAGGGTTTGTTTGGACATGAATTACATCATCCCTTGGGATTGCTAGCTGCAGGAGTGGTACCAATCTTTGGTACCATCTAAGGAAACTGTCTGGTGTGTTACTACTACCTTTAATTTGGTGGGAATCCCACCTCCATTGATTTTTATCAAAAACATGATCATAAAGTTGTAATTGTTGAAACAGCTGTCATTCAAGAGAGTGATCAGAGCACCTGTCATTTAGGTCTGTCAGGCTATGCAGTGAATAGAGGGAGCTCATCCCTCCCTGAGCTAGCACAACTGTGAGAGGGATCCAGTTAGCTCAGCTGCAGCATCAGGCCTAAGCTAGTCATCTAAATTCTTTCTATAATTAGAGAGAGAAAGGTATCTTTATGGGGTGATTCATCCCACCTACCTTGGAAAATGGTGACTCATTCTCTGGAAGTGCCTGTCTCACCATTGACTATACAGAGAAACTGGGCAGTGAGTTGAGATCAGATAACCTGCCTCCTATGCAGTTTAAGTGAGATAAACCCCTTTCCGTAAGTGATGAGATCTCATACCTATGTTCTTAAGCAGTCTTGGGTAATTGGTAGGGCTGGCGATTGAACCAACAAGCTCAGACTGGACTTCGCAATCTCTTTTATTTAGTATGGCATACATGGAAGGTCTTAAGGCATATCCTGTTAATGCAAGTGTACTTGAATGAGATGGTACCACTAGCAAATACAAACCTTCAGTTAACCTATAGGGGATTTAAAAATGATTCACTTTTCATGTATGTTTATTGCTAGGTGTTCTTAGAAGCCTACCTCACATTTCACCCAATGGAGAAAGAGCCCTACATCCTGATCTGTAGAACTTCTGTGTTTTGACACAGGATCTTTTCTCCTGACAGTGACAGTTATGACTCTTCCAAAGAGCAAAATTTTGTAAGTTTAACTATAGAAAAACAGTATAGTAACAAAGGCTGTCTCATACTCAACATATCATATACATTCCTTTTTCTTAATAGCACCAAGCCTTTCAGTAAACATGTTAACATACATTTCTTACAGCTATTCTACCCACTCACCAAATGCTGACCTGAAGTCAGTCCTTTTCAGCATAAGCTTATTTCTCTGTGCTCCTGCTCTGACTATTGCTATGACTAGTGCTGGTTGAGGTCCAGCAGAGGATCATACTCTTTTTCTGTTTTCAGTAAACTTTAATGGGAGAGCTAGTAATCAGAAGTTAAATTTACAGTTAATCTGAGAATGGTACCCATCAGTTGGTTGTGATTTATGCTGTATAAAAAGACTGATTATTTTGTTAATTTTTTAGATGTGGATTTAACTGATGTTATGATATACAAAATCCCTCCACACATGAGGAAAAGAGCCCTCTGTAAGTATGACCAGTGTAAGTAAAGTAAAAATATATCATTAGGTAAAAAAATTAAAATTGCAATTTAAATGAGTAGTTGAGAACTTAGATTTGGAAAATTATTATGCTCAGTTTTATTTAAATAGAAATAGTTTCAAAACAAAGAAAATACCTGACCCTGTCTTAACTTCTCAAGGATGGACCCTTTTTAAGGATGTGAGCAATTACTGAGATTTTAGCTGAAAAACAGCTGGACATTTTAAGTCTGAATACTGCTGTCTGACCTGTACCTGTGTGAACATGCTATTCTCTAATGAGATATTTGTAGGATTTCGGGGAAGTGGCAATTGGCATCCTGTCTATATGTCTGCAAGCACATTTTGTAGGTGTTTTGTTTCATTAGGCAGTAATTTTAATGGACTTACAAACCATTAAATGTTACATTACATAAGAGCAAACCAAGGAAAACCTATTGCTGAAAGAAGGGAAAAATTAGGAGAATGGAAAGACTTGGAAACTGGCAAAGAATTTTGATGGAAGTTTTATTTGACCAAATCTTAGGACATTCAGTACTATTTGAGGAAAAACTGGTGCTTCACTACCCACTTAACCATTAAAAAAAAAAAAAAGCTTTTCTATTGAGTGATCAAACTTTAGAAAAACCAGGTTGGCCAGAGAGGTCCATCCTTGTCCAAAACCAACTGAACACAGTCCTGAGGAACTTGCTCTAGGTGACTCTACTTTTGAGCAGGGAGTTGGATTAGATAAACTTCAGAGATCCCTTCCAACCTCAACTATTCTCTGATTCCGTATGAATTGGAAAACTGCCTGCTTTAATTTTTGGCTGTCATAAATTGTATCTATAAGCAGAGTGTTGTTTCATATGCTGTCACTGAGTTTCAAAGACTTTGGGGATGGGATGTTCAGAGCTCTCAATTTCTGCTTCTTCCACTCAAGAATTCCCCTTTTTCCTATTTGGAATTGGCTTATGACATTATATGTATAAACCTGAGTTGATTCACCAAGTGACAGCATACTAGCCCATCTGGTGGACATAGCCCAAATTCCTTTTTCCCTAGAATGAGCTCCCCACTTAAAATCTCTCATGCAGATGGCCAGGGTTGTGTTCAACTCAGTCGTCTTAGATGCTAACTTGCAGATGAATTTTAGATGTCCAGTGAACCAGTGCTAGTTAAGAAGATGCCTTAGTTCCCTGTGGAGAGAGGGTGATTCTTTTGAAATCCTGCAGAGGGAGATGCTGACTAGTTAAATTCCAAGTCTTGTTAGGCAGGTTGAATGTTCCTTTGGAGGCCTTTAGATAATTTTAAAATGCTTATTTAAAGCACAAGAAAAAGCTAGGTCCTTTATTTAATTAGAATGCATCATGCCCATTGTTAGGTCCATCAATCTAAAAGGAAAAGAAATCTGCTTCCTGCAGCATGGTTCAGGTGTTTTGTAAAATGAATGAGGGGCTGCTGTGAAGGTATTAGTCAGTGTATTTCTTTCAGGTTTATCAGATTTTACTTCTCACTTCCTAGATTACTGGAGTTTGTTATAATAGTATGAAACGAATACAAAAGTTCTGTAACTGCATTGTTAATATGGCTGACAGAAGGAACATTCAAATTTTATCAGCCAAACCAAAAGCACCACATTTAACAATGTAACCAATTTTCTATAGGCTGTGCATTTCTTCCCTACGTTTCACTTAACAGGAATTGTGAGGAGAACAACTGTCATGGATGTCTGTAGACCGATAAAGTGTAGAGTGAAGGAAGAGCACAGACACTGCCACATAGCACATTAGCTGTCATCCCCTTTTGCTTTTTCTTTTCATCACCATCCCAGAATTTCAGCCTCCCTCTGGCCCAGTAGGCTTTATTTATAGTTTTCAATATCCCTCTCTCATGGCAGTAAGAGCCTGGAATGACACAGTGTGCTGACACTAACAACATTTCCTGCCCTTTTATGCTGTTTTCTGCCTACTTATTGTCCCTTTGTACTTATCCCTTGTCCTACCTCTGCAGACAGAGGCCCCATCTGACAAATTTACTTGTGCTCTCCAGGGATTATGGAAACCAGGAAACTTCATTAAGGATGGTTTAATAACTTAGACAAAGGAGAAGAGCAGCTGGTCTGTTAACGAGTCTCAGCCCCCCCCCCATTCTCTGACAGAAGAGCCTTTCTTGCATGTGGTAGTCATCAACAATTCACAGTAAAATGCTACAGATGTACAGTTCATGCAAATTGAGTTACTGTGCATTGGATCTACCGTGAACGTTTTATTTGAATGACCTGAGGCAGTTTTATAGCAGTAGATTTGCTGCTGTTAAAAAAAACAGTAGCTGATAGTGACCTAAAATTTTGATGTATGGTTTTGCTCTCTTTATTGCTTAGCATGGAATTGTTAGAGGAATAGCAATTGGAGACAACCTGCTGCACTCTGCTACTCTGTAGAACAAACATCAGTAAAGCCAAGCAGCAAGAAAAGAAGGGTTCTTCATGACAAAATGACAGCAAGAGAACACAGTCCCCGCCATGGTGCAAAATCCCGCACTGTGCAACGGGCCTCCACCATTGATGTCACCTCTGACATGCTAGGCCTTTCTCTAGCAGGTATGTAGTCATCTCAGCTATTCCTCCATTGCTCCTTTCAGAATATACCTTGTACTAACATTGTGTTTGTCTTTTAATTGCTAGAAGATTTAGATGTGCTCGGTTGTCTGAACAGAATGAGATAAAGGAATTATACAAAAATATTAAAAGATCTTAAGTTTACCTTATTTTTAAAGTTTTCTTATTTTTAAAATAGACAAAACATTAAAATTGGAGAGGCAAGAAAAAAACCCTCGATTTTGTGCAGTTATGTTTATCAGTCAAAAATAAGCAACAGGGGGAGAAAACAACAAAAGAATGTCAAGGTCTAGGAAGAGTTTTGGCAGCCTCCTTGTTTGACATTGTTTAAAACTTTCAAGAGTGTTCAGGGAGCTGAGAATTATCTCCCTTATCTTTTATGGCGAGTAAATTATGATTGTAACCCCCAGAGGTGTTCTTTGATTAGTGGGAGACAGGTACTTTCAAACTTCTCCCTATTTACTGCTCGCAGACGAGACATATCTGATTTAATAATTTGGAGTTAATAGTAGTTCAGTCACTAAGTGACTTTAATTCTATTGTTTTCTACTGAGATTTGGCATTTTCTATTCCCATATTCAATATAATGTTGCATAGGTTTACATATTTTAAAATGTCCTATAAAATGAGATCTCAGGTTTTTCAAATCATTTTTAGGTACCAAAGATTAGCTAATAAATATTTTAAATACCAGTCATGAGTCATTGAATTAAAAATACTATTTTTTTTTATATAAAATTTAATTTATTTCTTTATATGACTGTAACTTCTTTCTTTGTATGACTGCAATGAGGAAAGCATTCACAGAATAGCAATGTTTGGCTAATCTTTTGTTAATTTTTCTGATTTACAGGAAACATTCAGGATCCTGATGAGCCGATTTTAGAGTTCAGTTTAGGTAAGATTAGTGATTTTTTTATGCTAATTTTGTTGATACATGCTATTGAGTATGTGTGCATTTTTTTAGTTGTTGATTTTGAAGTGCCTTTCATATAGTAAGGATTGAAACTTTAATTCAATTTTTATGGAGGTGTGCTACAGTTTTCTTGCTCCCTGTATGGTATCTTTTGATAAGTAGCCAGCAGTTTGATTTTGTAATGTTTTTAAAAGTCTGTATTTAAAACATCTGTCTGATAAAATTTTAAATGTTTGTTATGTGAATGTTGTTTTTAATTTTTATTTTTATTTTTTAATGTGAACATACAGTAAAACTGTCTTCAGTCTCAGTATATCAGCAGTTCACATCTTCAAGAAAACTGAAGATTTGCTGGAAACACCATTTTAGGACAGAATATTTTCTAAGGGTTACCAAATATTACATATACCTTCTTTCCTTTGGTTTTTGCTGGCAAGTGATAATGTGAAATGCAGAAGTGACCTAGTTTCTGAGATTGGTTAAATTTGGACAAGAAGCTTGTTTATTGACTCACCTCACTTGAAGACTTAAGAAAAAAAAATTTTCTTCATGAAAATGCAGTCCACATTTTCAACTGCAACATGGTTTTCTTAGCAATAGTGGACTAATGTGCTTAGCAGTATGCTTGAAATGAAAAATTAGAAAATTTTCTCAGATGTATGTAATTGTGTTATGAATAATGATCTTAACAAGAACTCCTTAGAGCTGAATAAGTTAAGTATTTTCAGGTAAATTAAAAACATCTGGAACTGCAAAGCTGTTTAGTGTACATCTAAACATTTTGCTTGCCCAGGTAAATTTCAGAATTAACTTTCTGCATCTAGCTGAAGCAGAGTTGGACCACACTGTAGTTGCCTGTATCTGGCTAGATAGAATTTGGCTCTGAAGTTTAATGTAATTGTGTAGTAGTTACTCACTGAAATTTTTGGTAGTTCTTTCCTATTCACCATAGTCCCTTCCCAGCAGTTACACTCACCGTAACATTTTAGTGGAAAATAAATTGCTGTCCTTTTACAAGTAGTGCTCCTCATAGTAGTGCTGTTTGATCAGGTTCTCCATGGTGCTGTTTGGTAATGGTCTTAATGGAGTGTGACTTCAAATCAAATGCTGCCATGGTCATGAGATTCCCAGAGGGAAACCTATGCATGTACACTGTTCTAATGAGCTGTGCCAGGGGGATGGATAGGCAGGTGTCAGAAGAGAACTAGTTTAAATTACAACTCTACAGCTTGGAAACAAAGTGATCTGATTGCATATTTACTGTTTGTGTGCGTGAAGGTGAGTGATTTCTGCCTTTATAGTGTGGCACTAGAATGAATTAATGGCCCTTCATGGCTTTATTGCTCAGGGTAAATCATATGCTTTTATAGAAATGTAGAGTCTTACAGCAATATGGAAAAGATCCTGAATCTAAATTTATCTATTTCATACCTAAAGCTTGCAGTGAGCTGCTAACTCCATCGCTAGATCGAAAACCAAATAGTTTTGTAGCAGTGAGTGTAACTACACCACCTCAGGCATTCTGGACGAAGCATGCACAGACAGAAATTATTGAGGTAAGTGGTGAGGTATTCCTGGATTAGATTTTGAACTGAAGATAACACAGGAAACATTTCTTCCTACAAATATCACCTTGCATTAATTTTTGGCTTTTTTGTTTATGATTACAGGGAACAAGTAATCCTATCTTTCTAAGCAGCATTGCCTTTTTCCAAGACTCTCTTATCAATCAGATGACACAAATCAAACTCTCTGTGTACGACGTCAAAGATAGATCTCAGGGAACAGTAAGTTTTCTTTATTCTGTTACCTGCCCAGTCAGCATGGAACAAGCAAACGAGAGGCAAGGAGATAAAACTAGTAACTTTTGTGGAAGAAAGCAGAGGGCAGCAGCCTAGAGAAAGCAAGATGGGTAGGGGAAGGAGAGACATATGCTGTGAGATAGGCATGGCAGAGTGGGGAGCGTTGTCAGTTTTCTCAAATAAGGCTCGTCTGCAGCAAATTTGGGAACCACTGATTTAAATTAAGAGGTCCTGTCATTTGTGCACTTAAATTTAGACCTCTTTACTGAGCTAGATAATGAACAGGATCCAACATGTCTAACTGAGGCCAAAATGTTGGGCCCATAATGAAACAGTCCTTCTGAACAGAGATGCTAAATTCCAGAAATCGCCCTGTCCTGATACCTTAGTGATTTTGTTCAGAGGTAAGATTTGTTCCCTTACTGAAAAAAATTCAAATGTCAGTCCTCTCATGTAACTACTTGGATCTCTGAGCCATTTATGCTCAAACTGTTGCCCAGAACACACTTTCAGGCCCCACTTGTCTGCTTTTCCTTGGCTTCATCAGAGGCAGCACAGCTGTCGCTCTTGGTACAGTGCCTCATGGGGAGGCTCTGGGTAAAAAGGAATAACTCCAGAGGAAGCAAGTTCTTCAGGAAGAGCCAAGTTTGGGTCAGGGAGGGACTATGAATGTTGACCTAGTCAACCTGAGCCCTATTCATTTATTGCTTTCAGTGTTTGTGTGTTGCTGGACCTGAACTTGTATATATTAAGGTGCCTCCATTCAAGTCCTAGAGAAGGGAAAATGCTTATTGTCCTCCAGCAGAAAAAAAGGATTTTTGATAAATTACCAAATTTATTAAATTTTAAAGGGTTTTAATTAGTTATGTACGGGTATATGTAAATATTTTTTTGTTCTCAGATTTTTATACATAATGATTGTATTTTGGACTTCCGTGCTGTGGACAAAGCCTTTGTTCATTGTAAAGGTAAATAATTACAGTTCTGGTACTAATCTTCTTTCAGATGTATTTGTTGGGTTCTGGGATGTTCACTGTAAAAGAACTTCTTCAGGAGAAGAATCACAGGTTGCACTTAACACTAAGGTTTGTAATATTCTCCTTCATTTAGGAATTAATTCTTAATTCTTGAAAACATGCTTAAGATGTGATGAAAACTTCTGGTTGTTGGGTTTTTTTTAGTTCCAGGCTATTAATAAAACATGTAGAACATGACCTTTCCAATATGGTGAATAGTGTTAGACATTGGTTCTAGTTCTGCAAGTCAAGAATGTATTGTCAAGACCAATTTAGGTTTTGTGCATTTCATCCTATCACCTCAGCATATGGGTCTGTGGAGAGTGGCAAAATAGAGTATTTTTAACAGTCCTGATGTATGAAGAGCCTGTGATGGTGAGAATGAAACCCATTGAAACGAGGGGTTATCTTAGCTGTTTGGAATACCTTGGCTTAGATAAATCTAGGCCCTATTTACTATTATAGCACCTACCAGTTGCTAAATAGTGTATTTGTTGCTGAATAGTCTATTTATCAATATAATGCGCTAAGAGTAGGAGTTATCACATTACAACAGCATTGATGGATGTAATTTTCTAGTTTAATTCATATTGGAAGCTTCTGTGGAAGGCATGTGACTCAGGAGGTTGTGGGTCTAAGACCAGTCCTCAGAGTAGTAGTCCTGTTCATAAGAATCAAACCAAACTCTTGAAAGCCAGTGTGGGACAAAGTTAAGCAGAGGTTTGGGAAAGAATGAAGAAAGCAAAGTGAGATTAAGGAAAGAGAACTGTAATGTGTAAATGCACATTGTAGTATTATGTGTTATAAGTAGGACAGACATCCATGTCAGAGAGGTCAAGGGGAAGTCAGTTGGAGAGGGGAAGCATAATCAAGGGACTGAGGAGAGATGGTGTTGGTAGTATTGGCATAATCAGCACTGTAAACAGTGACTGATAAACTTGCAAAAAATTTGTAGCCCAGACACAGCTAAGTCTTAATGGCTCAGGAGCAGGCAGTCCCCAGGTGCTCTAAGAGAAGTCAGTGACAGAGAAGACCACCCTGGCTGAACAGGGAACTTTGGCTGCAACTCAGGAAGAGAAGGAGAGTTTACAGCCTTTGGAAGAAGGTGCTAGCAACTCACAGTGTTTACAAAGATGCTGTGAGGCTATGCAGGGTGGAAATCAGGAGGGCTAAAGCCCAGCTGGAAATTCATTTGGCTGCAGCAATCAGGGACAAGAAATGTTTCTATAAGTATGTCAGTAGCAAAAGAAAGACCAGGGAGAGTCTCCAACCCCTGCTAGATGCAGGAGGAAACATGATAACAAGTGATGGGGAAAAGGCTGAGGTCCTTAATGCCTTCTTTGCCTCAGTCTTTAATAACAAGACTAGTTGTATTGAGGGAATCCAGCCTCCTCAGCCAGAAGACAGAAACTGGGAGAATGACCACCCTGCAATCCAGGAGGAAACAGTCAGTGACCTGCTGCATCACACAGACGCACACAAGTCTATGGGACTGTATGGGATACACTGGAGGGTGCTGAAGGAGCTGACTGGGGTGCTCACCAAGCTCCTTTCCATCATTTACCAGCAGTCCTGGCTGACTGGGGAGGTCCCGACAGATTGGAAATCAGCCAATGAGACACCCATCTATAAGAAGGATCAGAAGGATAATCTGGGAAATTATGGGCCTGTCATCTTGACTCCAGTGCCCAGGAGGCTGATGGAGCAGCTCATCCTGAGCACCATCATACAACACCTGTAGGACAACCAGATGCCCAGGCCCAGTCAGCATGGGTTTATGAAAGGCAGGTCCTGCCTGACAAACCTGATCCCCCTCTATGACAGGGCAACCTGCTTATTGGATGAGGGAAAGGCTGTGGATGTTGTTTACCTTGACTTTAGCAAGGTCTTTGACACTGTTTCCCACAGCATTCTCCTGGCAAAACTGGCTGCTCAAGGCTTGGATGGGCACACGCTTTGCTGGGTAAAAAACTAACTGGATGGCTGGGCCCAAAGAGTTGTGGTGAATGGAGTTAAATCCAGTTGATTGCTGGTCACAAGTGGTGTCCCCCAGGGCTCGGTTTTGGGGCGACTCCTGTTTAACATCTTTATTGATGATCTAGATGAGGGGATCGAGTGCACCCTCAGTCAGTTTGCAGATGACACCCAGTTGGGTGGGAGTGTTGATGTGCTCGAGGGTAGGGAGGCTCTGCAGAGAGACCTGGACAGGCTGGAGCCATGGGCTGAGGCCAACTGGAGGAGTTTCCATAAGGCCAAATGCCGGGGGCTGCCCTTGGGCCACAACAACCCCCAGCAGCGCTACAGGCTTGGGGAGGAGTGGCTGGAGAGCTGCCAGTCAGAGAGGGACCTGGGGGTGTTGATTGACAGCTGGCTGAACAGGAGCCAGCAGTGTGCCCAGGGGGCCAAGAAGGCCAATGGCATCCTGGCTTGTGTCAGCACTAGCGTGGCCAGCAGGGACAGGGAAGGGATCTGACCCCTGTACTCAGCACTGGTGAGGCTGCACCTCGATTCCTGTGTTCAGTTTTGGGCCCCTCACTACAAAAAGGACATTGAATGACTCGAGCGTGTCCAGAGAAGGGCAACGAAGCTGGTGCAGGGTCTGGAGCACAGGTTGTACGGGGAGCAGCTGAGGGGTGTTTAGTCTGGAGAAGAGGAGGCTGAGGGGAGACCTCATCGCCCTCTACAGCTGCCTGAAAGGAGGTTGCAGAGAGCTGGGGATGAGTCTCTGTAACCAAGTAATAAGTGATAGGACAAGAGGGAATGGCCTCAAGTTGTGCCATGGAAGGTTTAGACTAGATATTAGTAAGTATTTCTTTACAGAACGGGTTGTTAGGTGTTGGAATGGGCTGCCCAGGGAGGTGGCGGAGTCCCCATCCCTGGAGGTGTTTAAGAGTCAGGTTGACATAGCGCTGAGGGATATGGTGTAGTTGGGAACTGTCAGTGCTAGGTGAACGGTTGGACTGGATGATCTTCAAGGTCCTTTCCAACCTAGTTGATTCTATGATTCTGTGAATAAAACATGGGCAAAGCTTTTCATGCCGAGAGAAGAGATGGATAAGGGGTTTTTTTGGCTTTTCCACAGCGGGGAGCAGATGAGGGAAATGAGTCAGAAAAGGCACCAAAAGTATGACATTAATAGTGGGTAAAATAGTCTGATTTATCATAGGTGTGAAGATGAGGATGTTTTGAGAGATGAAAACCAGGAGGAATGTGATGACAGGAGTTTCATGGTTGTGTTAGGTGTGATTATTCTGTTAGGTTGGTTCTTTCATGAGAAAGTTGAAACTGGACTTTATTAAACTCTCTTGTTTCGATATCAAGTATATTCTGATTATCAAAGTGTGTGAATATATGCATATCTCATCGCATTAGCCCTTGGATGTATAAGCTGAATGCTGAGCAATGTCTATAAACCTGCTGTGTGATTTGGATACTTAAACCTTTTCTTATAGTCCTGTTGTGTGCTTATTTCTTTTGCCTTCCCAGTATTGTCTGTTCCAGAGGGGTTGTTTTTGTCTTGGTTGTCCCAGTATATTTTTACATGTAAAAAACAGTCTTAAAATGCCATTTAGAATTTGTCTTAAAATAATAGCATAAAGTCTGCCAAAATGACTGTGTGTCACGGGTGAGACAGAATAAATGACAGCTGTGGTAGATCTGGGTATTGGTGTGTGTTTAAAAACCAGCAAGATTAGGGTTTTTACCCTTCTTGATTCTCTGGCTTTGGCTCGCTCACTCACTCCCCTCTGTCGTGTTCATACGATGTCAGCTTCCCTCCCCAGCAGGGAAATGGCTGCTGGTCTGGGAAGGTGAGACAGAAAGTTGTGCCAGTTTGTGCTGTGCAGCTGCCCAGCTGTTAGCGGCCAGGTCCCTGGGGATCTCTGGCATTTGTTTCCACACAGCACCCTGTTTTCCAGGACCTTCCTCCACCTTCAGGATCTTTCCTCTATTGAGAACCTTCACTTCTTCCCTAGACCACTCCTTTTCCGGATCCTTCTTTTTAGCATCAGCTTTTCTTTCTGGAACATCAGTCTCCCAGTTTTCCTATCTATATAATCCGTCTGCAGAAGCACAAGATGTGATCCGCCTCCTAACTAGTGGCCTTGACTGACTTCTCTATAAAGTGGAAGATTTGGGATGCGCTACTTCTGTTTAGTGCACGTGTTATCAAAACTTACCAGTTGCAACTGTACCAGTGGCAGCTAGCAAATAGCAGACTTCTGATTGAAAGTTCAGTTTCAGACATTCACACACACAGACACACACACACACATTTGCATGTACATCCAATTATCTTCTCCCTGTTAATGTTCACAATTTAAGCTGCTTTTTGCCTACAACAGGTTAATTTTAAAATCTAAACTCCTCCTGGTTGAAACACATCAATGGTTTTAGGTTGCCTTCAAATAGGTCTATACAGCATCTCTGTGGAATGAGGAGAGTGTTCTACTTTTGGAATAACATGTTATAGAAATGCGTAAAATCAAGTTGAAAAGCTTCCTATTTAAAATGTTCATTAAGTTTGAAGATTAATAGCCTTTTATAAGTGTTCCCTTGTTGATAAACAGGTCCACCTCCAAAAAAATCTCAAGGCAGAGTGTTTGTTGCAGGTCGGCTGAAAGTGACCGTGTAGGTAACATCACAGTTATTGGATGGCAAATGGAGGAAAAAACTGACCAAAGGCCTCCGGTGACAAGGTCACCTGATACAATTAATGGAAGGGTGAGTATGAGCATTGTATCAAATACAGAAAAACATGGATTTATTGCCGGCATTAAAATAAGCTAGGTTGACATCTGTCAACTTTCCTGTCCGTTTCGATATTTAATAGTTCATTACAAGTTCAAAATACTGTAAAGAGCAGCCTAATGGTATTGGAGCAGTTTTGTATTTTGCAGAGCTCTTGGTGCTTTAAAGTCTGGGAGAAAATTTTAAGCTTTAGCTTCAAGTGCTCGTGCCCTTCATCAGAATAGGCCTGCGATACTGTATGTTGGTGCACTCGAGGAATTGATAACTGGTTTCACAAAGGTGTGGTATTCCAGTTCACATTGTAAATTGGAATATAATATTAAGCAAAACTGTAATGGGGATGCTCGGGAAATTTCCAGAATTTTCACAAGCAGCTTAAAATATTTTGATAAAACTGAACAGGTTACTTAAATACTGGATTTTTTTTTTTTTTCTGATCCCCAAATATTTCTCTGAGAGCAGATACTTAGAGTGCTTTCTCAGCCTAGACATATGTTTAATTCTGTAAACCTTGTGTTCTGAATATCCTGGTGGTTATTGCACTAGTATCTGTGTGTCAGTCATAATGTGGATTAGTATCACTTTGTTTCCAGCCAGACTTGTAGCTGCCACATATTGTGCAGTACCTTTAAGGACTCTGGAGCTGTACTAATGTAAAGTTGTTGAAGGGCTGTATGAAAATTTTTACGTGTTGACTGTTCAGTAGAAGTAAATAGGAACGCTTAGATTGGTGGGTTTAAGTGGATTTATTATTTCAATCTCCAGTATTTTTTGTCCACAGTAAACATATTTGAAATAATTATTTTAACCATGTGTTGAATATTCCTTTCAAGTCTGTGTAATAGGGTCATCACTGCCTATTGCCCTGGTACTGAGGTTTTATTCTTTACTATTTTTGGTTTTTGTTTTTGTTTAGACTGTGTTGCCAGTTGATGAAAGTTTGACAGAATCTTTAGGAATCAGATCCAAATATGCTTCATTACGGAAAGATGCACTACTGAAATCTGGTAAGCTGCTGTTGGCTGTAACTAGAAAGCTTTAGGCATCTGTGGAAGCTAATCTTACTGTCTGTGGCCCCAGGGCTTTTAAGCAGATGTTTCATTTGAACAGGAACAGGCTGCTGATTGAGCAGCCCTTTGAGGGTCATACAAGAATAAATTATTTTATCATCTGTACTATATTTTGTATAGTAAAAACAGCAGAATCCAAATTTTGTCATTGACTGTGGTGTAAAATTTTCCATGCAATTTGCCAGTCTATTCTAATCAACAATTGGGGCATTAGAGGAGGAAGAGAGGAAAGTAGTTGCTTTAAACAAAAATCTTGAAGAAAGGTTAGTTTTCCATCAAATGATTGAATGAGAGGAAAATGCACAGTACATTTTAAAAAAAGTATTTCAAAAGTTGAATAGCTATTTCATTTGTTTACCAGTGTTTTAAATCATTTGGAGGCTTTTCCTGCAAACACTGGAAGAATGGTCATTGCAGAATGACCATGTTTGGAAAAGCAAGACTGATGCCTGGTTAATCCAGATCTTTACAGCAGTATGTTACAGCATATTAGTGAATTGAAGCCATTTACTTTAAAAAAAGAGAGACTTTGTACACTTTTAACTCAAACCCTATGCTTCAATAACATGATTTTATTTCTTTAGTGTTTGGTGGCGCCATTTGCCGAATGTATCGCTTCCCAACCACTGATGGAAACCACTTGAGAATCTTGGAGCAGATGGCTGAGAGCATCCTGTCACTCCACATCCCTAGGCAATTTGTGAAGCTTCTTCTGGAAGAAGATGCAGCAAGGTGAGTTCTGGCTGGTTTACACATGCAGTAATAAAGCAGTGATACGGCTGTTACTGAATTACCAAGGAACGTATCTGTGTTAGTGCACAGGGGCACTGGAGAAAAAGTAATAAAAGTAGCAAGTTACTAACTGTACAGTCACAATGAATAAAGATTTCGTGTCAGAGTATAGAGTTTGTACTTCAGTGTATGTTAACATGAACATACAGAGGTGCTGAGTGGAGAGAACTGTTGGCATAGTGAACACTTAGAATCATACTGCAGTTAACTGCAATTAGGAGTTATCTGTTCCTCTCACAAAAGTATTGATAAAGCCACAGAATATATTATTTCATAGTTGTGTGACTGTATTAAAACCAGCACATTAGAATAAATTATCTTTTTATATATATAATAATTTGTATACTTCAAGACACATCAGTTTTTAAACATAATTTAGTTTTAATATTAAGAGAAAAATGAAGTTGAATTAAATACAAAACATATCTCAGTGTTTCATAGGTGGAGGGGAAGTCTGCATAGATGAGACAGCATAAATGAAAGAGTAATAACTCCAGCTGCTGAGACTTTTGAGAAAGGAACAGAGATGACACAGAAACCAGCTGAGTGGAATGAGTAATTAGAGTAGCAGACAGGGAAGGAAAATCTGAATCACTTTGAAGGTGAACTTTGAAAAAGTCAGTTGACTTCTGTGCTATGAAAGCAAAGCAAAGATAGATGACATGAGCACTGACTCCACTCAGTGAGTTAAGAGATGGCTTTGAGAGTCAGAAGAGTAGTTTTGAATGGAAAACAAACAGAATAAAAGTAAGTAAAATGAGACACTGTAGGACAATAATAACTTTTTCACTCATTTATGAGTTTTACTTCCCTACATTTTAAGGCTTTGGTTTGCAAACATAATGGTTGGTGTATTCTCTATTAAAGCCAGGATTGGGATGGTAAAAGAGCTTTAGCTGTATTTTTGAGTATTGGGGTTTTATTTTGGCTGTGTTTGAATCCAATCCTAGAAACCTAACTAAATCTAACCTTAATTAAAAGTAAAACTATCTAGTCCTCTCATTATCCTGTATTAATACATTTCAATTCCTTTGGGATCTAGTGAAAGAAACTCCCGTGTTAATCCATACAAGCAGGCAGAAGTAGCCTACGGTGCTTTTGGGTATTTTTCATATTTTGCAAAAATGATAAATTCTCACAGGAAGATGTCAGTGACTTTTTGTAACGTTTGTGAGAACTAATGCATGACGTGACTGAGTTTCCAAAGGTCACATTAATTTTTACTTTGTTGCTGCCATTGACTTGGTTTTTAGTGACATACACTTAGTAAGAGTAGTTAGATCTTAGATTCTAGAGAGTGAATGCTCTATCTTGTCTAGCTGTCCTGCTACAACCTCGATGGCGGGGACTTGGGATATGCCATTACACATTTAAACATGGGTTATTCATTGTTTAATATCTTTGTTTCTCTACAGCTTTCCTCACAGTACGTTTAAAATCACCTATTCATTCTGAGATACAGCCATAATAATGTAAAGAGTTGGCAAGCTTACCCTTAAGGTGCCATCTGTAATGGATGTAGTTTGAAGACTTGAAGATAATAAGAGCAGAATTTTGGGTGAATGGGGGGGGGGGAAAGGGGGGGAAAAGATGTGGCTTTCTGTAAGACTGGACAGTGGAGTTTCTTAAGGTGTTAGCCATGAAATGTGACTGTTCAAAGGCTCTTGATAAGTGTAGCGAAATCGGTGGATACATATTGTATACAGTTGCAGGTTAATAGCAGCCCAGATCATTGCTAATACAAGGTTGTATGCTCTGAGTTATGTGGCTCAAAGGTAAATACTTTGTAATTAGCAAGAAATACTCCCTTCTCTCTCTTAAATCGAGGTGACATGCAAGGACACACTTTGTATTCATAGGATCTCTCAGATTTGGCCAAGTGCTCTTTTCTCCATTCTCTGTGCTGCAGCCTAGAGAAATGCCGGACTGCTACACAAGCACAGCTGCTTCTGTCTTAATGTCCTGGTGACTTTTTTAAAATGTTCTTGAATAATCACCACTGCTGTCTCTTATATAAAGCTCCTCTGGGCCAGAGCTCTTTGAAATGAAACATCTAACAGGGGGGAATATTTTGAATACCTCATTATTTATGGTATGCACATCCCCTGCTGTCTCAGCCCTATGGGACAAACAAGTAAACTTGAAGCGTTAAGCTGTGAATTAACTTCGGGATGACCTGGGCTCAGAAGCATGCCTAGTTTTAGGCAGAGAGTTTGACAAGGTCGATAATAATAGCATCTTACGCAGAAGTGGTTTACAAGATGAAACTAGAAGTGTCTTTTTCTGACTCACTGATAAACATAGTTTACGGTGTTGCCTATTGGTAATTCAATGATGTTTTTCTTGGAAATTTGCTTCCTTTTGATAATATCCTAAATACTGTGGAGTGGGAATTGTTATGTGAAATGCTGTCCTAAATTATGTACAGACAACTGATTAAACCTATGGATTAAGGCTATTGAGAGAACTGCCAAAAGAACTGCTAGATCCTTTTGACAGATGATTAGTTTACTTTTTCTGGGGTAATATGATGTTGAATAGTGTCTGGTGTTGACTTGTTTCCTTTTCCCCTTCTTCCTTTATTCCAAATAACATCTTAATCCAAGAACACAGTAATAGAAACATGATGTGAAATGTAGTGTATATTTTCTCAACAGTGCTGTAGGGGAACAGTATGTAACACAGGATTCCCATGTGTGACTGAAAACCTAGTGGTCAGGTGCAGTGGGAAGGCCAGGGTTTTTTCTGGTCATATCTAGGGGTATCCAAGGGTCCTTTTTTCCACCTACAGTGAAACTTTCCTAAAATCCTGAATCACAAATGAAGGTTTTGTTGGCTCATCTTTTGTCTCTCCAAACCCTTACTAATGTTTATGCTTCTTAGGCCTTCCTTCCCTTGAAAACTGGTGTGTAGATACCTGGCCAGCGCAGATACTCCTTGTACCTCGTGTCAGATAGGTGCTGATCTCCCACCTAACCTCTGCCACAGTTCTGATTTCATTTGAGAGCCACCAAAGTTCAGTGGAGTGTCCTAAAAAGGTCTTCATGGTTCCAAGTCACCCAATATGACAACAGTGCCCATAATGTGCAAATCATTATATAGTTTGAGTGCTCCTGCAGTAAGGTTGGAAACTTTGGTTTTGGCTAACACCTAAGGGTCCTGAGGGAACATGGTGTATTTTGCCTGTGACGAACTTACATACCTTGGAGTAGATCTCAACAGTTGTGCTTTGGGATGTATGTTTTGAAGCATCCCCAGTCTGGTGAGTAGGTTAGACCAGAGTGAATTGAGAATGTGTAATCTGAGGATGGTGTTACATTGCTACAGTGTGAAACTCATTCTTGGTCAAGTGGACAACGGAGCTAAACTCCTCTTCCCTCCCCTCCCTTTTTTTTTTTTTTTTTTTTTTAGGGTTTGTGAACTAGAAGAACTGGGAGAACTGTCTCCTTGTTGGGAAAGCCTTCGTCGACAAATAGTTACTCAGTACCAAACAATTATTTTAACTTATCAGGAAAATCTAACTGACCTGCACCAGTATAAAGGTGATTTCTTTTTCATAATAATATGATACTTCTCAGCCGTGATTGTTAGTGCTTCTCTGAAATTGTGAACCCAGAATATTTTAGTTTGATGAGTAAAAAAAATGCTATTATTAGATTTCTTTATTAACATTCATTGTGTTTGCTAATGATCTGAAATTATTTATCTGATTCATTCGTTCTCTTATTTTACCCTGAAAGTAGAGAACAGTTATGAACAGTAACAGAAAGGTTTGGTGGTTTTTTTTTCCTTTTCTCTGCTTTACTTTCAGCATGTAGCAAATGATGAATGAAGCTCCTTGAATGTTTTAGTATAAGCAGAAGGTTTTTATGATTAATTTTCTTTCAGGTCCTTCATTTAAAGCCAGTAGCTTGAAAGCTGATAAAAAATTAGAATTTGTTCCTACGAATTTACATATACAGAGAATGAGAGTCCAAGATGATGGAGGATCAGGTATTTGTTTCTTAGTCTCATTCTTCACCCTTATTCTGTTACTTTTCTCTCCATTTTTTTATTTCCATCCTCAATCATATAGCCAAGTTGCTACAAACTACTGCTCTGTAGTACTAGTGCTACTTGACATTTTTGTAGCACCTTCTCAGATTCCAAATTTCTTTTCTAAAGAAGATGTGTAAGTATAATTATTGCTATTCCACAGATGGCAAAACTAGGTTCTGAAGTTAACTGTACCATAGGTGACACAAGTCAGCCTCTGTGCTATGGAATACGATTAGGCTGCTATGTCCCTTACAGTCATTTTGAATTGTAACGGAATAGCAAAGGTTCTGACTTATGTTTGTTGTTAAGCTTGCCTCTGGAACCATCATGTATGGTTATGCCAAAACACATCAGTTTGTTCACATCAAGCTTATTTCTATCTAAATAACTTAAGTTTCTCCTTCTTTTAACAGTAATTCCCACTAACCATGGACACACACTTGTCCCATATATCCATGTGAGGGATTCCAGTAGTGGCACGTTTTGTGTAAAGACCGATCAATGTTCAAAGCTTGTTTTTCACTGTTAAGCTTCTAGATTAAGAAACAGAGGACCTGCATTCAAGTATGATTCTTTTACCTCAGAAGTATTTGATGGATTTTAAGGGCCTCTACAGCAGTTCAGTTTTGCATGTCCTTCAAAACACTGTCGCAAAGTTTTTAAAAAATCACTTTCAGAGTAGTTTTTTAATTTTCACGATTGTTTTTCCACATTAAAGATGTCAAGCTTTCATTTGTAAGCCCTTTTTGTCCATCTCAGATCAGAACTACGACATAGTCACCATAGGAGCACCAGCAGCTCATTGTCAAGGCTTTAAGTCAGGTGGCTTGCGGAAAAAGCTGCATAAATTTGAAGAGGCAAAGAAACAGTAAGTAGAAATGTTGTGTCTGCTGTTATTGTGCCTTTTTCTCCTGGTCCATTCTCAGTGATTTGGAAGATCACCTCATTCTATGTTTTTGTTGCATTTCATTCCATAGTTCTGCTATACAATGTGAAGATTATTCCATGTTTTTTTCCAAAGGAAAGACAAAACAGTTTCTTTACTGATGGACCCTTTCTAATAGTTGTTAAGAGTGAAATCTTTGATCTTCCTTAATACTTGTTGGTTCATTTAGCTTAACTATTTTAGGTGCTGGGTTTGGGTTCTGCCTACTTGTGTATTAGTTAATTGGTCTGTAGAACCTCCTCAGCTGCACTACATCATGCTTTCAACCTGTAATTTTCAGGAGACTTTCACCACTCTCATAGCTTCACGGTCCTGTTGCTGAACTCTTTTTAGTACAGAACAGCTGTGCCTGATAGGCCAATTCCTTATTGACAACTTGGGTTTAATTTTGGGACTATTGTTGGAGGCTTTTTGCATTGCCTCAAGGTTTATGCACAGATTAGGCTTCTGGATCTGGCCTCACGCTGCTCTGCAGGCAGACCCCCACAGTCTACTTGGCCTCCACAGTCCTGTCTTCATGGATTGTCTAGTGACCTCTCTGGAAGTGCAAACCATAGGTAATAGCGGAAGGGGCAGAAAGTGGGAAAGTCCCGTATGCTAAAAGGAAGGACCTGCATGGCACTCCCTCCAGCTCCCAAGGAAGAGATAATGTTGTCTGGGTCTGCATTACTTTTGCTATTGTATGGAGAATTTAAGGAACAATGACAGCAGCAGGACAAGGAGTCATTGTAGCTAGGGAAAAGAAGACCTTGATAATGCCCTTTCAAAGAAAGGATTTGGAGCTGCTGAGATGACAGAGTGATGTGGGGAACAGGCTTTGCCAACTGCAGAATTAATTTTGGCAGTGGAGAAGTGAATAGCAGCATCCTGTGAACATCAGTTAGATATGTACCGATAAAAAGATGGGTGCAAAAATATGTCTACTCTAATTATTCCTGACTTCGAGTGCACTCAGATGGAACTAGAGGAAACTGTAAACCTGGAAACACTGGTATGCTAGGCTCACCCTTCCTGTTCTTTTGATACCACTGTTGCTGTCTGAAATAACCTCCTTCTGTCAGTTTAGCTGCTGAATATATCTAAGCAATATCTAAGTTCACATGTCTTTTCCTTTTTTTTTTTCCCCCTTACCCAGTAATTAAGCTGATTGGAGAACTTAGTTTCTATCCAGTACTTTTCCTCTAAGCTTTACAGAACTGTTTCTTCTGGATCCATAAAAACTGCAGGTTCAACATTTGAAGGATAATTTTCCTTTTAAGTACTTCTTTGTTACCATAAAAGTTAGTATAGTAGAATTGAGATCCATCTTCTCAGTGTCATCATATTACATAGTTATCATTCAGTTCCTTCTCTTTTCACTGGCAAAACTGTTCTTAGTGCATCCACATTTCCCCAGAACAACACACAGGCATCTGGCAATCTGTGTTTTTTTTGCTTACAAGTTTAATTGTTATGTACCCGCCTTGTTGAAAAGATGACTCAAATAAGTTATTTCCCCAAACATCCTTTGTTTTGTTTTCTGCTTTTGGTATTTTCTAACAATCTGCTAATTTTATTTTGGTTTTTTGTTTTTTTAGCAGTTATGAGGAGTGTTGGTGAGTTTTCTGTTTCTGAGAGTTCTGTAGAGAGGGTTTCTGTTCTTTGGATTGTTTTATTTTTCTTTTCTTTCTTTTCTTTGGCAAAGATCTGGTGTGTTTTAAAGTGTGCAGGGCTCTTTAATGTCATGCATCATGGCATCTCTAATTGTGCTCTGAGTAATTGTATCTGCTTTGTAGAACATGATGTGTGAATGAATTTCATTTCATCTGCAATGTTTGTTTGTAATGAACAGCTAGATTCCTGGCTTTCTCTGATCATAAGACATTAGAAAGCTGAAGATCAGAACACAAGAATTTTCTACCTTTTTCTCTGTTACTTCCAGTGAAAACTGCCTGGAGAGAGAAACTTTCTGCCAGAGATGGAAGATAATTAAGATAACTCTACATATTTTTCAATCTTTATGGTGATAGATTGGGCATGGTTTATATTTTATAACCCATGTCTTCATTTAAACATCTGCACTTAACTTGTGTTTATTTTTCTTCATGTTGTGTTGTTCAATGCTATGAAAAGGAAACATTGCTTGATTGTTCATCAGTGCAGAAGTTCTGCTCTAAATTACTCATAGGTTAAACTCCTAATTCACTGAGAGTTTAAGACTGTGTTACGGTTTGCTGATACAGTACGATGAGAGCTGTTCATTTAAAAAAGCAATTGCAGGTTGGAAAGTAAATATATGTGAACTTTACACCATAAATTTTTCCCCCTGATCATCCCAGCAAATGTTTGTCATTAAAAATTTAATAATTCTAAATCAGATCTCAATATGCTGCATGGCCTTTCCTGCCAAATATGTCTTTATGCATGTTAACCACACTGTCGTGGAAAGAAATTGCTCAGAGGAATTGTCACAAAGATCACCCGTCAGTAGACAGCACAAATCGTGCAGGAAAGTCCTAAAAGCTGAGAGGAAAGTCCTAAAAGCTGAGATTAATTTGCTGTATGGCATAGCAGTACTGGGGAGTGGTTGTTCTCTGCTCCACTCAGGTGGGTGACCAGAGGGACAAAAATAAGGAAACTCTTTCAAGAATCCTTTGTGCCTTTTATCCTTTGAAAACAAATCCCTCATCTTTTCTTGTAATGGAGCTCAGACAGATACTGGGATTAAGCTCCCCCCCCCTTGCCTTAATATGAGTTAAGGGACAAGAACTGGTATTTGTGGCAATAATTTTAAAGTGTGCCCCATGCAACCCTCGTCTTACCTCACAGACACACTGCGGAAATTAGCAGCATTGCTTTAGGGGTAGCAGAGGAATTCACACTCCTCAGAGGTCATGGATCTGAGGTAACCATGCCTGGAAGAGAAAATCCTCTCTGTGTAGTTTCTCAGCGAAGCTGTCTCCCTTGAACAGTGCTGAGATCGGTGCAAACACTAGGTCCTTCTGTGCTGTTACTGTGCTGAAGCCATTCATGACTGGCAAAAATGACTAAAATTAAGATAATACACAGTTGGTGTCACCTCATGGTTGATGCTATGCCACGAATGGCAATCATGCTTTGTCACAACTGCAGCTGATGTAAAGGCCTCATCCTTGTATAGCTCTGCTGCTGGGAGTTAAAAACCAGCGTATTGCCTGGAAAGGGAGTAGTGGTGGGGTAGGCTCCATAGTTAACCAAGAGCACAACTTCAGCTTAAAGTAATGTTCTCAACTAAAAGGCAGCTTTTGTGAACAGCTTTTCTCAGGTAGGATTAAATCAGCCTTTAGAAGTGCTGTTCTCTCTCCAGCAGTTACAGAGGGAGTCCAAGCATCTGTCTTGGACGAGATAAGCAACTTCTGTAGACATCTAAACTTAGGGGACATAAATTATTTTCCTCTACTGCCAAGTAAGCAGTTTTAGTGGAGCTGCAGTATTCCCAATATAAAGATAAGTTTTATTGGTGTAGTGTGCTTCCTTTACTATTTGGAAAAAGTCAAAATTTGGTATTGCTTTTATATTGTTACAGCTGAGTTTATAATAGGGAGAGTTGTATCATGTTCCTAGTTTAGTACAGTAAGCGTGTCCTAACAGAAGCTACACCAGGGACAGAGTCCTTGGATTAGCCTGGAGATAAACTTTGCCGTTTATGTATCATGAGATTGCTTTTGCTGGTGTGACTTGCATCAGGCCTGCAATAGAGGAAAGGATATACTAACAGAAGGATTTTTTTGTTAATACCACAGTGTTTGCATTATGAATCTGGGTGGCATTTCTGTGTTAGGAGGAGTGCAGATTTTCTTTTAATTGTGCTAGCAGCTATTGTGATAAAACAGGTTTGTAAACCAGGCCTCAACGAAGTGTCTGTGTCGTAAGGAGAGGGAGAGCGGGGCAAGCTGTCTCTGCAAACAGTGGTTCTGTATCTGATGGCAAAATCTATCACTCACGTTCTCCTCGGCAAAACTGTCCCTCTGGTATACAAGCTCTGCCCACAGTCCCTTGGGATTAGTAAATCTGCATCTGAATGCCTTCAGTAAAGGCAGAGAAGGCTCTAGGATCATGTTCCTGCTGTGCAATTGCCCACTGGCCTTTCACTGTTGATTGCTAGCTTAGGTAAATTTTTGTTGTCTGCCATTAATTCCCCAGCATGTCACTGTAATACGTGTACCGCTTGATTAATTTTTCCCCTAAAATCAGTCTTTCTTTTTCAGCACTTCAACAAGTTCCCAGTCTATAATATACATCCCACAGGACATTGTTAGAGCAAAGGAAATTATTGCACAAATCAACACCCTGAAAACGCAAGTCAGTTATTATGCGGAACGGCTCTCAAGAGCTGCCAAGGATAGATCAGCTAATGGCCTTGAAAGAACACTTGCCATCCTAGCAGACAAGGTAGGAGAATAAAGCATTTCTATGCTGAAGCACAGTGTATTTTTTTTCTCCATCTCTATCTTTAGTAAGTTTCCTTGAAACATCTATTTGCCTTGTTCAGTAGTATATTGTAACGTGTGCAGTCCTAAAGAAAAAGCAAAATCAGACCAGCCTTTAAAATTCGCTGGTTTTTATTTAGGTTTTCTCCTACTTTGCACACTCGTGCCTTCACCTCCTCTTGAGAGTGTAGTGGAGAGCAATGTCCTCTTGTTCCTCTGTTCATTCATCATATTCCAGAAGTGTGCATTCTTCACTTTCTTTTATACCCTTCTCTCCATAACCGCCTGTTTTATTTTAATGTTCCTCTGAGTCATCTGTCAAGCAGCAGCATCTGGGCAAAAAAAGTTAATGAAACAATTCTGTATTTTTCCACTGACAAAATAAGAAATAATGGTGACACAGCCTTTGCTTGAATTCTAGTGATGTGAATCACTTATTTCTTGGTGGGTACTAACAGAAACCAGACTGGACCCACAGCTGCACACAATCTTATTTACAAGGACAAAAAACGAAATACAGTTTTACTGACCTCTTCTGGCCCTGAAGCAGATCTGAAGGTTGTAAATGGCAGTAATGGCCAATCAGCTTGCCATAAATTGTCCCAGTGGAGGGGGTATGCATACAGCTTTGTAGAGCGCAAAAACCAATGTGACCCTACTGTAACGTTCGCTCTAAATGAGTACAGTGTGTGTATAGCTGATCTGTGGCATTTTCTACAGCTGGACAACGTGTATATATAACACAGTAAGGGCTTGTTTGTCTCTTTCATTTAACAGACACGCAGGCCAGATACTTTTCATATTCACATCACTTATAGAAATCCTTTAATACAACACCACTAAATAAGACAGGAAACAAGTTGCATTGATTAATGAGTTATATCTTCAGCCCTCCACTTTAAGTCTTGTTATGATTTCAGACAAGATGGTGGAGATTAAGCATGGTCTCTGGTGTGGCAGCATTGTGTGGAGTATAAAAATGTCTGCACATTGTTCTATGTTTTCATCAAATGGACAGTGAAGTGCAAATAAAGGTGAATTGCACATTTATTAGCGAAATTTTCAACAATTGTGAGGCTAGTATACTAGTACAAACTTTGGAAACGTATCATTTGTGTTTTGGTATTCTATTGCTTTTTAAGGCTGTTCTGTAAAATTATTTAAAAGGTACCTTAGAGACTCCTAAACAACATTTAGTTTCTTTTACAGAATACTAGTTACTCTTTTTAATTTCTGTGAAAGATTATGGTATAACTTGTGTAAAGTTGTTAAAATGTGGGGGATTTATTACTTTTTAGACCAGGCAACTTGTCACAGTCTGTGATTGCAAGCTGTTGGCAAATTCAATCCATGGACTGAATGCTGCAAGGCCAGACTATATAGCATCAAAAGCATCTCCAACTTCTGGAGAAGGAGAGCAAGTGATGCTGAGGAATGATCAAGATACACTTGTTGCCAGGTGGACAGGAAGAAATAGCCGATCTTCTCTGCAGGTGGATTGGCATGAAGAGGAATGGGTATGTTTGCTTAGTGGAATGATTAATATTTTCTTCTTTCTAGGTTTGTTTTTTTTTTTTACTGTGTTCTTTTGTTTATAAGCTCTGTGACTGCTCACCAGATATCCATAGGATGAGTATTTTTGAGGTATTGGTCATCTAGCAAGGATGTTGCCTTTATCCTATGCTCAGTACTCCTTGACATGGGGATACAAACAGCTTTAATAAATATTTCTGGATCTCTGAAACAGTGGAAATCATTACAGTGGGATACATGGCTTTTCTGAAGTCAGTTCCAAGGGAAAGTAAACAAAGTGAAAAACTGACTGTAGTACAAAGGGCTTTTACACTTCTCCAAAATAAAGCCTATTTTGTGCATATTAGCGGTACAATTCAGCCTTCCTATTTTTATTTTCATCTAAATATTTAGAAGTTGCAGTTCATCTCTGTTTTGATTAGGAACAGCATTTTAAGACTTTTTGCACAAAGTATTTGAATGGTTTTTCCCTACCATGCTGCCAACTGAAATGAGAATTGGGCTGTGTAAATTCTGTCACTGTGTAACATAAACAGAAGTTAATTAAATCTCAAAAATAGTCAAGAGCAATTAAAACAATTATTAATATTGTGAAATATCAATTTTGAAATGAGATACAATTAATTTTGGAACTGGATTCTTGCTAGTTTTCATTGTTTTGGCAAAACACACAGTAATGAGATACGAATAAAGCAAATTCAGTTATTTAGGTAGTAATACAATACAGTAATTTTATCTGTTATTCACTGAGTTATATAGAAAAAAGAGATGTGTGATTTTATCCAATTATGTCAAACATGAGTTTCAAGAATAAGTAATAGTGCCAACTAGAAATTGAAATAGAGGTACTTAAAATTGTTCGGCAAATTTACTTAGAAAAAAGCTTTGCAATTTACCATACAAGTCATGTTGCTACATAGAGTTGACATGTTAGTATACATTATTTATATATCCAGAATTTGTGTGTGCACAAATGTAAACATAATAGCCCAGAAGAGACTTTGCAGAGGAGTTCTGACTAGAATCACAGGAGAAAATACTGCCAAGAGATTTGTTATCCAAGGTCTTTTTTCTTTTTAAATTGAGAAAGAATTTTTATTTTTATTTTTAAGGAGAAAGTTTGGTTGAATGTTGACAAAAGTCTGGAGTGTATTATACAGAGAGTGGACAAACTTCTCCAGAAGGAGCGCTTGCAAAGTGATAGCTGTGAAGATGTTTTCCAGTGCGACATCAGCTGTACTAGTAAGAAAGGTAATCGGGACACTCGTGCCTACTGGATAAATCCAGAAGATTTAAATGAGACCTCATCATCCTCACCATCTTCATCATCCTCACCACCACCTTCATCCACACCATCCTGTGCATGCCATTCTCTCAGAAAGACAAGTGCGTATGCCAGGCGCTGCTTCTTGCTGCTGCTCTCTTGCTGTGTGCTGGCATCATTCCTAAGCCTCTGCTACATCTTTCTGTGTGTTTTTAGTTTAGTGGTGGTGTTAAGCACTTAGGCAGAAAGTGCTGGTGGTGTACAGGGAGCTGCTAAGACCATTACTTACTTTGAAATCCCGATCCTACTGAAATCGGTGCCAAATCCATTGATGACATGGCATTTGGTTTTCACACTGGGTGTTTTAAGCTGGTAAAACTGGTTAGCATATGTCAAACACCACCTCTGGTAGCTTTACTGTTGGCTTCAGCTTCTTTGCAGCAATCAAAGCTTATTACAGTGAACCTCTATAAAAGATAAATAAAACTTGAGAGAAGTCCAGGCACTACAGCAACACTAACGGTCCCAGCTGGGCTGCCAGAACATAGGAGTGGAGCCAAGCAGTTCTATTAGACTGAGCTGAACTTGGATGAACCTACTGGAGTTTAAAGCAAATTTTAACCCAAATTGTCAAAAACTGTGGTGCTGAGAAAGGTATGAATTGGCAGTGCAAGCTCTCAGTGGAATAATCCTGTCAAAATTTGAGGTAACATCAGTGCTGGATTAAGTCCAGCATAATGCCACGGGTGTGTGAATGAAGAGATATCCTTAGCACTTAGGTTGACAGTTTTGCAACCATGCATTAAATTTCAGAATTATTTCATTTACATAAGTAGTTGTTTGGCTTATTCTCACATTCTTTACATGTGGTTACTATGATTTGGCCACTTAATAAAGCAGGTGTGCCAAGTTAAGCTATAGAAAGATTGATCTGTGTTTTCATTTCCTTCTTCCTGTTCTGTCTTATCATTTGATGGGCCTTTGTCCTTTATGTGCATCTGTGACTTCATGTCCATTCCATTGTTAATGTTGCAGTGGAAGGCAGTACCTCAAAAAAAAAAAAAAAAAAAGAAGTTAAAATAAATGGTTTTGTATTAAAATAAATATTTTTGTATAGCTTTGTAAATGTTACGTATGTTTTGCTTAGTATCTTAAATGACCATGTTTTTCTAGATCAGATTGACTTTTTTGTGTATTATAAGGGAACAGAAGAGTTGGTTCTTGTTTCAGAACGTGTTCACTATTAATCTTTGACTTAATTTCTTCTACCAGTTTGATACCTTTAAGTGTTTTTATTTGCTATCTAGTTTATGTGAAGTTTTACATGTATTTACATGAAAGTTTTATCAGTAAGATTCAATGCACCTTCATATCAATGATTAAAAGTTGTGACCTTTTAATTTTGAAAAAAAAATAGGAACAGTTTGTGCTGGATGATACCAGAAGCTCTTCCCAAGACAATTTGATGCTGAAAGCATCTTACAATCATTTTCTTTAATTTTCAGTCAGTCTATTAAATCTACTCTGGATCTTGACACTTATGCCATATAAAAATGGAATTAGCTGCACTTACCTACCAAAGGTTTTGTTTGTGCCAGGAGTTTCTGTAACCTTTCCCTGCTGTTCCTCCAAAATAGGAAAAAAATCTTTCCATTTAATACTCAGAACCTGAGACAGAAACATTAAACCAAGAAAGGTAGCAAGCTTTAAAGCTAAGGGGCTTGCTGCCATTTTCCAGTGCAGCCTGAATCTAAGGGCTAGATCTGAAGTCAGCTAATGTGGGGTGAATTTAACTTAATTAGAGAAAATCCTGTTTCTTAGGTATCTGGTGCAAACATTATAGATCTTAATGAGCAGTTTGAATTGCACTTGGGAAGTTTATTGTAAGCCAGGATAGGCTGAGTACTTGATCACATTCCTATCAGATGTAGTTCCTAATTAGTGATCAGTATTTTGACAGAGTAACAGGTTCAATACTATGAAGAAAACTGGTCTTACAGAAATCACTGGGAATTTTCCATTGAGTTACTTCCCTTTACTCCACACCAAACCCAGCCTGTTAAATGATTTTAAAGGAAGGTAGACTAGATAAAAGAAAGACTTTTTTACAATGCAGGTGGTGAAACACTGGAACAGGTTGCCCAGAGAGATGGTAGATGCCCCATCCCTGGAAAGATTCAAGGTCAAGCTGGACAGGGCTTTGAGCAACCTGGTCTAGTTGAAGATGTCCCTGCTCGCTTCAGGGTGGGATGAACTTTAAAGGTCCTTCCAACCCAAACTATTCGATGAATTCTCTTTCACTGTCACTTTCCACAACTGATCATGGGAATAATTGAGGGACAAAGAAGATCCTCTCTCTAAGTTCAGAATCAAAACATTTTAAAGTTTTTTTCCTTGACATGGATTCAAAGAACTAACACTTTTTCTGTTAGTAACTCTTGAGGTTTTACTAAATGACACTGAGTGGAGAGGCAGCCAGAAATTTTCTTGAAAGCCATGTAAGAACCAGCAAACCAAGATAATTCCAGAATTGGCAAGAGAAAGGCAGTCGAATGTCATTGAAGGACTTTAGAAGATCTCTCTATTAATTAATTAATTTTTGTGAAAGAAAATACTACCTGAAATAGTAGAAGGGAGACTTCAGAAATTATTTGAAAATTTATTTTTAGTGTAGGCTTGGGTATTCATTAAAATTGCATGGGGGCATATAGCTTCTTTAATGAACATGATGAATTTTAATTTACTGAGGGGTTTTTATCTGGGATTGTCTAGATCAGCTAATTGTCCTAATGCATACAATTGAATTTGGTATTTTCTGTTGTTATTTTGATATTCATAATTCCTTTACTAGTGAGTCTAGATATAAACAACAGAAGTTTAAATCCTGTTAGCTTAATAAACTACTTTTCATTAATGCAAGACTTGCTATAACAGGGTATATATTATTTTTTTACTATTGGCATTGCACTGTAGTGTATTTTCATCTGACAGCTTGTTCCTCCCACTGATGTGAGTGTGGAACACTCACAGGCTTCACTGGTGAGGTTTCAGTCTTTAGTTACACTACACAAACATTAGATTGTATATTATCTCAGAAATTGTATAACAAATTTGTCTAAGATAGCAAAGTACTGTTTCTTTATTACTTCTGTGTTGTGGGTGCCTTAATGTTATTTTCTGTTAAGTGCATTGAACTTACTGCTAGTCTTTTGCTATTCTGTTTAGCAGCCTTACTGCCAGCTTATTTTATAATTGCATTAAAACAGTGGTTCTCAAATTGTGCCCTGTGAATTGCTGGGAATTGACAGTGCACTTGCTGACAATCCGCACAGAGCCCCTGAGCTAGCAGGTACTGGCTTTCCTCCAAGTCCCCATCTAGGTGTTCCTCTGATCAGGAACAGTGGAGTGGAGGAGACAGCCCATGCCCTCAGTACCTGCAGGCAAAGGAGTATCTCTGCTGAGCTCCTCTTCCTTCGGTGAAAGTGTTTGAGAACCCTGGAATTGAGCATTTGTGTTGCTTATATTTAGACTATGTTGCTGCTCCTTAATCATGCATGTTGCCCCTCCATTTCTGTGCAGATTGCAGCCCCGCTCCGGAAGAATCTGGCCCAGGTATGTGCATTCATGGCTTCTGCTTCTTCTGAAAATTGCAGGGGGTTTGTTCATAATTAACAACTGAACAACTACCTTGCTGTTAAGACTGACCATTTTGAAATGGTAATGCTCTGCAATATCACGTGAGTTACCTAAGCATATTGGGAAGTTACTGTTTCCTAAATAATAGTGGAAGGGGGTATCTGGTAATGTCTCATGTCCAGGTATGGGAGAGCACTTGTTCATTGGTCTCTTTGGTTTCTCCACTTGATGCATTTTAGCAGCTGGTTGTAGGTGACAATGATTTGAGTTCTGTTCCAAATGTCCTTGAAGTCTGTGAGAGTCTGACATTTCAGACATGCCCTTTCATATGTACTGTTGAGCTGGCCTTTCTGAATGAGAACTCGAGCAGAACACAGAGCAGTCAGCAAGGCTGATGGAAAACCTGTTGTGACTACAAACCAAGCACTGTTGGACATTGTAAATCTGATGTTTCACAGTACAGAATTTAAGAGACTTTCATCCCACTGTTAGCCTTTCCTCTGTCCTTCTATTTCCACACACTTGCATCTACTGCAAGGTCTGAACAATATGCCTCTGTAATACGGCACTCTCCCAACTAGATGGCTGTAATTTCTCCCATTTGAGAGCAGTTTAATCTGAGTTCAGTGAAGGTTCAGTCTTTGAGCTGTTACAGCGTTGGCTCCTGGGTTTAGTGAAACTAATGAGAAATAAAGTCCCAGTGCAGGTATGATTTTCACTAAGTATATTAATGTTCTTCCCAGCTATCCACCCTCTTTTCTTCTATCACTAAGAAAGTGTTTTTAATCAATAAGAGACTCCACAAGTTTTTAATGGAACATCCCTTTAGTTTTTGCAAAATATGAATGTGGTGCATAAGTGAATGCTATTCATTTATTTTTTAGATAGGAGAAATTACAAGCAGTCAGGTTACCCCAACTGGGTACCCAGATATACACAGAACTGCACCTTAAACTTAAGTGACTGAAGCTGCAGTGTAGTGAAGCACTGAATACTTACTTCCCGCTGAAGCCAAATGTGACATGACTGTGTGCTTAAGTGTGTTGCTCATTGTACTTTGCTAGATCAGGGCTAAGCAGCTGCCACTTTTTTAATAAATCTTTTTTAGAGATTGTGAGTCCTTGCAACCCTGACCTGAACCAAGGGCAACTGCAGGTGCCCAGTACTTTTAATTTATGGATGCTAGGGGTTTTTTTAATATGAAGAGACTTAGAATATCTTTTTCAGAGCTCTGGAAGACAGTTATTTTAATAATATTTTTATTGCTCTGAAGAAGAGAGACTCTTGGGGGGGGGAAAAAAGCAAAAACCTTTCCCACTTGTCATTACATCCTTGATTTATTATAGGCCTTATGTATTAGGTTCTCATAACAAGACTTTTTTATAAGATAGTCTGTATTATGTAGAGTCAGAGAAGGTCCACTATGGGAACTCATAGGCCTTTCCAGCATCTCTCTTTTCTTCTTTTTTTTTTTTTTTTTTCCCCAAATGCCACATTTCAAAGTGTACGTTAAGGTTGGTCAGCAGCAGTCATAAGAAAAATAGCAAAGACTTACGGGGTGTCATAGTTTAACCCCAGCCAGCACCTAAGCACCGCACAGCTCACTCCTCCCCACTCCCAGTGGGATGGGGAGGAGAATTGGAAAAAAGTAAAACTCATGGGTTGAGATAAGCACAATTTAATAACTAAAAGAAACTAAAATTTAATAATTTTATAATAATATTAATGAAAAATAATACAACAAAGATAAATAAAACCCAAGACAAGTGATGCACAATGCAATTGCTCACCACCCACTGACAAATGATGGAGCAGTGATCTGCCCCAAGCCACGGTTTATGTACTAAACATGAAGTTCAGGTCAGCTGTCCTGGCCAGGCTCCCCCCAGCTTCTTGTGCACCTCCTTGCTGGTAGAGCATGGGAAATTGAAAGCCCTTAACTTAGGATATGCACTACTTAGCAACGACTAAGGCATCAGTGTGTTAGCAACATTATTCTTACATTAAATCTAAAATACAGCACTGTACCAGCTACTAGGAAGAAAATTAACTCTATGCCAGCTGAAACCAGGACATGGGGCCAAGTCTGGTCCTTATTTGCCAGCCAGAATTCAGTTGTAGCTGTCTGAGTGGAGACTACAGGATTTGCTTCTTGCTGTACAATATAAAGCACCTAAAGCAAATGCCAGGCACGCTGCCAGTTTGTACAATGCTGGGTTTTACATGGAATAACTTCTAACATGAACTAGAAACCTCTGATTAAAAAGCAGGATTTGTGTCCCAGACATACCAACAGCTAGCTTGGACTATATCTCCAGCTGTTGTAAATCTGTAACAACTTGTTGCATCTCCATTGTTTCAGGCCCTATGCCCAATCATCCTACCCATGAATCTGCTCAGTGGAGTCTGTAATTGTTTCAAAATGTTCTGGTCATCTCCTAGAACATAAGATCAAAACTCAGAATAGGGTCCACATTAGAATTAGTGCCTCATGGTGTTTGAAGGTCCCATTGATTGATTTGATAGAAAATGTACTTTCAGTAATAAAGTTCTGTTAGGAAAACTAATGAGGGGGAAACAGAAGGATGGGAAAATCTAGGTAAAAGTTGAACAATTAGTCCTTCTACATTTATTTAAATGCTGCTGTGTTCCAGACTGATTTGAGCCTGGGAGTGCAATTCCTTTTATTTACTGTTAATAGCAACTACTGTTGACTAAAAAATTAAAAGAACACAGGTGACACCTCTGTGAAGTAGGTAGCAAAAAGCATTTAGAATTTTTCAAACTGACAAGGGTTTGTTTCTTCATGGCTGAAATTTTTAAACTAAGAGAATACACAGTACAGAGGATTTTTGCTCGTTACCCTGGATGAGCCACTGAATTGCATGTGAGTGTTGAGAGAAAAAGACATCCAACACTTGCTTTATCTTTGGACAGGCTGGTATACCACCATTGTGCTTTGTGATTGCCACAGATAAACATATCTTTCAAATGAAGTGCTGCCAGACACACCACAATTTTAAATCTTCACTGAGTTAATAACTATATACATGTATGTATATCCAAGCAATGAGATGATGATGATATACTGGAAGATCTTTGTGGTGGGCTGACACTGGTTGATTGCTAGGTGCCCACCTAAGCAACTCCATCCTCTGCTCCTCAGCTGGATGGGAGGAGAGAAAATACAATGAAGAGATCGTGGGTCAAGATAAGAACAGGGAGAGATCGCTCACCAATTACTGTCACAGGCAAAACAGACTTGACTTGGGGAAATTAATTTATTACCAGTTAAATCAGAGAAGGGTAATTGGAAATAAAAACTAAATCTTAGAACACCTTTCCCCCACCCCTCCTTTCTTCCTGAGCTCAACTTCACTCACAGTTTCTTAACTTCCTCCCCCTGAGCAAGGCAGAGAGACAGGGAATGGGAGTTGCAATCAGTTCATCACCCATTGTCTCTGCTGCTCCTTCCTCCTCAGAGGGATGACCCCTCACATTCTCCCCCTGCTCCTGAGTGGGGTCACTCCCACAGGAGACAGTCCTCCATGAACTTCTCCAACATGAGTCCTTCCCACAGGCTGCAGTTTGTCACAAACTGCTCCAGCATGGGTCCCTTCCATGGGGTGCAGCCCTTCAGGAACAGACTGCTCCAGTGTGGGTCCCCCACAGGGTCACAAGTCCTACCAGCAAACCTGCTCCAGTGTGGGCTCCTCTCTTCACGGTGCCACAGCCTGCTCCAGCGTGGGCATCCCATGGGGTCACAGCCTTCTTCAGACATGCACCTGTTCTTGTGTGGGGTCCTCCACAGGCTGCAGATGGAGATCTGCTCCACTGTGGACCTCCATGGACTGCAGAGGCACAGCCTGCCCTCTCACCACGGGCTGCAGGGACACAGCCTGCCTCACCAGGGTCTTTACCACGGGCTGCAGGGGAATCTCTGCTCCAGTGCCTGGAACACGTCCTCCCCCTCCTTCTTCACTGATCTTGGTGTCTGCAGAGTTGCTTCTCTCGCATATTCTCACTCCTTTCTGCTGGCTGCAATTCTACAAGTTTTTTTGTTCCCCTCTTCTTAAATACATTATCCCAGAGGTGCTACCACCATCACTGATGGGCTCGGCCTTGGCCAGTGTCTTGGATCCAGCTGGCATTGGCTCTGTCAGACACAGGGGAAGCTTCTAGCAGCTTCTCACAGAAGCCACCCCTGTAGCCCCCTGCTACCAAAACCTTGCCACACAAACCCCATACAATCTGTCAGTTCTTTCTGTCATTCTCATTTGTTTATATAAAAGCTCTTAAATGCAGTAAGAGAAACAGTGTTAGTATCATCTGTTTTGCTTTTCAGGTGTTCACGTGGCCATGTTATAGCATCTAATTTATTTTGAGAGAAAAATACTTAATGGAATACAAAAGACAAGCTGTAATTCCTAGCCTGTTCTTTTGAGGTTTCCTGCTTTTGGCAATGGAACAGAGCCAAACAACTTCTCCTTTTTGTAGTTTATGAGGTTATCTATCTACCACATAGAACAAAAGCAAAAAGGATAGTTCTGTTAATCTTGTCAGTCATGTTTCTGTTAGCAGACTTCCATAGTTCCTCTCTTTGGCTGGCTATCAAAGAAACATATATTATTATTAGTAGCTCTTAGTTCTGCCTTTGAGTCAAAATCCCAAACAGCTTCCTTTCAGGGGCTTGAAGTGCCCCATTCATGCAGGTCCTGATCTGTATGTTGCCTTGTTCCTATAGCCAGCCGGGCTGAGGGTTGTGTGTGTTCTGTTTGTGAGCTCCAGTGCTTTTTAAAAATAAAACACACTGTCCTTCATTTTAAAAAGAGAAGTGTTCTTCTGTTTCTGCCTTATGTTAAGGAGGGCAAAACCAAAGCACTGTTCTATTTTCTTTTTATATTGCAGAGAGAATGGATTTTGGTATAACATCTGAATAATTTTTAATAACAGTTAAGGAAATGGGTTTTTAAAATCGGTGGTTAAGACAAAAGATGAAAGAAGGAAAGAAAGGAAACTGAGCTTGTGGGACATTTTAAGGCAGAGCGTTTTCTTAAGGAGAAGGAAGGCCCAATGTTTGGGGTACTAAAATAGGATTTTGGCAACCCAGTTTCGTTTCTGTGCTTCCTGTGTAGGACCTTGAACAAAGTTCCTCTGTGAAGTATCTTGTGTATTTCAGTGGAACTGAACTAATTCCAAGGATCTGGCCAACACCCATCTAAATCACTAAATGTTTCTTGTTAGCTAGCTCTAAGCCTTCAAAATCACTCAGCAGACAGAAGATACTTACCTATATGATTTTTTCACCTCTCTACCTTATTCCTGTGCTACAAATGATAAGTAAGAATCATTGTACATCACCGAAATGCAACAAGTGTCAATAAGGTGGTGAGGCACGTGAATGATACACCTATGAGTCCACAAAAGGCAAGATATTTGGGAGAAATCTCATTGACAGAAATGGCTAAGCAGATGTTCACTATTTCTGTTATACAATGGACTCCATACTGTCTGTCCATTTATGTGCTGTGAAAGGGTGTGTTTGAACATGCAGATGCAGTTATATACATGTATGTATACAGATATTTATGTTTCTGTTATGCTTTCCAAATCAGCTATTGTGTAGCCTATTCTGCGGGCCCAAATCTGGGTGATGTTACATGCTCAGGAAAGTCATAACAGCCTTACAGAGTAAAATTCCCAATATTTTCCTCATGTGATAACCACTCTGTAAGATTAGTAACAAGTAGGGAGTAACTAGCCAGCCAAAATAAAACAAGTCCTAAAAGTGAAGATTTATCAATACCTTTGACTTGCAACAGGAAGTTTCCTCTTAATGCATGTTTGTTTGTTTCAAATAAAGTACTTATAGTGCTGCTGATTTTTTTTTTTTTTCTTTTAACCAGGTGAATGGAGTGAAGCTCTTTATCCCTTGCTGACAACACTCACAGACTGCGTAGCCATGATGAGTGACAAAGCAAAGAAAGCCATGGTCTTTTTATTAATGCAGGACAGCGCCCCAACAATAGGGCTCTGCCTGAGCCTTCAGTATCGCAGGGATGTCGTCTTCTGCCAAACTGTAAGCAAGTGAATATGAATGATTTGATTGCACTTTGACGTGTGGTGGAGTTTATATGAAATTACTGAATTTCGTATGAATTTCTGAAAAGATTGCTCTTTTCAGAATTTTTCAGATCTGTTCCACTCTTGGGTTTAACACCATGATCTCTTCTTGCAGATTGTGCTATCCTGTCCTTACTGGTCACTTACATGCATTTGACAATATATAACATATGTGTCCATTGGACATCACTATTTTAGAAAAAAAATATTCCAGAACTAGTTTCTACAGAAACAACCATTGCCTTCCAGTGCCACCAAACTAAAACCAGAAGTAAGATGTGAAAAAGAGGGAAGAACCACCATGAGCAGAAAGGGTACTCCCTCTGTTACCTTTTGTTGTTTTCTGTGTGAAGAAAACCAACAGGACCTGTGGTACCTTAGGAAAAAAGTCCAGCTACAGGAAGAGAAATGAGTGCTGCTTTTTTAACTAGAAGCTCTGTTTCAGGGCCTGCCTGGGGTGTCTTGTGTCAGCCACTGACTAGCAGATGTCTGTACTAAAAAACCTTCTACATTTCTTCTGCCCACCACACTTCTGTGGTGTGTCTACTTCCCCATGAAATGAGTATCTCATTCATTTATTTCAAACAGCTTATTTCTTGGCTGTTGTTTAGTAGGGCTATTGTCCCAAAATGTAATATCTCATAAATTCGGGGAATTTTTTGATACAAAACTCACTTCATATTGCAGATAATTTTTTAACTCTGTGTTTTGAACATGTTTACCCATCATAAACAGAACTTTATTCCCTTCTGTTTATTTTTGTAACAAAGTCATACACCTGTGTACATAGCATATAGCAATCACTCAGGAAATTCCTTTGTTGACAGCGAATTAAGACTAGTACTGATCTTAGTACTAGGTCTTCAGGACTTTGTCTTCAATATCTCATAACACTACAGTTTGAATCTTTGCATATTGCAAAGTGATAATTCATTTTTACGCTTTCTCAAAATGTCTTATTTTTTTAAAAAAAAGTAATTTATTCATACTGTCAAAATTCATGATCTGGAACTAGCTGTGTTGCTTTTTCATATGTAACAAACAATTCTCCAAGGAGACTCTTGTAATTCCTAAGTTGTAGGCCCTAATACAAGGTGTCCAGAAAACAAATAGGTGTGAGTTCAACAGCAGTCTCATTTTGGGAGAGCTTACAAGATGAAGGCAGTGTGCCCTAAATCTGATTTTATTAATGTTTTGGGGTTTGGTTGGTTGGTTGTGTCTCTTCAGCTGCAAGGAAAAGAAGAGTGACATTTAAGGGAAAAGAGCATCAGTCTTACAGATTTTATGACACCTCTTATATGTGATACTGTTTCTGTTTGGGGCTGAGGAGCCCTTTTTGTCTTGAATCATTTCACTCTTGTTTTCTTTCCCACAGCTGACAGCTCTCATTTGTGGTTTCATTATCAAGCTGAGGAACTGCCTGCATGATGATGGATTTCTAAGACAACTCTACACCATTGGCTTGCTGGCGCAGTTTGAGAGCCTGCTGAGCACTTATGGTAAAGACACAGGGCCATTGGGTGGTATTAGCTGTTGAGTCAGCAAATTCTGCTTCAATTTGGCTGCAGCAGAATGTGAGTGTTTAGGGCAATCTGCAGCTCAGATGCAAAATTATTTTGAAAACTAAATGCAAAACCAGATTATATCTGAAGTACTTAATTAGCTACCGACTCTGAATTTCTTGGCATTTAAATTAATTACTTTTGAAAGATAAAGTGTTCTTGCCTTATAATACAATGTCAAAGGTTTAAAAAAAAAAAAAATTTTTTTTTCAAAAAATAAATGAAATTAAAATTCTGGTAAACTGAAAGAAACTGTGCCCAAAATACACTTTTTGAATCGTCTTGACCTCCTGTAATCCTACAGTATGAAGTGAGATTGAAGAGAGGATACAAAAAGGGAAAGTACTTCACTCAAAAGTGTTTCACTGCTGTGTCTGAACAGCCATCTGGATGCCAGTTAGGGAATGTTTTACTGAACAAATCCGAAATACCTTGTAACTTTTCCAACACACTTTTCCAAGACAAAGGTTATCATGACAGTGCTGAGAAGTACTTAGTAGCATCGTCTAAATTGTAAAATCAGCATGTAATCTACTTGAAGAACAGTGAGCTGTGCTATGTAATTGGTGTTTTCCATATTTGCTAAACTCATAAAGTCAATCATGACATTGTCTGTAGGTCAAGGTGAAGGCCTGGGCTCCTGAGCCTCTTCATCCATAGAACTCCTTTATGAGAGCAGTGACCTACAGTTGTCATCAAATTGATAAAGGGAAGTTGTACATAACAAGTAATGATTATGGTTCATTTTTTCCTTCTTGATTTAGGTGAGGAGTTGGCAATGCTGGAGGACATGAGTTTGGGAATCATGGACTTGAGGAATGTAACCTTTAAAGTAACTCAGGCCACATCAAACACATCTACAGACATGCTGCCAGTCATTACTGGAAATCGGTAAAAAAAAAAAAGTGGGGAGAGACAGAGCAGGGAGTGGGGTGGGAGTGCAGATGGGAGAAGTAGTGATACTGTACTTGAAATTAATTATGTGCTTTTGTACTGTGCTGTTTTTCTCCTCAGAACTTCAAAGAAATGTTTTGAAATGGACTTAAACATTTTTATCGGTGTTTCATTTTACAGGGAGCTAAGCTGAAAAGGGATATATGGCAAGGCTCAAACCATGCAGTATTGTTTTATGGATAAATGTCATCTTGACGTAGCCTTCCACAGTCATAAGCCAGAAGTATTCAATCTTTTATTAAGCATTTGTGCTGGTTTTAAATTTCAGACTGACTTTTCAGTCTGATCTCGGTGCCTGAAATTCCCTGCTGTTGATCAGTTGGTCAGTGCTTTAGTGCATGCCACGTTAGCACAAGGGGACCTGGAACGTGAATCAGGGCTGCAGCTGAGGTGAGGCCTATTTATGATCAATTTCAAACTATCAGGCCCAAGCTGGCTTTAACTTACAAATGCTTGTGAAACACCAGACTGCTGCTCATTCTGACCAGTTGTCTGAAAGGAGATATTTTCAAGTTTGAGCTCAAAAGCAATTTTTGTTTTAAAAGTCTGAAGTAACAAACATTCACATCCTCAGGTAAAGTGGAGTGGGAGTGATCTGTTACAGCATTATTATGATGGGAAGCATTTACAGCAGTCAGACTTTCAGTTTGAATGCTGCAGCCTGCTTATCAGCTGGCCTTGCCCTGGTTTCTGACATGGGACTGATGGGCCCCCTGCAACAGTTCTTGCCCAGAGGGAGCCAGTTCACAGGTGGAGATGAAACTGTGGAAGGACAGAAGCCTCATTGATTTTTTTTTAATGTTTCTGTATTTCAGACTCTTTAGAATATTTTAGTTTTTAATCTGATTTCTGGAGGAAATAAGGCTTATTTGAGTACAGTGTGCTGTACCAAGCGTCACTGGAGCTTTGACCAGCTTTGTCTACATCTGAAGAAGAGCTAGAATTCTCAAAGATAAAAACATTTAGAGGAACTTCGTTAAGGTTCACATGCAATGAAAAGTGCCCCTACTGAAGGAGGGCTGCAGAACAGTCATGTGTGTTAAGGAAATTCCTGAGACCTGTGGAAATGGCTGATAGCTAACAGAAAATTCCTTTCAAAGACAATTTTTAGTTGAAACTATTAGCTATAGGGCACTAATCAGGAGGAAACCACTCTTCATTAGCTTCAGGTCTGATAGTGTTGCTTATTATTTGGCTGCCTAGATTTTACTCAAGAAAGAGAAGAAAGAAATCATGCAAACTACTGGAAGCTTTACATTTAGGGGTGAAAATATCTTTTTGCTTTCAGGCATAGCATAGGCTTTGTGTGTCCATCCAGTGTAAATGTGGAACAGGCCAATTTTAATTACCTTAGTATATACCCAGAGCTCGTTTACTATACTAGAGAGTATATGCTGTACTTGAGAGTTCTGCACTGTAAAGACTTGGACGTAACACCAAGGTACTGCTGCTGATAGGCTAACACACAGCACACAAACCACAGCAAATTGTGTCTTGGCAGTTCCAACAGGGTAATATGACATAACTTAGTCTGCACTGAGGTTATGGGATAAGTTGTTTTACCTCACATTTGCCATGAGATAAAGCATATGCAGCACTCTTAGCTGGAGCTCAGCTGACCCAAGGTAGCCTGTTGTGCTGCAGAAACAGCTTGTAGGTCTGAGTCCTGTAAACAGTGCTTTTCTTAGTTTCCCCTTCAGTTTATGCTTGGGTCACTACTATCATTGCCTCTATCCTTCTATGTATCCTTTTATGTAGCATCACTAGCCTTTATCACTTTAAAAGAAAATGTACTTTACTCTTGATGAGGTGGGGACATACCAAAATTTGACTTTTTCTACCCTAGTTGTATGAGAACTTCAGTATTAATGAGCAGACCAAAATCAGCTTTTGTCAGGAAGTTGGCCTATCTGATTGAAATGTCCATGAGGATATAACATCAACATTGTAGGTTGCTCAAGATTTGTTTTTGAACTGAAATCGAGCTTTTCTGATTGGGAGCAAGCTGTGGCAGTTCCTTAAGACTGCAGTTTTGTTATGTTCTAGATGTTACCCCTCTTTACATAAATAACACATTTTTGGAATATAGTTTTTTGATCTTTATGTCTAATAGCTGTTTATTTATTTGCAGTGATGGATTTAATGTGAGGATCCCTTTGCCAAGCGCCTTGTTTGATTTGTTGCCGCGAGAGATTCAAAGTGGCATGTTACTGAGGGTTCAGCCTGTTCTTTTCAATGTGGGAATCAATGAGCAGCAAACCCTAGCAGAGAAGTATGTATTCAGTCATGCATGCTCAACCTTAATGGCAGTTCAGCAATCTCCCATTCTGATGGAAGCATGTCTCTATGGAGCTGCACTGTTGTATTACTAACAGTGATTCAGTTTCTCCAATACATGAACAGGGGAATACTAAATGAAGCTGTCAAATGCAAAACAAACAGAAGGAGGTCCTGCTTTATATGGCTTATAGCTGTGGAGCTCCTTACCTCATGCGTTTGAGTCTAGTGCAGGTTTATATGGCTCAGAAATGAATTTGCAGAGGAGGAAATGGGCTGCCCAGGGAGGTGGTGGAGTCCCCATCTCTGGAGGTGTTTAAGAGTCGGCTTGACTTAGCGCTGAGGGATATGGTGTAGTTGGGAACTGTCAGTGCTAGGTGAACGGTTGGACTAGATGATCTTCAAGGTCCTTTCCAACCTAGTTGATTCTGTGATTCTCTGAGATGGGCTATTTAACACAGAGCTACTGCTTGTGACTTGAGATGTCTGTGAGTGACAGATCACTAGAAGCTCAGAGATCATTCTGAGTATTGTTGTGTGTTTGCCCTCTTGGTTTTGCACTCTCCCCTAGACTCTCTCTTCTGACCACTGACAAAAAACAGGATAATGGGCTAGATGGACTTCTGTTTTAACATAGCTTTGCAGCACTTATGTAATGCAACACTGTTCTTGTAAAGCTGAGAAACATAACTGTGTTTGCTAGGGAAACTCTTCAGTTTTGGATGAGCCACCAGACCTTCCCTGTGTTATGACCATATCCTGTAAAGAATACATTGACAGAGTGCTGCTCTAAGGGAGAACTTCAGTGAAATCAGGCACATGCATGTTGTTACATCAGCCTTGGTAACAGGGTGGAGTGTGCAGTAATGACGGTGGACAACTAGAAAAAGTCTGACAAAGGCATTCCAGCAGTTACTGTTGTCCTCTGTTGCCTATAAAGGGAACCCAAGGTGATTAGCACCATTACAGATGTCAACACTCTGTGTGTATCTATGTATCTATATAGTTAAATGAGATGAATCATGGCATTGTTGACAATATTTATTATATTCATGGTTTATTACTCCTAGATCCATATTTCTTATTTACATACCTGAAGCCAAAGTTCTCAATCCTGTCTACTGATACTAGGTTATTATTAGCTTATGAACGAAACTAGTGAATCCATTATTAAAAAATTGAATTTTGTCAAAATGGTTTACCAGATGAGTATTTAATATTGAAGGAGAGATACAAAAGCCAAAGAATTTTAAATACTATTTTCTACAAGATTTTTCTTTCACCTTCCTCCCCACTTTTCCCCTCATGCTCATATATTTTCTGTTTTCTGTAATGAATCACTACAACACTTCTCTGTTACACTTTATTCTTCATTTGAGTGGTTAGGAATTTCATGGGATGAATCTTTAAACTGTTTTCTGGTGATCATATGGCCAAGTGCAGTTTTTCAAAGAAGAGAAACTTTTTGCCTTGGGCTTAACTGTTCCCTTCTTCACACTTCAAAGGTTTGGAGACACCTCACTGCAAGAAGTAATTAACATGGAAAGCTTGGTGCGGTTGAATTCGTATTTTGAGCAGTTCAAGGAAGTTTTGCCTGATGATTGTAAGTATTTGGTTATCAATGATAAATTTGGTTAAACAGCACAGTTCAGGCTGATTTTTTTTCATTTGTTTGCTTCATGTTAGTTGTTTAAACATTGATGATATGTCAGTGTTAGTATCCTCCCAAGAAATGATGCAACTCTATTTTAATATACTAGTACTAAGTAGAGCAGATTCAAGAGGTTTAAAGGTCAGTCCTTTTTTTGATTAGGAAGATTAACCTTCCTTTTTTAATTTACTTCCACTTTTATTCTTTTAAGTGACATTATGTACTGTACAAACATGAAGCTAGGCAGTTAGATTGCTGTGAGGGGAAGACATAAAAGTGATAGATTATAGCAGCAGCGCTTTTATGTGCAGTTTTTGGTCATGTTCTCTGCACTTACAATAACCTGCACAGAGAGCAACTGTCAGTTTTTAGGAACTTAATCACTTTTCCTCTGCTTATCCTTTGGCACTTTCCTACAACTGTTGCCTTTGCAGCCAGCAACAGAGAAGTCTAGCACTTGGAAGGCAGACTAGCTACAAGCTTGAATTTTACTGGTTATATAGGAAAATTTCTTGCTTGTTACTGTTTTTTTGGGAGTCAGTGGCGTAAATGTAATTTACATGTGACCACAAAAATTGTGAAAATTCATTGATTCATTATTATTATTAGTATCAAACCTCTTGTAAGCTAATTTCATGGTCCCACAATTGCATTTTTATTGCAGAAATACAAATGCAGCAACGTGCAACAGAATAATAAGAATTCTGTCTGTTAAAGTATGTTACTATACTTTTTTTGTACTTTAATAGTTTTATTGTACTTGATTTTTTTTTTGATGCAGCTAAAAGCAGACTGTTTTTCTCCTTCCAGATTCATACTCCTGCATAATTAATTGTCTGAAATTTTAGTTGCAAAATTCTATTTTTTTATTACATAGTAGTCTAGTATCAGACTTTCTTGTAAAGTTCAAAAGTTAAAGTTATTTTTGTTCTGCTTTTCTCCCTGTTACTTCCTGTCTCTGTCTAGTCCTCCATAATAATAGTTTCCATTCAGCTCCTTCCTCTCCTTTGATTTTGCTTGCTTTTTTTGACTTCAGTCTCTTTCCTTATTCCCACACCTCTCATGTTAATCCAATCATCTTTTAGCTTTTGCCTTTTTTGCTGAAACTCCTTTTTTATCCTGCAATCTGTTTTCTGTCCAGTGATTTGTTCCTTCTCTTTTCATGTTTTTTGAACTCCATATTTATTCTCCCCTGTCTTTAAAGAGCACTGGTGCCACAACCTTAAGTTTTTACCAGTAACATTTATGCCTTATACCAGAGGTTTTTTTCTTCAAGTAACTTGAAGTTGTGAATAAGGCTGGTGTGCAGTGTTCGACAGGTGGCATTAACAGTCACCTTAACGCTAAAAGAAAACAAAATAGTCTTGTACCTTAATGCTAAAAGAAAACAAAATAGTCTTGTGTCCACCTGTCCATTCTCCCTTACTCTGGTTACTTGTCATTACATTGATCTTGCCACCTGAAATGAATACCACAAAGGGGGAAAATCTGCCCTCTGCCAGAACTTCCTTCTGCTTCACTGTTTGTCCTAGATAAATGCAGATATACTAAACCTAGTTTTGCAATCCAGCTTGGACAAATGGGTTTTGGTTATAAACATTAAGCAAAAGTTTTGATTAGAAGTGTGAAAAAAATATTGTGGGTGTGCCAGCAGGTGAGTTAGAGATGCTCTGAAAAGCTGAAACTATATGGACAAACCTGGGACTGTGCTTGTCATAAGGAAGGTCTGAGGGTGTGTTTTCTAAGTCCTCTGTGGTGATATTTAGGACATACAAAGTGAAACATACTTTTCCATGAACCCTTGTCAAGAAAAGAATAACATATTTAACTGTAAAACAGGTGGGTATTATGACTAGCCAGTGGTGTAGTCTGTGGTAAGTAGAGACAAAAGGAAAACTGAACGGATCATTCTCATGACAAGAGGTTCAGTGAAATCATTGCTGGCAGCTTGTAGGAGGTGTTCCCTTCAAGAACAGTACACCAGGAAAGTTGATTCCTGATTCATTGTCCTTGTCCCTGTACTCTTAATTCTAAGTACTGCAGAATTTCTAAATGAATTAGTGTCATAGCTTCATTAGCTCCTTGTTCCATTTTCTTGTCTTTAGAAATAGTTAGGGAGATGGTCTGTGCCTTCTTTTGGTTACAGGTATTACTTTCTTTCTAGGTGTAGAGTTCCACACAGAGTAGACAAGTATAGACACGATATTGCTAATCATACAATAGAATCATAGAACCATTTAGGTTGGAAAAGACCTGTAAGATCATTGAGTCCAGCTGTAAACCTAACACTGATGGGTCCACCACTAAACCATGTCCCTAAGCACCACATCTACATGTCTTTTAAATACCTTCATGGCTGGTGACTCAACCTCTTCCCTGGACAGCCTGTTCCAATGCTTGACAATCCTTACAGTGAAGAAATTTTTCCTAATATTCAATCCAAACTGCCCCTGGTGCAAATTGATGCCATTTCCTCTCATCCTATCTCTTGTTACTTGGGAAAAGAGATTGACATGCACCTTGCTACAACCTCCTTTCAGGCAGTTGTAGAGAGTGATAAGGTCTTCCCTCAGCCTCCTTTTCTCCAGGCTGAACAACCCCAGTTCCCTCAGCTGCTCCTTATAAGACCCTTCACCAGCTTTGCTGCCCTTCTTTGGACACACTCCAGCACCTCAATGTCTTTCTTGTAGTGCGGGACCCAAAACTGAATACAGTATTCAAGGTGTGGCCTCACCAGTGGCGCCAGTACTGAGCCCTGGAAGACACCACTCGTGACTGGCCACCGACTGGATTTAACTCCATTCACCACAACACTTTGGGCTCGGCCATCCAGCCAGTTTTTTTCTCAGTGAAGGGTATGCCTGTCCAAGCCATGAGCTGCCAGTTTCTCCAGGAGAATGCTGTGGGAAATGGTGTCAAAGGCTTTACTAAAGTCCAGGTAAACAACATTCACAGCCTTCCTCTCATCCACTAAGTGGGTCACCTTGTCATAAAAGGAGATCAGGTTAGTCTCACATACTGTTTCCTGTGAGAAGATATGCGGTCTAAAAATAAAACCTCATGTATCACCCATGGAGGGTTCTTTTTGTCACATAGTCATTTTTTAACAATGCATACCTCCTTACCTTCTTATTTCTCCAGTCACAGCTTTAGTTAGTGTCCTCTTTAAAAAAAACAAAACAACACACACACAAAGAAGACAACCTATTTAATACCTGTCGTTGTCGTATCTAACATTTAACACCTCGACCATATAAGATGATACTGAAAGCACTCTGAAATACTGAAAAATTTCAACTTATTAATTAATATTTCCACTTAGTGAAATATTAATAAACATATAGTGACAGTATAGTGTCCTGTCAGAGAGAGTGTTTCTTGTAAATGATAACTGGCCAATTTGGAGATTTATAATAGAAAATGTCAGCAGAATATCTCCAGAGCTTCTGTGGAGTCATGCATGTTCTCCTGTCACTTCTGAGGGGCAATAATTCGGGCAGTTACGTGCTTATATACAGTTCTGAACAGCGTGTGAAAGCAAGTACATCTGTGACACACAAATCAAGATACCAATCTTGCTTCCTTTGTTTACTCTGTTGTTATATTGCTATCAGATTCTGAGCCCCTGAAGTTTTAAAAAACCTGAGTGTATATTTCCAGTTGAGTTAATCAAATTTGAATTTGTTTTGGTGGTGGTGTGAAGTAATTAAGAACTGGATTAATTGTTGTAAGCTTTGATAGTTTCAAGAAAACACGATAAGTGTTTGCAACAGGCATATAAGAACACTTTCCATGTAACTTACCTTTGTAAAAGTGTTGAATACAGATAAGTAAGTGGAGTTGGTTTTGTTTGTTTTATAGGTCTACCTCGATCTCGTAGTCAGACGTGCCTGCCTGAACTGTTAAGATTTCTGGGACAAAATGTGCATGCAAGGAAAAATAAAAATGTTGATATCCTTTGGCAAGCTGCTGAGGTAATTATTAATCTAAGCATCTCTGCATAGTTCAGCTGATTTTGTGTATGCGTATGTATTTTCCACTTTTTTATTACCGGTATGTTCGAATTTCTTCATTTGCTTGCATGTAGCTTGGAAATGCTGCCAGATTAAACCTCCTCTAGAATGAGACATGGGGAGATAAAATGTATTTTCCACATTAGTATTCTCCCTGCAACTCAGGCAGTGAAGTTCTGCTCTGTCAAAGATGACGACTTCTAACATCAAAGTCCTACACAAGATTTGTGTCTCAGAAGAAATACAGGTGTGTTCTCTGACAGAAGGTTATGCGTGAGGAAGGAATGATGAATTGTATATCCCATTTCTAGATATGCCGCAGACTAAATGGTGTTCGATTTACAAGCTGTAAAAGTGCCAAGGATAGGACTGCCATGTCGGTCACCCTAGAGCAGTGTTTGATCCTACAACACGAACATGGAATGGCTCCACAGGTCTTCACCCAGGCTCTGGAGTGTATGAGGAGGTAAGAGTTTCGACTGCGTCACTTACTCCTTAAATGAGGAACCATGCAAACTGCAGAGGAGCAGTGGTCTCTGTTTCTATCAAAAGGAATAAAAAAGTAAAATAAAGTCAGAATACTGCAAAACTGCTAGAATTCATCCCTCCCTTGCATGTATTAGTGAGTTGCATATGCTAAAGCTGGTTGTCACCAGTTTTGCATCAGATGGGCTTTATTTTCCAGTGGTGAATCAGGAATTTCCAGAGAAGCATGTGAAAATGTGGTTTCAGTTAATGCTGAGCTTACAGGACAGGAAACTGGTGCTTCTTTGAAAGCGGATTAATGGTGAGGTTACCTGAACTGTTATAGCACTGGGTTTCTTAGTTCTAGATCAGGCAGATTTCTCAGGGATGACCTGTCTTTTGTTCTTGGAAACACAGACACCTGCAGTTTGCACTGGTTTGCCATTGTATTCTTTAGCAGTGAAACTGCTCACTGGGTGAAATGTCGGTATGAGTGTTTCACAATACAGCAACCAAATTTCATCACATGTCAGTGTGCTGTTGTATCAATATAATGATGTTCTGTATTCTGAAGCAGCAGAGATGTTTGCAGAACTAAATACTGTACTAAAAAAAAAAAAAATCTGTTTACTGTTGTTCAATGCCTTGTTTCAAGCACTGCTGGAAAACTCCGTAACTCACATACCAAAAGAAAGGATAAGAAATCTAGCTTTAGTCTTTATTGATGTAGTTCAACAATGCTGTTCAGTCCTGTTTTTCAACATTCACTCTTACTGAATGTACTGTACTGTGTGTCTTCTCACCAAATTCTCTAGAGTGTTCAATTCTCTTATCCTTTCTGTATGTTTTTACTGTTTGACCCTTTCTTACTCTTCAGTTACCTAGAAGGAAAATGTCTCATATAATAACACTTGCAACCTCTTACACTAATAATTTGGTTTTTATCTACATCTAATTGGATGTCACTGGACTTTTTATTTTTACTTTTTTGCTACAGTTTTTGTTGCATTGTTACAGAGTTAGTACAGAACACAAAAACTGCATTCAGAGACTAATTAAACCTTGATATTAGAAAAACAACTTTGTGAGGGAGAAGTTATTAACTTAAAATGGAGCTAAGTAGCTCTCAGATACCTTTATTTAAATTACGCAACTTGTCAACTTAGACATCTGAAAGAAGAAGGTTTGTTGCACAGTTATTTAGTAAGAATAAAAACTGAACTAGTATAATACTAGGAATCTTGTTACTTTTTTTAAATTAATTACTGAGTTAATGTGGGGTTTTTTTAATGCACTCATGGACAAGGTAGAAACAGAGCTTAACAGCAGCAGCATTGTTTTGGACCTTCATATAACACAGCATCAGATAAAAATACTGACCCAAGAAACGCATTGCTTTATGTTGACCTACCCAAGGATATTGAAAGAGGGCCAATTTAATCAAAACCTTTGGCTTGTTTGTTCAGCAACATCAGGGACTTGCTCTGACAGGTGAAAGATGTGACTTTCTCTTCTGTTAAATCTTTGACTATGTGATGGTTTGACTGGCTAAATGCCAGGTATCCACCAAGTCGCTCTATCACTTCCCCCCCCCCTTTTCCCCTTGTTTTCTCAATAGGGTAAAGAGGGGAAAGAAGATAAACTAACCCTTGTGGGTGAAACAAAAGCAGTTTTAATATAAGCAAGGCAAAGCAAAAGTCCGCGCGCGGAAGCAAAAGCAAACAGATTTATTCTCTACTTCCCATGGACAGGCGATGTCGGGCCTTCTCAGGAAGCAGGGCTCCAATACACGTAGTGGTTGCCTCGGAGGACCAAGGGTGACCCCACCCCCTTCCTCCTTTCTCCCAGCTTTATACTGAGCAAATGTCATATGGTATGGAATATCCCTTTGGTCGGTTTGGGTCAGCTGTCCTGGCTGTGTCCCCTCCCAAGATCTTGCCCACCCCGTCCCACTGGGGGAAATATCAGAAAGAGCCTTGGTGCTGTGTAAGCACTGCTCAGCAGTAGCCACAACACCAGGGTGCTATCAACACCCTGCCAGCTCCCAGCATAAAACACAGCACCGTGAGGGCTGCTATAGGGGAAAACCAATTCCAGTTCAGCCAGACCCAGTACAGTCTAACAAAGATGATGCAGAACAAATACTGACTAGTCCTAGAGGAATACTGATTAGATGATTCTTCAAGCCCATCACTCTTTCTTCCCCATATCTCATTGTTTTTTGGGGTAGGTGGTTGTGGTTTTAAAATTATTTGCCAATTCTGCTCAGGAACATTGGCACAGAATTAACAAAGCTTAACAAGAAAGATAGGATTATGAAACAAATATGTAGGAGTCCAACTCCACCCCAACCCATTTCAGCCTGGATAAGATGACCTGACCTAGGTGACAGGAAGTGAAAGGGTAGTAAATTACTTCCAGGACATTCAGAAAACATGCTTTCTCTTTTAACTTGGATCTTTTATTTGTGTAACTGTACTGGAAAAGGGAAGGCTTAGTTCAGTTCTGAAGACTTCTGAAGTTTCTGGGGCAATTGAAAGGGCAGAGAAGAAGTACTATTAGGTTGTGGAACTCAATAGAAAGTATTTCATCTCTTCTCTACTGGTAACTTTCCAGAGAAGAAAAGCATCCTTGTTTACACTGTTCTTGAAAAATTAAGAAAGCACCCTCTTCTTCCATGTGATGTTGGTCTTCAAGGTGTTAGTTCCCACTTACTCATCCTCAGGGACTTCCTAGTCTTGTGTTAATTATGTATCCATGATAATTATGTTCAATGAGCATGGACATCAAGGGAGAGAACATTGAGTGCTCATTGTAGATTCTTGTAGAAATTCACAGATACAAGTTTGTGACTTTCACCTTAGAAACAAATATCCTATTAGAATAAACTCACCTTTCTGTAAATAAGTGGCAGCTTTTCCAGTCCCAAATCAAATACATGATAAGAGACAACAAATAATAAAATCATGATGATATGTCTGCAAGTCCAGGCTACAGAGGAACTGACTACCTGGCCACTAAAGGCAGCTCAGGAGTCAAAGTCCAAGTGGATCACGTAGCGTCTTCCATCTGCAGCAGTGCCAACACTCCCCACTAGACCTGTGACTCCCTGCCCTCCCTCCCCCAACCAGATTACTGTCCTGTCAGATACTCCAGTGGAGCTGTGTGAATATGCTCTAATCCAGTTTCAGTCAAAATAATTCACATGGTTAAGGTAGCCCAGCCCTTCCAGTTAGGACATTGTGACACAAGCAGTTCAGTCATCAAGAGAAGAGCTCTCTCTGATAGGGGCTCTTGAAAAGCAGCTGGAAATGGGGTGAGGGAAGTAATCTTGCCTAGCTGCCATGGTGCCCTGACTGTCATGTTTGACTGTGACCACTCACTGCAATAAAACAGCCGTGCTAAAAAGCCTGGTTGGATTTCTTCACTGGTTGACTGCTTTAAGAATAAAATTGTGGTGGATTGACCTTGGCCGTCTGCCAGATGCCCACCCAGCTGCTCTCTCACTCCTTCTTATCAGGACAAGGAGAGAAGATATGATGGAAGACCTTGTGGGTTGAGATAAACACAGGGAGATCCCTTTCCAGTTACTTTTACAGGCAAAACAGATTCAACTTAGAGAAGATTAACTTATTAACAATAGATTTGGATGGTAAGAAACAAAGACAAAAATTAAAACACATTCCCTCCAAAACCCCTTTTATGCCAGGCCCAAGTCCTCTACCTCCTCCCCACACTAAGCAGTGCACAGATGTGGAATGGGGGTTTTCAGTCAGTTTGTAACAGCTTCTCTCTGCTGCTCCTTCTTCCTTGCACTCTTCCCCGACTCTAGTGTGGGTCCTTCCCACAGGCTGCAGTCCTTCACAATAAACCTGCTCCTGCGTGGACTCTTGACGGGCTCCAGTTTCCTTCAGAAAATATTCACCTGCTCCACGATGGGGTCCCTGACAGTCTGCAGTGTGGGTATCTGCTCCACTGTGCTCATCTGCACAGCTGCAGGGGAATCCCTCCTTCAGCACCTGGGGCAACTTCTCCCCTCCTTCCCTGACTTTGGTGCTCACAGGGCTGTTTCTCACATCTTTTCCCATCACTCCTCACTGCCATGGAGTGTTTTGCCTTTTCTTATCACACTTTCCATGAGGCACCACCAGCGTGGCTGAGGGGCTCAGCTGTGCCTGTGTGGGTCCCTTTGAGCTGTCTGGGAACGGCTCTGTCTAGCATGGGGCAGCCCCGGCCTCTCGTCGCAGAGAGGATTCCCATACACAGGATGGATTACCAGGGAATTTGCTTTTTCTCTTTATGCTGGTCCTCTCCTAGAGGTAGTTTGCTGATGAATGTTTTGATATAAGACAGTGTGCAATTTGGTATATTTGGTATTTCCGAAAGGTGACTTTTCACCCCTTGGGTGGAATTATCTACATGGGCCAACAGTGACAAGGAGAGCACTTTCCAGCTCTTGCTTCCATTCCCACTGCATGTGTATGTGCATATGTCTTTGTGTAAAATTGAGTAGCTTGGTACTAATTTTTAATGGTAGAGATGTGGCATGTGATGGTCATAATGTCATCTTGTAATTTTGAGCTTGGCCTCCTTCTTTCCCTCTCCCATTGTTATACTTACCAATATTTTAAAACACTTTTCTTCCTCCAGACTCTTCTGTTAGCCTTTATCCACCACTTTCCAGTCAACATTAGCTTTGTACTTAACTGATTCTCCTTGCCACACACATACACCTTCCTAACACTAGAGAGATCATTGGGATTTGTAGGCATCACAGCTTCAATCTGCCCTTATCCAGTGTAGGCACCAGGAGTGAATTTTGGTCATCAATTTGGATGTGTTAATCCCGGTCAGAAATACAGTTGGTTTAGTTCCCTGCCCACCTAATTACATTTGACTTGAAGTGCCACCAGCATCTGAAGGCCTTTTTTCTCCTCTACCACCTCCAGGGTATCTCTGATGTCTTCCAAGACATTGTTTGTTGGTTACCTAACCTTGCTACGCAACCAGCGGGGTTATGTATCACCTTTTATGGATGGAGTGAGTGCACATGTTCTAACAGGATCAGGCTCATGGGTTGCATTTAGTTGGTGCTTTGTAAACTAAAAATAGAGTTGAACTGCACAGGGTATAAAAGTGATCCAGAATGAAACGCCACACTGCAGAGGCTCGGGTTACCTGCAGAGGCATTCTCCACTGTAGGCTTTTGGTGCTCAAAGTCACATAGGAAGCAGGGCATAATGAGATGGGCTGTGCAGCATGTCTTGCTTTCATGTGCGTGTGTTGAGGCACTTCAGAAGCATGCATTTTTGAAAGCATATTGATACACACTTGAATTCATGTTGAAGCAGAAAAATATGTGGGTGGTTTAGGGTTTTTTGCTTACATATTGAATAGGTAGTTAAGAGGTTAAATTATTTCACTGCAGCCTACACGGAAAGATGTTTGAAAGGGTCAAATACTACAATGGTTATTCATGTTCAGCTTGCTTTTCAGAGCTCCACTTCTCTGCAGCATGCGGAAGCATGGCATATAGAAGCATGAGATACTATTGCTTAGTAATCTGAAAGAATGAACATGGAAAACCATTTATGTTCAACCTACATGTATTTATTTTCAGTAGACTACAGTACTTCTTTCTTATTTTTCTCTTTTATTCTCTTTCCCTCTCCTTATTTCTGTAACTGTGCTGATACATATTTTTGAGATGTTTTTCCACTCTTTCTTTACTTCATCTTCTGGTTTTGTTATGCTTTATTCCATGTTTTTTCATTTTCTTGACCACCTTGTGTTGCCATCTCTTTTTATACATTCATTTGCATGTCCGTCTTTCTGTTTTATTTTCCCTCCTCCCAACCTTCTTCCTTTTCACAGCATTGGAACACGGGAGGTAGTCACCCAGAAGAACTTGAGTGGCTTGGTGCCCATCCGAGATTTCAGACTAGATCCCAGCCTCCTCTACTCTATTCCTTTACTAGCTCTCAGCCCCAATTTACTGATTGTGTGGCTGTTTCTGAGCATAGCATACCTGGTGGCCAGATTACGTTGCAAGTGAAGATAAGGTTAAAAAAAAAATCAAAACAACAAAAAAAGTGCTTGAATGTGTATTGCCACTTGGTATCTGCTGGACAAAGGAATGTGTCATAGCATTGTCTGCCAAGAATTATTATTATGCCTTACAATTTTACGTTTCTATTGTACTAAACTGTAAATATACATCAAATTATTTTATCAAAAAGAACTGTATTGAAACTTTAAATTATTGTTCTGCTTTCAGTGCTTGTAACATAGTCTGATTGGCCTGTTACCTCGTTACTTTAGCCAGCCTGAAGATCTCTTACCAAATACAGTTTTGTGTTACTTGTTTCATGTATTCCAGAGAAAGGAACTCTGTCTGAAAAGAATTTGTATCTTTTTGTATATTTAAAGCATATGCTAATCTTGCCTTTCATTTTTACGAGGTATGAAGAGAAAAATAAAACCATGGGTGGGGTTTATAAGAAATTGTAAGAAATTTATTTAAAGAAATAAAGAAATTTCTATGTTCATTTCAAAGCATAATATCCAAATTACATTACTGAACAGTTTGTAGAACCATAGCCTTGTTCCTTTCTCATGGTTAAGTATGTTCTAATAGACTAGTGTACCCACTCAGAAAACAACTTGCAGTGTGCATGCAGAATTATTTCATTCTATTTGTAGATCTGCATTTTGTAATGTATTAAAGACATAATGAGAATGACTTGTGGTTAGGAAGAGGATGTAATTGGCATTAGCCTGCTAATGATCCATTTGCTGTTTCAGGTGCTTTGTCATAGAACTTACTCTGAAACAGGGTCATTATCATCCTGAAGGTTAAAGATACTGGTCTTTAATATTTCAGGCAAGAACAGGGAGGTATCAGTTAGCTCCTTTAGTAGGTGGGTTTGAGGTTTTCTGTTGGGCTTTGTTTTAATGACACTAGACTAAATATTACTGTTATTTCCATTTTTAAGCGTTGGACAGCTTTAATAAATTATGATGTTGATAGTGACTTAGAGATAAATGAATGATGGTAAGTTAAAGTTGATTTAAGTGGTGAGACTAAAGCGGCTTACCTAGTTTAGTCAAGCAGAATAACTGCAGATGAAATTTGATCATTTATATGTAACATCAGACTAGGAGAGGCCTATTTAAACTGAATGATTTTGTTGATGCAGTGGTCTGACAGAGCTTGTCAATAGCAATAGCTGATCAAAAAACCTAACCTCATTTAATGTAGTTTGCTAAATCTGGGATTTACTTCGCTTGGTGCCTGAGATGACAGAAAATTGGGCTTCTGAGGAGAACTCAGTTCTAGTACTGTGATTTCTATTTTCTACTATTATTAACTTGCTCAGAAACATAGTTAGCTATAGATTGTATTATTATTTTTAATGGAATTTGAAAGCTTCTGAGAAAGGTAAGCTTTAAAAAAGAAAAAAGCACAGTTAGCATAAAAATTAGAATAAAATCCTAAATTTGGTGAAAATTCTAAATAAAATAAAAGTATGTGGTTATATTTGTGTCTTCATGAAATCAGACTGTACAGTACACTATCTCCTGGTATTTTTCCTCACTATTCTCCTAATTTTGTTTTGAAAAGAAAAACAACAAGAAAGACATACATATATATATATATATATATATATTTATTTATTTATTTATTTAAGATTGTTTCCTGTTTATTTTTAGTTGCAATGAATTTAGGTAAATCCTTACTGCTGCTGAGATTTAAAATCATGGTATGATGGTATTGGACATATCCACGTCCTGTGTCAATATGTCTTACCACTGTGTCTCTGTACAAATCATCTCTTCTGTCTGATGAACACTGGTTCATTTGCTGTGGGTACCAAAATCTTCCTTTTTACAAAGTGAACAAATGTCAAGTTGGACTATGGCCTTGTTCTTGCAATGTGATGACTGTCCTGGGTTCAGTCTAACAAGATCTGAAAGTAACTTTAGTAGGCATATCTGCACTGAACTCCCTGAGATTATTAATCTCTTTAAATAACGTATGAAGGCTTTGCTTATGACTATCCATAGGGTTGCAGTAAGACCACCCTTAAATTCATCTAGAGTGAAAGCCTACGCTTTTTGAAAACAATGTAGGTTTTTTTTCTTTTTTTCTTAAACTTTGGTGAGGACAAGTTTTCATCTTTTTTTCTATTTTTAGCTTGGTCTATGCTTTCATTCAGGCATTCAGATATAAAATGCTGTAGTGCCTGCTGCTTATGTGCCTCCAGCAGAAGAAACTTGGCACATGAAATGGTGTGTGAAATATATCTTTGTCACCATCTCTGTGGCCCACCTGTGCCATAGAGGGACACCCATATTTTCTAGTTAAACTTACTGGTTTTATTTGTACTCTGAACTATAATTTTTGCAAATTTTTGATTAATCTATTTGACCGCTACAGCCTTTTTGAGGAGAGTTTTGTAAAACACAAACCAGTGCCATAAAAATAGTGTCGTCACGTATGATCCATTCTATAAAAGGCAGGCACAGAATCTGCTTTGGAGAAAAATTTCAGACTTACTTAAAACTGCTTCTTAAAGCAAAAATTGACAGTGTTTTATGAAGTCAAGCTAGGTGGTACATACAGAACACAATTATATCAGTTTAATTTACCAAAATTAGAAGAATGGTGAGGTCAGTAAGAGCAAGAGAGCTGTCAAACTGAAGCAGAATCCAAACCCTCCTTTTGAATCAGATGACCACAGTTTACCTGGTAGATGCTGCAGCCATCTCCAAGAGAGGAGTAATGTGACATTTCCACCATAAGATGCTGTACTGTACACTTTGCCATGAAGTTCTAGTATTTACTGTTTAGCTTTCAGTTCTCTATCAGGGAAAGACATTCTTCTGCAAGCCTAAATTGATTTATAACATGTATTTAAAAGATAGTGCTTCCTCTTTGTATGTCTGTTTTTGGATATAATCAAAGGAACTCTGAAATAGATTTGCAAGTGTAAAGAAGCCTTATAACTGGAGTAGTTTTTTATTGTAGCAGAGAACCTCTTTGTAATGTGGGGCAGTTGCATTGGGTAAAAATTAAATTCTGCACAGCTTTGTTTCATTGGGGTGATGACTGTCAACGCAGCCAATCTTTTTTGCACCCACACAAAGCTGCTATTTCATGATCAAGGTTTTTTTTTTAGACTGTGTTGGTTTTCAAGTCCATTTATGCATGCAGAGATAACTGGAAAGTCATTACTTTTGTATTAGCTCTAATCTTTAAGTACTGATACTACTGACATGCAGGGAACAATAAAATCACTTTAAAGCTCTTATGGAGAGCAGTTTTTCTTTTTCAGCTTAATATACTAATAAATTATCAGAACTGCTTGTAAGCAATCTCTTGGGATCCTTTGTGCAATGAAGCGGCATGTGAACTCCACAACAGTGTACCCTGAAATACATGAAACCATCGTGAAAGAACTTTTTCAGTAGATGCACTGCTGCTTTCTAGAAATGCAAAACTAGCAATCAGACATAGCATGTGTCCATTCTGTGTGCTTCTTACTAGCATTGTATGATGAGTCATCATTTTTAATATTTGCAGTGGCAAATTAATTAAACGCTCATTAAATATAACCAACTTTTTGTTAATGCTATAAAATAACCAGTTCATTTCATCTTAGTTTAAGTCTTTTTTTTTTTTTTCCTTTTTACTGCTGTCATTTTTTGTGCTTGTTTTTTTTCCCCAGTGAGGGTTGTCGGCGAGAAAATACAATGAAGAATGTTGGATGTCGCAAGTATGCATTTAATTCCCTGCAACTGAAGGCTTTCCCAAAGTATTACAGGCCTCCAGAAGGAACTTATGGAAAAGTTGAAACATAAGCATACTATGTCCTTTAATCGCTGTTCCATTAAAACATGTGGATACACTCTAGATTAATACATGATTTTGTCATCCAGAAGAGATAAATAACCTTTTTGTACGTTTCACTAGGTTATACAGAGCATGTTACTTACAGAATTGGAATCTATAGTAACATTTATTCTGACACCTTAGCTTGAGAATAGTGTGATGACTCTCTGCCCGTTTAAATAGCCTTCAGTGTATGTAAGATGAACAGATGTTGTGCTACTTAATAATTACCTATATGCAAATAGCTAGGTACCTCCTGGATGGGCAAGGACTCTAGGAACGGCATTTAGGCAGCTGTTTCGCATAACATCTTTTTATACTGAGTTGACCTGAGATTGAGCTTTTCATAAACTTTTTAAAACTGAGAGTAAAACTCTAAAGTTGTAAATAAAAAGGGATTGGATCCTAGACAGTCTAATAACTGTAGAATGCATTGTTACAATCAAGAAGCAGAAGTTTAACTTAAAAAAAAAAAAAAAATCACATTAAAAGCCAGGAGTATGAATTGTTTTACTGTATATAGGATGCCATCTTCATGTATGAAATCAACAGTACATAAAAGGCCAGGAATATGAGGTCTCGTTTCTAGTTCTGTCCAAATAAAACAAATTCCTGTCATCTTTGGCAGATAAGGACTTGGGCACACATCTTAACTGATTTTAAAAAGTTTCAGAAACGTAATGATGCTTACCCATTAATGCCAGCAGCAGTTCCCCTTGCCCTTTCCCTGCTGTAAGGCAAGTGTACCAAGCAAGTTGCTAATGTTGCACGTGACGGTTCAGTATGTTCCATGGTGTTGTGTATTAATTAACATATTTTTACCCATGGCTTTTTATATCACTTCAGGATTGGAAACATTAGTATCTCGGGGGGGGGTTACAGGTTTTTGATATTTTTTTTCCTCCAAATCAATTTTGTATGTTAATACAAAAATGCTCAAAGTGCCCGACGCATCCCCTTTACTCCACAACCCAAATTGGTTTCTGTTTACCTTTGTGTTTTACCTGGGCAGATGTTCAGAATTCTGGGGTGGGGGGTGGGAGGAAGTATGACTGTTTTCAGAGTATTTCTGAGGAAGGTAGTGACGCCCCATGTTGATAGAAAGGAACTGCTCGTGTGCTACCGCTAATGTGCAAGAACCACAGATGTGTTCTAGCTTATGACTAAGGTGATCAGTTTGATAGCATTTGATAAAAAATGTTCAACAGATCTCCTTGGAAGTAACCTCCCAAAGAATGCCTTTGAAGCTAAAATACCTTTTTAAAAAACAGCTAAACATTAATTTTCAAATTTTAACAGGATTAAGTCATCTCTAGCTAGCTTCGTTCAGCACACTGTGCCCTTTCCTTCTTGGTTTTTAAGGATGTAAGCTTTAGAACAGAAAAATATGCTTATTTATTCTTGTGAGAATAGCAACAGCCAGGTAAGTATGTGGCTGTTTTCTGATTTCTTTCTCCCTCTCACTGATGTTTGTCTGTGCTGTCACTGCTCTTATCAATCAGTCATGTTCATTCTGCTCCCATGTAGGTTTGGGGGTTCCAGGTCTATCAGTTTTTGCATTTTGCTTTTCGCAGTTTAACACTGAGCAGCATGTCACAAAACCAGGTCAGAGAGTTCTGCTGAACTAGGTTGTTACCATTATTTCAGACTCTCTAGGATAACAAAACACTGAATTCTGTGCAAAACCAATGTATTGTAGAACCTATACCAGGTCTGAACAAATCAACTACAGTAGAACAGTCCCTTGGAGGTTTTATGAATCCTGTTTGCCAGTTAATAAATGTCTCGATTTTATGTTATTTTTTGCTAATATGTAAACAGATAACATGGTGAAAAACTTTTCAATGGGATCTCTTTAGACATGTTACTCCTTTAGTTCTGCTCAGCCTTCAGTCCCTGGCTACATTTATTTTTGTATAAACTATACTCTTTATATCCCTTAGTTTTTATGAGTTGATAATTTTATTTTGTATATTTCAAACATAGTTAATTATATTTTAAGTCCTGTATTGTTACACTAAAAATCTTCCAATGTTCAGCTTCAGAAGAAAATATCAAAGAGGTCTATTGTAACAATTAGCAGAGCCACTCTCTTAGACTGTGGCCAACAATCATTAGATCTACTCTAGAGCTTAGTGATCCTTTATTTATTTTGTATACCAATGTAATCAGAAAATGTTACTGAATTTTGTATGTGCATGGTTTTTGCTCACCTTTTTAAAGTGGTAAAATACCAGTCTCAAGTACTGCATTATTTTGTTTAAAATATTCTGATTTCAGTATGCTTACATGTAAAACATTGTTGTCCAGCTAACTTTTTATATATGACATTGTCAGTACATGCACATCAATGGGCTTGTTTAAAGGGCGTAATGAACAGTAAGATCTCGAGGAGTTCATCAAAAAAGAAAAACTGTGAAACTTGAAATCCACATAGGACGCTTCACAAGGGTGGAGTAAGCTTTTCTGTTGCACAGGAGAGGTGAATTTAAGGATTACTGTACAATGAAGTTCTGTCTAATGTTCTTTTTTGAGTACATTTTTTTAAATTATAAAACATACAAAGGTAAAAAAAGAAAATTGTTGCCAAGTATGTTCTGTGTATGTTCTGTGAAAGTACCTACAGCACAGTTGCCTTTTGTTTCATTTATACATGTAAAATTATTGTATAATACAACACTGTTTTGTCCCAACACAACTGTATTTGCCAAGCTTTGTGCATTGAAATATTTTTATTTATTTGTTTTTGGGCAGTATTAATATATCATAAACATATGGCTACTGTTTTATATATTCTAGTTCATCCAATCCATGTACGCTGTAAATGTGCTAGTCTTTAGGATGAAAACCAATAAAGAACTGACAAGAGTAACAAACAGTGGCTTACTTTTAATGTGTTTGTGGTAAATTAAAATAAAGATGTTCAGATTCCTTGACTTGATATGCTTTATCTGTTGAAGAACGTATTAAGCTAAGTTGTGTATGGAGATATTTTATGCAGATAGGCAAGTCAGGAAGTAGTTATGTCTAAACCCTGATAAAGTACAGCTGCTGTCAGTTTTCTATAGTTAAGTCAGGCACCAGTTTGTCCTAATGCTGTACATTCAACAGCAACAGTTAAACAAAGAGGCAGTATGATGATTTTATTTCTCATAATTTTATATACTTTCTCCGTGAATCTTCTATAAGACCTTCCTGAGCTTTGTTCTCTGCTTTTCACACTTCCTTCCATTAATAGAATTCCTTCTCTGCTGCTGCTTCCCCTTTAGCTAACTCAGCCCTCCAGCAGCGCTAGTAGTTGTGCTACTTTTCAGCAGGGATAGTTTGTCAGTATTGATTATCATTGTGATTTCAGGTTAAATTTTATATAATAGTGTAACAGACAGTAATCCAGAGCATTCTGACTTCCATGAAATAGGAAGAACGGAACATAAAAATGTAATTCTACTGTCAATGTTTCAGAGCTGCCAAATACAATTTTATTTGCATGTGAAAGAGGACTGAGGGCCACAGGTGGGGCTCAGTGAATACATTTTTCTTGTTACACAGAAAGAAAAACAGTACCAGGAAAAAAAAAACCAAAACAAACCCACGCTGTTTTAATTCAAAATGCAGAAAGAGAAGATGCTTGACAGGTAGGAATTCCTAAAATGGAGATGCAAAATACATAGGCATACGTGTGTGTCTCTATGCATATCTCTATTTCAGAATTTTTAAATTGGTGTCAAAAAAGTATCCACCAGTGTTCTTTTAAGTTAAAAAGGTGAGTTGTTTAAAAGATGGTTGAATGTTTAAGATCTTTTAAAAGGCATTCTGAGCTATTAGAGTAATTGTCACTCGTTTGCAGTTGAGTATGTGTCTCCATAAAGATCTCTCCATTCAAAACGTGAGGCACCCGTGAATCCGGGATGCCCGTGGAACTGTGGCTGTATGAAGGGCAGATTCGTGTCCACGGGTTGTAAAGGATGCTGGGGGAGCTGCTGGCAGCAGCAACAACTGCGTGCTTGGGTGTGGAACTGCAGCTCGTTCCATCTTCTTGCCATGAGTTTTGCTGTACTACAGCCTTTGGGCAGGACTTTTAAGCTCTGGTACAGCCTTTTACATGCGGGCACTGACTGCACTTCAGAAAGCCTTACGTGATATCGCAAATGTAACATCTCACAGTTTGGAACATGTGCTCTGACAAAAGAGAGGAAATTTTAATAGATGCAATACAAAAAATACATGAATAATAGAAAACCAAGAAGAATGCAACAAAAATAGTAAAACATTTGTTTAAACCAGAAAGAGTCATCATCAGAAGAAACTGTAGGTAGTTTTGGTGACAAAGAGTAAGCTTTTTCAGCATTTTTCAGTTTATGAATTCCTAAACATTTCTAAGACCCACCTCAGAAATTGTCTGTCTACTGTTGCCAACTGCATATGGGTTTGTTTAAAATTGCTCCCCCTAATGAATGATGGGACTTCCGGGCTATGAATGGGAAAGCTTAACAGCAACCTCTTGAGTCCTCACATTATTTTAAATGCCAGGCAAACTTTCTGCTCACAATTAATGTCATATGTTGCTCATTTCAACTGACTCTCTGGCAGCATGATGGTGACATGTGGAGCAGTGTATTGCTTTATTCAGTAGTGACCAATGGGATCAGTTGGTGGCATGAAAACACAGTTTACAAAGGCCTGGTATCCCTGCCAAGCATCCCGTTTTTTCTTAAGTCGTGCCAATATTAAATTGTATGTTATCTGCCAGTCAGGTCCTACAATTTCTGATGTTTTATGATTTCAGCATCAAGATCTGCGTGGGTTTTTTTGTTTGTTTGGTTGGTTGGTTGGTTGGTTTGGTTTTTTTTGTGGGGGCTATTGTACCTGTGCATATACCCTCAGTATTCTGAATGTAAAATTCTGCAAATCTGGTTTTTACAGGTTTTGCAGCATAGGGAACATGCTGTACCTCCCCTAATGTAATTTATTGTAAAGTTTTGATCCTTGCAGTCAAAATACTTGAGATAATGGGCTGTTTATTATTTATGTGTATCATTTTGTACCTATGTACCTAACTCCAAATCATTACACTTGACTGTTCTGGAGGGAGCAGGGTGGAAAAGCCTTTGCAATGCATCCAACTGTAAGAGCAGCTGTAACCCCTGACTGGATCACTAGGCCTGGAGTCAGTCACTGCCCGTCAGGCTCCCTGAATATTTATTATTCATAAAGTTGAAAAGTTAACAGTGGCCAAGGGGAAGGGCATAACCTGGAATGTGAGTGAATTACACTGTGACTGAAAAGGGTGATCTGGGGTGGGAATGTTTTTGTTTGCTTAGTGCTCCCATCAGGGACATTAGAAACCTTTTCTGCTGAAACTACACAGGAATTCCTGATAAAAACCTTTGGGAGGGAGTTTGGAAGTATGTTCCAGTTGGATGGTGGGGGAAAAAGGGGAGAAGTTTAAAGTTCTAATGGTAAGGAATATAGAACTGGAATATAAAGCAGTTACCCACAGGACTCCAGATCAGCCCTGGTGCCGGTAACTACAATATGCACTTAATTGCTTCAGTCTGCTACTTCACACAAGCTCATAGAGACTTTTGAAGATGCACATCAAAGCATCATTAAAAATCTTCCTGCTGCCTAGGCCCTGTGTGAGTTGCACTTACGTGCCAGCATGACGCAGAGAAACGCTGCTACGACATCCTGTGATTTACATCAAGTCAGGATGGATGCAGTTTATCCATTTATTCACGATGTAATAAGCCAGCGATCAGTGCGGAACAAGAGTAAGTACCAAGAACTGGAGTGATTAACAAGAACAAAGTGACGAGGCGAGGCCAAAGGCCTTTAAACCGTCCCGCGGCAGGGAGGCCCGGCAGGTGTTCTATACAGACCCAAAGCCAGGACTGGCCGCAACGCCGTTGGCCACAGAAAACCCCCGTGGAGGCAGCCGCGGGCGGGCACCCGCGGGAGGTTTGGGTGGGGCGAAAAGAGCCGTTCCCCGCCAGGAGGTTTCTCAGCGCGCCCTCCCCGGCCCGCTCCGCCCGTCTCCGCGCAGGGCGCCGCCAGC